>NC_058519.1:615535386-616160386 GCF_904849725.1 Hordeum vulgare subsp. vulgare | reverse complement strand
GTTGATTGGTAACTGTATAAACTTCTGATCAAGCTTTAGATGAACGCATACCAATTCTGAATTTCTGATGATTTATCTGCATATAAATGCTAGCCAGTTTTGTCATTTCAGTTCTGATGGTATCTCGTCACTTGTGGAGTTATGGTTGATCGGTAACTGCATAAATTTCTGTTCTAACTTTTGATGGATGCATAGCAATTCTGAATTTCTGATGATTTATCTGCAAAACCAATTCTGTCATTTCAGTTCTGAATTGCTGCCTGCCGACTGCTGACCAGGTGGGGTCATATGAGTATTTTTCTTCATTGATTGAAGAACTGTCGTTTTAGTTTAAGCAAATAGATCCATTTTTAGGTTACAGATATGAATCAGAGAAACTAGTCTGGCCAGATTTAGAAAATAGTACTCATGTCCAGTTTTCAGTTCAGCCAAAAGGGACAGTTGAGGTCGAGTTCAGTTCAGTTCAGTACTGGTGTCCGGTTTGCAGTTCAGTTCAGTACTGGTGTCCGGATTCAGATTTGGTTCGAGTTGAGGTTTTACTTTTTTTTTCACTAAATGTAAATATCTCGGTACTAAGGCGCTCTTTGATTTGGTTTATTGTAATACGAGGGTGTCAAATATGCAGGCATATTATACCGGTCACAAGTGATTTCCGCTCGGAAACGAAACCAACGGGCGTTGGAGGCGTGTATTTTTTACAGGTGTATTCGATAAAAACACGGTAAACCAAACTGTTTCTAAGGAAAATCACTGGGATTTATGACTCTCTTGAATAAAGTTTCTGGGCAAAAGTGAACCCTGGTTTTGTCGAGTTGAGATTCCAGAAAGACACGGCAACGTTCAGAGTTCAGTGAAAATGATACCGAGCATTGTAATATTTGTTGAGTTCAATGTTTAGAGTTTAGTAGTACTAGGATCTCCAAAAATAATGTAGCGGACAACAACCTAAATTTAATTAGTTACGCCGTCAGCAGACAGTAGGATTTATCAAAAGACCAACATTGCTCCCAGGTAAACTAAGGAGTTGTTAATTTTACCAGGAGACTGAGAGCCACAGAGCTCTGTTCTGAAAACATCCCAAAATTTCGACTCGCACGGCTAGGCTTAGAACGGATAAAGAAATATGAACTATTGGTTTTGAAACAACAATGAGATGCTGAGTCTTTGAACGGTTATGAGAGTGTGGGTCCGGAGGAGTTACCATTTGAGTGTAAGCATTATAACCATGAGCTATACTTGAACTATCCTCGCCCCTTTTGACAGGTATAAGGACTGGCAAGTTTATCAGGAAGCATTTAGCTCAGTATCAGTAAGCCTTCCATCCTGTCGTGCCCTATGTTTTCCTTTTGCAGTTGATAATTCTGAGTAGATACAAAATACTCGCTTATGTGGCCAAATGTAGGAGATAGTCTTTGTGATTTTTCTTTTTTGGTTTTTATCGGTTTTCTTCAGTTTTTTTTAGGATTTTCTTTTTCCTTTTCCCTTTTCTTTAACTTTTTTCTTTGGTTTTCATTTTTTTATATTCATCGGTTTCCATTTTCCTTTTATTTATTTTTCTTCTTTTATTTTCTCGGTTTTTATTTTATTACAAGATTTTTCTTTGGTTCTTATTTTTTTATTTCAATAATATTTTCAAAACATGCAGCTTCTTTCACACACAATTTATATTTTTTATATACATAAAAAAAATCGTACATCAAGAACATTTTATACATGTTTTTTAAACATCGTTAATATTTAAATAAAATAATTTTTTCATATCTACTTTTTCAAAAAATTGTACTTTTTAGGTATAAATGTCAAATCATTCTTTTATCTAATTCTTCAATTTTTATATACAAGATTGATTTCAGACATATGTTTTTGAGTATTTTCTTGAATATATTTAAATATTTATCAAATACATGTTGAAACATTTTTTCAAAATACTACAGTGTTTTCAAGATATCACCTATATTATTCCTAACAGTGCACAAACATTTGTCTTCCAACACTTACTTATTTTTGTGTGGAATATATGCACTTTATAATTTTTTGCAACTACAATTTTTTTGAAAAGGGGAATAAATATATTTTGCGGAAACCGAGTCATCGAATTAGCGAAGCAAATAAACAAAAAGGAATTAAAATGAATAGCGTTACTGGGTCGGCGCATCAGCGCGCTGCTATAGGCGAGCAGACGGCCCATCTCCCTAAAAGCAACACATAGCCTTGCCCGAGCAGGCCTCCGCTTGACATTCATGAGCCTACGCAAGCTGAACCACGAGCTAGTTTGGCTCGTCTAATTTTTTCACCCCTATCTCTTTTCACATCTAACGACTCTTTGTTGCATGGTAATCAACATAGCTTCGTTTACAGACAAAGAAATAATATCATCTACTCCATCAGTTCAATAATATAAGATACTTTTGTAAACTATGTCAGGTTGCAAAAAAAATTACATTTTGGAATGAAGGGAGTACTTGCTTCTACAAGGATACACAAGCACCCCTGAATTAATGTATGCTAGTATAATAGCCTTGCTACATTATGGATTGTGCAGCTCATCTTCAACTCTCCGTCAACACCCGATGAGGCTATGTCTCCCACATACCAAACCTAATTGGACTCGCCTATGTGCGGATGAGCACGGGCTGGCCCATTAGATGTGTTTGTACCATACTTCGGCTCTTCCGCGTATCATCGCCTCGTTTAATTGGTTCCGTCATTTTTTGTTTATTCACATTTTTTCTCGATACTCTTAGTTTTTTGCCGGTTTTCTCTAGCTTTCTTTGTTTTTTCTGGTTTTTTTTACTTTCTATTTCCTTTGTTATGTCTTTGGTTTTCCTTGCTTTTTCAATGCTTTTCATCTGTTTATTTCCTTATATATACTTGGTTTTGTTTATTTATTTCTTGTATTTTTGTTTCTTTGCTTTATTTATTTCTTTATTGTTGTTTTTTCAATATGTTTGAACTATTAAATAAGTGTTGTACATTGTGTTAAACATATAAATGCATTTTATCCACGTTTATGATTTTGGAAATAAAGCTCAAGAAAATACAAAACATGTTTTGAATATATTTCCTAGATCTATTTCAAATATTTTCTTAAATACATGCTGAAATATTTTTCGAATAATAAAAAAATATTGAAGTATAAAAAAATGCAGTACATTATAAAAGAAAATTGGATAATGTCATGAACAAACTTTTTAAACTTGTGAATATCGTTTTAAATGTTACATACATTTTTTTAGTGTATGATATATGTTTTTCGAATTAGACGAACATTATTTTAAATTACATACACTTTTGCAATGTCATGTGGATTTTTTACATGCGTGACA
Organism: Hordeum vulgare subsp. vulgare; assembly: GCF_904849725.1. Lineage (NCBI taxonomy): Eukaryota > Viridiplantae > Streptophyta > Magnoliopsida > Poales > Poaceae > Hordeum > Hordeum vulgare. The sequence continues at coordinate 616,157,060 of NC_058519.1, read as the reverse complement.
TTGGGTGATCATCACAAACATCTTTCATACTTATTATTAACATTTTTTGTACATGTAGTTAATATTTATATTTTTTTTTCATTCATGGTATACATTTTTCGTATCCATTAAAAATAAAATATATACACATTTAACATTTCTCAAATGCGAGATTAAAATATTTCAAAAATTGTTGTAAAGTACTTTTTTAATATATTTATAAAAAGATTAATATTTGAATAGATATAAAATAATAAAAATTTGAAGCAAAGATATAAAACAAAAAGTAAAACAAAAAAGCTAAGGCCCACACGTGTGGCACGAAACAACATGGCCGAACGTCTTCATTACCTTTCATTTTGCCACGTCAAAACAGATGACATCAGCATATATCTTTTTGGTTTTTGGTTAAAAAATATTTTATTTGCTAATTAAAAATCCAATTAAAAATCTATTTTCACCATTAAATCTGTGTCGATGAGATCTTCAAAAATAGATCCCATATTGATATGTTTTGATGAAAAAATAATTGGCCAAAAGTTGTCATTATGTTTATAGAGTAATTGTTATAGTGTTCATACTAAAGTTGCCATGACATGTTTTATCTATTTTTTTCTACTAGACTAAAGCTACCTTTATATTTTCAACTACTTTTTACGACAATTTTTATTAATTGACCTTGGCAATTTTAAGTCATTAACCAGACAAATTTAACGCATGGATCAAGGCAATTTTAGTAATCCATCATGACAAATTTAGTTTATAGATCATGACAATTTTAGTATTTGAAAAATAATATTAGCTTGTGACAAAGAATAAAATTCAGTTAGAGATCATGATAATAGATTGTGACAAACAATAATATTCAGTTAACTAAGTTCAGTAAACAATTAGGTTTAGTTAACAACTAGCTTCAGTTAAGAACTAGATTTAGTTAACAAGATGTAGTCAACAACTAGGTTCAGTTCACAACTAGATTCAGCCACAAACAACAAGGTACAGCTAACTCTATTGAGTTCACAACAAGATTCAGTTAACAAGAAAATTTGCTCCAATTCCAGCAAACCAAACCTACTTTCCAAATTTGAAACACAAACACTCATTTGCTAATACACGGAGGAAGACATCTCACCTGGAGCTCGCGGATCAACAAAATTTACTCCAAATATGGTCAATTCGACTTTAGCTCACTTAATATGTTGTCGTTGCACAATCCTGCCCTCGATGCAGGTTCCCCTGCCACGTCGGCCAACCAAGGTGACTGGCTTTGTTGACCACATCTTGTCCCCCACCATTCCTTCGTCGATGGATCCGAAGCCATCGCAGCCGCCATGTTCGCCCCAGCCGCGCGCTCACGCGCGCGAGAGAGGCATTGTGTGTGTGTGTGTGTGTGTGTGTGTGTGTGTGTGAGAGAGAGAGAGAGAGAGAGAGAGAGAGAGAAAGAGAGAGAGAGTGTGTAAGGGTCGACCGAATCATTTCGGACAGAGCAGTTAATGGTCCTTAGCGGTATGTCATCACCGTTGTGGCCCTGCGTGCGATCAAACATGTCAAAACGAGATCATGTTTTGTTCAGTGTTTTTATCACCGTTAATTTTTCAATGCGGTGTAAGAGCAACTCCAACGAAAGGGCCAATTTTGTCCGTCTATGTCCATTTGCGTCCGTACGGACATAAATGATGGCCCAATGCAAAGACTCATTTTTATTTTGTGTCCGCTTTATGTACGTGCAGATTCATTTCTATCTCAAATTTGGGTCACATACGGACACAAAGGAGATGTTTTCTGTGTCTGGGTTGTCCGCCGGTGTCCGGCCTGATCCACTTGTCGTCCACCTCGCTCATTCATCTCTTTTGTACTTATTTAATTCGTTGATCCACCTTCATCTACATCCCTCCTATTATCTCACTATCACAGTATTGTCGTTTACTTACTTTCCATCAGATGCATCAGTTGATCCATTTAAAAAAAAGGAAACACGAACACGCGGATGGGCAACTCAAACGGAGAAAAACCAAATAAAAATAACATCGTTTGGATCAACGCGTTGGAGTTACCGGCATTTTATTCGGGGAATGCCGTAGTCTTGAACAGCATCAACCACCCAACCCACCGTGCAAGATTGTGGCGGAAAGCCCCATAGTCCCCTACCACCCGCGCGTGTCACGGCATTTTATTCGGGGAATGCCGTAGTCTTGAACAGCATCAACCACCCAACCCACCGTGCAAGATTGTGGCGGAAAGCCCCATAGGGGGTGTTTCTTTCCAGGGACTTTTTGGTGTAGGGACTACAAAAAGTCCCTTTTAGTCCCATGTGAAAGAAACAGGAGGGACTTTTAGGGACTAAAGTGGGGTAGTTGGGACTAAAGGAAGAAGTCCCTATGGGAGGGACTTTTTGGGACTTTTTTGGCTCTTTTCCCAACAATGCCCCTACTTTTAGCATGTTGTTTAATAACTTGTAGTATATTAGTAGGGGTAATATGGTCTTTTTGCATGTCATTTAATGACCTCTAGTCTATGTTTAGTCCTTGAAAAGAAACATGTAAGGACTAGAGACTTTTTAGTTGGGACAAAAAAAAAATCCTAGGACTTTTTAAAGAAACAGGGCCATAGTCCCCTACCACCCGCGCGTGTCACGATGCAGTTAGCCTCGAGCCAAGTCCACTGCATCACTCATCTGATCCACTGGGAACTTCCCGGGCACACTTTCCCCGTGAAAGACCCGAAACCTTTGGAGTCCCTACCGTGAAAGCAAACGCCACGACCAGCTGTTGGCCACTTCAAGCTGGGTCCCCGGTACTACCATCGAGGCCTCCCCCAAATCTCGTCGTTTTCGCCGGTGGCGTCCCACCAGCTGCACGATGGGCCATAGCCGCACAGGACAAATAAAGTAATGATCAAACCGCCCCCGCTCTCACTTACCTGTGGGCCACCCAGCGTGTTGGTTCCAGAACCACCCACAGTTTTCTTTCCCCACGTCAAGTTTCCTCCCAAGCATCACAAAAAAAATAAAAATAAAAACTTTCCGCCCAAGCACCACGTCACCGGCCTCGAACCCTCTTGCCCTCCCCGCGGGTTTATATGCGCGCCCCCGTCCACCTGCTCTCGACCTGAGCTCAAGCGGAACCCTCGCTCTCTCCTCCTCCTTCCTTCTCCCGAGCAAGAACGTGGCTGCACATCCACGCAGAGCACTGCCTCATGGCCTGCGCCTTCTTCTTCGACGCGGAGCCGCTGGGCGAGCCCGGGGTGCGCATGCACGGGCCGGAGCTGGAGCTGCACGCCTGCGCGCTCTGCACCAAGCCGCTGCAGAGCAACAGCGACATCTTCATGTACAAGGGGGACACCCCCTTCTGCAGCGAGGACTGCCGCTACGAGCAGATGCACTTCGACGCCGCCATGGCCAGGCAGCAGGCCAGCGCCAGGCGGAAGCAGCAGCAGCAGCAGCAGGCACAGGCGCCGCTCGGCGTGCCCGGAGCGCCGGCGCCCGTGTCCGCCAAGGCCGACGTGTCCGTGGCGAGCTAATCGGGCCGCGCCGCGCCGCGTCGGGGTTAGCTAGTAGGAACTATGTTACCCTTTTTGCCTTGGGTTGAAGGAGGAGGAGGAGGATGCGGGGATTCTTGGATCGACGGCCAGTGTTTTTGCCCTGGCATCCGGTGCAGGTCGAGCTGTTGTTGATCTGCACATGGCGGGCAATCGGACAAGGATCACCGAGGGATTTTGATTGGCCCCCTTTTGGGGCTTGGGTTTGGGTGCGAGGGGTGAGAGCGGGGTGTGCAAGAGCGCCGTCGCTGTGTAATTATTCAAGGCAATCGATGTAAAGTATTTCTCCAAATTTTGAGCGAAATCTTATCATGTTTATTATTCGTTTGAACGAGTATTTTGTTTTGATCCAGCATTTGTTGATCGGATGCTACAATTCATCATTCCTAGCCAGCATTTTTTTTTTTCTCAAACTATGAAGGTAGCCGTCCAAGAACGAGAGACACAATTCTTTTCACTTTGGCAGGATTACAGCTCGTGCACGTAAAGAACTTGTTAACGTTCCTCTCGCCGGAAAACAGCAAACGTGTATGCTTTTTTTTTTTTTTTTTTACTTTTTTGCGGGAATCTAGCGTGTCCATTTTGATGCATTATTCTTTTTTAAGAACAAGCATTATTGTGCAACCGAAAGCAGTTCGTCATGTTTATTGTGCAACCGAAATTATTCAACAAAATATAAGGAGCTAAACGAATCTCCAACGAGTCCGCGCAACCAAACTCCCATTTGGCACAATGAGTAAACAAAACACCGAAGCGGAGAAAATCAAATCAACCACACCACACACAACCGGATTTCCAAGCTGAGTAAACAAACAAAAGGCCACAGTGGAGGAGATCAAATCAATCATGATACCCCCAACCGGCCAATCCCCCGGCGTCAGATTCGTCGGACGCCTCAATTATTTTACTGTTCTCCGTGCGCCTCGCGACTCAGCGCCGAGTCACTGAAAAGCACGGGAACATTTCCGCGCACAAGAAAACACCGGGAATCATCCGGGGAGGGAGGGGTCGCGTCACGGCCCCGGCTGGATGGTGTGGACGTGCAACCGCCCATGTGTCCGTTCCCTACGAGGTGGAGGCCGTGACTCAGCTCGCGTCGCGGGCCCCGCCGCCATAGCACGCTTTTTTTTATTCCCGCTCCACACCCCCCCAGTCCGCGGAGAACATCTGTGTGGACGTCGAATGGCTCCGATGGAATATTAAATCTCTGTGGCGCTCTTTTCACGGCTTTATATTCTTCTCTCTGTGGCGCTCTTTTCACGGCTTTATATTCTTCTATACCGAAAGTCGGAAATGCATGTGTCACTGTAGACTGTAGTCGTAGTAGGGGAACAAGTAGTCGTTTGTGAGCTTTCACCAGCCGCCCGCTGCCAACCAAGTGTGCGTCGCTCCTCCTCCTCTCCTCCCCGGGAAAAACGAAAATCTACAGCATGTCGCTCTCACGAGACGGGCTCTGATGAATGATTGGGTAGTATACGTACGTACGATGCTTCACTGTGAAGCAGCCAGTTAAACAAAACCGAGCGCGGATCTCGATGAGGCTGTCTCCCGGAACGAAGCCTGCCCGCCTGACCGGCAGCGCACAGGGACCGCACCCAAAAGAAAATTACGGGTGAAGATTGTGCCTGGCGCGCTGTTAGCCTCTCCCTTAAACAAGACAGATCTCACGAGCTGCCTCCTGCTCTACGAAGATTTTGTACGAGTACAAAACTGCCCATGGATGGCTGGTGCCGGTGTATGACAGGTTCGTGCGTCTGATTGGGTGTAGACGAGATCTGCACATGTGCGACCACCTCCACACTGTTCGCTCGCAAGCTGGAGCTGCTGCCTGGCGGGCATGCACCGCAACCCGCAAAGCTCGCCCATGGTGGCATGGACCACGGCACCCGGCCATGGAGAAAAGAGCGGCACCTTTATTTCTTTTACTACTTTCTTTTCTCAAAGTGGGCACTGTTGGTGTATAATTAGCGTGCCTAACCACGTGGCCCACCTGGCCCGTATGTTGGCGAAAAGGCTGGCGAGCTAATTATGGGCCCTAATACGGTCCGCATTAGTTTACGCCAGTGGCCGCCCAATGATGTGAGTAGATTTGATTGATGCCCACGATTCCGACTGGAGGGACAAGAAATAATTCCTTCGCGCTTATGTTATTGGAGAAGAATATTTGCTCAGATCTTTCGCCTAGAGGAAAGTAAGGCGACCATTTGTTTGTTCAGGGGTACTTCAGTAGTTGTATTTCCATTCCGATCGGTCGATGGTATTGGTATCGTACTCCAATACTACGGGCGCTAGCACACAGGTTTTGGGGTACATCGAGCGCGACGTCTCTGGAGCAACCTCTGTACGTCCACCTCTGTACTATCAGTGGCCGGGACGGGACCCGTCCACGTCGCCGGACATAGCATGGTTCCCGTCGTTTTCGCCGCCGTGGAGCCGCGTCTCCGGGGGATTTTTTCGCTGTTTTGACCCATGGAATGAAAATATTGCATGAAATGAACTGTGATTGAAAATATTTCACGATATGATCCTTTTTAAAACGCCAAAGCCCGTGACGTTGCAGACGCACGTAAAAACGTCGGTCTAATGTGGCGTTGCACACCCACTCAAACGTCAAACTACCTTACGTTTCAGTCCACATAGAAACGACAAGATACTCGCGTTGCTGGCCACGCGCGAAACGCCATGGTCCATGACGTTTCAACAGTACACATGTTGCTGGCAGCATGCCGTGGGCTGGCTGGATGCCGTCGTTGCGTTCCATAGTGGGTTTGCAACGCCAGCACTGTTGGCGTTTCACAATGGGTCTGCAACGCCACATTAGACAGGCGTTGCAAGAAAGGAAAAATATCACGGCTGACAGGCGTGTTACAGTAGGACAACAACGCCAGCACTGTTGGCGTTTCACAGTGGGCTTGCAACGCCACATTAGACTGGCGTTGCAAAAAAGAAAAAACTTCACGGTAAACAGGCGTGTCACTGTAGGGCAGCAACACCATGGTAGACTGGCGTTGCATAGTGGGACAGCAACGCCACGGCTTGTGGCGTTTCTAAAAGGGTCAGGTTGTGAAACATTTTTAAATCTGGTACATTTTGTGCTCATGTTTAGAAAAAAGGAGCCACGGGTGTCGAGGAAGTCACCATGGAGCCACGGGCGTAAGGAGGCGTCGAGTTAGTCATGGACGCAGTGGTGTCGAAGTAGAGGTGCGCCGGGAAGAAGACGTAGTTGAGACGGGTCACGCCGAGTTTGCCAAGCCCAGGGACACATCATGAACGAAGGCACGCATCGGTGTTGCAAGCGACGCGCATGCGTAGACGGACGAGGTCGATGTTTACGATGCGTCACTCCAGGTTTGCCAGGCCTTCGAACACACCGGGGACGAAGGCACGCGACGGTGTTGCGAGCATCGGGCATGCATAGATGGGGACCTGCACACAATTTGTACGCCATGTCGAGGAGGATACCGAAGGAGTGACGAGGCGGCAACGCGTTGGTCAGGGCGACAACGGGAAGACCTCGGGGTGGCGTCGTAGATCGCGTGCCGTGACGTTGCGGCCTAAAGGGGCGACGCAACGGCGGTCCGCGTGTCGGTGCAGCCACGGGGATGGTCTCTCGCGGCGGCAGGGGACCGTCGCGAACTGCCGAGAACCGAACTCGCCCTGCACGAGGCCCGTCGGGAACTGCTGAGAACCCCCTTCCACCATTGGATCCCGCGCGTGTTCATCGTACGCCGCGACGTGGTCGGCCCGAACGGCGACGTCCAGGAGCCGGTCGGGCCCCCTGTACACCTGCGTGAGCTGCCCCGGGGCCGTCGGCGGCGAGCAGAAGAACGCGGGGATACCGCCGATCCCGCCGCAAAGGAAGCCCGCTCCGTCCGAGACCTGCGAGGAGACGAGGTACGACATGACGGGCGAGGTGGAGGAGTTGTAGGCCGACGATTTGGCGCGGGCCGCAACGCGGTAGACGGTGTCGTTGTCGGCCGCAACGCCGCAAACTACGGAGCCCCCGTTCGATGACAATCGTGGAAGAGGTTACCTCCGCAAGTGCGAGCAGTAATAATGGCAGGAAAAGGAGGAGGAGCGGCGCCGCGGCGAGCTTTGGTGTGGGCTGCGCACGGGTCATTGGAGGGAGAGTGTGACGGCGGTGACGTTTGTCATCTGCGAGGCGCTGAGCGGCGGCGGCGGCGCACGCACGAGGGGGCGGTGGTGGGGAGCGGTGGCAGGGCAAGAAGACTATTTTAACCTGTCAACGGGACAAAATACGGAGCTCTACGATAAACGAGTGACCGTATAATCACGGTAATTCATATTTAATGACCGTATTCAGCGTATTTTGAAGTTTAGTTAACGCAGTGTGCTTCGTCCTCAACTTCAATGACTACTAGTGTATTTATTTCTTGATTTTACGTCGAGACAATGCTCGGACAGTCCGTGAGGCGCTTGGGGCGGTCTTAAGGGGCAGGTTTTAGATGCTCTTAACTATCCAAGGTTATTCTACGAAAAATGCAGAACTTGAAAGTGGAACTGATGACACTCCAGTTTGCGGTTTCTTTCAACATTTCGTAGTAGTATTATGTTTGTCTTGTTTCCTTGTGTATCACGTGTCGTCTAGTCATCGCCGAGTCATTGAAAATTGCGTGACCGAGCAATGGCCTGGCTGGAAGATGTAGACGTGCAACGGAAGAGATGTGCCCAGTCACCACCAGCCAGGCGGTGACTCACTTGCATACGAAGCACGTCGTATCATCGTGTCGCTCTCTCCGCGTCAAACAAAACCCAGCCGCCTTGGCAGACTAGTTGTAGTCCCCACACTGCGTCCAATACCACCAATGAAATTCTGAAGTCATCACGGAGAAAAGACTTCTCAGAATATTTGTGGAGACGAGCGTGCAACCATTTCCCACCGTCACTGTCTGCTTAGCAAGATTAGACTCCAGAGATTACGTGCAACTGCTCCACTGTTATGCCAGGCACTAAACAAAGCCAGGCAGAGATCTCGACAGAGCTGCCCCCTAGGACGAAGCCTGCCCCGTCTGACCGGCAATGCGGGATGCCATTGGCCCGTAGTATGTTCGCTCAAATCACACACCTACAAATGTCACACCCCAAAACTACGACTATCAGTGAAATCTTCAGGCGTGTATACTACTACCAGTGGAACCTTGGCATCTCCAGCGGCTGCGTGCACGCGTCGGGTTGCTTGCGGCCGCAGGATGCGTGACCGGATCTAGCCGCGTGCCAAGCTCCCAGTGTCTCGGCTACTGTACACAAGGTGCTGCCTGACGCCGTGGCGTTGGCGCGCATGCACTGCACTGCACTAAGATTCCTGTAGTGCCGGTTTTCTTTTCCGGTTTTCAGGTCTTTCGCCAAAAGAAAACTACGAGCGAGCATTTGCATTTGTTTGTTCAGGGAATCAGGGCTACTTCAGCACTTCTATTTTGTTCCGATAATCGGTCGATGGTATTGGTGTCCTACTCCAGGACTAGGGGCGCTAGCACACAGGTTTCAGGGTACATGGAGGGCGACGTCTCTGGAGCGACCCATGTACGTCACTATCAGTGGCCGGGACCCTGTCCACGTCGCCCGGACATAACATGGTTCCCGTCGTTTTCGCCGCGGCGGAGCCACGTCTGCCATGGCGCCATGCGTCCGTGCCGGAGCCCGCGAATAAAGAATCCGATCCGCTCCATCGTCCATGGTTAGCCTCGTCCGGGCGGCTTATCGACCCTGTGGGCTCGTCCCGCCCACGGCCACCCCGACCCCTGTCTGGTTCAGCACAGCAACCATATATACCCAGACCCCGATCTTGTTCAGCACAGCAAGCACTCATCCTCCCACTCCCGGCGCACCGAAGGCAACGACGCACTGCGAAGCTAGATACGCACACGAGCACAGAATGGCCTGCGCCTTCTTCTTCGACGCCGAGCCGGTCGGCGAGCCCGGCGTGCACGCCCTGGACGCGTGCGCGCTCTGCACCAAGCCGCTGGCACGGGACAGCGACATCTTCATGTACAGAGGGGACACGCCCTTCTGCAGCGACGAGTGCCGGCACGAGCAGATGCGGCTCGACGCCGCCTGCGCCAGGCAGGCGGCTAAGGCGGCCGCCCAGAGTCAGAAGCAGTTCTCTTCGGGAACGGGGTCCGGGCGTGCACGCCGGCAGTCCTGGGAGGTGTCCGTCGCGAGCTAACCGGCGATCTGCGCACGTACTTTGAGCCAACAAGACCTGCGTGCACGAAGCCTCCGTCGCCCGTGGCCAAATGAGCAGCGCGGGATCGAGGAGACTCGCCTTGGTCGAAGAAGCAAGAGCTCACGGCAGACCGGCGCTGCATGGGCCGAAGGGGCAAATGATTTGGGCATAAAGGCAGCAGAAAAGGATTTCGAATGGATCTGGCGAAGTCAATCAAACAAGAACACGATTCATCACGTAATTAGGCGGTCATGTGTGTGTGCCCCTCGGCTGTCCTTTTCTCCTCTGTAACAGAGAGAATTTGCAAGAGGCAATAACACTTTCACTAGGTAAACTATATATCAAGCGGATCGACATGTAACATGTCTGTGTAATCCTGTTTTTGTTCATGATTCAGCGTGCTGATGGGTTTTAACTTTTCTAACAACCTAAACTGTTGGGTGTTTACCAGACGATTTAAAACTGAATTTTGTTCTAGACGTGGGTGTCAAATAGTATGACGCAAGCGCTCATATACACGCACATATACTTATCTTTGTAAATTTTAAAATTTACGTAGTCATGATAGGCACCTCGTCGACATATTGTCCTAAATTTTATAAAGTTATCATAGGCACCTCGTCATTAAAGAAAACATCCTTTTCACTGAATGCACATTGTTGAAAATTCTGAATAAATTTAAAAATAAATGCAATCATCAGAACTTCGAACCCTGATGGACTGAGATACCACAGTCTCTCGCGACTTAAGGAATTTCATTATTTTTTAAGGTGTAGGAATTTCAATAGTTTTGCGTATTATGTGTAGCGGGCCTCACACTGTGTTCCTTTATAGACGGAGCAAGACATTCCACGGGCTGCACTTCTTGGACCAGGCCTTTTAGAAATACAGCCCAAATATGTCTACTGCGAGCCACTCAGATTAATGGCTAGTTCTTTTTCACAGCTTAAAATATAAGCCATTTTCTTGTTACCTTTTTTCATAAGCCGTCTTATTTCGTAATTGGGTGCTTCTAAACTAGTTATATCTCTACCTAATAATAGAGGGGCTATGGCTTCTTCCCTCAAAAATTGGTCCGTCCATAATTTTCGTCCGTCCGTTATCAGTCCTATCAAAAACAAGTGCGTTGATTTTCCCCACGTCAACATTAGGCCCATCGAACCTCAGCCACACGAAAAAAAATTGACCTCTATGGGGGTCGAACTCCTGACCTACCAATCTCTCCCTAATAATAAAACAAATAGGGTTTCTGGTCGTCTGTCATGGCATTTTTGCAAAAACACCCCTCGCTTTTCCGGTATTAAACCCGCAGTCCGATCTTAAGTCAAGAAACGAATCGTTTTTTGCATTTTGCAGAAAACCCCCTAATGTTTCAGGTAATCAACCCGCAGTCCGGATTTAAGTTAAAAAACGAATCGTTTGCCTTTTTACAAAATAATCCTCTTACTTATGTTTTTTCCAGTGATGAACAACTCATTGTATTTGTATACCAGAAAATGTTAAAAGAAAACACAGTCCAACGTCGACCCTGGCTTACTTAAAGGCAAGACTATAGTGACAAACCAGGCACAACCAGTAAAGAGTAGACCAGTACTAGCCAGGAACCAAAATGGCTACCACTGCCGGTACCCGCACCGGTGCCGCCTTGGGTACCCACACCAGCACGAAGATGCGCGTCCTGCTCATCCCTTTCTTCGCGACCAGCCACATCGAGCCCTTCACCGACCTTGCCATCCGCCTCGCCGCGGCGGCTAGCCCCGACGCCACCGTGGAGGCGACCGTCGCCGTCACTCCGTCCAACGTCTCCATCGTCCGGTCCATGCTCAAAAGACAGTACGTTGATGCAGCCGAGGGCATGCCTGTGAAGATAGCCACGACCCCTTCCCGGCCGTGGACGGCCTCCCGAGGGGCGTGGAGAACCTCGGCAAGGCGGCGGCGGCCGACTTGTGGCGCATCGACGCCGCCGCCGTCAGCGACGCCCTGATGCGCCCCGTCCAGGAGGCGCTCGTCAGGGAGCGCTATGGAGGTGACCTACTCCCTCACCGCCGCCAAGGCCACCCACCTGCGCCGCCTCCACGTCCGTCCACCTGCTCCACCGACCTGCTGCTGCTGCCCTCCTACGCCGCCGCTTCGGTCGACCACCTTCTCCGCGCACCTGCTGCTGTTGCTGCCCACCTACCACCGCCGCTCCACCAACGGAGGCGACCTGGACTTCTTCCACTTTGGCTGCCGGCTGGTGGTGGTGGTGGGCGTCGCCTCTGGTTCCCCGCGCCGGGCTCTACTGCTCATAGCTCCCGGTGTCGGCCTCTAATGCTGCTGCTTCCCGTCCCCGCCCTCGCTGAACTGATGAACACAGAAATTGCAATCTTCAGAATTCTGTCATCTGTATCTAGATTAAAATCTAAACGAACCAAGTTTATTTACATAGATCAGTGCCTACCCGTCCCAAAATTAAACGGATAAAGGATTCATTTGATTACCTGGTCAAGGCCTTCCATCTGTGCAACTACAAGTTATTGTAGAAATTGAGACGAGCAAGTTAACAGGGTAGAAGCAACATAAAACGAGGGAGATGCTTCGTCAATCTTGGCATGGGGACATAATCTTTAGTCAACAATAGCTACTCCCAAGTCCCAACTTTGAATTTTGACAGCAAGAATAAGAATAAAATTCAGTAAGTAAACTAGATCACAGAATAAGAATAAGTACATGGGCTCGAGGATGTTCTAAATGCACTCGACAGCGGGCACCTTTGTTAGTCGACTATGCTTGCCACATCGTTTTTAGCAGTTTTCTAAATTTAGTTAAGAGCATACTCATGAAAAAAATTCAGTTAAGAGTATAAAATCAGAAGTAACTGTGTGAACATAGACTACTAATTCTGCCAAAAAGAATTGTTGATTTGAAAGCCCAAGTCTGTCCGGTTCTGCTTCTGAAAGCTGTCGTTTTTCATGCGCAATCTATTGGTTTCTACCAACCACGCACACACATCCAATTGTCCAAAGACTGTCCGATGCTAAGCTCTCCATGTAGGAGGAAGGAGGATTGTTCGCAACCCGAGGCGGCAGGGAGGAGCTCGCCATGGCGATGACCGGGGACTCGAGGAAAGCGAGGGCAAGGGACTCGACATGAGGTAGAAAAGCTGATCCTTGAGCTTCGCATGGGAGCTATAACAAGAAGGAAGGTGGATTCATTGAGCTTCACGAGGGAACGGAGGAAGGACCGCGTGGAGCACGTACGACGCAGCGAAAGGGAGGAGGGACTGCGCTGGAGCTGTGGCATGGCGGGGCGGAGGCGTCCGCGAGTGGGCAAGCGAGCGTGGTCGAAGGAGGGAGGGGACGGGGACTGCGGGTTGTGTCGGGATAACAGGAAGGTTTTTTGTGCAAAATGTACGTGGTGACAATCTTTTCCGAACGAAGGGAGTATTTTTTATGCAAACTTAATCTGTAGTGCATGGTCCTTTTTTTCTCTCTTTCCGGCGATGATACGAATTGCAATAAATATCCATTAAATTAAAACCAAATTGAGAGGAAAGAAAACATCGTTAACAACACATGGACACCTTTGGAATACCTCGTGGGGAGAAACAACATATTTCTCATCTTATTCCGAGTGACTGTATATTCAAACGCGTTTTCATTGTGTGAGCACTAAAGTCATCGTCGGCAACACAAATGTGATGTCATGTGAAAATATATTGCGTTCAGAGCATGTGTTATTTTCTCTTCCGTTGCAATGCACGGGCTCTTTTGCTAGTCAATTTTAAAGGACAAATCCAACCGACCAAACTCATGGTTGAAGAATCTTTATCTCTTTACCTAATAATAAAGCAATTAGTGTTTCTGGTCGTCCGTCATTAACTTTACCCCTAAAGTTGATATAAATTATCCATTATGCCATCCATAAGTAAAGAAAACATTTCACATTTTCCCAAAGTCGCTGTCTGCATTGTTATTATAAAAAAGTGATACGAACAATGAACACAGACACTGGCCCACCATAGTGGCCAAGGCAAGGCTGTTCTACGCAGCTCAACAGGGTTCGATCCTATACAATACCTTTATGAGCCGGGCTGGACTCTTCTATTTTTTTTTTTCATTTCATTCTTTCTTTCTTCTTTTCTCATTTTGTTCTTATCCTTCTACGGTGTATAAACTAATTCGGCATTTCCAAATTTCAAAAGTGATGAATTATAAAAATGTTCGCAAAATTATAAATTGTATGTGAATTTAATTTTTTTTAGGATTTGAAAAGTTTTGCTGTATTTGTAAAAAAAATCACGATTTGAAAAAAATAGTGGGGAAATGATCATGCTCATGATTTTGAGAAAAATGATCTTGTGTTGAAAACATATTCGGGAATCAGAAATAAGTGTCCATCAAATTTAGAAAATGTACAGAAAAAGTAAAAAACTAAAATTTTAAAATTTGTTCCCTGATTTTAAAAAGGTTGAGTGATCTAAAAAATGTTTGTTGAGTCAAAAAATGCTCATGAACTTGATTTTTTTTATGCATTTCAGAAAATGTTCGTAAATAAAACTTTTTATGCATTTTAAAAGGTTCATGGTTTTTGTGAAAATCCAAAATTTCAAAAATGACGATTTAAAAGCTATTCACCAATTCAAAGTCTTTTATGTCTAGGATTTGATGTTATTTTGTTTACGTGGGAGTAGCTTTGGTCGATGAGATTTGTTCTAAAACTTTTAAATATTTGCTTACACAACATAATGACAATTGTGGCATGCAGTGGCAAGCTCATTACCTTAAAATTTAGCATGTTGAATGTATTGTGCTCAAGTGAACATCGTGACCATCATCAATGAGGGTGGGAGAGAAAGTTAAGTGGCAACATGATGAGCCACCATGTTAAAAGAGAGGGTGCTCATATGTGAGGGTACTGAATCAATCCTCAAAAATGCTTATATATCTATAGCACATAATATTTTTTTGTCTCCGTTGCAACGCACGGTCATATTTGCTATAGTAATAATAATCTTTTCTTAATCTATACCTAATAATAAAGAGGCTATTGCTTCCGTCCAAAAACCCACCACAGCATTTTTATAAAAAAACCTGCAATTTTTATTATTCAACCCGCACTTCAAAACCATTTTGTTCATGAACGACACAAGCGCACCTAATAATAATTAAAAACGAGCGTCGTTCTCCACATGATCTCGCCTCGCTTGACCAGTTTCGGACAAGGACTCTGCACGAGCCTCGAAGCATCACGGCGCGATCCATGACTATATAAATTAACACCAGTCAATATATCAAGCCTCGAAACTCCTCGCTACCGAAATCGCATGTCGCTCCCCACGCAAATGCGCGTTCAGCCGCGCTCGTCTTCCTCCCCATCGGCTATAGGTCAGGCAGTCCTGAGATCTTAAAAAAAGATCATTGGTGCGACTCCACGCCACCGAGCTCGCCCTAGGAGAATCGATATCTCCTCCGCTCCCTTGCCTGTGAGTCTCATCGAAATCGAGCTCCTGGAGAGGCAGGAGCTTGCCTCGCTACCTTGGCTGCGCTGGTTGTCGGTTGCCGGCCGCCGCACTTGCGCAGTTACCTCGAGTGCCTCCAAGCGACACAGATCTAAGGTAGGAAGGGACTTTGCGTGGAAAGAGAGAGATGGAGACTTAAAGAGACGATGCATGGACAGAATCGCTGGAAAGAGAATAACGGCAGACAACCAACCGTTGATAGCCTATCCATCTTAGCATCAAACCAAAACAAATATGGGTCCCACGAAGGGGCGTGCGGTGTGTAGCACAATTGACTGCGTGATGTTGAAAAGGACGTGGATGTCGCCTAGAGGGGGGGGGGGTGAATAGGCGCTTTAAAATAGTTAAGGTTTAGGCTTGAACAAATGCGGAATAAAACTAATCGTTTAATATGTCAAGCACAAAACCTACAAACAGCTAGGCTCACCTATGTGCACCAACAACTTATGCTAAGCAAGATAAACAACTAAGTGATAGCAAGATATATTACAATAAAGAATATGTCTATCGCAAAGTAATGTGCATAAGTAAAGGGTTCGGGTAAGAGATAATCGAGGCACGGGGAGACGATGATGTATCCCGAAGTTCACACCCTTGCAGATGCTAATCTCCGTTAGAGCGGTGTGGAGGCACAATGCTCCCCAAGATGCCACTAAGGCCACCGTAATCTCCTCACGCCCTCGCACAATGCAAGATGCCGTGATTCCACTAAGGGACCCTTGAGGGCGGTCACCGAACCCGTACAAATGGCAACCCTTGGGGGCGGTCACCAAACCCGTACACGTGGCAACCCTTGGGGGCGGTTACCGGTACCCGTACAAATTGCTCGGGGCAATCTCCACAACCTAATTGGAGACCCCGACGCTTCTCGGAGCTTCACACCACACTGATTGAGCTCCGAGACACCACCAAGCTTCTAGGACGCCAAAGCATCCATGAAGAACAATATCAAGGGTACTAAGTACCAAAGGTAGTAAGCTTCTCAACTTCTCACTTCCACGTATCACCGTGGAGAACTCAAACCGATGCAACTAATGCAATGGCAAGAACACACGAAGTGGTCAAGTCCCTCACACTCAAATCCCTCCAAAACAACAAAAGCTATGGAGAAATATGAGAGGAAGAACAAGGAGCTCACAAAGAACTCCAAGATCAAGATCCAAGGGGTTCCCCTCACATAGAGGAGAAAGTGATTGGTGGAGATATGGATCTAGATCTCCTCTCTCTTTTCCCTCAAGAACAAGCAAGAATCATTGGAGGGATTGAGAGTAAGCAAGCTCTAAGAATGTCAACAATGTAGGTAGAACAAGAGCTCAACGGATGGATGAGACCAAGGGGGAAGAAGACCCCCTTTATATAGTGGGGGAAGGAATCAGACCGTTACCCCCACTTTCTGCCCGAGCTCCAGCGGTACTACCGCTGGCTGCAGTGGTACTACCGCTGGTACTACCGCCAGCTAGCGGTACTACCGCTAGCTGCAGCGGTACTACCGCTGGCACTCTGGCGGTACTACCGCTGGCCCCAGCGGTACTACCGCTGGGCCCATGGTAGTGCAACGACACTACCATCGCCAAGAAAGTCTTTGCAAAAAGGTCCGTCCACGAACAACCGCTAGGCAGGCGGTACTAAGCTCCTGGAGCGGTACTACCGCTGACCAGTGGCGGTACTACCGCCAGTCAGTGGTACTACCGCTAGGTCCAGCGGTACTACCGCTCGCCACTGAAAGAGCCATAACTTTCGCATACGAGCTCCGAATCGAGCAAACCCAAGCTTGTTGGATTCGGGACGACAAGAAATCTTAAGACCATGCAGATATGAAGATGCCAATGATATAGAGATGTGAGTCATCTATGAATGAAGAACCGGCAAAAACTCCAACATCGAAAACATCATAGTAGATGCATATGGACTCCGTTTTCGATGAACTCGAGCTTGTCACGAAGATGACCATAAGCTCTAAAACTCACAAAGAGAAACACCAAATAAGAACCAAGAAGTATGATGCAAGGATGCAAATGGTTTGAGCTCTCAACGAACGATACGATCAAGCTACTCACTTGAGAGCCCCCTTGATAGTACAGCAATCTATCCTAAACAGAAAACCTATCAAGGGAAAACCTATACCTTGCACCTCGTCCTCTTGAGCTAGATGATGATGATCTTGGCTTCCTCAAGATGGACCACCTTTCTTGATTGTGTTGGCTTGATGAAGACTAGTTGATTTCTCCCCCATACTCACTATGGGTGAGCCACTCTTCAGCATATCTTCACAAGTCCATTGCCACCACAATGGACAGCAAGCTTCAAGCATGCTATCTTCGTGCTGATCCTCTTGAACTTGCACATCGCAATCTTGATGACGATCACAACTTGACGTCATACTCCATGGGTTGTATGAGATCTTCCCTTTGACGCAAGCCCATGGAAACACACCTAACCACCACATAGAACTCTCACGAAGACCATGGGTTAGTACACAAACACGTAATGGACAATGCTTACCATACCATGGGATCACTTGATCCCTCTCGATACATTTTGTACGCTTTGTGTGTTGATCATCTTGATTTACTCTTTGTCTGAGATCTTGATCAACCATTGATGATGATCACAACTTTGCGTCATACTCCATGGGTTGTATGAGATCTTCCCTTTGACGCAAGCCCATGTAAACACACCTAACCCCCACATAGAACTCTCACGAAGACCATGGGTTAGTACACAAACACGTAATGTACAATGCTTACCATACCATGGGATCACTTGATCCCTCTCGGTACATCTTGTACGCTTTGTGTGTTGACCATCTTGATTTACTCTTTGCCTGAGATCATGATCAACCATGTGTCTCTATGACCATTCTTTGGATAATACCTTGAATACCATCTTGGTCATCATATAGACTCCTTGAACCCAACTGATGGACTTCAAGAAGTGCCTATGGACAAATCCATACCATGGGATCACTTGATCCCTCTCGGTACATCTTGTACGCTTTGTGTGTTGATCATCTTGATTTACTCTCTGTCTGAGATCTTGATCAACCATGTGTCTCTATGACCATTCTTTGGATAATACCTTGAATACCATCTTGGTCATCATATAAACTCCTTGAACCCAACACATGGACTTCAAGAAGTGCCTATGGACAAATCCTATAAATGTAACTTAAGGCAACCATTAGTCCATAGAAATTGTCATCAAGTACCAAAACCACATATGGAGATATATACTCCAACAGATGTGCTCTAGATTTCCTATTATATTCTTTCTAATGCGTATACAATATATGGTTCATTTTGAGCTGAAATTTTTGCATGCACAAGTGGATTTTGTGCCTCCTAATGATTACGCCTGTCTCATGGATTTGTGGCTACTGGCCTACTGCTTGTTTGTCACATGATTAGTCATGTGAAGATAGATTTCTGGGTAGAAGTGATTAAGCTTGTGATTTTATGATCCTTATCTCCATTCTTTACTTGATCTCGCTTTTGCACCATCAATTTTTCTCATCTTCTCTTTTACTATATTTTTTCTATCGTGCCTACTATTTTTCGTAGGTGTTGGACAGAAATGTTATGCATGGGCGTCGATGCATGGGCGGACAGAAATGTGAAGAGTCTTGCCTATAAAATAATTGTATTTTGCGCATAAAAAAATAAATGTTGTTCTTCCTGTTGCAACGCACGGGCATTTATGCTAGTAATAATAAAGGGGCTAAGAAAAGGAATAGATTTGTTTATTTTATAGGTATTGTCCCACCTCGCTCCCTTACATAAAATCTTATCAACTTATATACAACTCCTACATGATATCAACAAATAGCCTAGAGAATCGGTTAAGAGTGGATCAGTCTCTCCATACGAAAAAGTTGGAAAATTATGATGAGAGAGAGATCGGAATAAATCGGCTCATGCTTGCATGCATGCACGCCCTGTAGCCTCCTTAATTAAGCAGCCTTAATGAGAGAGGGAGAACCATCGGCTCAATCATGCACAAGATTTGTGGGACCGATTCCTCGATAGTGTGGTGGACTGGGGAGGGTGCTGGACAAGGGGAAGAAGGAGCTCGAGCGGCCAAACACTGCTGACCTTGCTGCCAACCGCGTCGTTGCAGCGCGCGAGGGAGCTCGCCTCGCCCCTGTTGTGCAACGTCTCGCGAGGGGTCACAACCAATCGCTAGCATGGCTGCACGATCTTAGACGGGACGCTTGGCATTGGAGAAGGTTCACGCCGCGTACGTTGTAGCCTGCTGATTTTTAAACTTTTTCTAATTCAATTCAGGTTCAATTAGTACCGCAGTGTCGGTTGGATCAGGGTATGTGTCCTTCACACACTCAAATACGACGTGCAAGTCGAAAAAGGAACGAACATCATCCATAGCTCAATTAGGATATGTATATATATACACAGGTTAGTATCACATATGCCTGGACAATTTTATACATAGAAGGAAGTCGAAAATAAATTATCCTACAAGTCATGGTTATAGAGTCCGATCTCAATGAAGTTGTTGTCCTGGAGCAGAAACAAGATGGATGCTTAAGCCCCCTGAAGGTAGACATGTTGAAGGTGATATGGAGGAACAATTGCATCTAGGTAAATTTATTACGTCAGTAAAAGTGTTGCTTGTAGGACATTTTTATTTTGTTATGTCAGTGTGTCATGTCTCTATGGCCCGATCTTCAATGTCGTACTGAAGTACGTATACCAGTGCTCTTACTTTAATATCATTTTTTTCTTTTAAATTGCATCAAGAAAAAACTTGACACTATTAACACGTCCACCAACATTAGTTGACTCATTCATGCTTATTTCAAATTTTGGACAGTAATGTAAAGCATCTAACTAATTGACAAACCGAGATAACACTTAGTAATAGGTAAGAGAAAACTTACTAATTCTATGTATGATATTATTACCTTAATTTAATAGAAAATTTACACACAAGTACACTACGCCTCAATGTATATTTGTATTTTTCAGAATTTTTTGAAACATTAAATATGAATTTTGAATTTTGCAAATGGAGGCCTCCATGGAGCCCGGCCTCCAAAAACAATTTTCGCTTAGAAACAACACATATATTCTAATGCTTATGTCCATTGTAATTAATGTAATTTACAAATAGGTACATATGTTCTATTTATGAAATAGAATTTAATTAGTTTCTTCTTTTTAACAGACATAACGTATTCATACAATGTAGAAAAGTCACGTGCAGCGAAGCAATCTGGATCACTATTTCAAGTCTTGGATGCGAAAGAACAAAGAAATAAAAGATACAGATAGCGGTATGCACCGATGACCAATGAAGAAAAACTTGAAAAGTTGAAAAAGAGACGCCAAACCTATCAGCAAAACAAAAGAATGAAGAATTCAACTCAGTTGTGAAAAAAATGCACACAGGGAAGGAAGAAATATGCAGATATGGAGCTAGCACAAAAGACAAAAAAATGCGCAAGAGAAAGGCAGAAATATGCAAATATGCAGCCACAGAAAAAAAAACTAGAATAAGACAAATCAGAGTTAACCGTGAATTGAAGCACAACACACCATGCAAAGAATCAATTGCAATGGTGAACCCAGCATATGTCGCAACAGAAGAGGAAGTTAGTTCATCTATACAACGAAGACTTCACGGTTAGCATATATCATGCACGGTCAAAGAAGTATCCGACATTTTTATAATGCTATGTAATCACTTATATGTGTTTCTTCTCATGCTTCTCCTTCAATGTTTCTTCTCTTTGGTTTTGTGTAATATTGAGATATGCGTGCATGCTAAATTTCTTTCCACTGTTGCACGAGGAGAAGTTCATTCATCTATATGACAAAGATTTCACGGTTAGCATATAAGCATGTACGGTTGAAGAAGCATACAACATTTTTATTATGTTATGTAATTACTCTCATGTGTTTCTTCTTATGCTTCTAGAATAAAGGTAACAAAAGATGCATCATTTGGTTTTGTGTAATATTAAGATATGCGTGCATGTTAAATTTCTTATCCCGTTGCAACGCACGAGCATGTTTTCTATACCTACTAATAAAGAAAATAGGTATTCTTAGTCCATCATGCTATTTTGTAGAAAACCCCTTAATATTTTTGACCTTAAACACGCAGGTACATATCAAATGTTTTTTTTTAAAATACTCATATCTTCTAAACAATAAATAAAAATTTAACATGTTATATATGAAATTTGATAAGAAAATATGTAGAATCTGAATATGATGTTATTTTACCTGTTAACCATTTAAAAAACCTACTATCTAGGGTGCAATCTTAATCAATACTGATTCGAATTGTGGATGAACATCTCGGCAAAATTATGATTGGAGACGAAATTAAAGATCACTTGCGTGTTTCTTTGTACTGTGAAATCTGTATGCAAGCCGTGTTTAAATAGAAGACCCGTGAAATCTTAAATTACGCTTTTGTAGGCTAAGATCATCTTTATTTGGTATGTAGCTACAAATACTCATATTATAGACCATTTTTTGTAAATTAAGAGCACGTGATATTTTTTTCTTCCGTTGCAACGCACGGGCCCTTTTGCTAGTGATAACTAATTTGAAATTCTTAATAAATTTTAGGGACAACGTATTTTTTAAGTTGGAAAGAGACAACTTAATTTTTAATCCGCATAATGGCTTGTGTCTAGTAGGTGTTAGTAAAGGCAATCATAAGGTCTTGTACAATGCAAGATGCTTACAAAGTTAAACAATATTTCTATAACATTGGCGTTTATTTGTTAATAATGGATACTTAATTAGGCATCCTCTCATAGAAATAGACACTCATGTTTTCAAAAAAAATACAATTTCCCTTAAACATCTCCCTAAACACCTAACATTGCACTAGGCCTTAATGTTTCTGTCGGGGAACCGGCTAAAGCTTGTGTGAGTGCCACGAGATCCTTTGCATCGACGTGTGATTCCTCACGCACCGCAATAGGCGGGGGTGCCACACAGGCTGATAAGGCCCACACACTGCTCAAACGCCCACCTTTATCTCTTCGTGGGTTTGTCTCTCCTACACTCATTTTCTTCTCATGCGTTTGTTCCTCGACTCGCGACAACAACTCATAGCCTCGTTATCGCTGCAAGACCGGTGTGCTGCAATCGAGCTCGTTGTCAATGCCATGGTTGCTCATGAAATCAAGCTCTTCTGCGATGAGCTCTCCGGGACGAAACGGTAGGATCGACACGAAGCTATGACGGCTGAATTGGGTGCTAGAATCAACAAGCTTCCATGGGTGACGATGGAGATGGTTGCGACCTAGAAGTCGAACAGTGGTGCTCGAACCAGCATTTGGTTTGTTGCAACCAAGTAGTAGAACTAGAACCATCATCCTTTTCTGCTCCAACTCGCCAGCCTAATGTTGGAACCAACCAAGACAATGTCGCGATCGACGATAGCTATACATGCCATTGGTGACGGCTCTGTTGCTACGACGGCGACCGATTTTGCTATAACCAGCCAACAAGTGCTGAAATCGGACATCGGGAAAGCAGCGGCCTTTTGCGGAGATTTTGCTCGGATTGACAAGGCCACAAGTTGAGACCATGGTTTCCACGAGATTTTTGTTAAAGATCCAGCAAATTGGTGGCTTGATTCAAATTTAGCAGAAAGCAGCGGAAAAACAACATGGTGAAGATCCGAAGATCAAAGAAAAAGAAACAACAATCCTACTAGATGTAGAACGACACTACATTCCCAAGACGGTACACCATCCACCCACGACAAGGCAACACAGCTCCGATGACGACGGAGAACTACGAAGAACTAAGCAAGGTTGGCGTTGCGGAAGATCGCCGAACGAACCACCTGTCGCACGACATCGTATACCATCCGGAGCCTCACCAGCGCAGCTTCGACTTCACAACAACAAAACAGCTGAGAAAATCCCACGGACACGCCAAAGAAGAGCTAGCTACCAGGACCAATGCCACGCCTCCGACCTTGCTCACCCTCGTCACCGTTTCCACATAAGCTACCGTGCATGTCCAACGAGTAGGAAGCACTAATGGGATCCAGATCTTCAAGACAGTGCCCTAAAAATGTGAAATGACGTTGAAGACGACGCCACCGCCTAATCCTACAACATGATCTTGGCTTTCGCCCGAAGATCCTGATCCGGGAGTATATGTTGTGTGGATCCCGACGATGCCTCCAAGAAGGATAACGACGCCCACGGGCGTCATCGCCGCAAGACGGCAAGAACCGGCTAGGCTTTCACCCGGAGGAACCACTCCCACGCACCGGGTCGAGGCCGACAAGTAACTCTACTAGACCGTGCACTCCCAACGCAGCGAGCACGCCAACACTGTGAAGGGCCACCATCCTTCTCAACGTTGGGCCTGCCGAAGCCAGATCGGGCCCTGCACCCCGTGAATCCACCATGACCAGAGCCTCCCTACTCCAGCAAGTCTGGGTACCACCAAACGCCAATGGTGTCCCTCCAACCACCAGCCACCTTCTCTTGACCGCTTGGACTCCACAATAGCAGATCGGGACAGAGAAACTACCCATCTTGTGGTGTAAGGATAGACCCATACCGCCTCGACTCCACCAAGCAGCACCCGTAACGACCGCAAGCCCATGCGTCAAGGAGCGCGTCCGGGCACCGAGCCCGGATTTGTTCCCACGCTCACCGCTGCGCTGCAACCCCTGCATGTGATAGCAGAGCTAGCGAGACCTGTACGCTGGCCGGCGTTAGCGCACCAAGCCGCCAGCCCTAGGCCAGAAGGCAGCGACCACCGTAGTTGCACCGCGTCCGACGGAGACCTTCTGACCTGTGTCGTGCGCCAAGCCGCTCCTCTATTAGTAGATCAAGATCGACTTTTGGCCGCTTCTCTGCGCCCGTGCCGAACACGCGCGTTGGCCCCAGCTCCACGAGGGCTCCCCTCCGCCAGTCCTCCGCACGCGGACCTCTCCCAAACCTATGTGCATATCGAACAACACCTCCATGCCGACCACCCATCTCCGCCAGATCGAGCCGACCCGTGCCCACTCGAAACCGCAGGAAGGACCAACTGCCCTGCCGTCGTCGACGCTGTGTGGGCTTTGGCCGACGGCGCACACCGGGGACGATGAGGGGAGTAGCAATGGAGGAGGGAGCGCCCGGCGATGGCAAGGGTTTTCTCTCTCGAGCCGTCCGCGGGAGGGGCCCAAGAGTGTCCCCGATTAGGAGGGTAGGATTCTCACGAGGACTTGGAGGTTTCCGCGAGATGGAACCAACAACATTATTTGCTACGTTCGGCTATTATTTTTGTTGTGACTTGCAACCGAGGTGAGGTATAATGGGAGCTCATCAAGGGGTGCTGCACCCGATGACCGTCATCATCAGAGTTGCGAATGTCATCACCTGTGATGCAATCGTGGTGCACGCTATTGGCATGCACAGATCCGACGAGAAGCGAAGGAGACACAACTCACGAGTTAACTAATGTGATTGTAGGCAGTGCGATGACAATTGCTGGAGCCGGTGAGCATCCCCATTGGTGCAGGAAAAAGGCAGGCACGAGAATGAGACCATAGATGAAGCGCTACACCAGGTCAACGTGCACGCTTGCTTCTGTGATTTTGAGACGAGAGGCGGGAAAGAAGAATTTCATCATACAAATCATATGATTACAGTTGGATGAATCTAACGGAGGAAGAGCGACCGGCCAAAAATTAGACCATCCAGCCGGTGCCTAGTGTCGCCCAAAACCAATTTGATTTATTAGGGAAGGACTAGCAAAAGGGTCCGGAGAAAGTAATACCACACGTTTAATTTATAAAAAAGTTTTTTATTCCCATGCCCCTGGTTACTTAGTCGTACTCAATTTTTCTCATTTCCTAAGTTTTTCTCACTTTTCCCCATATGGTGAAATTTTGCTTTCCATTTTTCTCACTTTTTCCCCCGAAAAATGGTTGTAAACTTACCCAAAATGAGTGTGTGGGAAAAACTGAGTACGACTAAAGCACCAGGGGCATGGGAATAAAAATCCCTTATAAAAAATGCTATATAATCTGAGAATTTTTAGATACGGCACAAACAAAGATGATCTTATCCTGCAAAAGTGCAGTTCAAAATTTTACAAGTCTTCTATTTTAACACGGCTTGCATGTAGATTTAATACGTACAAAGAATCGGACAAGTGACCTTCAATTTCATCTCTAATCCAGATTTTGTTGACGTGTTCATCCCCAATCCGGATGAAATAACATCATAATTAAATTCTACATATTTTTCTAATTCAATTCCATATATAATACATTAAATTTGGAGTTACGGTTTGGAAGATATAAGTATTTTAAAAAACATTTAATATATATACTACGGCTTTAATATTAAAAACATCAGGGGTTTTCTATAAAATAGCATGATAGACTAAGAATTCCTATTTACATTATTAGTAGGTATAGAAGATGACGATAGTAATATATTTGGAATGTAATTTTGTTTTTTGTTAGTCGTTCTGCATCCAATTGAGTTTACATTGTGTCGAGTAGTACTCCTTTATCCTTTGCACAGCGTAGAGTAAAACTCAAACATGCTTTATGTTTTAGAACGGATGGAGTGAAACTTCACTTGGAAAAAACATTGTAATGAAGGGAAGAGAGTTTCTTCTGTTCACATAGAAAAAACATTTCAGACAGATTTAGAGGGTGCTTGATACGTTTTAGTCCCATGACTAAGGCCCTGTTTGGAACCACCCAGATTATATAATCTGGTTTTATAATCTATTGTATTTCCAAACAGGACAGTTTATATTGTAGATTTTATAAACTAGATGACCAGATTATTATAATCTCATAATCTGCTCTACCCCAGCTAAAATGAGATTATGAATTACAAATGACGTGTTACCCTTGTAAACTTCAAGAGAATTACGCAGTGCCACCGCCACTTTCCTATTTTTCCTTGTAAACAGAGGACAAACATGTCATTGTACAATTTAAAAGCTGGTTTACAGTTTATATAATCTGGCCTCCAAACATGACCACCTGGATTATTTTTATAAACCAGATTATATAATCTATGTTCATAATCTAGATTATCATAATCTATTAAGGTTCCAAACAGAGCCTAAAAGTAGTGAGACTAAAACTTGCTAGCCTCACCATGCTTGGATCCAAGTACTAAAGAGACTAAAATCAAGTTAATGAGCATTTATTATCCTTCAAACCCTCCAATTCAGAACTTGCATGAGGAGTTAAATGAGGAGAGAGAGGACTAATGCACATTTTAGTAGGGGTACCCTTGACTAAAAGATTTTAGCCTCAAGACTAGTTTTAGCCTCTCTTTAGTCAGGGGTGTTTAGAACTTTAGCCTCTTAAAAAGACTAGTTTTAGTTAGAGTAGTTTTAGTCTTTTGGATCCAGACACCCTCTTAAACGTATGTAACCACAGCTTTCATGGAGGTAAAATCAGACCCTTATTATAATCAGTAAACGAGCCAAGACTGCTAAAAAAATGCAGAACTTCCAAGTGGAAGCGATGACACTCCAATTTGCGGATTCTTTAAGATTGCGTACTTTTGCTTTGTTTCTTTGGTGTATCACGTGTCCTCTAGTCATCGCCGAGTCACCGGAAATTGTGTGACGGAGGAATGGCCATATTCCAAGATGTGGACGTGCAACAGAAAATGTGCTCAGCCTGGTCAGCACCAGGCAGGCGGTGACTCGGTTGCATACGGAGCACGTCGTATCGTTATGTCGACACTCTCCGCGTCAAAACAAAAAACCAACCACCTTTTACAAACTAGCCGTAGTCCCCACTCTGCATCCAGTGCCACCAATCAAATTCTGGAGTCATCTCAGAGAAAAGAGTTCTAAAGAAATTTGTGGAGGCGAGCGTCCAACCGTTTCCCACCGTGCACGTCAGCTAATACTGTATTATAGCAGAGTGCTCTGCACGCGTCACCGTCTGCTGAGCAAGATCACTTGCACGCTCCAAAGATTACGTGCAACTGCTCCACTGTTAAACAAAGCCAGGCACTAAAGAAATTGGGCGCAGATCTCGACGGGGCTGCCCCCTAGGACGAAGCCTGCCCGTATGACCGGCGATGCAAGATGCCATTGCCCCCTAGTGTATTCGCACCATGGACGTCAACCCCAAAAACTACCACTCGAATCTTCAGGCGTGTGCACCTGTAAATTGCAGTCTGCATGGTGCATCCCCCTTGGCCCGAATCGTGCTGGCACCGTCCCGGTTGGAGAGAGAAACCGTACACCTCGTGTGTGCCGCACCCTCCTCTCCAAAGTTCTCAGCGTACTGGATGTCTGGATCTCGAGTGTCTGGATGCACCGGCTTCCTTGCTTGTGGGTCGTGCCATGCTCATGCGTTTGATTGCGCAGACAAGATGTGCACGCGTGCCAGCTTCCCAGTGAACCGGCTACTGTTCGCAAGGTGCTGCCCGGCTCCGTGGCACGCATGCAGTGCACATCCCAAAGATTCTTAGTGAAAAAAGAAGTGGCATCAACATCTTTTCTGGATTCCTTTGTGTTTATTTTTTTCTTGTAAAAAGGGACATGAAATCATGAATGGTACCGCACGCATTTGCTCTCGCTTGTCATTAGCGTGCCTAACCATGTGCGGTACCACCGTGCCACTCCGGCCTGTCGGACGTGTAATTATCAGCACTAAGACGTCCGCTTTAGTTTAGTTCAAAGCTAGAGTAGATCTGATGCCCTTCTTCCCGACAAGTGGCATGGCGGATGCTGGTCTTAATTATTGAGGTGAGATTGTCCTTTTGCTGGGAAAAGCGGTTCGAGTGTTTATATTTGCAGTCACAATCGATCACCTAAAGTGCTATCAGCTTGTTTTTACAACATCATCTGGTTTTTCTCTACATCGGCATGGGAATACTCTACAGAGGCTCCTCTCAAATCAAAGCAGTCTCCACACATGGTACTATCAGTGTAAATTCGCTATTTCTTGTCAGCAGAGCATCTTCAATACATGACGTAAATTTAGAAATATAAAACTGGAGATGTAAAAATTTATGTCTTCAAAAAATGCGTTTTACATCTTAAAAAAGAGACAACTTGAATAGATGATGTATATTGAAGATGTAAAAGAACAACTCCAATAGGTAATGTATATTGGATGATGCAAACGTCCTACTTCAGCACATATTTCTGTTGAACACGTTGGGTGTGAGGTGGAAAAAACGGACGGCAGCAGGTCGGAGCGTTGATGGACAACACAAAAGGTCTGGGGTGGGCGGCGGTTGCTTCAACAACATCTGGACGGCCGCGCGGGTGCCGTAACACTATGTTCGCGACCACGCAATGGCGGCGACGACGATCGACAAACCGTCGCTCGACCGTTGCTACGGAAATTACTACCGCCGGAGCTCCAACGAACCTGCGAAGTGGCCGCGGTCATTGGCGGGGCAGACTAAAATTGATGGGTCGTCGGCGGATAGAGCGGCGCGCCTGGCTGGAGGATAGGCCGCGGGGTTACGACGGGGTTAGGGATGGGCGGACGGGCGACGACGGCGACATTTTCGGGCGCAAATCACCGGTGGCGGAGGCGGGCGGTTGTACACGGAGAAGACACAAATCGGTGGGTCGTCGGAAGCTACAGCAACATTGTTGACAGCTGGGATGGGCGACGGGGTCACGACGGGGTCGGGATGGATGGACGGGAGGCAGCGGAGGGTTTTCGGGCAAAAATCGCGTGTAGGGAGGCGGGCGGGCGGCAAGCGGGCGAGTGACAGGCGGGGGGGGGGGGGGAAGTGAAATGAAGATGGTTGGGCGGTTGATGCATGACTACTAGTTTTACATCTCATGTAGGTGGAGGTGTGTATTTGCATGGTGAGGTGTTGAATTTTACATCTTGTGAAGATGAAGATGTAACTATATTTGTATCTATATAATCTGTTTGAGAGGAGGTTTTGGGTATTGGAAATGTAAAAATAGTTACTTTCACATCTACATGCTCTGATCATGCCTAACCATGAGTGGTTCCTCCATGCTTCTCCAATGTGTCCCTTGCATGCATGCTTGTTAAAGTTCTAGAACCATAATTATTAACACTAATATATTCATATTACGTTAACCCAAATCTAGAGAGTAGATCTGATGCCTTTTACTCTTTTATGAAAATGATAAATTTCAAACGTTTGGATTTTAAGCATGGCAACCTGAATATTTTTCATGCAACTTTAGTTCACGCGAGGTTTGCAAACACCGCTTTTTCACACAAAAATGAGCTGAGCAAAGTTATCATATTTCAATAACTAAAATTGCCAACTCGTGTCAACTAAAATTGCCATGAAAAACGCTCAGATGACTTGCTTAAAATCTGAACGTTCCGAATTTATCAGGGTCCTTTTATAAATGGCAGATCGGATATTTGTGATTTAATTATCACTCTCTCCTTCCCGAATTATTTGTCTTATTCATGTTTTATTGTTAGATATATCCGTATCTAGACAAATTTAAGCAGTGAAATGTAGGACATATCGACATTGAAAGCCGGGATGCAAAAAAACCATAATTCTATAGTTGTATGAAAAAAAAACACTAATTCTCAGGCTATCTTTTACAAATAACACTGTTTGGCGGCTTTGGCTCATTTGATGACGATTGTGATAGGTGGGACCCGCAAAAGCTGAAGTGGGCTGACGATTGAAATTTGACGATGTTACACAAGGGATTTTTATAGATTTACAAAACAATCGAGGTAATTTCACAAGGCCGCCATTGAGGATTGATGGGGTGGGCGGGTGATACTTTTTCAATTTTTGAATCCACATATGGCGTCCATCGTTGAGGACTTCAAAGGGCGGCGGGGCCTCGATTTCTCGGTTGGTTTTCGCACGATCCGATAGATGGACGGGAGGTCGGAGCCAGGGAGGAATGGGCGGCGGTAGGCGCAAGGCTGTCGGCGGCGGGGCTCTTGTGCACGCGTGACCATGGGGGAGGAGAGTTAGGCCAATTCCAACGCGTGACTTCAAAGGGACGTCCGGTTCGTTCGCTTTTCGTCCGTTTGAGACAGAAAAACGGTGCGGTCATGCGGCCATTGGTGCGCCCAACGGGTTGGCCGCACCCCACACAGTCTGTTTGTTTGGACAAAAAACACCAAAATTTCAAATAAAAAAATTAAAAACAACTCGAAAATATTACCACACACATTAAAACATCCACATTTCCCATGTTCTGACATTCAATATAAACAAGATAATTTAAAACATTAAAAAAAGATTAAAAAAGGTCAGTGCCGCTGCCCGTGGCCGCCGTCTACTCCTTGTCGTCGTCCTCGTCGTCGGTGGGCTAGCGGAGCCGCGTGCTATGTAGGCTGCGGTGGCGCGTGCACGACCTCTTCGCGCGACGGGGATGGTGACCATCGGCCGGCGTCCAACTCGGGCGTCGCCGCCGTAGCCAAACCGCCACCGAGACTCGGCGTCGTCGATGCAATCTGCCTCGGCGTCGCCGCCGTAGCCAAACCGCCACCGAGCTAGGGCACGGTTCGATCTCCTTATGCGTTCCCCGTCTGATTCTTATGCCTTGGGACAGATTTTTCTTGGAGCCACCATGTGCAAACCTTCCTTCCACCAGATGAATCTCGTAGTGCAGACGAAGTAGAAATTTTGGATCTGGTCTGCCACAGCATGCAACTCAGTGAGACCGAGTTTGCAAAATCGGTTCCACCGACTCTTGTTTTAGGGTTCCTCAGAAGCAACTCGGTGAGACCAAGCAACTCTTTTCGGTGCCACCGAAAATGACTGCCAAGTCTCTGTTAAGCGAGTCAGCTTTCTCGGCGACTCTGAAATGGCCAACTCGGTGCCACCGATTTACATCCTGCAGAAGATCTTACCCTAAGTTTCAAACTTCAAAATTTTCAAAAAACATTTGAATTTTGTGATGCTCATCCGTTCTATCTTTCCTATATCCACTTCACAGGTTTTGTTGTTTGTTGCTGAGCTGTCTGTCAGTATGTCAGGATCAGATGATAGTGAGAATGACTTCAGAGAGCAGAGGGTCGAGATGGACTCTGGCACTAGTCCATAGAAGACTGCTTCAAATCCTAGTTCTCCCAGTTCTCATGGCTTGCCCAAGGCAGCCACCAGGCAAAGGAGGAACATAGTTTCTCATGAAGAGGACTCAGACTTCATGCGAGAGGAAACTTCAGCTCCTCCTAAGTCTCCTCCAAGGAGAGTTGTCAGGAAGATATGTGCCAGTGCTGCTCATCTAGGAGCACCTGACTATGCCAAGAATGGTAAAGCAATTGCCAAGGTTACACTTGCAAAGAAGGCTCGTGTGGAAAGGCCGAGGAAGAGAACAATTCATCTTGTTGGCAGAAAGAGTTCCATGTTTGAAGATCCAGAAGAAGCTGAGGAAGAAGCTCCTCAGAAGATCCTAGTTCCTCCCAAGAAAAAAAAGTTGATGACTCTTGCAATGAAGTCTGCCCCTAAGCCTGCTGCTAAAGCAAAGAAGGCTCCAGCTTCCACGAAGACCACCAAAGATATACCTGCAGCTGCTAAGAGCAAAGGCCCTGCATCCAGTGCCCATGCTACAAAGGAAAAAGAAGATGGCAATGCTCCAATTCTCAGGAAGCTTAGGCCAACCCTTCCACTCCACAATGATGCTCATCCTGTAGCAGAAGATATGAAGAAGAGGAAGGATGTCGGACTAGGAAAGTGGAGAGCTATTGATCCATACGCTGTCACAAGAAGAACCGCTCCTGATCCATGGTTTCACACCAAGGAACAACAAGATTTTTATGAGACTGTCTTGTATGAAAAAGAGTCATGCTGTCAGTGATATGAGGTATGTTGGCTCGACATACATCAAGGAAAATGAGAATTTCTTCCCACATGTTGAAGAGAACTTCAGGATGGTTGACATAGAAGATTTTGTTGGGAAGGAGATGACCCCATGGAATGACGAGCTAATCATGCAATTATATGCAATCGTTCACTTCAATGATGAGTCTCTAGTCTGGATGACTGATGGTCACAAGTATCAAACCACAATTGCTGAATGGGCTGCAATCATTGGTGTTCCCAAACGGTAAGAAGCATATGTAGATGTGTATGCAGAAGCTAAGAAAAATCACAACTCCATGGACAACATGTACAAGACCATTCCTCATTAGTACTTGGCGAGTCACAAGTTTGGTTCAGTATGTTTTCTACAAGCTCGCATTCCCACGACAAACACTATACTACGATACACCCTCATGCCAAAGTTAGGTGATAAGAAGATGATCATAGGATATTCTATTAACCTGCTGCACTTGCTTGATACACATACCAGATTTTGTGTGATGGATTTGATAGTTGAGACTATCTGAAGGACTGCTGTAGATCAGAAGAGATCATGTGGATATGCACCCTACATCCAGATGCTCATCAATGCCAAGCTAGGCAAGCATGCATATCTGCTTGATCGTCCCCATCTACCTCTTCAGCCTGAATTCGGAGATAATGAGGTTGTGATGGACGAAAATGATCCCAACTCAGGTGCAACAAGAATGGCAACACAGGCTGAAACTGCTAGAAATAGGCCACCGCCAGTTCCACATCTCAGAACTCAAGCTGAGCAAATGGCATTTCTAGTGAGCACTTCCCAAGGCATGGAGAAGAACATCGAGGAGATCATGCAAAATTAGAAGAGTCTTGAGAGAGCTATGGAGACAAAATTCCACAACATGGACACGAAGGTAACTGAGTTGACCACCATTGTCAGACAGCTTCAACATGAAGTTGACTCTGTGAAGATTCCACGCGTAGAGGATGAAGATGAAGATGAAGATGATGATGATGACGAGGATGTGTCTCCTCCTCCCACTACCACTAGGTTCAGCACCAGGCATCGGTCAGCTGTTGTTCCTCCTCGGGGGACAAGACACACATCTTGAGCACAAGCTCGAGCACCTTCAGCACCAGCTCCAACTCAAAATCCTTCAGTATCAACTCCTCCACCTCCAGGACATTCAGCAGAAGCCTTCGCACACGCTGTTCTCTCAACTCCATCATCAGCTGCCCAGAGAGACGAGTAGTTCTATACTTTTGAACTTTTTTGTAACTTGTTGCCAAAGAGGGAGAAATGTATAGATCATAGACTTCGTGTGAGAAAGAGCTTTTGACTTTATTTGCTCTAGTTTGATTTTAAAAAAATTGGTTTTCGGATGACTTTATCCTATCTGTGTGATTGCTCATACGCTTTATCCTGTGTGATGCTACGATATCATCTTTTAGCTATCCTTGTGATGATCGCCCACTTATCTTGTTGGTGTCATGTGCATTGCTATTATTTTTACGCTCCACCAAGATGTATGTGACATGGAAGAGTAACCCATGATCCTATTCGATTGTGCATTTGCAATCAACCGCAAATTTTAAGTAATGCACAAATTTAGGGAGAGCTCTTACTTTTCACATACTTTTCAAAGCATCGATGCTAATCATTGATTATATCTTTTGCCGAAGCTTTGATCTATATGTTGTCATCAGTTACCAAAAAGGAGATACTGAAAGCACAATTGCTCCCTAGGGTGGTTTTGATAATTGATGACAACATATGCATCATTGGAATAATGCGTTTTCCAAGTATATTTCAGAAAATTTCGAAAGATGCTAGGGCTTAAGGTTTATGTGGAGATACCGCTTGATGCAAGAAAGTAATAATATTGGCTCAAGCTTCAAGCTAGAATACTCTTCATTTTGTATTTGTGAAAAATCACTTTTGAATCCATAGGAAAGCCAATACTATTAAAAGGGGGCGAGGTAGTAAAATGAACTGATTTCTCAAATGTTCAAAGTTAGCCACCAAAACACTCGGTCATTTTTCCCACATATCCACTCTGTCAAGTTCCACATTCACAAATTCGATGTCACCAATATTTCCACATTGGACCCACCGAGTTTGAACCTTAAACAGAACCCTAGCCATCCCCACCAAATCGGTGCAACCGAAACTGCATCAATGCCACCGATCTGAGTGTGACCAACATTTTGTTGCCAAGATACACACAATCGGAATTTTCGAGTTTTAGTATCGGTGCCACCGAGTTTGGTCATCTCACCGTTAGTCACCTTTTCGGTGCCACCGAGTTCTCTATATCGGTCTCACCGAGATTCAAAAGTTCACACCTTTAGTACTAGTCGGCACCACCGAGTTGTCCACTTCGGTGTCACCGAGTTTGCATTTTTGTGTGTAATAGTTGGATTTTGGCTGCTGCCTATATATACCCCTTCACCCACCTCTCATTCGTGGGAGAAGCACTCAGAACACACACTTCACTTCCACATCCATTTTCTGAGAGAGAACCACCTACTCATGTGTTGAGACCAAGATATTCCAGTCCAATCATTTGAAACTTGATCTCTAGCCTACCAAACTGCTTTCCACCAAATCAACCTCTCCTACCAATTCATATTGTGTGAGAGAGTGATTTGTGTTGAGGAGACTATCTTTAGAAGCGCAAGAGCAAGGAGTTCATTGATCTACCCCATCTATTTCCTTTTGGAGGATGATGCCTCCTAGATTGGTCAGCTGTCGCTCGAGAGCCTCCTACTTTGTGTTGTGGAGTTGAACCAAGATGTTTGTAAGGGCAAGGAGATCGCCTACTTTGTGAAGATCTAACGTTAGTAAGACTAGTCCTCCGTGGACGTAAGCCGTGGTGGGATAGACAATGCCGCTTCTTTATGGACCCTCCGTGGGTGGAGCCCTTCATGGACTCTCGTAGTCGTTACCCTCCGTGGGTTGAAGTCTCCACTAATATGGACGCACGATAGCGCCACCTATCGGAACCATGCAAAAAATCACGGTGTCAACCTCATGCGTGTGATCTCCCAACCCTACTCCTCTACCTTACACTTGCATGTTTACTTTCCGCTGCTATGCTATTAGAACTGCATGTGTAGGGTGTACTTGACTTGTTATAATTCTCGTAGGTGCCTCTCAAGTAAAATTGGAAAAAGGAAAAAAAATATCTTGTCAAATAGTCTAATCATCCCCTCTAGACATACTTTCGGTCCTACAGACACGCTCTGCTGCACATTAACCTTTTTATATCCTCCTCGAAACAGCCACCATACCTACCTATCATGTCATCTCCATATCCACTCCGAGATATATTGTCATGCAAATGCCATCCTCACTTCACATGACTAGTTAGTTTATCATCATAATGCTTTACATGATCATATAGAGCTGACATTGTATTTGTGGCAAATCCACCATTCATCATATTTTTGATACATGTCATGCTAGACCTTTGCACATCCTGGTACACTGTCAGAGGCATTCATACATAGTCATATCATGTTATTAGTTTTCATATTGAGTTGTAAGTAAATAAAGTGTGATGATCATAATCATTAGAGCATTGTTCGAGTGAGGAAATAAAATTGGAGGAGGCCAAATGAGCCCACCATACAAGAAAATGAATGAAAGAAGGAAAAATGAATGAGAGAAAAAGAGAGAAGAGACTTTCCTACTATCCTTTACCAGACTTGTGCCTCAAAGTGGCACCTTGTTCTTCATATAGAGAGTCTCATGTTATATCATTCATATTCTAGTGAGAATCACTTTTTCATAAACTTGGCTTGTATATTCCGATGACGGGCTTCCTCAAATGCCCGAGGTCTTCATGAGCAAGTAAGTTGGATGCACACCCCACTTAGCTTGAATGGAGCTTTCATACACTTATAGCTCTTGTGCATCATTTTCATGGCAATCCCTACTCCTTGCATCGATATCTATCGATGGGCATCTCCATAGCTCGTTGGTATGCCTAGTTGATGCAAGACTATCTTCTCCACTTTTACCCCTTTAAAACCTACCACCATATTCTATTACACATTTATGTTGTGTCCAATGGTTCACGTTCATGTATTGCGTGAAGAACATAAATTTGATGCATTTTGAAAAAGTACGATCCAATTGACTAACTTGGACACTATGGTGCTTGTCATTTGTATTAATGTGATGAAGATGAAGCCATACCTTGCTAATATAATAAAAATGGATAGGGGTAAAACAATCTTTGAGGATCATATACTTTGAAAGATTAATGATTTGTTGTTTATACTTATAAGTATTGTTGTGTTAATATTCGTTAATTCATTGTTTCTCAATGAGCATACATGCATAAGGTTACATCATTTTTTTTGAACCGGACAACCCCCTTTCCATTACTCACATAACGGAAATACAAAGTTCAAAGTCGTAAAAGGAAACCAGAAAAGGGGTGCGAGTTCAGAGCATTCTTGGGAAACCTACACATAGACACTCGTTGTCGTGGGTATAAGTCTGACAGTAGAAGTATGGGGTATGAAAGTATATGGGCACAGCCTTAGCTACGGCGAGGATGTATGAGTTCAGGCCCTCTACGGTGGAGGTAAAAGCCCAACGTCTTAGTGCTCTTGGGAGCTTTGTGTCGAGTGGATTATAGGATTACAGCAAGTGCCAACCCCCGTACCAGTGGTGAAGGGCGGCTTATATAGAGTGCGTTCCCTTCATAATGGCCCGGTGGACAGGGGCGGAATAGTGGCGAGTAAATGCTTACGTTACAGGTAACGTAAGCTTTAAATGCTAATAATGGTGTATGAAAACGTATGACCGTTGCCCTCCTCGGAGGTTACGATGTACAGAGTGGATTCCAGTCGGTACGTTCGATATGCTCCGAGTGGATCGTCGCCGACTGGATGATGGGGGCGTCCTTAGTTCAGTCGGAACTGTCTAAGGGCCTTGTATTCTATGAAGGGTAGTCCTTGGATAGGACCTATAGGGCAGACCTATGACCCTACCCTGGGACTATAACCCCATCACTCGTCATCGAGCAGCCTATCGCAGGGCAAAAACCCAAGAACATCGATATCTCACACAGACCATCTAAATAGTTTTAGGAGAACTGTAAGTAAAAATAACACAGGTCATCGCCTGAAATCACTCCACGCAGGGAGGCCACCAGCAAACCACTAAGTACCACCAGCTACACCCATCAACAACCCTCCTCTAGGGCCGCACAGATCCTCAGCATGTTCGACGCGTTCCTCTTCAGCATCTTCGCCCCCCCCCCCCGCTCCATCGCCAGATTGTCTTCCCCTGTTAGGAGCCCTGCCCAATTTGTCAGGAATCCACAAGCAGAATAAACCACATCAAAAGGGGATCCCAACTTCTTTTTTTCAAACGTCGCGCGATTGTGGCAATTCCGCAATGCCCAACAAATAGCAGCCAGGCCACAAGTATAGAACCTAACGCCATTAGGCATATAGGCAAAGCACCAAGCATAAAATTGCCAAAGATTATCAGGACAATTACTGGTCCCAAGCATACATCCCACTGTTCTCCATACCACTCTAGCAAGAGGGCAAGAAAAGCACAAGTGTTGTGAAGTCTCCCTTTCTGAACAAAAGGAACATCTAGGGTTACCTTTCCTTTCCTCCTACTCATCACATCTCGTGTTATAATAGCATCTTGAAAAAGCTGCCATAAGAAAATTTGAATCTTAAGAGGCAACTTTGCACTCCAGATCCATCGAAAATCACATCCAGCAATATTATTCTCCAGATGTTCATATACAGATTTAGTAGAAAACCTTTTTCCACCCCCAAACTTCCATCTAATCTGGTCTGGATCATCAAACAAGGCCCATTGGCCAACAACTGCATTCAACTCTGCCCATTGGCCCGCCAGCATAGGCGTCAACTGTCTCCTAAAAAAGTCACCCCTCCCAGGATTTAAAATCCCTCACGGAAATATCCTGGTTATTACAGATATAGAAAAGCTCAGCATAAGAATTTTTCAAAGGTGGGGCAGCATTCACCGAGTCATGCCACAGTCTCGTAATATTACCAGACCTCAAAATCACCTCTCTACCAACCATATAGTGTGGCTTAACTTTCAGAATAGCTTTCCAGATGGGAGAATCCGAGAACTTACTAGAGATACATGTCACATCTACTCTCCTAAAGTAGTTAGCCCTAATCACATCTTGCCACAACCCTTGTTGTGTTTCCAACTTCCGCCACCATTTAGCTAGCAAACTCACATTCTGCCTATGTAAGTTTTTCACCCCCAGGCCCCCTTTCTTCTTGGACCTACAGATACGATCCCACTTAACAAGGTGATACCTCTTATTACCTTCGAATTCTCTCCAAAAGAATTTCTTCCTGTGCTTATCTAGTTCGTATATGACCATCTTAGGGAGCAGAAACATAGCCATATAGTAATATACTATACTAGTTAGGGATGAATTCATCAGGATCAGCCTACCCCCCGAAGATGTGGCATTACCAATCCAGGATTCACATCATTTAAGAAACTTCTCATCCAAAAATAACCAATCAATATTCCTGAGACCAGTACCACTTACTGGGACTCCTAGATATTTCATAGGAAAATGCCCAATCTAACAGTTAAACATGTCAGCATAAGTATTTAGGATATTATTGTTGGAATTATGCCCTAGAGGCAATAATAAATATAGTTGTTATTATAATTCCTGTATCAAGATAATCGTTTATTATCCATGCTATAATTGTATTGAATGAAGACTCATTTACATGTGTGGATACATAGACAAAACACCGTCCCTAGCAAGCCTCTAGTTGGCTAGCCAGTTGATCAAAGATAGTCAGTGTCTTCTGATTATGAACAAGGTGTTGTTGCTTGATAACTGGATCACGTCATTAGGAGAATCACGTGATGGACTAGACCCAAACTAATAGACGTAGCATGTTGATCGTGTCATTTTGTTGCTACTGTTTTTCTACGTGTCAAGTATTTATTCCTATGACCATGAGATCATATAACTCACTGACACCGGAGGAATGCTTTGTGTGTATCAAACGTCGCAACGTAACTGGGTGACTATAAAGATGCTCTGCAGGTATCTCCGAAGGTGTTAGTTGAGTTAGTATGGATCAAGACTGGGATTTGTCACTCCGTGTGACGGAGAGGTATCTCGGGGCCCACTCGGTAATACAACATCACACACAAGCCTTGCAAGCAATGTAACTTAGTGTAAGTTGCGGGATCTTGTATTACGGAACGAGTAAAGAGACTTACCGGTAAAGGAGATTGAAATAGGTATGCGGATACTGACGATCGAATCTCGGGTAAGTAACATACCGAAGGACAAAGGGAATGACATACAGGATTATATGAATCCTTGACACTGAGGTTCAAACGATAAGATCTTCGTAGAATATGTAGGATCCAATATGGGCATCCAGGTCCCGCTATTGGATATTGACCGAGGAGTCTCTCGGGTCATGTCTACATAGTTCTCGAACCCGCAGGGTCTGCACACTTAAGGTTCGACGTTGTTTTATGCGTATTAGAGTTATATGGTTGGTTACCGAATGTTGTTCGGAGTCCCGGATGAGATCACGGACGACAGGAGGGTTTCCGGAATAGTCCGGAAACGAAAATTGATATATAGGATGACCTCATTTGATTACCGGAAGGTTTTCGGAGTTACCGGGAATGTACCGGGAATGACGAATGGGTTCCGGAAGTTCACCGGGGGGGCAACCCACCTCGGGGAAGCCCATAGGCTTTGAGGGTGGCACACCAGCCCTTAGTGGGCTGGTGGGACAGCCCAAAAGGGCTCTATGCGCCAAGAAGAAGAAAATCAAGAGAAAAGAAAAAAAAGGAGGAGGTGGGAAGGAAGGGGGACTCCCTCCCACCAAACCAAGTCCAACTCGGTTTGGGGGGGAGTCCTCCCCCCTTGGACTCGGCCGACCCCCTTGGGGCTCCTTGAGCCCCAAGGCAAGGTCCCCTCCCTCCCACCTATATATACGGAGGTTTTAGGGCTGATTTGAGATGACTTTTCCACGGCAGCCCGACCACATACCTCCACGGTTTTTCCTTTAGGTCGCGTTTCTGCGGAGCTCAGGCGGAGCCCTGCTGAGAAAAGGTCATCACCAACCTCCGGAGCGCCGTCACACTGCCGGAGAACTCTTCTACCTCTCCGTCTCTCTTGCTGGATCAAGAAGGCCGAGATCATCGTCGAGCTGTACGTGTGCTGAACGCGGAGGTGCCGTCCGTTCGGTACTAGATCGTGGGACTGATCACGGGATTGTTCGCGGGGCGGATCGAGGGACGTGAGGACGTTCCACTACATCAACCGCGTTCACTAACGCTTCTGCTGTGCGATCTACAAGGGTACGTAGATCACTCATCCCCTCTCGTAGATGGACATCACCATGATAGGTCTTCGTGCGCGTAGGAAATTTTTTGTTTCCCATGCGACGTTCCCCAACAATTATCATCACCACCCACACAGAACACCTCACTCTTCTCAAAATTGATCTTTAACCCTGACATCAACTCAAATATATACAATAAGAGTTTCATATTAACAGATGCAGCTACATCGTGTTCAAAACAGATTACTGTATCATCTACATACTGCAGAATAGCAACACCATCCTCAATGAGATCAGGAGCCAAACGTGTAAACAATTTCTCCTTTTGGGCATTTCTCACCATCTTAGACAGGGCCTCCGCAGCAATATTGAATAAGAAGGGAGAGAAAGGATCACCCTGTCTAACTCCCTTATGACTTTGGAAATACGGGCCTTTTTCATTATTCAACTTAATACACACCGTGCCATCATATAATATCTTTTTTATCCATCCACACCAAGTTTCTCCAAAGCCCCTGTTCCTATGGCACTCCAGAAGGAACTCCCAATTGATCTTATCGTAGGCTTTTTCAAAATCCAATTTTAGCACTACTCCACATCTTTTCTGACGCTGAGTATGATGTAAAACCTCATGTAAAGTTAGGATACCATCCATTATATTTCTATGTTTGATGAAAGCATTTTGATGTCTACTAATGAGCACATCAGAGTACAGAGCCACCCTGTCATTTAAGACTTTAGTGATCAACTTATAAGGGCAACGAGGCAAACAGATAGGTCTGTATTGTTGAATCTTCTTAGCTCCATCTAGCTTAGGAAGCAAAGTGATCACCCCATAATTCAAACGGGCCACATCCAAAGAATTATTATGGAAAGCATCAAACAATCTCATCAGATCCTTTTTAACAAACTCCCAACATTGTTTATAAAATTCAACAGGGATATTATCTGGGCCTCGGGCCTTATTGCTTTCCATAGAAAATAAGGCCTTCTTCACCTCCTCCTCCGTAAAACTATTCGCAATAAAATCATTATCCTCCATACTGATTTTTTCCCTTATGGACCAAGTATTAGGATCCAGGTGGAACATGTTCCCATTAGCAGGACCAAACAACTCCTTATAAAAGTCAGTTGCATGTCTCAATAGATTTTCAGTCCCCACAATTACCACATCTCCATTAACAAGAGAATGGATTGTATTTTTCCTCTTTCTACCATTAGCCACTCTATGAAAAAAGGTTGTGTTTCGATCTCCTTTTAATAGCCATCTCTCATTAGATTGCTGGAGCCAATATAATTCATCATTATTAAGGATCTCATTATATTCAGCACACAACAAAGTTCTTTTTTCATAAATTCCAGGATCCAAAGGTCCCATCTCCTCCAACTTCTCAATCTCTTCTAATTCTTTCTTAATCTCATCCTTCCTCTTCCTACTATGACCAAATTTGTTTGATCCCCACCCTTTAAAATACTTCTTAATACGCTTCAATTTTATATTAAGAATATCAATAGGATCATCTCACCTGACATCTTCCTCCCAGATGCTCTTGGCCTTAGGAAAAAATTCTTCATTCTTAAGCCAGGAAAGTTCAAATCTAAATTCCCTATTTACAGGAGCACTCCTCTCATCCATCCCCGTTGACAACAACAAGGGGTTATGATCAGATACCTCCCTAACCAGCTTGCGAACAGAAACTAAGGGATATAGATCTTCCCAACTAAAGCTCATTAAAACCGTGTCCAATTTCTCCAAAGTAGGATGACGTTGTTTATTAGTCCACGTATACTTCCCCCCTCCCATATCAACCTCTCTCAGGCCTAGGGAATGAATAACATCATTAAACTTCGCAGCAAACTTGAGATTACCATGTCTCTTATTTTTCTCCTGCATCCCTCTAATGATACTAAAGTCCCCCCCCCCCCAATAATGTAAGGGACATCAACACTACAACATGTGACAAGCATTTCCTCCAGGACATCCTCTTTGCGGTCATCATGCGCCGCACCATAAACCACGATTAACACCCATACACATTTGTTCTTCACATCAAACACACGAGCCTCCACCATAAAGTTCCCCATCTTCCAAGAAATCAACTCCAGGCTCTCTTTCTTAATCCCACAAAGGATACCCCCGATCTCCCCACCGAAGGTAGAAAATTCCACACAAAGAAACCACCAGGATCCATTCTACTTAAGTATTTTGCAGGAAATTCCTTTTTCTTGGTCTCTTGAATACCAACAAAATCAAGAGAATGATCTTTAATAATGTCTGCAAAACAGGAGGCCATCCCTTTCCTACCTGCCCCCCTACAATTCCAAAAGACCCCTTTCATATAGTTCCTTTTGAATTTTTCCTCTCTTTGGAGCCCCTATTAGGAATCACAATAGGGGCACCCACTTTCTTATCCGAGGATGATTCATTTTTCTGACTTCTAGTAACAGGTCTAGCTATCACAACAGGTTTTTTATTTTTGTTCTTTTTCCTAGACCTCACAAGTGTAAAATCATCCTCTTCAATATTACCTTCTTCCATCAAACACAAATCTAATGGAATAGCTACACCATTAGCATTAATGAGAGACATATTACTTATATTCTCCTCAACCTCCACTATATCCTCTCTCTCCACCCTATAATTATTATTCCTAAATTTCTCCAACTCCCTAATAATATCAATATTAACAAAATCATTATCAGGAATAATAACCCTCATCTTAGAAGCAGCTAACATCATGTTTTGATTAGACAAAGCATCAAAAGAGTTATGAGAATGTAATGTACCTTCCGTATTCCTTTTCTTGACAGCAGCAGCAGCCTTCAACTGCACATCATCCATCTTGCTCTGCATAAGGTTACATCATGGATAGCATGAGACACTAAAAATTCTATTTTTATGATTTCTCTATTCGAGAACAAGCAGGAATTAAACTTGAAGATGCTTGATACGTCTCCGTTAAAATCCGTCGGGTTTATATGAAATATGTCGTGTTTGCCGGAAATCCAATCGTATTTGTACGAATTTCATTCTATTAATTTAAGTTGTTGTTAAAATATATGCAGATGGGTTAGCATCGAAGATGTTCTAACTGCCTGGTTTTTTTCTACGTATACGTGGACATTATGCAAACTCCTCTCCGTTCGTATAAAGAAGAACTCTGGGCCAACCCCGTCGACGTCTCCGCCTTTGTCGTTCTCGTCGCCATGGCCCACGTTAGCCATCGAGCCAACCACCGCATTACACCCAGGCATGTTGGAATAAACAAGTCGAACCACTCCCTCGTCCATGGTTAGCCCCATCCCGCGCGCCGGGCCGTGGTTTCATGGCCGCCAGTACACCAACAATAGGGTTGTCGAGCTCCGTTCGCCCATATATACCCACCCTCCCCGCTTGGCAGCTCCACTGAACTCACCCACCTCTCCCACCGCCAAGAGCAGCAGCGAACTGCGAATTCTAGCTCTGAAGCAGCTCAAGATCGGGCTTGCCAGAAGAAGCCTTTCTGAGTACCATGGCGGCATCAGTAGCCTGCGCCTTCTTCTTCGACGCCGAGCCGGTCGGCGAGCCCGGCAACCACGCGCTGGACGCGTGCGCGCTCTGCACCAAGCCGCTGGCGCGCGACAGCGACGTCTTCATGTACAGAGGCGACACGCCCTACTGCAGCGAGGAGTGCCGCCACGAGCAGATGCACCTCGACGCCGTCTCCGCCAGGCAGGCCGCCCGTAGGCAGCAGCGGTTCTCGGCGGGAGCAGAGTCCGGGTGTGCGCGCCGAGGGGTATCCGTCGGGAGCTGACCGGCGAGAGTGGCAGGCTGCATACGTGCCTGACGAAGAAAGGTTATTATGCTTGAGCCAGCATGGTCTCCGGGCACCAAGCCGCCGGTGTCCGTGCCTCCGTGGCTAGCTGATCAAGTAGCGCGAGGACGAGGAGGCTTGCCTTGCTTGAAGAAGCACGGGGCGGGTCGCTGGAGTCGCTCATGGCAGGCCGGCGCTGCATGTGCCACCGGTCAAGTGATTTGGGCATAAGCGCAGCGGAAAAGGGGCTGGATTGGATCTGAAGAAAG
This sequence comes from Hordeum vulgare subsp. vulgare, assembly GCF_904849725.1. NCBI lineage: Eukaryota > Viridiplantae > Streptophyta > Magnoliopsida > Poales > Poaceae > Hordeum > Hordeum vulgare. The sequence goes on along the minus strand of NC_058519.1, from coordinate 616,112,686 downwards.
TCGAGCAAACAAGATTCCCCATCTCATGTCTGTCCTAATTTTTTTTTGTCAGCGTTAGGCATGTATAATAATGTTATCTTAGTAATGCCATGTAAGTTAAATGATGAGGTGGAAGAGAGAAAATTTATGAGATAAGGTTTGTCTTCTTTTATTTAATTTAACAAAGAACCAGAGGTTACCTCTTAGTACAATATGCCTTACCATGTTTATTGAAATAACTAGTTATTGAAGATAAGGCTAAGAGATGATCTATTATAAGATATTTTTTCATCATCTCTAAATTACATGTAAAATTTAAAATAAAATAATCTTATTAATCATTGTACATGGCTTAATGTCACTTATGAACAGGACCTCATCTGTAATAGCACGCTCAGTTTCCTGGGTAAACTTTCAAAAGAGTCGATTGCATAACATGTCTCAATTTTGTGCAATCGTGTTTCTGTTCATGAAGAAGCGTGTTATTGGGATTTTATTTATTCAAAGGGGTGACACACCTCCTATTTCTAACAAAACATATTAATAAAAACCATATTGTTTTGAACCCTACTACACATGACCAGCAAAATAAGAACGGCTTTGATAAATCATATTTAGATGTGTCTCAAGTACTACCTTTGTATCAATCGATCAATCAATCAAATCAAATAATCTAAAGCGGCTATTGCTTCCGTCGAAAAACCCACCGCGGTATTTTTATAAAAAAAAACTCCTATAATTTTTGTTATTCAACCCGCGCTACATCATTTATCTGCAACGTAAAAGGAAAAAACGATTCGCTACAAAAATTATACACGTACGCATCGCCTCCTCCCGTCAACCCTCGGCCACCCTGGCCTGTGCTCAGCCCGCCGTGGCCGACCTCAACCGCCACCGCTGCCAATCTCAACCAACCCGCCTCCGCGGTCGTACATCTCCCCGCTCACTACCCCCGTTGCGGCGCTCGAGCGCATCGCGTCGACCCTGGTCCACCCTGGCCTGTGCCCAGGCCGGTACCACACGACTCGCTGCCGCGGCCGACCTCAACCACCACTGTTGTCGATCTCAACCCACCCGCCTCAGCGGCCGTACCTCTGCCCGCTTGCTGCCCCCGTTTCGGCGCTCGAACACAGCTTCTGGGTCAAATAAACGCGACAGCTATAGTGACTGGGGATGATGCGTCTGTTCGATGCAGAACGGCGGCGATGCGCAGATAAGGCACGGCGGAGCGAAGTACTTGCAGGTGGAGGCGGGCCTCCATGGCTCACACGGGAAACTCCGAGGTTATGGCGCGGCAACGACGACTCCTTATGGCGAGATAGAGGTTCCTAACCCTTGCTCCCCTCGTCGTATCCCCTCCTCCGGCAGGAACTCATCATCTGGTGAGATCCCCTCCCCATGCCTCCAACCGTGTGCCAAGGATCGGTCAGAAATTTTGTTTTGTGGGAATTTGTTTGCTGATGAATGAATGTATTGAATATAAGATTACACTGTTGTAGAGACAGAGAATGGAACACCACCTTCAGTTTATCATCTGATCCCACATTCTCTACCCCATGAGTGAAATAAGATAACAGTCCATTGATCAATTCAGGTAGCCTATTTGTTTTGCTTTGCTTGTTCCGTTTAATTTTTCATTATGGTCGAATTAACAATGGACGGGTTAATTTTTCAACAAAATAGGATAGAACTGACTACATTAGTTAGTTAGCTTATTATTTTAATAAATCAAAATGATTATAAAAATATTAAAATCGTGTGGTATTTTTTCTTCCGTTGCATCGCACGTGCCCTTTTGCTAGTTATAGTTGAACAAAGTAGATCTTTTCAACTACAATTAATTAGGTATAAAAAATATATTATACATTTAAATCCTTGTATATTCTTGCATTTGAAGACTGTTTCTTTCTTTTCCGTTAATAAATATGGCTGCATGCAGGCCGGGTTAACCTCCTTCTTTTTCATAAAGTCCTTGTATATTATTGATTTTATATGGAGTTTTTCATTTTTGCTTAATTAGAACACTTAAATGTACAATAGTTAAGGTATATATCTACATGTGCCTCATACGAACTCAAATGAAAAGCATTGCATCTCATATCGCACGATACTAACAAAAATAAGGAAGCCTACATCAAGAGTATCTAGACACTCTTGGATTGGATGCCGCTTTTACGTCTAGACACCAGTCCAAATGTCTAAAAATGACCAGCATTCCGGTATCGCCAAAATCTCGAAAGGATATAGGACGCTCGGACACGCCCATGACATTGCACTAACCTGGAGGGCCCGCACCAATTCACGTGTATTCGCCCCCCTCCCCTCCTTGCCATCGAAGGTCAGCGCCACCGGACGATGCCACCGGACTTTGAAAACAGTATGTCAAACTATGTACCCTCTCGGATTCAGACGATAGATGTCAAAATGATTGAACTTTTAAAAACAAGCATGTCCATCACTGTTTGCGTTATGAGGGATACACACAGCCATGACGAGTCTTTGTATCTATGAATGAAGAAAATTTATAATGACGGTCCATAACCTTGAACAGAAATGATATATTGAAGACCGAAGCTTACCTTTTTTAAGGACGCGGTTATTTAAGCCGGGCACATGGCTGCTCACGCAGCTAGCCAGCTAGGCGTGACTAAACCCCCAACTAAGCGGGCCCAACACCGGAAATTTTAAGTACAAAAATAATAATTGGTGTTTACACAACCTACAAGCCCAACATGGACAAAATGATCGACCTGCATGTCCGTGCATGTACTTGGTGTTTTGGTCACAAAACCCTATTCCCAAAAGTTTTAGGAATAGGGTTTTGTGATCGTAAATGACAAAAATTGAGGACCCACTGTCACTGTTTGCGGGGGCGTCTCGAAGCCTATGGACGTATATGGACCTGGATTAGGCAATTTCTGCTGTAGGTACTCTTAGAGCAACTCTAGCCCATACTATAAAAGTCTCTAAACTGTAAATTTTCAGGAAGTATATGTGTTTGGACCGTTTTTGTGGCCACATTAAACCCCGTATACTCGGCCCGGCCCGTAAATGTTTTATGCTGGCCCGCCAACGCCCCCCGCCGCTCATGATATTTTTGCAAGTCCTCAAGGTCGATACGGGTACGGACCCTATCCATCCGCTAGAGTGAAATCCCCATTTCTCACCACATTTCTCGTCGCCGGTGTGTCAAATCCACCGCCCACTCACCGATCCACGAGATGTGGAACTCTGGTCGGCGCGGCGGCGATGACCTCGTGCACAGGCGTTGCGTCAGAGCGAATGTGTCACGGAGGAGCTCCACCCTGCGGTACACTCATCACGGGCTAACGCAGTCGCCGTTGCTCCTCCGCCACGAGACGGAGGAGTACGACCGCCCGCGTGCGCGGCTCTTCTCCTACGGATGCATCTCCTCCGGGGCGTCCAGCTTGCACTTCTCTTTCACCCCGATTAAGTGGGAGCTGGAGGAGCTCCCCCTAGTCCGTGCGCTGAAAAGGAAGCCGGAGCCGAGGCGGGGCGAAAGCGACGGGACGGTGGCATTGTCTAGCCGGAGGACTTGCTCCTACCGACGAAGGCGGGGGCGATTTTGGCCGCGATGCTCGCGTGTAGTGCACGGGAGGAGGAACAGGAGCGGCAGGCCGCCGGTGGGAGGAGGAGATCGGCGCCGTGCTTTACGAGCAGGGCCTCGCATTGGCCCTCGTGTTCGACGAGAAGGAGGAGGAGTGGCGCCATGAGTCCGCTGAGCAGGATAGCATCTTCGTCGATCTCACCTTCAACTCCGACTCCGGTTGAGCGCCGCTCGGCTTCGGTGAGCTCGAAGGTCAGCTACCGCACCATACGAGGTCCGATGAGCTTGATTTTGGCCAGTTCTTGGGTAGGGTAGCTCCGACGAGCTTTTTATGTAATATATCTATGCTATGTATGAACGATATGCACCTATGTATGAAGAATATGTCCATTTTGCGTTATAATTTGTTGCATGAAACTTATTTTTAAATTTTTTTGTTCAGGTTACAATTTCTTTTGTGACGTGGCGATTTTGCATCCGTTAGACCCCATTCTCAGTGTCAAAACTGGCGGATCTCGGGTAGGGGGTCCCGAGCCTGGATCTTGGATCAACGGGGAACAGAAAAACACAGAGACAATAGTTACCTAGGTTCGGGCCGTCTCGAAGAGGTAAAACCGTACGTCCTGCTTGATTATATTGATGAGTGTATGACCATTACAGAGTCGATCTACCACGAGATCAGATGTACTAAACATTAGATGATGGTTTTGTCGTCTTCGAACTAAAACCCTCTAGTTTATATTGACCCTAGGGGTACCTACGATTACATATGGTCGATTATCAGCAGGGAATAAACATGTCGATTCTGCATCTTGACTTGGAGCACACACCAAGGCTTCAGAGGTTTCCTTCCTGGTGCCATCTTATAGTTCGGCCCTTCAGTAGTAGTCACAAAGCGGCCCACCTGTCCGGCCCATAGAGATAGATTGGCGGCCCGAGGACCCCTTAGTCCCGAGCTCCACGAGAGTATGGACTCGGACCGGATGAGAGCAGAGATGAGGCTTGAAATTGAGAGGGAGAATATCGAGTTGGGAAAGTAAGCGACGACGACCAAATGGGAACTCAAGAAGGCCAAGTAATTTGAGAGATTAAGCTCAAGAAGGAGAGGTTGCAACTCGCATGAGACACGGAGAATGTGAAGATCTTGTTGACGGACGAATCCGTCTTGGATAAGCATACCAGAAATGGCTTAAGGAGAAGAAGAAGGAGATCAACGTCCATAGAGATAAGGAGGCAGCGAGGGTGGCTGCAGCAGAGGATCAAGCGGCCAGGATGTAGGTGGAGGAGGCAGTCAGGATGCAGGTGGAGGAGTCAGCCACGATGCACGGGGAGATGGTTGCCCGCATGGACGCACAGATGGTTGCGTGGACGGAGCAGGACGCATGAACGAACTCGTCCGGCCAGTGATCGGACAAGCACACCCTTGCCACTCGGACATTGATTTCATTTTGACATGTCCGATTTGTTGAAGTATGATTTCATTTGCTTTTGTTTTGAATTGTTGAATTTGAACAATTTGTATCGCATGATCGACGTCCGTGAATTACATCGATTTGTGGATTGTATTTAAGATATGTGAATGTACGACGCAACATATAAGGGTTCGATGGATGGCGTGCGCGGACGCGTCCGGACACGCCCGCGAACATATAAGGGCTGGATTGATCGTCAAGTCCGACTATAGATGCTCTAACTTTAGTACAACTAAACAACTGTATGATTGAAACCAACAAATAAAACAACCGGGATAGAATAAAAAATTCAGAAGATTGCAATTCTCCAAAAATTTCATGAAAATCCTTTTTCATGAGACCGTAAGAGCAACTCCAACGGGGCGACCCAAATGGATACGTATTTTGTCCGTTTTTCATCCGTTTGGGTCACCTTCCGCTTAACGGACATGGGGCGGACACGCACGGATGGTTTGTGCTTCTAATGCGCACACACAAAAACGAAGTCGGTCCTCGTCGCGCCGATCCTCCTCTCGTCATCGCGCCGCCTCATTGGTGGCCTCTTCGCCTTGCCGATGGCCTCTCTTCTCAAGCCCTCCGACCCCCTTCGCCTCGCCCCTTCGTCCCTCGCGCCATCGCCGGATCTAGCCGGTGCCGAAGTCGGGGGCTCGCTCTGCCACGGGCTCCAACTCCCCATGACCTCCAGCGCGAGCGTTAGTTGCTCTAGCGAGGGATGTGGCGGTATGTGCTGGTGGACTCTCTCCTCGCGCCCTCCGACCCCCTTCGCGCCGCCCCTCTGCCCCCTCGCACCATCGTCGGATCTTGTCAGGGGCTCGCTCCGTTGCGGGCTCCACCTCCCCATGAGCTCCAGCGCGAGCGCCTATTGCTGAGATGTGGGACCAAGGCGAACACGAGCGGACGACATGGTCAATGGAAGCGCCCGATTCTGTCCACTTCGTACCCATCTGATCCCATATTTGGGCTAAGTTTGGGTCAGGGAGGAAAATAGACGGACAACATGCGGACATGCACGTCCGTTTGGATCGTCCCATTGGGCCAAGTATTGTGTACGGGCGACTCAAACGGACAAAATGGATCATTGAAAGGACGTGGATGTCGCCTAGAGGGGGTGAATAGGCGCTTTTAAAATAACTATGGTTTAGGCTTGAACAAATGCGGAATAAAACTAATGTTTAATTTGTCAAGCACAAAACCTAAAACAACCAGGCTCACCTATGTGCACCAACAACTTTTGCTAAGGAAGATAAACAACGAAGTGATAGCGAGAAATACAACAAGAAATAATATGGCTATCACAAATTAAAGTGCATAAGCAAAGAGCTCGGGTGAGAGATAACCATGCCACGCGGAGACGACGATGTATCCCGAGGTTCACACCCTTGCGGATGCTAATCTCAGTTTGAAGCGGTGTGGAGGCACAATGCTCCCCAATATGCCACTTGTTGGAAATATGCCCTAGAGGCAATAATAAATTAGTTATTATTATATTTCTTAGTTCATGATAATCGTTTATTATCCATGCTATAATTGTATTGAATGAAGACTTATATACATGTGTGGATACATAGACAAAACACTGTCCCTAGCAAGCCTCTAGTTGGCTAGTCAGTTGATCAAAGATAGTCAGGGTCTTCTGATTATGAACAAGGTGTTGTTGCTTGATAACTGGATCACGTCATTAGGAGAATCACGTGATGGACTAGACCCAAACTAATAGACGTAGCATGTTGATCGTGTCATTTTGTTGCTACTGTTTTCTGCGTGTCAAGTATTTGTTCCTATGACCATGAGATCATATAACTCACTGACAACGGAGGAATGCTTTATGTGTATCAAACGTCGCAACGTAACTGGGTGACTATAAAGATGCTCTACAGGTATCTCCGAAGGTGTTAGTTGAGTTAGTATGGATCGAGACTGGGATTTGTCACTCCGTGTGACGGAGAGGTATCTCGGGGCCCACTCGGTAATACAACATCACACACAAGCCTGGCAAGCAATGTGACTTAGTGTAAGTTGCGGGATCTTGTATTACGAAACGAGTAAAGAGACTTGCCGGTAAACGAGATTGAAATAGGTATGCGGATACTGACGATCGAATCTCGGGCAAGTAACATACCGAAGGACAAAGGGAATGACATACGGGATTATATGAATCCTTGGCACTGAGGTTCAAACGATAAGATCTTCGTAGAATATGTAGGATCCAATATGGGCATCCAGGTCCCGCTATTGGATATTGATCGAGGAGTCACTCGGGTCATGTCTACATAGTTCTCGAACCCGCAGGGTCTGCACACTTAAGGTTCGACGTTGTTTTATGCGTATTTGAGTTATATGGTTGGTTACCGTATGTTGTTCGGAGTCCCGGATGAGATCACGGACGTCACGAGGGTTTCTGGAATGGTCCGGAAACGAAGATTGATATATAGGATGACCTCATTTGATTACCGGAAGGTTTTCGGAGTTACCGGGAATGACGAATGGGTCTTGGGAGTTCACCGAGGGGGGCAACCCACCCCGGGGAAGCCCATAGGCCTTCGGGGTGGCGCACCAGCCCTTAGTGGGCTGGTGGGACAGCCCAAGAAGGCCCTATGCGCCATAGGAAGAAAATCAAAGAGAAAAAAAAGGAGGTCGGAAAAGGAGGAAGGACTCCTCCTTCCAAACCTAGTTGGACTCGGTTTGGAAGGGGAGGGTTGCCCCCCTTGGCTCGGCCGAAGCCCTTGAGGGTCCTTGGACCCCAAGGCAAGGCTCCCCCTCTTCCCCCTATATATACGGAGGTTTTAGGGCTGATTTGAGATGACTTTTCCATGGCAGCCCGACCACATACCTCCACGGTTTTTCCTCTAGATCGCGTTTCTACGGAGCTCGGGCAGAGCCCTGCTGAGATAAGATCACCACCAACCTCCGGAGCGCCGTCACGCTGCCGGAAAACTCTTCTACCTCTCCGTCTCTCTAGCTGGATCAAGAAGGCCAAGATCATCGTCGAGCTGTACGTGTGCTGAACGCGGAGGTGCCGTCCGTTCGACACTAGATCGTGGGACTGATCGCGGGACGGTTCGCGGGGCGGATCGAGGGATGTGAGGACATTCCACTACATCAACCGCGTTCACTAACGCTTCTGCTGTACGGTCTACAAGGGTACGTAGATCACACATCCCCTCTCGTAGATGGACATCACCATGATAGGTCTTCGTTCGCGTAGGAAATTTTTTGTTTCCCATGCGACGTTCCCCAACAGTGGCATCATGAGCTAGGTTCATGCGTAGATGTCTTCTTGAGTAGAACACAAATGTTTTTGTGGGCGGTGATGTGCGTTTTGCTGCCCTCCTTAGTCTTTTCTTGATTCCGCGGTATTCTTGGATTGAAGCGGCTTGGACCGACATTACTCGTACGCTTACGAGAGACTAGTTTCATCGCTACGAGTAACCCTGTTGCTCAAAGATGACTGGCAAGTGTCAGTTTCTCCAACTTTAGTTGAATCGGATTTGACCGAGGAGGTCCTTGGATGAGGTTAAATAGCAACTCATATATCTTCGTTGTGGTGTTTGCGTAAGTAAGATGCGATCCTACTAGATACCCATGGTCACCACGTAAAACATGCAACAACAAAATTAGAGGACGTCTAACTTGTTTTTGCAGGGTATGCTTGTGATGTGATATGGCCAACGATGTGATGTGATATATTGGATGTATGAGATGATCATGTTGTAATAGTTAATATCGACTTGCACGTCGATGGTACGGCAACCGGCAGGAGCCATAGGGTTGTCTTTAAACTAACGTTTGTGCTTGCAGATGCGTTTACTATATTGCTAGGACGTAGCTTTAGTAGTAATAGCATGAGTAGCACGACAACCCCGATGGCGACACGTTGATGGAGATCATGATGATGGAGATCATGGTGTGACGCCGGTGACAAGAAGATCGTGCCGGTGCTTTGGTGATGGAGATCAAGAAGCGCATGATGATGGCCATATCATGTCACTTATGAATTGCATGTGATATTAATCCTTTATGCACCTTATCTTGCTTAGAACGGCGGTAGCATTATGAGGTGATCTCTCACTAAAATTTCAAGACGAAATTGTGTTCTCCCCGACTGTGCACCGTTGCGACAGTTCTTCGTTTCGAGACACCACGTGATGATCGGGTGTGATAGACTCAACGTTCACATACAACGGGTGCAAAACAGTTGCACACGCGGAACACTCGGGTTAAGCTTGACGAGCCTAGCATGTGCAGACATGGCCTCGGAACACATGAGACCGAAAGGTCGAGCATGAATGGTATAGTTGATATGATTGGCATAGAGATGCTTACCACTGAAACTATTCTTGACTCACGTGATGATCAGACTTGAGATAGTGGATTTGGATCATGTACCACTCAAATGACTAGAGAGATGTACTTTTTGAGTGGGAGTTCTTAAGTGATATGATTAATTGAACTAATTGTCATGAACATAGTCTAATGGTCTTTACGAATTACGATGTAGCTTGCCCTACAGCTCTACTGTTTTTATGTGTTCCTACAGAAAATTTAGTTGAAAGTTGATAGTAGCAAACTTTGAAGAGGATTGTCCTCGTTGCTGCGCAGAAGGCTTACGTCCTTAATGCACCACTCAGTGTGCTGCACCTCGAGCGTCGTCTGTGGATGCTGTGAACATCCGACATACACGTTTCTGATGACTACACGATAGTTCAGTGCAAAATACTTAAATGGCTTAGAAGCAAGGCGCCGAAGACGTTTTGGAACGTCACGGAACATAAGTGATGTTCTAAAGAGATGAAATTGTGATTTCATGCTTGTGCCCTTGTTAAGAGGTACGAGACCTCCGACAAGATTCTTTGTCCACAAAATAAAGGAGAAAAGCTCAATCGTTGAGCATGTGCTCAGATTGTCTGAGTACGACAATCGCTTGAATCAAGTGGGGGTTAATCTTCCAGATGAGATAGTGATAGTTCTCCAAAGTCACTGCCACCAAGCCGTGAGAGCTTCGTGATGAACTATAACATATCAAGGATAGATACAATGATCTTTGAGTGATTCACGATGTTTGACACTGCGAAAGTAGAAATCAACAAGGAGCGTCAATAGTTGATGGTTAGTAAAACCACGAAGTTTCGAGAAAGGCAAGGGCTAGAAGGGATACTTCGTGAAAACGGCAAAACAGTTGCTGCACTAATGAAGAGACCCAAGATTAAACCCAAACCTGAGACTAAGTGCTTCTGTAATGAGGGGAACAGTCACAGAGGCGGAGCAACTCTAGATACTTGGTAGATAAGTAGGCTGGCAAAAGTCGAAAGAAGTATATTTGATATACATGATGTGTACTTTATTAGTACTCCTAGTAGCATGAGGGTATTGGATACCGGTTCGGTTGCTAAGTGATTAGTAACACGAAATGATAGCAATGGCATAAATGGAGACTAGCTAAAGGCGAGGTGACGATACGTGTTGGAAGTGTTTCCAAGATTGATATGATCAAAACGTCGCACGCTCCCTCTACCATCGGGATTGGTGTTAAACCTAAATAATTGTTATTTGGTGCTTGCGTTAAGCATGAACATGATTGGATCATGTTTATTGCAATACGATTATTCATTTAAAGAGAATAATGGTTACTCTATTTGCTTGAATAATCACCTTCAATGGTTTATTGAATCTCGATCGTAGTGTTACACATGTTCATGATATTGGTGCCAAAAGACACGAGGTAATAATGATAGTACCACTTACTTGTGGCACTGCCGCTGGAGTCATGTTGGTATAAATTGCATGAAGAGGCTCCATGCTGATGGATCTTTATACTCACTTGATTTTGAATCACTAGTGACATGCAAATCATACCACATGAGCAAGGCCTTGTTTTTCATTGAGATGAAACAAGATAGTAACTTGTTGGAAGTGATGCATTTTGACGTATGCAGTCCAATGGGTGCTGAGGCACGCAGTGGATATCATTATGTTCTTACTTCAATGAATATTTGAGCAGATACAAGACTATTTGCTTAATGAATCACAAGTCTGAAATATTGAAAAGTTCAATTCTGTTTCAGAGTGAAGTTCGTCGTAACAAAAGGATAAACTGTCTATGATATGATCATAGAAATGAATATCTGAGTTACGAGTTTTGGTACGCAGTTAAGACAATGTGGAAATTGTTTCGCAGTTCATGCCACCTGGAACATCATAGTGTGATGATGTGTCTGAACGTCATAGCCACGCACTATTTGGTATGGTGCATACTATGATGTCTCTTATCAAAATACCACTATCGTTTATGGGTTATGCATTAGAGACAACCACATTCACTTTAAAATAGGGCACCGTGTATTTCCGTTGAGATGACACAGTATAGACTGAGGTTTAGAGAAATCTAAACTGTCGTTTCTTGAAAGTTTGGGGCTTCGACACTTATGTGAAAAAGTTTCAGTCTGATAAGCTCGAACCCAAAGCGGATAAATGCATCTTCATAGGATATCCAAAACAGTTGGGTACATCTCCTATCTCAGATCCGAAAGCAAAGTGTTTGTTTCCAGAAACGGATCCTTTCTCGAGGAAAGGTTTCTCTCGAAAGAATTGAGTGGGAGGGTGGTAGAATTTGATGAGGTTATTGAACCGTCACTTCGACCAGTGTGTAGCAGGGCGCAGGAAGTTGTTCCTGTGGCGCCTACACCAATTGAAGTGAAAGCTGATGAGGGTGATCATCGAGCATCAGATCAAGTTACTACAAACCTCGTAGGTTGACAAGGTCACGTACTAGTGCAGAGTGGTACGGTAACCCTGTCTTGGAGGTCACGTTGTTGAGCAACAGTGAACCTACGAGTTATGGAGAAGCAATGGTGGGCCCGGATTCCGACAAATGGCTTGAGGCCATGAAATCCGAGAGAGGATCCATATATAAAACAAAGTGTAGACTTTGGAGGAACTACTTGATGGTAGTAAGACTATTGAGTAAAGATGGATCTTTGTAAGGAAGACATACGACGATGGTGATAAGTCACTATTAAGAAAAGCTTGACTTGTCGCAAAGATGTTTCTGACAAGATCAAACAGTTGACTATGATGAGACTTTCTCACTCGTAGCGATGCTAATAGTCTGTTGGAATTATGTTAGTAGTTGCTGCATTATTTATAAAATATTGCACATAGGATGTCAAAACATTGTTTCCTCAATGGTTTCCTTGAGCAAACATTGTATGTGATACAACCAGAAGGTTTTGTCGATCCTAAAGATACTAACAAGTATGCAAGCTCCAGTGATCCTTCAATGGACTGGTGCAAGCATCTCGGAGTTGGAATATACACTTTGATGAGGTGATCAAAGATTTTGGGTTTGTACAAGGTTTATGAGAAACTTGTATTTCCAAAGAAGTGAGTGGGAGCACTATAGTATTTCTGATAAGTATATGTGGTTGACATATTGTGGATCAGAAGTAATGTAGAATTTCTGTAAAGCATACAAGGTTATTTGAAAGGTTTTTCAAAGGAATACCTCGATTGAGCTACTTGAACATTGAGCATCAAGATCTATGGAGATAGATCAAAACACTTAATAGAAGTTTCAACAAAATGCATGCCTTGACAAGTTTTGAAGGAGTTCAAAATAGATCAGCAAAGGAGTTCTTGGTTGCGTTGTGAGGTGTGAATTTGAGTAAGACTCAAAACCCGACCACGGCAGAATAAAGAGAATAGACGAAGGTCGTCTTCTGTGCCTTAGCCGAAGACTCTAAAGTATGCCATGCTGAGTACCGCACATGATGTGTGCCTTGCACTCTCATGAGAGGTACAGAGAGTGATCCATGATTGAATCACTAGCAGCGGTCAAAATTTATCCTTAGTAACTGATAGACTAAGGAATTTTTCTCGATTATGGAGGTGGTTAAAGAGTTCATCGTAAAGGGTTACGTTGATGCAAGCTTTGACACTAATCCGAATAACTATGAGTAGTGAAACGGATTCATATAGTAGAGTAGATATTTGGAGTATTTCCGAATAGCCCATAGTAGCAGCATCTATAAGATGACATAAAGATTTGTAAAGAACACACGGACCTGAAAGTTTCAGAACCGTTGACTAAAACCTCTCTCACGAGCAAGACGTGATCAGACCCCATAAATATATGGGTGTTGGATTCGTTGGAATCACATGGTGATGTGAACTAGATTATTGACTCTAGTGCAAGTGGGAGACTGTTGGAAATATGCCCTAGAGGCAATAATAAATTAGTTATTATTATGTACGGGCGACTCAAACGGACAAAATGGATCATTGAAAGGACGTGGATGTCGCCTAGAGGGGGTGAATAGGCGCTTTTAAAATAACTATGGTTTAGGCTTGAACAAATGCGGAATAAAACTAATGTTTAATTTGTCAAGCACAAAACCTAAAACAACCAGGCTCACCTATGTGCACCAACAACTTTTGCTAAGGAAGATAAACAACGAAGTGATAGCGAGAAATACAACAAGAAATAATATGGCTATCACAAATTAAAGTGCATAAGCAAAGAGCTCGGGTGAGAGATAACCATGCCACGCGGAGACGACGATGTATCCCAAGGTTCACACCCTTGCGGATGCTAATCTCCGTTTGAAGCGGTGTGGAGGCACAATGCTCCCCAATATGCCACTTGTTGGAAATATGCCCTAGAGGCAATAATAAATTAGTTATTATTATATTTCTTAGTTCATGATAAACGTTTATTATCCATGCTATAATTGTATTGAATGAAGACTTATATACATGTGTGGATACATAGACAAAACACTGTCCCTAGCAAGCCTCTAGTTGGCTAGTCAGTTGATCAAAGATAGTCAGGGTCTTCTGATTATGAACAAGGTGTTGTTGCTTGATAACTGGATCACGTCATTAGGAGAATCACGTGATGGACTAGACCCAAACTAATAGACGTAGCATGTTGATCGTGTCATTTTGTTGCTACTGTTTTCTGCGTGTCAAGTATTTGTTCCTATGACCATGAGATCATATAACTCACTGACACCAGAGGAATGCTTTGTGTGTATCAAACGTCGCAACGTAACTGGGTGACTATAAAGATGCTCTACAAGTATCTCCGAAGGTGTTAGTTGAGTTAGTATGGATCGAGACTGGGATTTGTCACTCCGTGTGACGGAGAGGTATCTCGGGGCCCACTCGGTAATACAACATCACACACAAGCCTTGCAAGCAATGTGACTTAGTGTAAGTTGCGGGATCTTGTATTACGGAACGAGTAAAGAGACTTGCCGGTAAATGAGATTGAAATAGGTGTGCGGATACTGACGATCGAATCTCGGGCAAATAACATACCGAAGGACAAAGGGAATGACATACGGGATTATATGAATCCTTGGCACTGAGGTTCAAACGATAAGATCTTTGTAGAATATGTAGGATCCAATATGGGCATCCAGGTCCCGCTATTGGATATTGATCGAGGAGTCACTCGGGTCATGTCTACATAGTTCTCGAACCCGCAGGGTCTGCACACTTAAGGTTCGACGTTGTTTTATGCGTATTTGAGTTATATGGTTGGTTACCGAATGTTGTTCGGAGTCCCGGATGAGATCACGGACATCACGAGGGTTTCCGGAATGGTCCGGAAACGAAGATTGATATATAGGATGACCTCATTTGATTACCGGAATGTTTTCGGAGTTAACGGGAATATACCGGGAATGACGAATGGGTTCCGGGAGTTCACCGGGGGGGGGGGGGGGGGGCAACCCACCCCGGGGAAGCCCATAGGCCTTGGGGGTGGCGCACCAGCCCTTAGTGTGCTGGTGGGACAGCCCAAGAAGGCCCTATGCGCCATAGGAAGAAAATCAAAGAGAAAAGAAAAAAAGAGGAGGTGGGAAAAGGGGGAAGGACTCCTCCTTCCAAACCTAGTTGGACTCGGTTTGGAAGGGGAGGGTTGCCCCCCTTGGCTCGGCCGAAGCCCTTGAGGGTCCTTGGACCCCAAGGCAAGGCTCCCCCTCTTCCCCCTATATATACGAAGGTTTTAGGGCTGATTTGAGACGACTTTTCCACGGCAGCCCGACCACATACCTCCACGGTTTTTCCTCTAGATCGCGTTTTTGCGGAGCTCGGGCGGAGCCCTGCTGAGATAAGATCACCACCAACCTCCGGAGCGCCGTCACGCTGCCGGAGAACTCTTCTACCTCTCCGTCTCGATCGCTGGATCAAGAAGGCCGAGATCATCGTCGAGTTGTACGTGTGCTGAACGCGGAGGTGCCGTCCGTTCGACACTAGATCGTGGGACTGATCGCGGGACGGTTCGCGGGGCTGATCGAGGGACGTGAGGACGTTCCACTACATCAACCGCGTTCACTAACGCTTCTGCTGTACGGTCTACAAGGGTACGTAGATCACACATCCCCTCTCGTAGATGGACATCACCATGATAGGTCTTCGTGCGCGTAGGAAATTTTTTGTTTCCCATGCGACGTTCCCCAACAGCACTAAGGCCACCGTAATCTCCTCACGCCCTCGCACAATGCAAGTTGTCGTGATTCCACTAAGGGACCCTTGAGGGCGGTCACCGAACCCGTACAAACAAGGTTGGGGCAATCTTCACAACTTAATTGAAGGCTCCGAACAACACCAGGAAGCTTCATCACAATGGCATATGGCTTCGAGGTGACACAAATGCTCGGCGCAATCTCCACAACTTAATTGGAGATCTGGCGCTTTCCCGGAGCTTTACACCACAATGATTAAGCTTCGAGGCACCACCAAACTGCTAAGACGCCAAAGCATCCACGAAGAACAATAACTAGGGTACCAAGTACCAAAGGGTAATAAGCTTCTCAAACTTCACGTGCACGCATCACCGTGGAGAAGTCAAACATATGCACCAAATGCAATGGCAAGGGCACACGGAATGCCCAAGTCCTTCACTCCCGAATCCCACCACAACTACTAATGCTATGGTGTAAAATGAGCGGAAGAACAAAGAAGAACACCAAGAACTCAAAAAACTAGATCCAAGGGGTTCCCCTCACTTAAAGGAGAAAGTGATTGGTGGAAGTGTGGATCTAGATCTCCTCTCTCTTTTCCCACAAAAAAGGAGCAAGAATCATTGGAGGGATTGAGAGTTAGCAAGCTCAAAGAAGGTCAACAATGGGGGAAGAACACGAGCTCAACAGATAAGAACCATTGGAGAAGAAGACCCCCTTTATATAGTGGGCAAAAGAATCCAACCATTACCCCCACTTACATCCCGAGCAAAGCGGTACTACCGCTCCCCCATGCAGTACTACCGCTGCCCGGTGTTGTACTACTGCACGCACGGTAGTGGCAGAGGGAGGAACTATTGCACGGGGCAACGAGCGGTAGAACCACCGAAGTGGTACTACCGCACGCCCTTAAGGTACTATCGCATGGTAGTATCCAACTGCCACAGAAGGTACACGGAAGTAAAAACTTACTTCCGTGTTTACCTCGGGTGAGGCTACGGCTGTGCAAAAATCTGACACTGTAGTACCGGACACGGTTTTGTGGTACTACTGCTCGAGGGCGGTAGTAAAAAACTATGTCCGCTCTTTACACAGCGGAAGTACCGGGCGGTACTTCCGTGGTACCGAGCGGTACTACCGTAGTACCGAGCGGTACTACCGCATGTTTAGAGAAAAACAGCTATGGAACTGAAACTACCATAACCTTTGCATACGAGCTCCGAATCGAGCGAACTCAAACTTGTTGAATTCAGGATGACAAGAGCTATCCAAATAGCGACTACAAATCTTAAGAACATGGAGTTGTGAAAATGCCAATTATATAGAGATGTAAGACCTCTATGAATAAAGAACCGACAAAAATTCCAACATCGAAAACATCGTAGAAGATGCATATGGACTCTGTTTTCGATGAACTCGAGCTTGTCATGAAAATAACCATAAACTCTAAAACTCACAAAGAGAAACACCAAACAAGAACCAAAAACTATGATGCAAGGATGCAAATAGTTTGAGGTGTCAACGAACGATACGATCAAGCTACTCACTTGGGAGCCCCCTTGACAGTACAACAATCTATCCTGAAATAGAAAAAACCTATCAAGGGCAAACATATACCTTGCACCTAGTTCTCTTGAGCTAGATGACGATGATCTTGACTTCCTCAAGATGGACCACCTTTGTTGATTGCGTTGGTTTGACGAAGACTAGTTGATTGCTCTCCCATACTCACTATGGGTGAGCTACTCTTCAGCACATCTTTACAAGTCCATTGTCACCACAATGAACGGCAAGCTTCAAGCATGATATCTTCATGATGCTCCACTTGAACTTGCACAACACAATCTTGATGACGATCGCCACTTAATGGCATCCTTTATAGGCTGAATGAGATCTTCCTCTTGACACAAACCCATGGAAACACACCTAAGCCCACATAGAACTCTCACGGAGACCATGGGTTAGTACACAAAAGCGTTATGGACAATGCTTACCATACCATGGGATCACTTGATCCCTCTCGGTACATCTTGTATGCTTTGTCTGTTGATTATCTTGATTTACTCTTTGCTTAGTCTTGGTCAACCTTGTGTCTTTATGAACAATCTTTAGATAATACTTTGAATAACACCTTGGTCATCATATAAACTCCTTGAAACAACAGATGGACTTCAAAAAGTGCCCATAGACAAATCCTTTAAATATAACTCAATGCAATCATTAGTCCATAAAAATTGTTATCAATTACTAAAACCACATACGGAGAAATATGCTCTAATAATCACCCAGTTGGAGTTGCTCTAAGAAGGCCGAATCCTGAATGTCCGAGTGAGAATTATGATACTGTGATTTTTCAGATTATTTGAATGTTTCGTACTTTCGTTTTGTTTCTTCAGCGGTATATCACGTCTCCTCTAGTCATCGCCGAGTCAGTGGAAACTGTGTGAGCGAGCAATGGCCACGCTGGAAGATGTCGACGTGCAACGGAGGAGATGTGACCGGTCAGCACCAAGCACGCGGTGACTCAGTTGCATACGGAGCACCTCATATCGTTGTGTCGTCATTCTCACCTTGAAAAAAAAAACACTTTAGCCGACTCCTCTAGTAGTAGTCCTCACTCTGCAACCACCGCAATACAATTTTTTTTTAACTTTTGACCTAACAAATTATGAAATCAACCTTATTTAAAAAAAATCGAATATGATCTTTTTTGTGACGTTAACATCTCTGACGTGTGGGTTACACGGACAACGCCTTGATCCGTGGGGTGAGTCCGTGGCCTGCATCATCGGCTCATCCCTTGCCTAAGATACGTGGCAAAGGATGAGGCCCAAAACATCAAGGATGTTGGCGTCTTGTCCCAACAAATCACGCAATTTTTTTATAATATGTGTCACATCATTCACATGACAAGGTCCTTTGTGTTTGGTCATTTACCACGGACAAATGCTAATGACCGTGGCGTCTAGTCCTTTGTTACGTCGGGAGTGAATGGTGAGTCGGTCGTGCGGGCCGTACCAGACGCCAGCCATCTTGGCGTCTTCAAACGAGACATCAGGAATGTTGACATCACCAAAAAATGTCAGATTAAATAAAAAAATAATGTTAATTCTGGAATTTATCAAACAAAAGGTGAAAACAAAAGAAAATTGTCCACCTCTCCAACCTACACCAACCAAACTCGGGAGTCATCACAGCGAAAAGAGTTGTTAAAATAAATTCCGAAGGCGAGCGTGTCACCATTTTCCATCGTCAGTGTCCGCCGATCCAGATTACGTGCGACTAGTTCACTGCTAAAGCAAGGCACCAAACAAAGCGGGCGCTCGTTAAGGCAGGCAGTAAACAAAGCGGGCGCAGATCTCGACAGAGCTGCCCCCTAGGACGAAGCCCGATGCGAGATGCCATCTACCCGTGGAATCTTGAGGCGTGCGACGGCCTGCAGATTGCAACTGCAAGATGCATCCCTCTTGGACCGGAACCGGATGAGACCAGCTGGCAGCTTCTCGGTTAAACAACGCACATCTCGTGAGCCGCATCCATCCCTTCTCCCCAAAGTTTCAGCGTACTACCTGCCAGCAGATCTCACCAAGTGGTGTGTGTGACAAGGTGGGTCGTCTGATTGAGCAGACAAGATCAGTACGCGTGCCAAGCTCCCAGCGTCTCGGCACCTGTACGCAAGCTGCGACCTGGCGCGCATGCACCGCACGGCCCCAAAGATTCCCGGACGGACGGAGCACCGGCCGGTGAAAAGGAAGTGGCATCAAACTCTTTTCTGGTTTTCTTTTGGTTTCATTTTTTTCTGAAATAAAGGCCACGAATGATATACTCCTACTACCAGGTGGGCGCGCACTTGCTGTCGTTTGTCATTGGCGTGCCTGAACCATGTGCGGTGTCTCCGAGCCTGTCCAACACGTCCCTTGTGTTTGTTTGTTGTTAATAAAGTGCCGGGACACTAATTATCGACACCAAGACGTTCGTGTTACTTTAATCCAAAGCTAGAGTAGATCTGATGCCCTCGTTCCCGACAAGTGGCACGGCGGGTGCTTGTGTGGTGATTATTGACGACAATGCTCTCAGGCTAACATAAGTAATAATGTAGATGTCACGTAAAAGAACGATGATGTGATAAATAGTTATTAAAAAAGGTAAATAAAGAAACATAATATGCAATCATCATATAACGTTTTTCAATACAAAATGGCTCTAGACAATAATAACTAAGGACACTTAATCGTCCCTGTGACACTATCCACAGGGCCGGCTTTGGCCCAGTGCGAGAGGTGCGCCGGCCCGGGGCCCGGCCTAAAGAGGGACCCATAGTATATGTACATATTACAGAGTAAAGATAATTGGGGACGAGGCTCCAGGAAGGCACCGTGTACCATCACTACGCCTTGGGGGATACGTAGCGCTCGCAGAGGACTAACCCTAGCGGCGCCTAGGGTTTAGGGTTTTACTCCGGCGGTCTCCTTGCCGCCGTGAGGTTTCTTTACACCTCTCAGCTCCGATCGAAAGGAGGGGGAAAGCGCCGATCGACTTGGAGTCGACGATGAAGAACATGAAGCTGAAGGAGTCAGAGCTAGATGCAGTAACGGTGGGGGAGGAGGAGATTGCCCAATTCACGCAAGAAAATCGATGGCTAGCAGTAGCAAGAGTAAACACGAACAAGACGTTCAGCGCTGAATCCTTTAAAACAACTATGAAGTTCATCTGGCGGCTTGCGCAGGAACCATCTATTCGTGAAGCGGATGACAATCTATTCATTCCCGGTACATTCCCGGTAACTCCGAAAACCTTCCGGTAATCAAATGAGGTCATCCTATATATCAATCTTCGTTTCCGGACCATTCCGGAAACCCTCGTGACGTCCGTGATCTTATACGGGACTCCGAACAACATTCGGTAACCAACCATATAACTCAAATACGCATAAAACAACGTCGAACCTTAAGTGTGCACACCCTGCAGGTTCGAGAACTATGCAGACATGACCCGAGAGACTCCTCGGTCAATATCCAATAGCGGGACCTGGATGCCCATATTGGATCCTACGTATTCTACGAAGATCTTATCGTTTGAACCTCAGTGCCAAGGATTCATATAATCCCGTATGTCATTCCCTTTGTCCTTCGGTATGTTACTTGCCCGAGATTCGATCGTCAGTATCCGCATACCTATTTCAATCTCGTTTACCGGCAAGTCTCTTTACTCGTTCCGTAATACAAGATCCCGCAACTTACACAAAGTCACATTGCTTGCAAGGCTTGTGTGTGATGTTGTATTACCGAGTGGGCCCCGAGATACCTCTCCGTCACACGAAGTGACAAATCCCAGTCTTGATCCATACTAACTCAACTAACACCTTCGGAGACACCTGTAGAGCATCTTTATAGTCACCCAGTTACGTTGCGACGTTTGATACACACAAAGCATTCCTCCGGTGTCAGTGAGTTATATGATCTCATGGTCATAGAAATAAATACTTGACAGGCAGAAAACAGTAGCAACAAAATGACACGATCAACATGCTACGTCTATTAGTTTGGGTCTAGTCCATCACGTGATTCTCCTAATGACATGATCCAGTTATCAAGCAACAACACCTTGTTCATAATCAGAAGACACTGACTATCTTTGATCAACTGGCTAGCCAACTAGAGGCTTGCTAGGGACGGTGTTTTGTCTATGTATCCACACATGTAAATGAGTCTTCATTCAATACAATTATAGCATGGATAATAAACGATTATCTTGATACAGGAATTATAATAATAACTATATTTATTATTGCCTCTAGGGCATAATTCCAACAATCTCCCACTTGCACTAGAGTCAATAATCTAGCCCTCACATCATCATGCGAATTACATTGTAATAAATCTAACACCCATACAGTTCTGGTGTTGATCATGCTTTGGCCGTGGAAGAGGTTTAGTCAGCGGGTCTCCTACATTCAGATCCGTGTGCACTTTGCGTATATTTACGTCCTCTCCCTCGACGTAGTCGCGGATGAGGTTGAAGCGTCGTTTGATGTGTCTGGTCTTCTTGGAAAACCGTGGTTCCTTTGCTAAGGCAATGGCACCCGTGTTGTCACAGAACAAGGTTATTGGATTCAGTGCGCTTGGCACCACTCCAAGATCCGTCATGAACTGCTTCATCCAGACACCCTCCTTAGCCGCCTCCGAGGCAGCCATGTACTCCGCTTCACATGTAGAATCTGCTACGACGCTTTGCTTGGAACTGCACCAGCTTACCGCACCCCCATTAAGAATAAATACGTATCCGGTTTGCGACTTAGAGTCGTCCGGATCTGTGTCAAAGCTTGCATCGACGTAACCTTTTACGGCGAGCTCTTCGTCACCTCCATACACGAGAAACATCTCCTTAGTCCTTTTCAGGTACTTCAGGATATTCTTGACCGCTGTCCAGTGATCCACTCCTGGATTACTCTGGAACCTACCTGCCATACTTACGACCAGGCTAACATCCGGTCTAGCGCACAGCATTGCATACATGATAGAACCTATGGCTGAAGCATAGGGGACGGAGCGCATATGCTCTCTATCTTCATCAGTTGCTGGGCACCGAGTCTTACTCAATCTCTTACCTTGTAAAACTGGCAAGAATCCTTTCTTGGACTGTTCCATTTTGAACCTCTTCAAAACTTTATCAAGGTATGTGCTTTGTGAAAGTCCTATCAGGTGTTTTGATCTATCCCTATAGATCTTAATGCCTAGAATGTAAGCAGCTTCTCCTAGGTCCTTCATAGAGAAACTTTTATTCAAGTAATCCTTTATGCTCTCCAAAAACTCCACGTTGTTTCCAATCAGCAATATGTCATCCACATATAATATTAGAAACGCCACAGAGCTCCCACTCACTTTCTTGTAAATACAAGATTCTCCAACCACTTGTATAAACCCAAATGCTTTGATCACCTCATCAAAGCGTTTGTTCCAACTCCGAGATGCTTGCACCAGTCCATAAATGGATCGCTGGAGCTTGCACACCTTGTTAGCATTCTTAGGATCGACAAAACCTTCGGGTTGCATCATATACAATTCTTCCTTAAGGAAACCGTGAAGGAATGCCGTTTTGACATCCATCTGCCAGATTTCATAATCGAAAAATGCAGCTATTGCTAACATGATTCTGACGGACTTAAGCATCGCTACGGGTGAGAATGTCTCATCGTAGTCAACTCCTTGAACTTGTGAAAAACCCTTTGCCACAAGTAGAGCTTTATAAACGGTCACATTGCCGTCAGCGTCCGTCTTTCTCTTAAAGATCCATTTGTTCTGAATAGCCTTGCGGCCTTCAGGCAGTACCTCCAAAGTCCACACTTTGTTCTCATACATGGATCCTATCTCGGAGTTCATGGCTTCTAGCCATTTGTTGGAATCTGGGCCCACCATTGCTTCTTCATAATTTGCAGGTTCATTGTTGTCCAACAACATGATTGACAAGACGGGATTACCGTACCACTCTGGAGCAACACGTGGTCTCGTCGACCTGCGTGGTTGGACAGAAACTTGAACCGGAGTTTCATGATCATCATCATTAACTTCCTCCTCAACCGGCGTCGCAACGACACAGGTTTCCCCTTGCCCTGCGCCACCATCCAGAGGGATGAGAGGTTCGACAACCTCGTCAAGTTCTATCTTCCTCCCACTCAATTCTCTCGAGAGAAACTCCTTCTCGAGAAAAGCTCCATTTTTAGCAACAAACACTTTGCCCTCGGATTTGAGATAGAAGGTGTACCCAACTGTCTCTTTTGGGTAACCTATGAAGACGCACTTTTCCGCTTTGGGTTCCAGCTTTTCAGGCTGAAGCTTTTTGACATAAGCATCACATCCCCAAACTTTAAGAAACGACAACTTTGGCCTTTTGCCATACCACAGTTCGTATGGTGTCGTCTCAACGGATTTTGATGGTGCCCTATTTAAAGTGAATGCAGCTGTTTCTAATGCATAACCCCAAAACGATAACGGCAAATCGGTAAGAGACATCGTAGATCGCACCATCTCTAATAAAGTACGATTACGATGTTCGGACACACCATTACGCTGTGGTGTTCCAGGCGGTGTTAACTGCGAAACAATTCCACATTGTCTTAAGTGAGCACCAAACTCGAAACTCAGATATTCACCCCCACGATTAGACCGTAGGAATTTGATCTTCTTGTTACGATGATTTTCAACTTCACTCTGAAATTGCTTGAACTTTTCAAATGTTTCAGACTTGTGCTTCATCAAGTAGACATAACCATATCTACTCAAATCGTCAGTGAAGGTGAGAAAATAACGATATCCGCCGCGTGCCTCCACGCTCATCGGACCACACACATCAGTATGTATGATTTCCAACAAGTCACTTGCACGCTCCATTGTTCCGGAGAACGGAGTCTTAGTCATCTTGCCCATGAGGCATGGTTCGCACGTGTCAAGTGAATCAAAGTCAAGTGACTCCAAAAGTCTATCAGCATGGAGTTTCTTCATGCGCTTTACACCAATATGACCTAAGTGGCAGTGCCACAAAAATATGGCGCTATCATTGTTAACTCTAACTCTTTTGGTCTCAATGTTATGTATATGTGTATCGCTATCAAGATTCAATATGAACAATCCTCTCACATTAGGTGCATGACCATAAAAGATGTTACTCATAGAAATAGAACAACCATTATTCTCTGACTTAAAAGAGTAACCGTCTCGCAATAAACAAGATCCAGATATAATGTTCATGCTCAACGCAGGCACTAAATAACAATGATTTAAGTTCATCACTAATCCTGATGGTAACTGAAGTGAAACTGTGCCGACGACGATTGCATCAACCTTGGAACCATTTCCTACGCGCATCGTCACTTCATCTTTTGCCAGCCTTCGTCTATTCCGCAGTTCCTGTTTCGAGTTGCAAATATGAGCAACAGAACCGGTATCGAATACCTAGGCACTACTACGAGAGACGGTTAAGTACACATCAATAACATATATATCAAATATACCTGATTTTTCTTTGGCCGCCTTCTTATCTGCCAGATACTTGGGGCAATTGCGCTTCCACTGACCCATACCCTTGCAATAGTAACACTCCGTTTCAGGCTTAGGTCCAGCTTTGGGTTTCTTCGTCGGATTGGCAACAGGCTTGCCGCTCTTCTTCGAATTACCCTTCTTGCCTTTGCCGTTTCTCTTGAAACTAGTGGTCTTATTCACCATCAACACTTGATGCTCTTTACGGAGTTCAGACTCTGCGACTTTCAGCATCGCAAACAACTCGCCGGGAGACTTGTTCATCCCTTGCATGTTGTAGTTCAACACAAAGCCTTTATAGCTTGGCGACAGTGATTGAAGGATTCTGTCAGTGATGGCCTCTTGCGGGAGTTCAATCCCCAGCTCAGCTAGACGGTTTGAGTACCCAGACAGTTTGAGCACATGTTCACTGACAGACGAGTTTTCCTCCATCTTGCAAGCATAGAATTTATCGGAGGTCTCATACCTCTCGATCTGGGCGTTCTTCTGAAAGATAAACTTCAACTCCTGGAACATCTCAAATGCTCCATGACGCTCAAAGCGACGTTGAAGTCCCGGTTCTAAGCCATACAAGACTGCACATTGAACTACTGAGTAGTCGTCCTTACGTGCTAACCAAGCGTTCTTAACATCCTGATCAGCCGTAGCGGGTGGTTCATCTCCTAGCGCAGCATTAAGGACATAATCCTTCTTCCCAGCTTGTAAGATTAGCTTAAGATTACGAGCCCAGTCTACAAAGTTGCTTCCATCATCTTTCAACTTAGCTTTCTCTAGGAACGTATTAAAATTTAGGGTGACTGTCGCGTGAGCCATGATCTACAACACAAATATATTCAAAGTGGACTTAGACTATGTTCAAGATAATTAGAGTTTAACTTTAATCAAAATTATACGCTAAACTCCCACTCAAAAAGTACATATCTCTTAGTCATTTGAGTGGTTCATGATCCACTTACACTAGCTCAAGTCCGATCATCACGTGAGTTGAGTATAGTTTCAGTCGTAAGCATCCCTATGCTAATCATATCATCTATATGATTCAGGATCGACCTTTCGGTCTCATGTGTTCCGAGGCCATGTCTGCACATGCTAGGCTCGTCAAGCTTAACCCGAGTGTTCCGCGTGCGCAACTGTTTTGCACCCGTTGTATGTGAACGTTGAGTCTATCACACCCGATCATCACGTGGTGTCTCGAAACGACGAACTATAGCAACGGTGCACAGTCGGGGAGAACACAATTTCATCTTGAAATTTTAATGAGAGATCACCTCATAATGCTACCGTCGTTCTAAGCAAAATAAGGTGCATAAAAGGATTAACATCACATGCAATTCATAAGTGACATGATATGGCCATCATCACGTGCTTCTTGATCTCCATCACCAAAGCACCGGCACGGTCTTCTTGTCACCGTCGCCACGCCATGCTCTCCATCAACGTGTTGCCATCGAGGTTGTCGTGCTACTCATGCTATTACTACTAAAGCTACATCCTAGCAAAATAGTAAACGCATCTGCAAGCACAAACGTTAGTATAAAGACAACCCTATGGCTCCTGCCGGTTGACGTACCATCCACGTGCAAGTCGATATTTTCTATTACAACATGATCATCTCATACATCCAATATATCACATCACATCGTTGGCCATATCACATCACAAGCATACCCTGCAAAAACAAGTTAGACGTCCTCTAATTTTGTTGTTGCATGTTTTACGTGGTGACCATGGGTATCTAGTAGGATCGCATCTTACTTACGCAAACACCACAACGGAGATATATGAGTTGCTATTTAACCTCATCCAAGGACCTCCTCGGTCAAATCCGATTCAACTAAAGTTGGAGAAACCGACACTTGCCAGTCATCTTTGAGCAACGGGGTTACTCGTAGTGATGAAACCAGTCTCTCGTAAGCGTACGAGTAGTGTCGGTCCAAGCCGCTTCAATCCAACAATACCGCGGAATCAAGAAAAGACTAAGGAGGGCAGCAAAACGCACGTCACCGCCCACAAAACCTTTTGTGTTCTACTCGAGAAGACATCTACGCATGAACCTAGCTCATGATGCCACTGTTGGGGAACGTCGCATGGGAAACAAAAAATTTCCTACGCGCACGAAGACCTATCATGGTGATGTCCATCTACGAGAGGGGATGAGTGATCTACGTACCCTTGTAGACCGTACAGCAGAAGCGTTAGTGAACGCGGTTGACGTAGTGAAACGTCCTCACGTCCCTCGATCCGCCCCGCGAACAATCCCGCGATCAGTCCCACGATCTAGTACCGAACGGACGACACCTCCGCGTTCAGCACACGTACAGCTCGACGATGATCTCGGCCTTCTTGATCCAGCAAGAGAGACGAAGAGGTAGAAGAGTTCTCCGGCAGCGTGACGGCGCTCCGGAGGTTGGTGATGACCTTGTCTCAGCAGGGCTCTGCCCGAGCTCCGCAGAAACGCGATCTAGAGGAAAAACCGTGGAGGTATGTGGTCGGGCTGCCGTGGAAAAGTCGTCTCAAATCAGCCCTAAAACCTCCGTATATATAGGTGGGAGGGAGGGGACCTTGCCTTGGGACTCAAGGAGCCCCAAGGGGGTCGGCCGAGCCAAGGGGGGAAGGCTCCCCCCCCCCCAAACCGAGTTGGACTTGGTTTGGTGGGTGGGAGTCCTTCCTTCCCTTCCCACCTCCTTTTTTTTCTCTTTGATTTTCTTTCCTAGGCGCATAGGGCCCTTTTGGGCCGTCCCACCAGCCCACTAAGGGCTGGTGCGCCACCCTCAAGGCCTATGGGCTTCCCCGGGGTGGGTTGCCCCCCCCCCCCCCCCGGTGAACTCCCGGAACCCATTCGTCATTCCCGGTACATTTCGGGTAACTCCGAAAACCTTCCGGTAATCAAATGAGGTCATCCTATATATCAATCTTCATTTCCGGACCATTCCGGAAACCCTCGTGACGTCCATGATCTTATCCGAGACTCCTAACAACATTCCGTAACCAACCATATAACTCAAATACGCATAAAACAACGTCGAACCTTAAGTGTGCAGACCCTGCGGGTTCGAGAACTATGCAGACATGACCCGAGAGACTCCTCGGTCAATATCCAATAGCGGGACCTGGATGCCCATATTGGATCCGACATATTCTACGAAGATCTTATCATTTGAACCTCAGTGCCAAGGATTCATATAATCCCGTATGTCATTCCCTTTGTCCTTCGGTATGTTACTTGCCCGAGATTCGATCGTCAGTATCCGCATACCTATTTCAATCTCGGTTACCGGCAAATCTCTTTACTCGTTCCGTAATACAAGATCCCGCAACTTACACAAAGTCACATTGCTTGCAAGGCTTGTGTGTGATGTTGTATTACCGAGTGGGCCCCGAGATACCTCTCCGTCACACGGAGTGACAAATCCCAGTCTTGATCCATACTAACTCAATAACACCTTCGGAGACACCTGTAGAGCATCTTTATAGTCACCCAGTTATGTTGCGACGTTTGATACACACAAAGCATTCCTCCGGTGTCAGTGAGTTATATGATCTCATGGTCATAGAAATAAATACTTGACACGCAGAAAACAGTAGCAACAAAATGACACGATCAACATGCTACATCTATTAGTTTGGGTCTAGTCCATCACGTGATTCTCCTAATGACGTGATCCAGTTATCAAGCAACAACACCTTGTTCATAATCAGAAGACACTCACTATCTT
Source organism: Hordeum vulgare subsp. vulgare (assembly GCF_904849725.1). Classification (NCBI taxonomy): domain Eukaryota; kingdom Viridiplantae; phylum Streptophyta; class Magnoliopsida; order Poales; family Poaceae; genus Hordeum; species Hordeum vulgare. The sequence continues at coordinate 616,084,453 of NC_058519.1, read as the reverse complement.
TGATCAACTGGCTAGCCAACTAGAGGCTTGCTAGGGACGGTGTTTTGTCTATGTATCCACACATGTAAATGAGTCTTCATTCAATACAATTATAGCATGGATAATAAACGATTATCTTGATACAGGAATTATAATAATAACTATATTTATTATTGCCTCTAGGGCATAATTCCAACAAAAATCAGTGGGGAGGAGATCATGCTGCTGAAAAGGATCGAGATGGACCTAGAGGGGGGGGGGGTGAATAGGTACAAATCCAAATTTTAATAATTACTTAGCAATTTTAGGCTAAAGTGCGGAATATGAGTGTAAGTCTAATAATTTCTAAGACAAACAGGGCGGCTTTTCATTGTGACTATGGTGCTGCTGCCATTCACCAGTTCTATGCCACATGTTATTTTGGCTCCGACAACACTGTCAGCTGGATCACCTCCGACGTTCGCTTCAAAGCCTCTTATGCCACTTTTGTTGCCGCACTGAGTTTCCCCAATTCCGGCTACAAAATACATAAGGATGATCCTAACCATGCGCCTAAGACTATTGACGTGTGTGGATATCTTCTCAAGCCACTCCGTGAGCTTGATGCGGATGAGCGCCTGAAGGACCTTAACCAGGTATCCATCTGGCGCTCCCCTTACTTCATTATTTTTCAGTGTCTCATCCGCACCATCTATCCCAAGATGGGTGATAAGGGCTCTTGCAGTGGCTATTGTATCGACATCATGTATCACTTGTTCGAGAACCCCAAGAGCAAAATCAATGTGCCTCATTTCCTATGGCATGAGATTCGGCTTGCTAGCTTTCAGTACAAGCAAGCCTTTCCTCACGCCCCTTTCATCCAGGCACCTATTACCCACGTTGCTGATTTCTCTGTGGCTGCCACTCACACCCATCGCAAGTGGGTCATTCCCGCTCACATGGCGGATGACTTTGCTCCCAAGAAAGCCCCTTCTTCCTCCACATCCACTCGCCGCACTACTGCACGGGCCGCCACCCCCCTCATCTAGCTCCGCTCCTCTCGGTCGCATTGCCAAGTTCCTTGGCAAAGCTCATTCTGCTTTGATGAAGGTTGTCTCCTTTCATTGTGGTCAAACCCATGACGTGGTTTCCCGCCTAGTTTCCTCCAAGAATGCCCTCAAGGCTCGTCTGAGAGCCTCGGGCGCTCTTGATGTGAGTGACGATGAGGCCCCTCCTGCTGCTCCTCCTACTGATTTTGGCTTCCCGTCTGGTCCTGAGTGGTCTGAGTTCTTTGACGAGGCTGGGGGCAGTGGCTTGGCTGATGATGCTGATGATGATGGTGATGAGCTTTGAGTTTGATTGGTGCTGTTGGCGGCTCCCTTTTTTGGTACTTGGTGCCAAAGGGGGAGTAATGTATCGTAGTTAAATTTTTATTATCGTCATTTTTAGTCTTTGGAGATTTAATGTAATGGATAAAACTCATGTATGGCTACTTATGAATGGTTGTGACTCGCTGTGATATCATCATAGACTATTATGTCTTGCTTCCTTATTTCTATGATGATTTATTATCCTTCCATGTTGATCCATTGGAGCTTCAATTTCTTTATCATGCATATCTTAAGGGGGAGCTCCGTACTAAATATCTCCTAGACTATAATGTATGTTTAATCTTTTTGAGACCTATGTATATGTTGTCATCAACTACCAAAAAGGGGGAGATTGAAAGTGCATGCTATGCCCCTAATCGTCTTTTGGTGTTAATGACAACACATACATAGGAAACTAATCCTATTTGTTGAGTGTATCTCAGGACGGCAAGTACTTTAAGTAGATAGAGACCATGTTCAAAAGGGTGACATTGATATTACCCATGTGGGTACCGACATGCAGTTAGCCGACATTTTCACCAAGCCACTTAGCGTAGCTAGGTTCTGTCAACTTAGGCGTGAACTTGGTATCTTGGAGCTTGACAACATATCTTGAAATCTTGCACACATAGATACACTCACATTATGGTTGTGTCTTGATGTGCGCATATATTTAGGGGGAGTGAGTCGTAAGTCTATGTGTTTTTAAGCTTACAATGTACGCACAGGTCATTTCATGCATGTAATGCTTCTAGGAAAACAGTGTTCCTATTTTGTTTGCGATACCATGTCCTCGGGATAGGAAGAAGCAGAGAGCGGGCTCGTCTCCCCTGAAGAAGACGAACACACAGAGCGATATGGCGGGCTCCTTAGAGGAGCGCCGCCGAGCTCAATGAATATCCTGTGTTGGAACTGCCGAGGGGCTGGTAGACCCGAGACAGTTCGTGAGCTTCGCACCATGGCGAGGCAGTTTTCTCCACTAGTGTTTTGTGTGATCGAGACTCAACTCCGTGCAGCACGAGTCGAGAATCTAGCAAGTACACTAGGGTTTGACAATTCTTTTGCTGTTAGTAGTTGTGGAAGGAGTGGAGGTCTTGGTGTTTTTTGGAACAATGCAATAAAGCTTGAGAATATTGGTTACTCGGACTATCACATAGACTCGCTGATCACAGTACCAGGGATCCCCCAGTGGAGGTTATCTGTGATCTATGGAGAGGCACGAGTTGACAACAGACACATAACGTGGGACCTCATGCGATCTTTGTCTTCTGCCAGCACGGGCCCATGGTTGTGCATTGGTGATTTAGCGAGGTTTTGCGACTGGATGAGTACGAAGGGTCGAGCCATCGCAGCATGACACAGGTGAATGGGTTTAGAGATGCAGTGGATGTCTGTGGTCTGAATGATCTTGGGTTCTCTGGAACAAGATGTACTTTTGAAAGGAGAGTGGCAGGGGGGACATATACAAGAGTCCGTCTAGATAGAGCACTGGCGGATGGGGAATGGAGCACCCTATTTCGGCAGGCAACCTTGTCACATAAAACAGCAGCCACTTCGGATCATAATCCAATCCTGCTCCAGATGGAAGGTGACTCCCCTGGCATCAATCCCCCCGAGTAGACAATTCAGATACGAGATGATGTGGGAGGCACATGAGGGTTTTCAGGAGGAAATACAGCAACATTGGCAAGGTCCAGGGGCCACATCAGTTAATGAGCTAAAAGCAAAGCTGGAGTCTTTGTCTAAAGGACTCTGAAGTTGGGATAAAAACACTTTTGGCAACGTACGCAACGAGATAAAACGCCTAAGTGGAGACCTGAAACTACTTCAAGGGGACCCTGCCCGTAGGGGTCCGTCACACCGGGAGATCAAGACGAAAGACAAACTAGCAGAACTATACCATCGAGAGGAAATCATGTGGCGCCAACGATCTCGTATTTCATGGTTAGCGGCAGGCGATAAGAACACCAAGTTCTTTCATCTAAGAGCCAGTAAAAGACGCCGCAAAAACAGGATCAAATCGTTGGTAAGGGAGGACGGGTCTGTGGTTGACGATGAAAAGGAATTGGAGCATATGGCAACTGATTTCTATCACCATCTATACACCTCAGAAGGCACAACAGATATGGAGGCTATCACGGATACAGTTCCCAGGAGAGTGACGGATGAAATGAACCTAGAACTTACTTCTGAGTATACCAAAGAAGAGGTTAAAACAGTTCTTTTTCAGATGGCCCCTACTAAAGCACCAGGAGCGGATGGTTTCCCAGCCCACTTTTTTCAGTGCCACTCGAATGTTTGCGGTGATGGGATCACGAACATCATACTGAAAGTTTTGAAAGGGGAGGAAGAAATTAACGACCTTAATGAGACTATACTGGTACTCCTACCTAAGGTAACCAATCCCACCCTGCTGGCTCAATTCCGCCCTATTAGCCTTTGTAATGTGATATATACAATAGCATCCAAAGTCCTTGCTAATAGATTAAAAAGCATCCTCCCGGAAATCATATCACAAGAGCAATCTGCGTTTGTCGGGGGCAGGTTGATCACTGACAACATTATCTCAGCCTACGAATGCCTTCATTTCATGAAGCGGAACAAGTCCAAGCAGAATGGGTTTTGTGCTTTGAAATTAGATATGATGAAAGCTTATGACCGCCTGGAATGGGATTACCTTAAGGCCATGATGCTTAGTCTGGGTTTTGCTCCTGGTTGGACTGCTACAATAATGAGGATGGTGAGTTCAGTAAGTTTCTCGGTCTTGTTCAATGGGAAGAAGTTGGAACAATTCAAGCCTACAAGAGGAATTCGACAAGGAGATCCTTTGTCACCCTACCTTTTCTTGTTAGCAGCAGAGGGCCTTTCGAGCCTCCTAAAATCTCACAACGAGTCATCGCCTGTCTATGGAATAAAAGTGGCGCCAACGGCCCCTGCGGTCAGCCACTTACTCTTTGCCGATGATTGCCTGCTGTTTTTCAAGTCTAGTTGTGAGGGCGCCACTGCCATATCTACTATGTTGGAAACCTATTGTAGAGCATCGGGACAAAAAGTAAATCAAGAAAAGTCATCAATCTTTTTCAGTCGAGGTTGTCCCCCAGTGATCAAAGAATCCATTAAAGCTATTCTTCACGTTCAGAATGAAAGTCTAACAGAAAAATATCTTGGCATGCCCACAGATGTGGGGAGCAGCAAGAATGGAGCTTTCAAGTATCTAAAGGATAGGGTTTGGAGTAAGGTTAAAGGTTGGATGGAGAAGATGTTGTCATCGGCAGGGAAGGAGGTGCTAATTAAATCTATAACACAAGCAATCCCTGTTTTTTCAATGGCCTGCTTCAAACTACCGAGGGGTCTTTGTCTGCATATCAATTCGGTGATCCGCAAGTTCTGGTGGGGGAGTAAGAATGGAGAAAGAAAAACCTGTTGGGTATCTTGGGAAGTAATGACTCGCCCAAAGTATGAAGGTGGTCTTGGATTTAGGGATATAGAAATCTTTAATATCGCCCTCCTAGCTAGACAAGCATGGCGGCTTCTTACTTCTCCGAACACACTCAGCGCAAGGATCCTTAAAGCTCGGTACTTTCCTGCCACCGGTATTCTGGAGGAAACACTGGGAAACAACCCGTCCCAGATATGACGGGCAATTATGGAAGGAAGGGAAGCCCTCACGGTTGGTTTGATCAGGAGAATTGGGGATGGCACAGAAACTAGCATATGGAACCAGAACTGGTTGCCTAAGGAGGCGTCGATGCGTCCAATAACATGTCTGGCAAACCACAGACCAGTGATGGTGTCGGAGCTAATTGATAACACGGCTGCTAAGTGGAAACATGAGGTGATAAGCGCAACTTTTCTTCCCATTGATGCGGAGGTGATCTTAAATATACCACTTCCTACTAGACAAAGCTCGGACTATTGGGCTTGGTCACAAAAAAAGAATGGCCAGTTCAATGTTCGATCCTGTTATCGCATGCTAATTACAACGAAATTGCGAAGAGAAGCATGGCTCGAAGGACGCGGAGGACCTGCTAACACTACTAGGGAAAGGAAGTGTTGGGACAAATTGTGGCATATACCAGTACCATCAAAGATAAAAGTGTTTATGTGGAGACTTGCTTGCTCTTCCCTCCCTACAGCAGATGTGCGCCACCACCGGCATATGGCATCTACATCATCATGCGCGGTTTGTGGCGCCGCAGATTCCTGGTTCCACTCGCTGGTTACATGCACGATGGCTCGTTGTGTATGGGAACTACATGATCAACAACTGGTCGAACATATGCTGGCTACTGCCGAGCCTTCTGCACGCTCTTGGTTATTCAGCATGTTTTCATCTGTCTCCCAGGACGAACTTACCCGCATGACAGTCACACTATGGGCGATATGGTATGCATGGAGGAAGCTCATCCATGAGGGCGAACACCAGAGTCCTGCGGCAACTTTTTCTTTTGTCACAAGGTTCATCCAGGAGCTGTAGGGGACAAGACCAGAGAGGCTAACACATGCGGGATCGACACGGACAACAGTAGCAGGTTGGTGGCCACCACCGGCGGGGTTTGCCAAGATCAACGTCGATGGGGCGGTCTCCAAAACCCCACCTATTGGTGTAGTGAGCGCAGTGTGTCGAGAAGAACACAACAAGACCTGGGTGCCTCGGCAGTGGTATTTCATGGACTAACCGATCCGCACACCTTGGAAACATTGGCATGCTGTGAAGCACAAGCCCTAGCACAAGATCTTCTCCTCCAACATATCGTCGTGGCTTCGGACTGTCTTACTGCAGTACGGGAGATCAACTCGGGCACACATGGGATTACAGGCCAGATAGTTCAAGAAGTTAAGGATGGTAGTACAAACTTTCAGCTTATTTCTTTCGTTCATGAAGGGAGAGCCTCTAATAGGGAAGCTCACCACTTAGCTAAGCATGCTTTGCACTTGGGGGAAGGACGCCATATGTGGCTCCTACAACCTTTCAATTCACATGTAATTCCTGAACTCCTAATTGTTGATCAATAAAGCAAAGCATTTACCCCTAAAAAAAGAGTAAAGATAATTTTTTTCCAGAAATAACTCACGTCCAGACCGGCCCAGCAAGCAGCCACGTACGAGACCACCAGACTTGTCAGCCACGCTCCATGTACCGCACGGCTGGTCGGCTGCCGTTTCGTTTCCTTAATCCTCCCGTGATTCTTCTCAATTAAATCGGAAATCAGGAAGCGAAGAACACGCACAATAAAACAGGGAGCACAGACAGGCAACACAGGACAGCACCGACGCATAGCACTGAACCAGGAGCTGAGTTTGGGGATCACGGACATGCGGCGCATGGCGGCACCGGCACACCTCACGGTGGCACCAAACGAGGAGCTGAGTTTGGGGATCAAATCAGCAAGATCATCATTCAAAAGGTAATTGTGAGATCAACCTATTCCTAATTTATGCATCAGTTGAAAGAAGTTTCTTAAAATTGAAGCTAGTGAAAAAATAATTAAGGTCAACAATGTCTCAAGAAAGACCGAATGGTTTGACTATGTGTTGCATTGAGAAGAATATGCTTGATAGTATTGATCTTGACACTCGCATTGATGATTTTGCGTCAAAAAATGCACGGAAGTCTCGTTTCTCATAATTACTGAAGGTTAGCATGCTATTTTTATATGTTTTAGTAAAAAAAAATTAGTTTCATGAATTTATAACAATTGTACATGTTCATGTATCCAATATGATTCTTCTCTTCGTTGGGCCCATTGGTAAAGTTCGTACCGGGGCCTTTGAAATCACAGAGCCGGTCCTGGCTATCCACTATGAAAATAATAACACATATTAATATTGTCTTCGTTCAAAAATATTTGTCTTAGAATAAATTAAGTAAATGTATTTATAACTAAAATAAATTTATATATATCTATTTTTAGGACAAGTTATATCAGCCTGTGACCCGCCTTATCCGCATAGTAAAACGGAGCAGGAGCAAGCGCTCGCTCGTATTTCCTGTCCCGATCGATTGCCTGTTTTTCTCTAGGTCGACATGGACACTCTACAGAGACTTCTCGAGCTCTCTCCGTTTGTCGGGACCACCCCGTCCACGTCAGGCATAACTCCGTCGCGTCGTCGTTCTCGTCCCGGTGGCCCACGTTCGCCATCCAGCCAACCACCGGAGTACACCCAAGCATGCCGGAATAAACAAGCCGAACCGCCCACATCGTCCATGGTTAGACCCATACCGCGCACCGGACCATGGTTTCCCGGCCGCCAGCTCCAGTCCAGTGCACCAATAATGGCCTTCCCGTCCATATATACCCGCCCACCCCGCTTCGCACCACGGCACCAAACTCACCCACCTATCCTCCTCCGAGCGAAACCAAGAGCAGCAACGAGCTGTGACTAGCAACCTTCTCTGAATCTCTCTCTCTCTCTCTGCCGAGCAATACCATGGCGGCATCTGTGGCCTGCGCCTTCTTCTTCGACGCCGAGCCGGTGGGCGAGCCCGGCAAGCACGCGCTGGACGCGTGCGCGCTCTGCGCCAAGCGGCTGGCGCGCGACAGCGACGTCTTCATGTACAGAGGGGACACGCCCTTCTGCAGCGAGGAGTGCCGCCACGAGCAGATGCGGCTCGACGCCGCCTGCGCCAGGCAGGCCGCCCGGCGGCTGCAGCGGTTCACGGCGGAGGCGGAGTGCCACCGTGGGCAGCGGCAGTCCAGGAAGGTGTCCATCGCGAGCTAGCCGGCGCGGGAAGTTCTGTTTGGATCGACCAGATCTGAATGAATTCTGAAGAAAACTGCCGTTGTATTCTGAATGTCTAGGTCTCTCCGGCCGGTGCTCTCGCTGAACCGGAGGAGGCATCAGATGCACCTTGGCGCCGCCTACGGGAGGCCGGGCAGGGCTGCATCAGGCGGCACGAAGCATAGGTGCCTGTAGCTTTCCCGCATGTGTCCATGGCAAGCTAATTAAGCTGCTCGGATGGGAGGAAATTGTACTTGTTCTCGGTCGGTCTGTGCCGTGCCGATGAACTGATTTGGTTCTAAACGGAAACAGAAAAGTAAACGCCATGGAATCAAACGATTCACAGTTTGTTGATCTTCAGTTTGGGTCGCATGTCTGCCCGCTCTCATTTCTTATCCCTGGCCCAACTCCAACGCCTCACTCCCCAACCCCAATTAGTCCGTGGTGGACATAGGAAAAAAACAAAAGATGCATGTGAAAACATAATAAGGCATGCTAGAGTAATTAAAAATATATAACAACTTATTTAAAAGTCTAACGTCTTCATGACCCAACCATACATAAATTGAAATTAACAAAAAACAAATAAAAAGATAATACGGCCACCCAGCTCATCAAAATAGCCTTTGTCGTCACAATAGCCCTAGCCGTCGTCTTCAAGTGTCACCATCCTCGTCCTCACTCGTCAGGTCGATGAAGGGTGGTGTGTCTAGAGGTGCAACAGCGGCCCCTAAATTAGTCCGGACACATATTGTGCAGGCGACGAAGGAGGCGGGGGCGGCGGTGCTCGGGTGGTGATCACGATACCCAAGCACGCTCCTCCGCGGGTTCCTCATTCACCTCCTCCTTAACATCCAGCTCGGAACGTACACGTCTGTGGAGGCCGAAGCTGCAACATGTCTTGCACGCCCTTCCACTCCTCTTCTTGCTCGCACCTCTACTTTCTCTCGGAGTCCTTCATGACGACCTGTAGGAGCCGCTCCTCCTCCTCGCCCGTCATGGCGGGTGGTTGCGGGGGTGGTGGCGATGAGGAAGGAGATGACATCGGCATGAGGCCGCGGACCTGCGTGTGCCCACACACTTGGCGGGCTTGGTGCGCGCACACAAGGCACATGTCGCCCACTCTAGGACACACGAGGCGGGCTACGACCATGACCGGCAAAAAGGTTTGCCGACGCATGTTGTGCTCCTCCTGGAATTATGTGTCCCAAAGTGGCAAGTCCATGGTGTGCATGTGGTTAGCGAGGAGTTCGCGCGGATCCTAGTGCGGCGACGAGCGATATCCTGGAGACGGAAACGACCTGTCACCGACACGAGGGAATGAGCACCCGATCGGGGCTCACGTGCCACCCATTGAAGGTGGGCATCTGACCACGACAACCCGGTGTCAGTCTTCGAGTACCGCCGGCACTATTGGGGAACGTTGCATGGGCAACAATTTTTTTCCTACAGTCACCAAGATCAATTGTTGGGGACTAACGTCTACGACAAGGGAAGTGCATCTACACAGCCTTGTAGATCGCTAAGCGGAACCGTTGAGAAACGTGGTTGATGTAGTCGAACGTCTATGCGGTCCAATCACGATCCGTCCCGCGATCCGATCATGAATGTCCCGATCAAGTGTCGAACGGACGACACCTCCGCGTTCAGCACTCGTGCAGCTCGCTGGCGCCTTCACCTCCTCGATGCAGCGAGCGATAGTGAAGTACAGGTTGAGTTCTCCGACAGCACGACGGTGTGGTGCGATCTCGGCACGACTTCGCCAGGCGCTGCAGCGATCGCGACGAAGGAGAAGCACTACGAGAGAGAGAGAGAGAGAGAGAGAGAGAGAGAGAGGCAAGGGCTGCGCCGTGGCTTAGGGTGCGACTGCCCTCTCTCTCCTCTCATACATATAGGAGGGAGGGGTGGAGGAGGCCAGCCCTAGAGCTGTGCCCAAGAGGTGGGGCGGCGGCCAAGGGTGGCTTGGACCCCAAGTTAGGGTGGCCGCGCCCTAGGGTTTGCCCCCACCAATTCCTTTGGCCGCATGGGCCTAGTTGGGAGGGGCGCCCAGCCCACTAGGGGCTGGTGCGCACCCCTCTAAGCCCATGTGCCTGTCCGAGGTGGGTGGACCCTTTCCGGTGGATCATGGAACCCTTCCGACACCCTCGATACAATACTACCGATACGCAAAACTTTTTCAGTTGTCAAAACATAACTTCCCATATATCAATCTATATCTCTCGACCATTCCAGAGCTCCTCGTCACGTTCGGGATCTCATACGAGACTCCAAACAACCTTCAATCACCACCACAATAACTCAACTATGTCTATATTATCACCAAACGTTAAGTGTGCACACCGTGCGGGTTCGAGAACTATGTAGACATGACCGAAACACTTGTACGGTAAATAACCAATAGCGGGATCTGGATGCCCATATTGAAATTCGCAACCAGCACTGACGCGCCAGTCAGCCTTTTTCGACGGCGTTGTCCAACCTCGAGCCGCTACAACCCACGTACAGTCCGCCAACCACTCACGACTTCCATGGAGGTTACCACACCCGTCAAGTGTTCGGTGAGATGCCATTGAGGTTATTTTTGGATGCCATGTCGTTTTTTTGAGAGAAGGATATCGGGGTACTCGACCATGAAGATGAGTTGTTGGGCGATGCGTCGTTGGCCGTATTCGAGGATTTCCTTCGCACGAGCGGAGGGGGGACCTTGTGGCAATTAGCACGAGCGAAAGCACATTGCATCCTATGACATGCACATCATCCATGATTGCAATGTGAGATCGTTCTTGTATCGATGATACGCTATCGAGAACATCGTCACCAAGTTTTATCACGTAATTGCTCAGCCGACGGCAAGGTGGTCATTGTACGCGGCAAAAAAAAAAGATCGTAAGTTTTACTTCTTCGTCCTTAACTTTTTGATTGAATCATTCACTCAATGTTGTTATTCACATTTTATAGCCTGTACGTGTTGCTGTGGTGTATCACATAATAGAGGAACGATCATTTACGTACACATCGTTGGATGAAGTTGAAGGGACAATATATGTGAAACGACGTGATCCGTTGAAAAACCTTGTTTGCCATCGAATTTAGAACGTTATTGTACTTGCATGATACGCATAGATGATTTATGCTATTTTCCCTGCTTTTGGTGAGTACGAGCGAGTTTGTGTTGACATTCAGCGTGAAACAAAAAACCTCTGTACTACTGGACGCGCGCAACCATTCTGAACCAGCCACTGTCTGTCAAGCAAGATTGCTTGCAGACTCCAAGGTTTACGTGCAAATGCTTCACTGCGGAACAAACTGGGTGCAGGTCTCGAGGAAGCTGCTCCCTCCAACGAAGCCTGCCCGCCTGACCGGCAATGGAAGATGCCATTTCCCCCTAGTATATTCGCTCAAGATGACACACGCCCTACTACAGTACCACCACCAACAGTAGAATCTTCAGTCGTGTGCAGCCTGCAAGGTGCACCCTCCCCGAAGTTTTCAGCGTACCAAATCTCCAGCGGCTTGCTCGTGGGCGCTGGTGCGTGGCTGCCTGATTCGTTTGATTGCGCAGACAAGATGTGTACGCGTGCCAAGCTCCCAGCGTCTCGGCCGGTGGTACCACGGTGCCGCCTGGCGCCGTGGCGCGCATGCACTGCACATCCACGAGATTCCGGCATGGAGCACCGGCTGCTGAAAAAGTGCACCCATCTATTTTCTTGATTTCTGGAAGTGAAAAGGACACCAACTAATGATATATAGTATAGCACCAAGTGCGCATGCCTGTCCATTGAGGTGCTGGAACCCTAATTGCCAGCACTAGGACGTTTGCATTAGTTAAATCCAAAGCTAGAGTAGATCGCCCCAAAGAAAAAGAGCTGGAGTAGATTTGATGCCCTCGTTCCCGACAAGTGGCGCAGCTGATGCTTGTGCGTAAATTACTCACGCCCATACTTAGGCGTGTTTCTTTAAAAAGTCTTAGGATTTTTTTTAGTCCCAACTAAAAAGTCTCTAGTCCCTACCTGTTTTTTTCCAAGAACTAAACATAGACTAAAGGTCACTAAATGACATGTAAAAAGATCATGTTACCCCTAGTAATATACTATAAGTTATTAAATAACATGCTAAAAGTAGGGACATTGTTGGGAAAAGAGCCAAAAAAGTCTCAAAAAGTCCCTTCCATAGGGACTTCTTGCTTTAGTCCCAACTACCCCACTTTAGTCCCTAAAAGTCCCTCCTGTTTCTTTCACATGGGACTAAAAGAACTTTTTATAGTCCCTGGAAAGAAACACCCCCTTACTCTTACTCCTCTGACTTATCCACAGCGTTGTTTTGCTAAGAGAAGCGTCACAGGTCCTGATCAATCGTCTGGTTTTTCTCTACGTCGACATCGACATGGACGTTTTACAGAGACTCCTCTGGTCCACTTCGCTCCGTTCGGGACAAAACCTGTCCACCTCAGGCATTACTCCGTCGCGTCGTCGTTCTCGTCGCGGTGGCCCACGTTAGCCATCCAGCCAACCACTGCAGTACACCCAAGCATGCTGGAAAAAACAAGTCGAACCGCTCTAATAATCGTCCATGGTTAGACTTGTTTTTTCCAGCATGGTTTCCCAGGCCGCTAGCTCCAGTGCACCAATAATGGCCTTGACGAGCTCCGTCCGTGCATATAAACCCGCCCTCCCGCCTCGCACCGCTGCACCAGACTCACCCACCTTTTCCACAGTCCTCTGAATCACGAGCCCGAGCTAGCTAGAAGAAGCCTCTGTCCCCAGCCGTGAACCATGGCGGCATCGGTGGCCTGCGCCTTCTTCTTCGACGCCGAGCCGGCTGGCGAGCCCGGCAAGCACGCGCTGGACGCGTGCGCGCTCTGCGCCAAGCGGCTGGCGCGCGACAGCGACGTCTTCATGTACAGAGGGGACACGCCCTTCTGCAGCGAGGAGTGCCGGCGCGAGCAGATGCACCTCGACGCCGTCTCCGACAGGCAGGCCGCGCGGAGGCTGCAGCGGTTCACGGCGGAGGCGGAGTGCCACCGTGGGCAGCGGCAGTCCAGGAAGGTGTCCATCGCGAGCTAGCCGGCCGGGAGCGGAGGGTTTTGTTTGGATCGACAAGATCTAAGTTCTGAAGAAAACAACATCTCTATTCTGAAGAGCCATCGATGTTGTTTTGGGCGGCAGGGCAGGTTACTGGCAGCATCAGGTCAGGTGGTGGGTGCCTGTACAGTGTCCATGGGTTGGAGCTAATTAAGCTGCCCGGGTGGGAGGAAATTGTACCGGATTCTTGGTCGGTCTGTGCTGTTCCGATGATTTGATTTGGTTGGAAACGAAGTAGAAAAGTCATGGATCTGAAGTAATCAATCAAACATGATTTCACAATTTGTTCGCGTTTATGTCACTCGTGTGTGACCTCTCTTCTTTCGTTTCCCTGAATGATTGGATCCTGTTTGGTTTTTGGGTATGACATGCTAGGGACACTGTGGAAGAGCACTGTCATAAAACATCATGACAAACGATATAAATACTATCATGTTCCCCTAATTTATATCGGAGGGATGCAAGCTAGGATATTACAATGATGTTATCTTGGAAGGTCCATGTGAAATAGACGTTGCATGGAGAAAATAATAATAATAAATAATATCTATTTTTATTTAAGAGATGATAACATATCACAATATATCTCACGCATTACAATGATGTTATTTTAAAAATGTCACGTAGAATAGACGCGGATGGAGAAAAATAAAAAATATTATCTTCTTCTATTTAAGAGACAATAACTTATCACGATATATCTCACAAGAATGGACCTTCGGAGGCCGAGCTCCATGGAGCTTGAATTTTAAAAAAAAAATCAATTTCAACTTTTTGGTTCAAAGAAAACTGAAGAAAATAACATGTATTTAGTGAAGGATGTTATGTGTATGTGTAAATTTTTAGGATGAAAAACCTTGAAATATGATCTGCATTAATAACAAATTTATGACCTGAGACGACGAATAGTGTCATGTGTTAAAAGTTTCAGATTTGTCTTTTTTGTATATGCCTTATTTCAACTTAATTTTTTTTAAAAATTACACACATGTGTGTTACACCCTCAATTAACTTTGTGTTTTTTTATTTTTTTGAAAATATAAAAATATGAATTTTCATTAATTTTGGATTTCAAATTCAAAGATCGCCATGGAGGTAGAGCTCCAAAATCATTTTCCGACATCTCACCATGTTTTAACAAATACCTAATGTAGTAAGCACATCTCCATGGAGGTAGTAAGCATGCACGTGCAACGCACGTCTAAAAAAAATGGATTCATATGGTATCATAAAAAAATAATTTATGATTTTTTCAAACGGGTACAAAATGTTATTATGTCATTCAAATTGTATTTTCAAAATTGTGACATATTTATGATCCAACACACGTTTCATAATCTATAGTAAAACATATTTGAGTTTTTTATTGAGCCATTTATCGGTGTCTTATATAAAACAATATGAAAACGTGCGTAACATATGATCCAGAAACATGTCTCCGCACAAAATTCACGATCACATAATAATTGTATTATAATTGTTACAGAAATATATGTTAAAAACCAGGACTAAGCACATCTTGATGGTCCATCTTTTGAAGCAATGAAGGTCCATCTATAGATGCGATCTATGATGCTTCCTTCAATGTATGGGATATTGTTTTGAGATTCATTTTCTTCATACTTTAAAATATGCACCAAAAATCGCTTCCTCGGTTCAAAACAATCCTACATATGCATTAGACAACATTGTTATAACAAGTTTGTATGTGCAATGTGTATACAAATAAGCATGGTGTAAATACTCACCTCGGGTATAGGAAAATATAGCTTTCCATCGCACAATGAGTGCATGTAGTTAAAAACCAAATACCCCGACAAGGCACTGCATGTATGAAATAAACACATAATGTGTGTTGAATGAATGAATTATTTAATATTTAATGCATTGAAAAGATTCATACCAGTGTGAGTTTGTTGGAACAACCGGAACTATACATTCCCATTTAGAGGTATCGTCCTTGAATGCAGGGTTTGCAACTTGGAGTGCGAGGTTTAGGTTGCTGACCACGGTTTTAAGTATAGTCTTCCCCAAAGTAGGTACTGGTATCGGATCAAAAATTGAGATAATTTTTTTATCTTGATCCAAGACAAACAATAGAAACAGCCCAAAAATGTCCCAAGGCAATAAAATCTGCAATGATGCATGCATTTATAAATACATGAAATATTAATTAAAACCAAATAAACCACTGTTATAAACGAAAAATTAAAATCTTACCATATCACATTGTGAGATATGATACTCATTGCTGTCAGGCTAGCTACGAAAGAATCGTTTAAACGTAGCACTGTCCATATTTTCATGATGACTTGGGTCTCGTGCATATTGGAACATGAACTAAAATAAAAATAAGAAAACAATAGTGCTATGAGAAAAAATATGTAAAACGCAATTATAGTAAATTACAAAAAAGTTTAGATCCATGTAATGAGATGGAATGTCTCTAAGAAGCTGGACTTCGTGCCGCGCTAGTATCCGCACAACCATGTTAAAGCAATCAATATCCATATATTCATCATTGTTTAATATGTTTTTTATTTGTCTCAACTTTAAGCTGATAGGGTAAGGATGAGAGCTTTTCACCCATTCGCTTGTGTAATATCAAAATTTCGTCAATTATAATGACATGAGAGTAATTTATTAGAATACAAAATGAACTAAAAGAACATGGCTTACTCTAGTAAAGCGTCATCATCAACCATACTGGTGAACAAGCACAGTTCGTTTATTAAGTCATCGTTTGTTGGATTGACACACGGTGAAAGGATATATGACTCTGAGATGAGCTCAACATCTAATGATGTATTCGATGTTTTGAGATTCTGAGGGGGTCCATCCAGAATCATACAATCCGTGGGATCTATATTGGTTTCGTCATCTTCCATGTCTCGATTTCTTATATTATCATCATTCAATTCCGAGTCCACTAAAATGACAGCTAGTTTTATTCTAAAATCTGCCATATGATCCTATTAAAGTAGAAATAAGAGTTAAATAATGATATAACATAGAATAAGTATTACATAAAAATGATCCTATTAAAGTAGAAATAAGAGTTAAATAATGATACAACATAGAATAAGTATTACATAAAAATTACCTGCGTAGGAGTGTCACACAAATCATTTCTAGTGAAGTACTCCATAAAATTTATCATCCACAGACCACAAGATGACCTATATATGATTATAGAAATTAAATATATCCAATACATTTTTACCAGTTTTATAAATGTTTTCTATAAAAATGATTTTATAGAAATTAAATTAAATTATAGATATTTGATAGCCGCGGTGATAACAAAAACCTCACCAATGCAAGTGAATCGGACATGCCTACACAAAATAACCGAGTTGCTAAAAAATGTTTTTATAGGAGATAAACGCTACCCACTCACAGCATCACCCACTCCCCAACTCGGTTATAGAAAAAAAAACTCACAATCTCACCAACTCCCTCCTCTCCCCACCCCATCCCTATCCACAAGTCCACGACGACTGCTCTCTGGTGACCTCCCCTCCCCTTCATCTTCATCGCCGGCAGCGCCTCCCCTTCGTCATCAGCGCCCGCGAGGGCCCCGCCCTATTCTCTACTCCGCCCCGCCCTTCTTCGTATGCGCCGACGCCGAGGCCGTCCCTCCTCCTTGCGACGCGGGGTGGTCGAGCTCGGCATGGTCGCCGGCGACACCGAGCCTTCCGTCCTCCTTCGGACGCGGGCGTTCGCGAGTTGGCCCTATGCTCTTCCCCGCCCCGCCCCTTCTTCGTCTACGCCGGCGTCGGGGCCCTCCTTCTTCCATGCGACGCGGGGAGGTCGAGCTCGGCATGGTCGCTGCGGAGGCCGGCGACAGCCACAAGGAGGCTGCGGCGGTCCGGCCGAAGCGCGCCAAGGGGGCGCCCAAGCCCAAGCCCGAGTCTTGATCCGTTCCAGGAATCCCGTCGTCAGGAATCCCTGTCGCCAGGAATCCCGTCGCCGGCAGGTTACTCCACCCGTTCCTCCCAGGTTGTTTGTTGCTTATGTGGGTTGTCTGGGTGCTTGATTTGCGTTCTTGAGAGCTTGTCACGGCGGGCAGGGACCGAAGCATGGATCAGATAATGAGGAAAGTAGGCGGCTACTGGTTCTCTTTTGCACCAAGTTTAAGTGGAATACATTTTTGTGTATATAGTCGAGCTGTTTCTTTTTTGATATCGAATCTGAAGCCTGTTAGGATGCTTCTTTTCTTTTGAACCAAGAGCTTTTACTATGTCTTAAAAATAACTTGCTGAATTAATTTGCTTTATCTAGCGAGGAGGAGCTTCCTGGACAAGAAGATCTGTGTATTCTTCTCGACGGGGCAAAGCTGAGGTGTTCTCAAATCTCCATGACCTATTTGATTTTACTATTGACTCTTGAACATTCTCTTTTTTCTGATTAGTTTTATCTAGCAAGGATTTAGATACTTCTCTTGCATTTTTCTCAGACCCAATGCAAGAATGTAGCAATTAGTGTGGAACCAAAACTGTCTTTTTTATGCTGTATTTAGAAATAGAGTTTAAGATATTCCTCATATATGTAAACATAGAATTCTCACTCTTACTAATTGTAGTTATTTTAGAACCTGAGGCGACAAAGGATGACATTCTTACAACATATGTCTTAATATTAATGGTTCAGATATGCTGAAGGAGAAGGAGGTACCGAAAGGGGATGGGAGCAACAAGTTTGGTTCGAAAGAGGTATACCCATCTGTCTGCAGACTGCTCTTAATACATTCTTCCCTTGGTCATGTTGTAATGTTTACGTCTTTCCACTTATCAAATTTTAGTTCCATGTGAAGTGATGCATATTGGAATACATTTTCCAGTCATTCGAGCTGTTGCATGAATAAATGACAACGCATTAGCATCACAACCGAAGAATAACATAAATCGTCTTATCAAAAGATGGTGCAGTGGAACTAATAACTAACCATAGCGATGAGGTCTTTGCGGTTCATTCGTGGGCCTAGGGAGTCGAGCACCTGGATACGTCGCACCCCGGTATTTATAACTGCTAGGTACCAATGAAAGTCTTTAATGTTTACTCGAACATATATCTGAAAATAGAGTTTTTGTTAGTTTAGGTCCCATCTGTACAAACATTCATCCATGATTGAATTCATAGTAATATGTAAGGAACTGAGACTCACCATATCATGTTTCAAATAAGTTATAGCTCTGTCTAACACCCATCTTGGTGCATCATCACGTATAAACTTAAATTCCTTTATAAACTTAGAGATGCATGCATTCTCTAAGAACACACTTCCACCTGTCCTCATCTTTAGATGCTCTTTAGCACTTATGCAATGTATGTATGCATCTATGATCTGCAATATGAAGTGCACACCTTGGTTATAGGACATAATAGAAACTCATGTTCAAATAGCATCGTCTCGTCATAAAGCTACATATACTTACTTCGCTGCCAAGAAATTCTACGGGGATTAAAAGACGTTCCAAGTGTCTTCTTTGGAGATTTGAGTCGTCAATGCTCACTAAATTTCTTTTATCATTTGGTTCAGACATGATATTTTCAATCACGGACCAATCATCGTCGGTGCAGGCATAATCTATCATGATGCAAGTAATAACATTTATTAATAATGAAGAAAACAAATGTAGCAAAACCAGGGAATATAAATATTAGTCCGTGCCTTCTAGAGCCACCACGTAGTCTTGTGCCTTCTTAGGTTTGTTATGCAGTCGGATAGGCTTCCCTGTCTGCGCATGCATTGCCAGCTTGTCCCCTATAATTTCTGCCCCTTCCCTGCCGGACGTTTGTTCTAATTCTTCATCCCCACCTGCCTCTGCCACTTCGCAGACTTCGCATTCAGTGGATTGCGTGCTCGTCATGTTCTCCACTTCATCGTTCTCAGATATTCCATTTGATTCTATCAGTTTGTCCCATATAGTTTCTGCCCCTTCGGTGATGAATGTTTGTGCTAATTCCTCGTTCTGAGCTGGCTGCATCTCTTCACCTGTACCAGCAAAGTTTAATTCCTGAGAGCAACATTACAAAGAATAATTCGTATGCAGGACCTAAAATAATTAGAAATAAAACAATTTGGGACATAGTTGGAAAAGAAAAGATGCGTCTGTCACCTCGGAATCAGTGGACTGCATGCTATTTTTTTTCTCCACTTCATCTGTGTCGGCTATTCCATTAGATTCTGCCAGCCTATCCCCTATAGTTTTTGTCCCTTTGGTGTCATCATCTTGAGCTAATTCATCATCTTGAGCTGGCTGCAGTTGTTCACTTGTTTCCTCGAAGGCTAATTCCTCGTTCCGAGTTGGATGCATCTCTTCACTTGTTTCGTTAAAGTTTAATTCCTCAGAGCAACATTACAAAGAATAATTTGTATGCAGGATATAATATAATTAGAATTGAAACAATTTAGGACTTAGTTGGAAAAGAAAAGATGCGTCTGTCACCTCGGAATCAGTGGACTGCATGCTATTTGTTTTCTCCACTTCATCTGTGTCGGCTATTCCATTAGATTCTACCAGCCTGTCCCCTATAGTTTTTGTCCCTTTGGTGTCATCATCTTGAGCTGGCTGCAGTTGTTCACTTGTTTCATGGAAGGCTAATTCCTCGTTCTGAGTTGGTTGCATCTCTTCACTTGTTTCGTTAAAGTTTAATTCCTGAGAGCTACATTACAAAGAATAATTTGTATGCAGGCTATAATATAATTAGAATTAAAACAATTTAGGACTTAGTTGGAAAAGAAAAGATGCGTCTGTCACCTCGGAATTAGTGGGCTGTGTTCTCTCCTTTTTCTCCACTTCATCTTTGTCGGCTATTCCATTAGATTCTGCGTCCTTGGCTCCCTTGCCGATGCTTTCCTGAAAACCCAAGATTATCTTCTTATGTTCGTCCTTGCCTTGTAGATCTGGAATCGTGAATAGGATGTAACTACAGAGAGACATCATTACCACGATGACAGCAGATTGAACCGCAGAGGCCACCGAGGATTGTGTTGTTGGAAATATGTCCTAGAGGCAATAATAAATTAGTTATTATTATATTTCTTAGTTCATGATAATTGTTTATTATCCATGCTATAATTGTATTGATTGGAAACACAATACTTGTGTGGATACATAGACAAAACACTGTCCCTAGTAAGCCTCTAGTTGACTAGCTCGTTGATCAAAGATGGTCAAGGTTTCCTGGCCATAGGCAAGTGTTGTCACTTGATAACGGGATCACATCATTAGGAGAATCATGTGATGGACTAGACCCAAACTAATAGACGTAGCATGTTGATCGTGTCATTTTGTTGCTACTGTTTTCTGCGTGTCAAGTATTTGTTCCTATGACCATGAGATCATATAACTCACGGACACCGGACGAATGCTTTGTGTGTATCAAACGTCGCAACGTAACTGGGTGACTATAAAGATGCTCTACAGGTATCTCCGAAGGTGTTCGTTGAGTTAGTATGGATCGAGACTGGGATTTGTCACTCCGTGTGACGGAGAGGTATCTCGGGGCCCACTCAATAATACAACATCACACACAAGCCTTGCAAGCAATGTAACTTAGTGTAAGTTGCGGGATCTTGTATTACGGAACGAGTAAAGAGACTTGCCGGTAAACGAGATTGAAATAGGTATGCGGATACTGACGATCGAATCTCGGGCAAGTAACATACCGAAGGACAAAGGGAATGACATACGGGATTATACGAATCCTTGGCACTGAGGTTCAAACGATAAGATCTTCGTAGAATATGTAGGATCCAATATGGGCATCCAGGTCCCGCTATTGGATATTGACCGAGGAGTCACTCGGGTCATGTCTACATAGTTCTCGAACCCGCAGGGTCTGCACACTTAAGGTTCGACGTTGTTTTATACGTATTTGAGTTATATGGTTGGTTAGCGAATGTTGTTCGGAGTCCCGGATGAGATCACGGACGTCACGAGGGTTTCCGGAATGGTCCGGAAACGAAGATTGATATATAGGATGACCTCATTTGATTACCGGAAGGTTTTCGGAGTTACCGGGAATGTACCGGGAATGACGAATGGGTTCCGGGAGTTCACCGGGGGGGGCAACCCACCCCGGGGAAGCCCATAGGCTTTGGGGAGACACACCAGCCCTTAGTGGGCTGGTGGGACAGCCCCAAGGGAGCCTATGCGCCAAGAAAAAGAAATCAAAGGAAAAGAAAAAAAAAGAGGGAGGAAGTGGGAAGGGAGGGGGACTCCTCCCACCAAACCAAGTCCATCTCGGTTTGGGGGGGGGAGTCCTCCCCCCCTTGGCTCGGCCGACCCCGTGAGGGTCCCTTGGACCCCAAGGCAAGGTCCCCCTCCCTCCTCCTATATATATGGAGCAATTAGGGCTGATTTGAGACGAGTTTCTCACGGCTGCCCGACCACATACCTCCATAGTTTTTCCTCTAGATCGCGTTTCTGCGGAGCCCGGGCGGAGCCCTGCTGAGACAAGATCATCACCAACCTCCGGAGCGCCGTCACGCTGCCGGAGAACTCTTCTACCTCTCCGTCTCTCTTGCTGGATCAAGAAGGCCGAGATCATCGTCGAGCTGTACGTGTGCTGAACGCGGAGGTGTCGTCCGTTCGGTACTAGATCGTGGGACTGATCGCGGGATTGTTCGCGGGGCGGATCGAGGGACGTGAGGACGTTCCACTACATCAACCGCGTTCTCTAACGCTTCTGCTGTACGATCTACAAGGGTACGTAGATCACTCATCCCCTCTCGTAGATGGACATCACCATGATATGTCTTCGTGGGCGTAGGAAATTTTTTGTTTCCCATGCGACGTTCCCCAACAGTGGCATCATGAGCTAGGTTCATGCGTAGATGTCTTCTTGAGTAGAACACAAATGTTTTTGTGGGCGGTGATGTGCGTTTTGCTGCCCTCCTTAGTCTTTTCTTGATTCCGCGGTATTCTTGGATTGAAGCGGCTTGGACCGACATTACTCGTACGCTTACGAGAGACTAGTTTCATCGCTACGAGTAACCCTGTTGCTCAAAGATGACTGGCAAGTGTCAGTTTCTCCAACTTTAGTTGAATCGGATTTGACCGAGGAGGTCCTTGGATGAGGTTAAATAGCAACTCATATATCTTCGTTGTGGTGTTTGCGTAAGTAAGATGCGATCCTACTAGATACCCATGGTCACCACGTAAAACATGCAACAACAAAATTAGAGGACGTCTAACTTGTTTTTGCAGGGTATGCTTGTGATGTGATATGGCCAACGATGTGATGTGATATATTGGATGTATGAGATGATCATGTTGTAATAGTTAATATCGACTTGCACGTCGATGGTACGGCAACCGGCAGGAGCCATAGGGTTGTCTTTAAACTAACGTTTGTGCTTGCAGATGCGTTTACTATATTGCTAGGACGTAGCTTTAGTAGTAATAGCATGAGTAGCACGACAACCCCGATGGCGACACGTTGATGGAGATCATGATGATGGAGATCATGGTGTGACGCCGGTGACAAGAAGATCGTGCCGGTGCTTTGGTGATGGAGATCAAGAAGCACGTGATGATGGCCATATCATGTCACTTATAAATTGCATGTGATGTTAATCCTTTTATGCACCTTATTTTGCTTAGAACGACGGTAGCATTATGAGGTTATCTCTCACTAAAATTTCAAGACGAAATTGTGTTCTCCCCGACTGTGCACCGTTGCTACAGTTCGTCGTTTCGAGACACCACGTGATGAACGGGTGTGATAGACTCAACGTTCACATACAACGGGTGCAAAACAGTTGCGCACGCGGAACACTCGGGTTAAGCTTGACGAGCCTAGCATGTGCAGACATGGCCTCGGAACACATGAGACCGAAAGGTCGAGCATGAATCGTATAGTTGATATGATTAGCATAGAGATGCTTACCACTGAAACTATTCTCGACTCACGTGATGATCGGACTTGAGATAGTGGATTTGGATCATGTACCACTCAAATGACTAGAGAGATGTACTTTTTGAGTAGGAGTTCTTAAGTAATATGATTAATTGAACTAATTGTCATGAACATAGTCTAATGGTCTTTGCGAATTACGATGTAGCTTGCGCTATAGCTCTAGTGTTTTTATATGTTCCTAGAGAAAATTTAGTTGAAAGTTGATAGTAGCAAACTTTGAAGAGGATTGTCCTCGTTGCTGCGCAGAAGGCTTATGTCCTTAATGCACCACTCGGTGTGCTGCACCTCGAGCGTCGTGTGTGGATGCTGTGAACATCCGACATACACGTTTCTGATGACTACACGATAGTTCAGTGCAAAATACTTAATGGCTTAGAAGCAAGGCACCGAAGACGTTTTGAAACGTCACGGAACATAAGTGATGTTCCAAAGAGATGAAATTGTGATTTCATGCTTGTGCCCTCGTTAAGAGGTACGAGACCTCCAACAAGATTCTTTGTCCACAAAAGTAAAGGAGAAAAGCTCAATCGTTGAGCGTGTGCTCAGATTGTGTGAGTACGACAATCACTTGAATCAAGTGGGAGTTAATCTTCCAGATGAGATAGTGATGGTTCTCCAAAGTCACTGCCACCAAGCTGTGAGAGCTTCGTGATGAACTATAACATATCAAGGATACATACAATGATCCTTGAGCGATTCGCGATGTTTGACACTGCAAAAGTAGAAATCAAGAAGGAGCATCAATAGTTGATGGTTTGTAAAACCACTAAGTTTCAAGAAAGGCAAGGGCTAGAAGGGATACTTCGTGAAACGGCAAAACAGTTGTTGCACTAATGAAGAGACCCAAGATTAAACCCAAACCCGAGACTAAGTGCTTCTGTAATGAGGGGAACAATCACTGAGGCGGAGCAACTCAAGATACTTGGTAGATAAGAAGGGTGGCAAAAGTCGAAAGAAGTGTATTTGATATACATGATGTTGATGTGTACTTTACTAGTACTCCTAGTAGCACGAGGGTATTGGATACCGGTTCGGTTGCTAAGTGATTAGTGACGCGAAGTGAAAGCTACGGCATAAACGGAGAGTAGCTAAAGGCGAGGTGACGATACGTGTTGGAAGTGTTTCCAAGATTGATATGATCAAACGTCGCACGCTCCCTCTACCACCGGGATTGGTGTTAAACCTAAATTATTGTTATTTGGTGCTTGCGTTAAGCATGAACATGATTGGATCGTGTTTATTGCAATACGATTATTCATTTAAAGAGAATAATGGTTACTCTATTTTCTTGAATAATCACCTTCAATGGTTTATTGAATCTCGATCGTAGTGTTACACATGTTCATGATATTGGTGCCAAAAGATACGAGTTGATGATGATAGTACCACTTACTTGTGGCACTGCCGCTTGAGTCATGTTAGTATAAATTGCATGAAGAGGCTCCATGCTGATGGATCTTTGTACTCACCTGATTTCGAATCACTAGTGACATGCGAATCATACCACATGAGCAAGGACTTGTTTTCATTGAGATGAAATAAGATAGTAACTTGTTGGAAGTGATACATTTTGATGTATGCAGTCCAATGAGTGCTGAGGCACGCAATGGATATCATTATGTTCTTACTGCACTGACGACTTGAGTAGATACAAGAGTATTTTCTTAATGAATCACAAGTCTGAAATATTGAAAAGTTCAATTCCGTTTCAGAGTGAAGTTCGTCGTAACAAGAGGATGAACTGTCTACGATATGATCATAGAAATGAATATCTGAGTTACGAGTTTTTGGTACACAGTTAAGACAATGTGGAAATTGTTTCACAGTTCATGCCACCTGGAACATCATAGTGTGATGATGTGTCTGAACGTCATAGTCACGCACTATTTAGTATGGTGCATGCTGTGATGTCTCTTATCGAATTACCACTATCGTTTATGGGTTATGCATTAGAGACAACCGCATTCACTTTAAAATAGGGCACCGCGTATTTCCGTTGAGATGACACAGTATAGACTAAGGTTTAGAGAAATCTAAACTGTCGTTTCTTGAAAGTTTGGGGCTTCGACACTTGTGTGAAAAAGTTTCAGTCGAATAAGCTCGAACCCAAAGCGGATAAATGCATCTTCATAGGATATCCAAAACAGTTGGGTACATCTCCTATCTCAGATCCGAAAGCAAAGTGTTTGTTTCTAGAAACGGATCCTTTCTCGAGGAAAGGTTTCTCTCGAAAGAATTGAGTGGGAGGGTAGTAGAACTTGATGAGGTTATTGAACCATCACTTCAACCAGTGTGTAGCAGGGCGCAGGAAGTTGTTCATGTGGCGCCTACACCAATTGAAGTGGAAGCTGATGATGATGATCATTGAGCTTCGAATCAAGTTACTACAAACCTCGTAGGTCGACAAGGTCGCGTACTACTGCAGAGTAGTACGGTAACCCTGTCTTGGAGGTCATGTTGTTGAGCAACAGCGAACCTACGAGTTATGGAGAAAGCGATGGTGGGCCTAGATTCCGACAAATGGCTGGAAGCCATGAAATCCGAGAGAGGATCCATGTGTGAAAACAAAGTGTGGACTTTGGTAGAACTACTTGATGGTCATAGGACTATTGAGTAAAAAATGGATCTTTAAAAGAAGACAGACGATGATGGTGATAAGTCACTCTTAAGAAAAGCTCGACTTGTCGCAAAGATGTTTTCGATAAGATCAAACAGTTGACTATGATGAGACTTTCTCACTCGTAGCGATGCTACAAGTCTGTTAGAATTATGTTAGTTGTTGATGCATTATTTATGAAATATTGCACGTAGGATGTCAAAACATTGTTTTCTCGACGGTTTCCTTGAGCAAACATTGTATGTGATACAACCAGAAGTTTTTGTCGATCCTAAAGATACTAGCAAGTATGCAAGCTCTAGTGATCCTTCAATGGACTGGTGCAAGCATCTCGGAGTTGGAATATACACTTTGATGAGATGATCAAAGATTTTGGGTTTGTACAAGGTTTATGAGAAACTTGTATTTCCAAAGAAGTGAGTGGGAGCACTATAGAATTTCCGATAGGTATATGTGGTTGACATATTGTGGATCAGAAGTAATGTAGAATTTCTGTAAAGCATACAAGGTTGTTTGAAAGAAGTTTTCAAAGGAGTACATGGATTACGCTGCTTGAACGTTGAGCATCAAAGATCTATGGAGATGGATCAAAAGCGCTTAATGAAAGTTTCAATAAGATGCATGCCTTGACAAGTTTTTGAAGGAGTTCAAAATAGATCAGCAAAGAAGGAGTTCTTGGTTGCGTTGTAAGGTGTAAATTTGAGTAAGACTCAAAACCCGACCACGGCAGAATAAAGAGAATAGACGAAGGTCGTCTTCTATGCCTTAGCCGTAGAATCTAAAGTATGCCATGCTGTGTACCGCACCTGATGTGTGCCTTGACTCAAAGTCTGTTGAGAGGTACAGAGAGTGATCCATGATTGAATCACTAGCAGCGGTCAAAATTTATCCTTAGTAACTAATGGACTAAGGAATTTTTCTCGATTATGGAGGTGGTTAAAGAGTTCGTCGTAAAGGGTTACGTCGATGCAAGCTTTGACACTAATCCGAATAACTATGAATAGTGAAACGGATTCGTATAGTAGAGTAGATATTTGGAGCATTTCCAAATAGCACGTAGTAGCAGCATCTATAAGATGACATAAATATTTGTAAAGAACGCACGGATCTGAAAGTTTCAGTACCGTTGACTAAAACCTCTCTCACGAGCAAGACGTGATCAGACCCCATAACTATATGGGTGTTGGATTCGTTGGAATCACATGGTGATGTGAACTAGATTATTGACTCTAGTGCAAGTGGGAGACTGTTGGAAATATGCTCTAGAGGCAATAATAAATTAGTTATTATTATATTTCTTAGTTCATGATAATTTTTTATTATCCATGCTATAATTGTATTGATTGGAAACACAATACTTGTGTGGATACATAGACAAAACACTGTCCCTAGTAAGCCTCTAGTTGACTAGCTCGTTGATCAAAGATGGTCAAGGTTTCCTGGCCATAGGCAAGTGTTGTCACTTGATAACGGGATCACATCATTAGGAGAATCATGTGATGGACTAGACCCGAACTAATAGACGTAGCATGTTGATCGTGTCATTTTGTTGCTACTGTTTTCTGCGTGTCAAGTATTTGTTCCTATGACCATGAGATCATATAACTCACGGACACCGAAGGAATGCTTTGTGTGTATCAAACGTCGCAACGTAACTGGGTGACTATAAAGATGCTCTACAGGTATCTTTGAAGGTGTTCGTTGAGTTAGTATGGATCGAGACTGGGATTTGTCACTCCGTGTGAAGGAGAGGTATCTCGGGGCCCACTCGGTAATACAACATCACACACAAGCCTTGCAAGCAATGTAACTTAGTGTAAGTTGCGGGATATTGTATTACGGAACGAGTAAAGAGACTTGCCGGTAAACGAGATTGAAATAGGTATGCGGATACTGACGATCGAATCTCGGGCAAGTAACATACCGAAGGACAAAGGGAATGACATACGGGATTATACGAATCCTTGGCACTGAGGTTCAAACGATAAGATCTTCATAGAATATGTAGGATCCAATATGGGCATCCAGGTCCCGCTATTGGATATTGATCGAGGAGTCTCTCGGGTCATGTCTACATAATTCTCGAACCCGCAGGGTCTGCATACTTAAGGTTCGACGTTGTTTTATGTGTATTTGAGTTATATGGTTGGTTACCGAATGTTGTTCGGAGTCCCGGATGAGATCACGGACGTCACGAGGGTTTCCGGAATGGTCCGGAAACGAAGATTGATATATAGGATGACCTCATTTGATTACCGGAAGGTTTTCGGAGTTACCGGGAATGTACCGGGAATGACGAATGGGTTCCGGGAGTTCACCGGGGGGGGGGGCAACCCACCCCGGGGAAGCCCATAGGCTTTGGGGAGACACACCAGCCCTTAGTGGGCTGGTGGGACAGCCCCAAGGGAGCCTATGCGCCAAGAAAAAGAAATCAAAGGAAAAGAAAAAAAAAGAGGGAGGAAGTGGGAAGGGAGGGGGACTCCTCCCACCAAACCAAGTCCAACTCGGTTTGGGGGGGGGAGTCCTCCCCCCCTTGGCTCGGCCGACCCCTTGAGGGTCCCTTGGACCCCAAGGCAAGGTCCCCCTCCCTCCTCCTATATATATGGAGCAATTAGGGCTGATTTGAGACGACTTTCTCACGGCTCCCCGACCACATACCTCCATAGTTTTTCCTCTAGATCGCGTTTCTGCGGAGCTCGGGCGGAGCCCTGCTGAGACAAGATCATCACCAACCTCCGGAGCGCCGTCACGCTGCCGGAGAACTCTTCTACCTCTCTGTCTCTCTTGCTGGATCAAGAAGGCCGAGATCATCGTCGAGCTGTACGTGTGCTGAACGCGGAGGTGCCGTCTGGTACTAGATCGTGGGACTGATCGCGGGATTGTTCGCGGGGCGGATCGAGGGACGTGTGTTGGAAATATGCCCTAGAGGGAATAATAAATTAGTTATTATTATATTTCTTAGTTCATGATAATCGTTTATTATCCATGCTATAATTGTATTGATTGGAAACACAATACTTGTGTGGATACATAGACAAAACACTGTCCCTAGTAAGCCTCTAGTTGACTAGCTCGTTGATCAAAGATGGTCAAGGTTTCCTGGCCATAGGCAAGTGTTGTCACTTGATAACGGGATCACATCATTAGGAGAATCATGTGATGGACTAGACCCAAACTAATAGACGTATCATGTTGATCGTGTCATTTTGTTGCTACTGTTTTCTGCGTGTCAAGTATTTGTTCCTATGACCATGAGATCATATAACTCACGGACACCGGAGGAATGCTTTGTGTGTATCAAACGTCACAATGTAACTGGGTGACTATAAAGATGCTCTACAGGTATCTCTGAAGGTGTTCATTGAGTTAGTAATGATCGAGACTGGGATTTGTCACTCCGTGTGACGGAGAGGTATCTCGGGGCCCACTCGGTAATACAACATCACACACAAGCCTTGCAAGCAATGTAACTTAATGTAAGTTGCGGGATCTTGTATTACGGAACGAGTAAAGAGACTTGCCGGTAAACGAGATTGAAATAGGTATGCGGATACTAACGATCGAATCTCGGGCAAGTAACATACCGAAGGACAAAGGGAATGACATACGGGATTATATGAATCCTTGGCACTGAGGTTCAAACGATAAGATCTTCGTAGAATATGTAGGATCCAATATGGGCATCCAGGTCCCGCTATTGGATATTGACCGAGGAGTCTCTCGGGTCATGTCTACATAGTTCTCGAACCCGCAGGGTCTGCACACTTAAGGTTCGACGTTGTTTTATGCGTATTTGAGTTATATGGTTGGTTAACGAATGTTTTTCGGAGTCCCGGATGAGATCACGGACGTCACGAGGGTTTCCGGAATGGTCCGAAAACGAAGATTGATATATAGGATGACCTCATTTGGTTACCGGAAGGTTTTCGTGCATTACCGGAAAAGTTTCGGGCTCATCGGTAGTGTACCGGGAGTGCCGGGAGGGGTGCCGGGGACCATCGGGAGGGGTGTCACGCCCCAAGGGGTCTCATGGGCTATGGGAAGAGATAAACCAGGCCCTAGTGGGCTGGAATAAGTTCACACTAAGGCCCATAAGGTTTGAGAAGGAAAAAACACAAGGTGGAAAGAGTTTCCAAGTGGGAAGGTGGAATCCTACTCCAAGTAGGATTGGAGTAGGACTCCTCCACCTCCAATTTCGGCCAAACCTTTAGGTTTTGGGGCTGCCTCCTCCCCTCCCTCCCACCTATATATACGGAGGTTTTAGGGCTGATTTGAGACGACTTTTCCACGGCAGCCCGACCACATACCTCCACGGTTTTTCCTCTAGATCGCGTTTCTGCAGAGCTCGGGCGGAGCCCTGCTGAGACAAGGTCATCACCAACCTCCGGAGCGCCGTCACGCTGCCGGAGAACTCTTCTACCTCTCCGTCTCTCTTGCTGGATAAAGAAGGCCGAGATCATCGTCGAGCTGTACGTGTGTTGAACGCGGAGGTGCCGTCCGTTCGGTACTAGATCGTGGGACTGATCGCGGGATTGTTCGCGGGGCGGATCGAGGGACGTGAGGACGTTCCACGACATCAACCGCGTTCACTAACGCTTCTGCTGTACGATCTACAAGGGTACGTAGATCACTCATCCCCTCTCGTAGATGGACATCACCATGATAGGTCTTCGTGCGCGTAGGAAATTTTTTGTTTCCCATGCGACGTTCCCCAACAACGTGAGGACGTTCCACTACATTAACCGCGTTCTCTAACGCTTCTGCTGTACGATCTACAAGGGTACGTAGATCACTCATCCCCTCTCGTAGATGGACATCACCATGATAGGTCTTCGTGCGCGTAGGAAAATTTTTGTTTCCCATGCGACGTTCCCCAACATGTGCCTGATACATGTAGGACGATGGTTCACCATAGACAGATGTATACAACAAGCTGGAGGCCGGTGCGGTGGAGGGGTGTGAGGATGTGGCGGCGAGATCGGGAGAGAGGATGAAGGAGAGGTGGAAGAAAACCCTAGGGTGGAAAAACTGTTGCTTATTAGGCTCCTGATCGAGAGATCGTTAGTTATAGGTACTGTCCCTCCCGGAAATCATGGGAAGGACTTCCATAACGTGAGGATGAAAGGGAATCATGATCTTTATCTCAGGCCCCACGCTTTTATTTTTATTTATCTCAGACCCCATCCTTTTTTTATACCCCACGCACCCAAAATTAATGGAGCTATTTTCGTAATACATTATATAGAGTATTATTGGGTTTTGCACAGCTTGGACAAGCAGATCTGATGGTGCTTTTTGCACAGCTTGGCTTTTAGTTGTTGCTGCGCCTTTCGTGGTTGTCCGGATGCTTGAATAATGTAGTCTGGAGTTCCTAAATAGATAGTTCATGCCTTAATTTCATGGAGTTCTGGTCCTCTGTTTCTTTTTGGAAACAAATAGCTCGAGTCTTAGTTTCTTCATATCTGGTATCGAGATAAAATATTTGGTTGTATACTATTATAACCAATATATTTGTTCTGTAAGCCATGCTCAGTTGCTCACCTGTTTGCGTCTCAAAAAGAATTTCCTATAAATACTTGTGCATTCATAAGATGTGTCTATACTATATACTTAATTATTTCACTAGTTAGTTAGCTCTTCTGTTAAATTCTGGTGGTGGCTCCACCGTTTGGCTCTTCTTTTGGATTTTGATCCCACTAATTGGCTATTGTTTTCTTGGCTCGTCATTGTTGCTTTCAGTGCCCTATCCCTGCGTATGATCACTGATCAGTATTTCAGTATAGTTAGTTCAGTACCCCCATGTGTACGTGCGAGGAATTCTTGTTTCAGTGTTCTTTATGTGCCCTTCAGAAACTGATCACCACATAACCAGTTCTGTTATTCACCTTTTGTTAACATTTTGAGCTATGGTATTTTTTCTTCTTCTTACTTTATGAACTTTGCTGGGCACTATTAAATGTTTTGAACTCAGGCTTTTAGTTGTTGCTGCGCCTTTAATAATGAATGGATGGTGCTTTCTTCGGCTGTGCATGCATATGCATGTTTTTGCACATAAAACTTGTTTGGAGTAAGACTGGCTGATAGTGCACACAAGTCATTTAATTGTTCTGGTCCTCTAATATGTACATGTTCATTTATTTATTTTTTGCACTGTTTTTCAGCTCATGGAGGTTATCTTCTCGCTGCTGAAGCATCTCTCTGTCACATTTCATTCTAATGTTTCTTTGATTTTGTGTCTACTAAAATCAAGGTGAGTTTCGTACTCCTGTTTCTTATATTCCTGGTCATGTGTTAAATAAAAATTTGCATTGAGAAGTAATCATAACATATGTCCCAAATTTGTGTCTACTAAAATCAAGGTAATTCCAACCATCTTAAATTTGCAATATTTCATTATTTGTCACAGTGATCCCACCTAGCTTAAATTTTGCTGGTATAGGGATCTTCAATTCTGGAATTGACCAAATAAATGGAAATTTGTATGTTCCCCAAATGATGATACAAGTAATCATAACATAAGGTGAGATGTGAACGCCTTTTCATTTTAGGACAGTTCCCCACCTGCACCGTGAGGCCCTCCAGTACTGACCAGCCGAGAAACTAAAAATGTCCAAAAAATGCACTGCATGTTGTGTGAAAGAAAACCAGATCAGAATAGTTATAGGTACAAAAGCAAAGGTGCAAACAAAACACGAAAGATTGCACATACATCACCCCTCTAAAACATCTTTGTAGACAATGTTTTTGTTGCTTGTCCCAGCTTTATCAATCTCCTTGTTAGGCTTGGCTAAAATCCGCGTCGTCTTTCTTGACACACCCCTTGACAATGCAACATATAGTTGGCCGTGTGAGAAAACAGGTTCTGGAAGGTAAATACCGACATTTGGAATGGTTTGACCCTGTGCCTTGTTAATGGTCATTGCAAAACTCAAGCGGATGCGGAACTGTTTTCTCTTAAGCTTGAAGGGAAGTGAGGTGTCCTCCGAGGGCGACATAGGGATCCTAGGTATGAACACCCTCTTTCCAGCATGCTCGCCACCAACAATCTCTGCATCGATTGCATTATCCTGGAAGGCCCTGATCATAAGCCGTGTTCCATTACATAGCCCATTATGAGGGTCGAGGTTCCGTAGCAAGATGGCCGGGCAGTTGATTTTTACCTTCAAGACATGCGGGGGCAACCCATTTGGTGTGATCGAGTTCAGAAAGTCAATCGTGTAATTGTTCTGGAAATCATCCTCGATAGAGTCAAAGCTATGGTAAACCTTTTCTTCCCCCGGAAACCTCGAGATCATCTTGTCATTCAGGTCATCCACATGCTCGTTTTTTGTTGAGAGAATTGCACGTGTGCTCATGTACTCTCTCGACGTAGCATTGGTGTGCAGGGATGGGAAGACATCTTCAATAAGCTTGTTAACTTGTTTTTCATCCTCGGTATAAGTTATCACAATGTCTTCACGGAGACACACATAGTCGTCACCAATTGTTTTTTCCGTTCCATTGCCTATCCTTAGGAGGTATTCAGAGAACCAAGGGTCTGTTTGTGCCCGCATATTGCGCGTGAGGCGTATCTTGCAGATCTTCTCCCACATATAGGATCTCAACAATGTAGCATCAGTGATCTGTGCTCTTGTCCCCCGGGTCACAACGGGGAGGACCTGCCTGAAATCTCCACCAAAGACGACAACCTTTCCGCCAAACGGTAAAGCACATTCCATTATATCCTGTAGTGATCTATCGAGTGTCTCTACTGCTTGACGCTTTGTCATAGCAACTTCATCCCATATTAGCAAGGAGGCCTGTTTAAGCAACTCTGTCGTACCACTCTGCTTTGTGAAACTACACATGCTGTTGTGAGTGAGCTTGATTGGAATTTTGAATCTAGAGTGTGCAGTCCGGCCTCCAGGCATTATCGACGCCACGATACCTGATGTAGCAGTTGCGATCGCTAATAGACGCATTGAACGGACCTTTGCAAGCAATGCCTTGTATAGGTAGGTCTTCCCAGTGCCTCCTGGACCATCAACAAAGAATATCTGCCTTTTTTGGTTCGTCACATGATCCATTATATCATTGAAACCAGCCAGTTGCTCAGTGTTCAAACGGCTGAATATGTCTAGATGTTCTTGGTCTACTTTGACTTGTCTCTCCTCTGTTACCTCTTTATACTCAACGTCAGAATCACCATATATGTCAACCAGAACCGGAAGTCCATAGCTTTTAATATCCTTTCCCATGGATTGCAAGAGATCCCTGATATCCCTAAGGACCATCTGCTCAAGTGCTACCTCATTCGACTGAGTACGGCGATAATATTCACACATTGATGCTAGATGTTTGTCCCACAACTGATGGATTTGTGTTGCCTCACAGAATACCAGTATAGTCGCAAACAAACGTCTAAGAGCACAAGGCATTTGAAATGTTGTTGCCTCCGTCATGCAATCATCAAGTGTCCTGTCGTTCTCAATGAGGCCTAAGTGCTCACACGCCTCTCTGAAGGAACCACATAGCTTGCCATTTACTGTTTTCAAATCATCAAATGAAGTGGCACCTCTGAGATGACTTAGGAGCACACGCAAGTAGTACCTCTCTCCTTCGGTAGGGTGTGCATGCACCAGCCTTCCAATCTGTGATTTCTTATTTTTTTCTTGTCTGCCACTTCTTACCACCGGCTATCCACCTATAATGTTCTGGGAACTCTCTATACAACAATTTTCGTGCGTGCGGATACTTTTGGTTCATCTCAAAGTACTCGGTAAGCATGGATTTGGAAGAAGATGGCCGAGCAACAACATCTTCTAGATTATCATGTGCCTTAAATGCGACTGTATGCATATTTGGCAAATGAAGCTCGAGCTGCAATACAGATGGATTGACACCAAACATTTTGAAGCCGAAAATCCTGTAAATAGCTTCGGGAGGAGATATATATCGTGCATCCCTATATTGCCGAATTTCATTGATGATTCCCCCATCATTGATAATATCCTGCTCAAACGCAAAAGACGCCTTATCATGCCCTTTGTAGATGTACTTGAACAAGTACTTGACTGCCTTGATGCTCGAGCATGCTTCGACATTAATGTGACAATTGTATGTCATCAGCAGAAAGGGGTTGTAAGGGACCACCCATCTATTGTCCAATTCTACTCCTCTGATCCTAACTCGCACCCCATCATCCCTCCTTCTATAGATGGGATATGAGTCTTTCCCTTGTAATGTAGCATCACAGAAATCTCGCGGGTAATGAAACCGACATTGTCCATCTATCATGCAGGGGCAACTTTTCTTGAGTGCACCACATGGTCCGTGCAACATGTGTTTGACTACCAGATCATGGAGAACAGGATATTTCTTTTTGTCGGGTATCTCTGCAGATATCACCCCATCATAATCATCCAGGGTCCTTATCTTGCTTTTTTGCTTTCATGATCAGAAGTATATGATCATGAGGGAGACCTCTTTTCTGAAACTCAGTGACATGTACATAAGCCGCGACTTCTCCAAAATGCTTACCCTTAGTCAGTAAGTCCATCATACTTCGTTGTTTAGCTCTGTATACTCTTGCGACAAGGTCTGGACGGTCTTGTGGCAGCTGTCCAGGCAACAATTCCTGAGTTATCTCCTCCGAGTAGGGATTGCATGTCATCGTGATAAAATAATCCGGTTTACCCCATCGCTGAACTATTGCCATCGCATCCAGGAACCTGCGCTGCATGTCACGATCACCACTAGGAAATGTACGTGGAAGCACGATTCGCTTTCCAATCCGGTCACCGCGTGACTCGCCAGCGATGACGGTGTCAACAAGACCCTATAATAAATTAATATTTGGCGCCAATTAGTATGCATGGTCCAAGCAAAGAGTGTGGCATCTATAATGTAATTTTTAGGTATAAACACAAGTACATTACCTGGTAGAGGTCAGCGTGTATAACCTTTTGATTCACTGGCTTTGAGTACCAGTCATGCCTCATTGTCTCAATCTTGATGTACATGTCAACAGCCCACTGTTGGAAAAGGCGCCCCCCAAACAAGATGATATTAAGAAGCTTCTTTCGGACCTGCAGCTTGAAGCAATAATACTCCCTCGCGCTAACAAATTTCCTTGAGTTTGTGGCATTCATCTCATTGTCACCAAAATCCTCATCCGGGTTATCCTCGTTGTCATCTAAAAATTGTTTAACATCATTACATTTGGTATAACAGAATCATAAGAATATAAAATCAACAATCTGGTCACATACCTGCAGGTAAATCAGTGGCCTGGTCATCCTGGTGTGCGGTATGACCAACTTGTTCTGTTATATTGTCATTATCGTATGAAAGATGGATTAGTGAGTAAGGTTGACTTTTACTAAAATGGAAAAACCAATAATGAACATTATACCTGAAGGAAAAAACACAGGCTTGATTCTCTTGACGTGTAGAATAATCCACTGAATCCTGGTTTGTGTCACCGGCCGGCCCAATATACGGCATCTCACGATTCCAACCAATCTCCCCATGTGGGAAGAATAGTGGATATGACAATGGGTCGTAGCACCCATAGTATGCTCTAATATACAGGGGACGGTCTCCTTTGGCATACACGATAACACTTCTATCAAAAGTTTTTTGTGGGTCGCTCCCTTGAACCCAGATTGCTGCTACCTGAGAGGTAGTTGGCGCATTGTACCTTCTTTGATCAAGGTTTATATCTGTATTTAATGAGATTATGTATTCATCTAGATTCGGAACAGTACCAAGGCTTTTTAAAACTTGAGCATAAGGGTTGTGCTCTAGTATTTTCAGAATCTTTCGGATGAGATCTAACCTAAGATTCGGAGACCTCTTAACCCTGTGAAACAAGTTTTCATCTGTATCATAAATATATAGCTGCAAATGTCGAGGGCCATTATCAGAAGACAATAGATCGTCAAGAGCGTGGTACAACCCCCCACATGCACGAAATGTATATACACCGATCAAGTGTGACTCCAAGACTTGTGAAAGAGAAATGAGAGTTGAAATACCGTATATTTTCTCTGAAATATTTAGCATCCTCATCATCCTGACTTGTAAACAACTTTTCAACTCTTGAGGAACATCTGGAGTAAATATATCCACTTTCCCCTTCGTGCAACAAAACGCAGGCCCCTCGTATTGAATCCTCAAAGCTCCATAGTGGCGGCAATCACTAACTTTCCTAAGCACATGGTGCTTTTTGGGCAGGTTCATGTAAACACTGTCATAAATATCAGTACTGGGAGTCGCATGACCATCCTGTTGATCCACTCGGTAGGATTCAAAAGCAACTTCTGGATAAGTTTAGACACTTCCATTAATCAAACTGCATGTAGAAACCATAGTATCATATGTTATAGTTTACTGATAACTCATGATAGCAACAATATACCTCGTTCCGCGAAGATCCTAGCTTCTCATCATGGTTAACGTCTGTAGTTTCTATCTGGTTCCTATCTCCATCGCATTCTAGTACTGAAGATATGAATAATTCATTAAGGGTCAGAAATCATGTTAAGTTCATGTTCAACAACAATGAGGAGATGAAACACAAAATGACATAATGCACACCATCAATGTTGACGGTGTGGACATCGGGCTCCAGTATTCCGTATGCATGTTCTTCATGGTCGTTGCCTGAAAACATTCTGTGTCCCAATGAGTAAGTACCTTTGGTTGTAACCCTTTGTCATGTACCAGTTTTAGAAAAAAACGCACACCACCTTGATTATGAGTGGTTTGCCCTGCAGCTGGTGTAGGCTGCATCACTGGAGTATTATCATCAGAATGCGCTATACCTGAAACTATAGGAGAGGGCCAAAATAAAGAAGAAAGTCAAACCTGATAATTTAGCACCATTAATAAGTCACAGAAGTAACCTCTTTTTTTAAAAGAATCTTCTTGGATACGTAGGTTGAGTTGTGGGTTCTCTACCACTTCCATTTGTGTGACTCTTACTTGTCAAGACTTTCGTTGAATCTAGTATGCATCATTTCTGTGCAACCAATCGGATTCGTCGCCGCCATAAATATTCTCGTTTTCGTCTAGAAGCTCTCTGGAATTTGGTACTGCACCACCCGCACATGTTATGTTAGCCAGTTGTGTGACTGCTGATTGTCCAGTAGCCATGACTTGTGTTACAAGGTTACTGCCATCAAGGACGACAACATTATGCTTTTTCTGGTCACGGGCCTGTCGCTGTCGCTTTAATATTTCCTCTCCATTCTGTGCATACCGCTCACGTTCAATGCGGTTCTTAATATCACTACGGTCTGAATAGACAAAGAATAGATCGTTAAATAACAATACGTATGGGCCTTATATCATTTAGTTGATGGTCATTACCTTGTGATATAGTCAGATGTGTGTTTGCCCCACTGATCTCGGTAGCGGCAATCTTCTTCTGTTTATAGGCCTCACGCTGTCTCTTATTAATCTCATCCCTATTTTGTGCATACCGCTCTCTGTCCCTCTGCCTTTTTACTTCTTTAGGGTCTGTGATAAATGAGACAATTTAGCAGTCGAGCAACAAAACAAAAATATATTGATTAGGTACTGATCATCACCCAACGATTGGGAGTTTCTTATATCCTGGAATGGGGTGCGCGTCCCGTTGGGAGTGGTTGGTGTCATACGAACTCCGCCAACTGTGTTAATGTGAAAAATGTCATCATACCATTGCACAGGAAGGTATAGAGTTTCATGTTCAACTACATCGTACTATTTACCATCAAAGTTTTCTTGTTCTGCGTATGGAACCATTTGAATTCAGTGTGCATTAATTATTTTGAACAATAGATCATGATGTAGTTGTTATGATAATTTGCAGAAAGACAACCAGATCAATCAAAGCAATCGATGGATCAGAACGCAGAGAGAAGGCAACACCTTATAGGGCGTATAGCTTGTCGTCGCGGCC
The DNA here is from genome assembly GCF_904849725.1 of Hordeum vulgare subsp. vulgare. Taxonomy (NCBI): domain Eukaryota; kingdom Viridiplantae; phylum Streptophyta; class Magnoliopsida; order Poales; family Poaceae; genus Hordeum; species Hordeum vulgare. Next base: position 616,045,846 of record NC_058519.1, on the reverse strand, counting down.
GTGGACGGGTGCCTCGGCGGCTGCAGCTCTATTGGTGAAGAGCTCGTCGCCGTGGGCGTTGGCGGATGCGTCGGCGGTTGCAGCTCTGTTGGTGAAGAGCTCGTCGTAGCGGCCGTTGGTGGATGCGTCGACGGCTGCGTAGGGCAGCGAAGACGCACGAACTGCTGGATGTCTGGACGGCAACGTTGAACGGGGGAAGATTGATATGATTTCCCTTAATTTAGTATATTTGTTGTTTGTTTCTGCATAAGGTGCTGGACGTGAACGGGGAAGATTGATATGACTACCCCTAATTTAGCACATCTGGTTTTTGTTTTTCTGTTTGTTTTTTTGTTTAGCACTTCCCCTAATTTAGCACTTCCCCTAATTTTTGAACGGGGAAGATTGTTTTGTTTGGACGTGAACTGGCAGAGTTTTCGTCCGTTTTATAATATGCTAAACGTACATTAAAGGTGGGCCTGGCACAATCTTGATGGTTAGATGTAATTAGAAGATCTGATCGGAAGGTTATAATTCCTCTGCGGGAAATTGTGTAGCTTTGGCTGAGGTGACGTAGCGATGAATACATTGGACTGTTTATTTGTAGTATAGATATATCTCACAAGAACGGACCTTCGGAGGCCGAGCTCCATGGAGCTTGAATTTAAAAAAAAATCAATTTCAACTTTTTGGTTCAAAGAAAACTGAAAAAAATAACATGTATTTAGTGAAGGATGTTATGTGTATGTGTAAATTTTTAGGATGAAAAACCTTGAAATATGATCTGCATTAATAACAAATTTATGACCTCAGACGACGAATAGTGTCATGTGTTAAAAGTTTCAGATTTGTCTTTTTTATATATGCCTCATTTTAACATATTTTAAAAAAAAATTACACACATGTGTGTTACACCCTCACTTAACTTTGTGTTTTTTTATTTTTTTGAAAATATAAAAATATGAATTTTCATTAATTTTGAATTTCAAATTCAGAGATCGCCATAGAGGTAGAGCTCCAAAATCATTTTCCGACATCTCACCATGTTTTAACAAATACCTAGTTATTAAAGATAAGTCTAAACCATTGTAGATACTTTTTTATTGTCATATCTAAAGTCTTCAAATAAAACTGTGTTATCAACCACTCTACATGTACACATGTGAGTCGAGTTTAAGTACGGTCTTTGCTTATAGTTACACTAGCGTTGTTACGGTTAGGAGAATGAAAATGTCTCGAGTACGATACAAAAGCACTAAAATTTCTTTTTTCTGATCCTATTTTTTATCGACCAATACAACTTACATACATGTTTAAATTTCTAGTTACCTAGCGTTGTTACGGAAGAGTCGAGGAAGTCGGCCCCTCCTACACTCATTGGTGCGGCGGGGAGGGTGAATCCTCCTTGATGTGGCGGTCGCACAACGACAAGGGTGGCGTGAGACCGCGGTCGAAGGGCGATCACTGATGTACCAACACCTCAAGCTGTCATGTGTACTCCTCATTCATCTGCACGGGCTCGGTGAGGAGGCACTACCGATGTAGCTCCTCGTCGTCGGAGATAACCACCTCCTCTATGATGGTGGGTGCCGATGTCGTGGATAGCATGGGCGACGATGCCACAACCCGAACAACTTGGGGATACATGATCCGACACCGAGAAGTTGCCGGATACGCTATCGTACTTGCCTATTACTACGTCATTTTTCACATGAGAGGAAGGGGGGGGGGAGAGAAGAGATTATGGTGTTGGGAGGGGAGATGGAGTTTTCCTGTGAGGTCGGTCACTAGGCTAGGAGGACTGCCGCCGCTTAGATGCGGGTGCACGTCCCGAATAGGCTTCTTGGTCGTCGCGTTCGCATCAAGGCGACGTCGACCATATGTTCATACATGTCGGTTCGACCTGTGTGAATGCACTCATGTGGTTGTATGGTCCCGTCTATTGGTCGTAAATCTTCTACCGGTTTGCCTCCATTTTCATTAGTTGAGACTTATGGAATAGTAGGTGAATGTTTGATGCACTGTGTTAGATGACAACGTGTCTGCACCGCCTTGTTCGGATGTTTAGCGACATTTTAGTGCACGACATTGAAGATGGCCTAAAGAAAAGCACTCTTAGAGTATCTACAGCCACGGTTTGCACATTCGAACCTTCAAACACCCACAGACGGGTCCCACGGCGTGTGCGGGCACTGACCGATCACCCTCAAATCTGCTTGTCCACATCCAACTCTCTCATATTTGATTCCTCAAGTCCATACAAAGCATGCGGAACATATTCCTACGTATTACATACTATCCGAGTCTTCGTCGTTGGAGATGCCTCTAGACTCTAGTTCATCCTTGTCCACCAAAGCATGTGCCGCATCCACGTTCGCCGCCGTTTCTGCTGCAGTCCGCATCGCCCCCATCCCGTGCCAACGAAGACGCGTGTCCTCCGCAACCGACTGTGAGAGGATGGAGTTAAGAATGACCTGTTGCTTCGCCCGCAAATCCACATCGTCTTTCGCCGGCTCGTGCCCCTCCTTCACCTCCTCGTCCTCTTCCTCCGACGACTGTTGCTCCTCCTCCACCTCCTCCTTAGGTAGCCCTGCGGCCCTCCGGATATGGACCTGCTCAAGATGCCAAAGCCGGTGCTGATCGTATAGTGGCGGTGTCGTGGGGACATGGTTGATGGTTGTGGCGGACAAGAGAAGGAAAATGTGGAGGAATAGGGCTTGGGTGCCGGTGGTCGGCTTAAATAGCCGGCTAGGATTACGCGGCCCGCCGGTGCGGCGCCACGTGGCGTTCACATTGCGGAGGCGTTCGTCGGGCCGACGGGTTTTCGAGCGGTTCCGCGTGGATCCACGCCATCAGGCCAACGTGAGTACGTGTCCGGGTTTCCTCATATCCGCCTCATATTTGATGGCATGTCCAAACTTTTGAGGCAGGTACGAGGGTTTGGTTGTAGACGCTCTTGCCCTGCCCTTCCTTGTTTCAATCTTTCTCTTTTAACATTTTCATGGTTTCAGATTACTTATAAGTGACAGCCACAATACCTTGCTCTGTTTAAAAAGAAAAAACTGTACCGCCAAAAACAAGTAGTACATACGTTGCGAGCAATCACTGGAGAGGGTAATCGAAGCAAAGGTTTGCAATGCGTGCGACGAGCAAACAAAAAGCCAGAGCGGAGAAAAATATCACAAGCTCGCACGTCAGATTGGCCGAACGCGTCCGGCGTGAGCTTTTTTCTTTTCTGTACGTCTCCGTCGCCACCCATCGCTGAGTCAGAGCCGTCAGGGTGGCTTGGCGCACTCGTTGGTGTCGACATACGGCACGACGTACAAGCCACATGATGTGCCCCGTGACTCATCGGGTGTGCAGCAAGAGATATCGTGCACGTCCTCTCTTTTCTTCGGAAGCCCCCAATATGTTGCTCGTACTCCACACTCCGCAGTGGTCGGCGCTCCAATGATCAGCGGTCCACCGCGGAAACTTTCAAGGGATCGCCCACCTGCGTGCCAGCAACACATTTATCAGCACTAACTGAAGCGTCCGATGCGTCAGTGTTACTCGAGGAAGCTGAAAAAACAAACTGCCAGCAGAAAAGAACGGTGGACTGCGAGGTGAGTGCCAGGTCATGAGTTGATCCGTTCAACGCTCAACCGCAATGCAACTGCAACTGCCTGGCAGCATCTCTCGTTTTCATCTAGCAGGATGTATTTGTATTGTACCCCAAACGATATGGTACCAGTCTAGTAGAAGCCGACGGTTTACATATCGGCTGTAGACTCAATGACGAACTGTATAGACTTTAAAAAGGAAACGAGTTGCATGACTTTAAAATAGAGCATCTTGACGGTTTACCAGCCTGAAGTTTTTTACCCCCTCCGTTCCTAAATATAAAGATTTTTTTAGAAATTTTATTAAATGACTACATACGAAGCAAAATAAATAAATCTATATACTCTAAAATATGTCTATATACATCTATATGTAGTCTCTCTAGTAAAACCTTTTAAAAGACTTATATTTAAGAACGGAGGGAGTAGATTGCAAATGGCTGCAGGCATTGATAGCATCTGCCACAAGCTGGTGCACGCGCTTGAGTGGGTCACGGGCCGAGCGTAGACAAGATGTGCAAGTGTGGGCGCGACTCCACTGTTGACAAGTTGCTGCTGTGGCGTGCATGCACGGTCGCACGGGTGCACCACAGCTCAAGCATGATGAGTTGATGACACTAACTCAAAGAGAGGACATCCAGATTTTTATTTTGTTGTTTATTTTCTTTTCTTCATCTCGTGTTTGATAAATTTTTTAACATACAGTACACTGCACGACAGGCATTTGTGTCTATTATTGGCGTGGGCTAACCATGTGGGGCACCTGTCTCGTATGTTGGCAAAAGGCCTGGCGCGCTAATTATCAGCACTAAGCGTCGACACTAGTTTAAGCAAAGCTGTCCAATCTTACACAAGTACAGCCGGAATGTATTGATGCCCAAGTTTCCGACTAGAGGAGGCACGAGGAATCCTTATGCAATGAGTATAGACTCTATCTTTTTTTTTGTAAGCTAGACCCTGTTCGGAATTTCACCCACTCCGTGAAATCCCCGAAGCTGCGGAGCTACGAAACAGATGCTCCTCGTTTTTCTACTGTAACTCCACCTAACTCTACCTGCTCCCGGAGTGGAGTGGAGGTAATCCGAACACGGCTTGAGTATAGACTTTCGAATACACAAAAGCGAAGGATGTATTTGTATTGTACCGCGAACGATACGGCACGAGTCTTTGTAGAAGCCGACGGTTTACAAATCGGCTGTAGACTCAATGACGAAGTGTATAGACTTTAAAAAAGAAACGAGTTGCATGACCTAAGCTTCACATTTTCCAAAAGCTCCTCCTAAAAAGAGGTCCTCGAACTTAGGAACTTTTGTAAAGCTCGTTGGTAATTGTTTTATTTTTCGAGAGTATGCAAATACGGCTACAGTTCTAGCCTTCACAAAATATCACAACTTTAGATCAACTCAGACGTTCAAGACCGATGTCTCCTTTGATCAATGGGGACCTCTTCACGGGCACATCACGATCGCCGTCGTTTTCGTCTCGGTGGAGCCGAGCGCAAGGCGCGCGGTATTGCCCCGACCCGTGGGCGCGCCCGACCGCACGCCGGACCACAGTTTGCCGACGGCCTTGCCGTGTCCGCCCCCACGCACCATATATACCCAGAGCCTTTCCCCTCTTCTTCATCCAACTCGCTCGCTTCCTTCGTCCTCCCTCATCCGCAGCAGCAGCACCAAAATCAGCAAAGCGAGCACACCACCAGGCTCTGCTCTGCTCAGCATCTTGCTCTCGAAAGCCACCTGCACATACACACATACAATGGCGGCATCAGTGGCCTGCTCCTTCTTCTTCGATGCCGAGCTGCTTGGCGAGCCCGGCATGCCGGCGATGGACGCGTGCGCGCTCTGCGCCAAGCCGCTGGCGCGCGACAGCGACGTCTTCATGTACAGAGGGGACACGCCCTTCTGCAGCGAGGAGTGCCGCCAGGAGCAGATGCACCTCGACGCCGTCTGCGCCAGGCAGGCCGCGCGGAGGCAGCAGCGGTTCTCGGCGGAGACGGAGTCCCACCGTGGGCAGCGGCGGTCCAGGAAGGTGCCCGTCGCGAGCTAAGCGGACGGCCTGGCCGTACCGCGTGGGCGACGAAAGTTTTGTTTCACTCGACAAGACCTGGATTCTGAAGAAAACAACATCTGTATTCTGAAGAACCATCGAAATCTCTTGGGAGGCCTGTGATCTGATGTCTCCATCTCGCCGGCCGGTGCTCTAGCATGGACCGGTGGAGGTACCAGAACCAGATGAAGGTTGCCGCCGCCTACGAGAGGCAAGGCAGCCAGGCAGGCAGGGCTGCATCAGGCGGCACGAAGCATAGGTGCCTGTAGCCTTCCCGCATGTGTCCATGGCAAGCTAATTAAGCTGCCCGGATGGGAGGAAATCTGTACTTGTTCTCCATCGGTCTGTGCCGTGCCGATGAATTGATTTGGTTCGAAACGAAATAAAGAAGGCCATGGATCTGAAGAAAATCAATCAAACATGATTCACATTTTGTTTTAACTTCTAACCGGGTCTCTCTTGCAGTTTCCGATTCACTATCGACGCTTAATTATCGCTGAGTGAAAGTATATCTATACTACTAATAAAAGATTAAACAAAAACTTTTCTAAGTACACACAACTATTACCGTCATAAAAACAAACATCAATCACCACCATACAATTAGACAACAAATTATACTCTAACGGTCTTCCACCATCCATGCACCACCACCTTATGCATTTACCAAATTAACTAAGGCTGACCGTGCTCCACCTCCTCCTACAGCGAAAAACTGTTGCACCTGCACGTAAAAAAAGGAGCCAATCAAGTACAGAAATTTAGGAATAATTAACGGGAGCCAGTCGCCCTGGCCTGCACCTTCGCCGTCGCCTCCGCGTCCAACTCCGCCTCCTCCTCCCCCTCGCCGCCCGCCGTGTCCCCCATCTCTGTCGCCGCCGCCGCCCACCGCGTCCCCATCTCAGTCGCCGGTGGCCTCCACCTCCACTACATGCAGGAGAGCCGCCATGCGGATCCCTACACATCGATGCATCTTAGTGGGGTTTCCTCGGTACCGGAGAATAATCGCGCACGCGACGAGGCCGAAGGTGGGGCGAGTCGACCAAGAATCGTCCATCCTTGAGGTCCCTGAGTTTCTTCTGATTCCTCACTGCATCTCCCATCCATCTGATCTGAATAGTGTCAATGTCAGTATCTTCAGGGATTGAGCCCGGGACGAGGGCGGCGAGTTCTTGGGACAGCCGTGCTAATGTGGATGTAGATGTACCGCAAGGGCATGGTGCCTCTCCGGTGGTTCTTGCAGGATCTGGCAGTGATCCATCACAAAGTTCACCGGAATCAGGTGAGGAAAAGAGGCATTCCGTTTATCATTTCCCCTGTTCGGCTAGAGTTGCATGTTTCGAAATTCAGAGTGTGGCACCCATGCTGCCTGTTTAGCATGCATCCAGTGGTAGTAAAAGGCAAGTATTGTGCTGTGCATGTTTGGGTTTGGGGTTTTCTGATCTAGGACTCCACAATCAGTCCCATAATTGATATGACCCTCAATTATGCATGCACTGGCTGGTATGATGATGTAGTGGGGTGTTCTGGAGTCATTCTTCTGAAATTAGTTGTCAAAAAAGTTGTTCTGAAAAAATAATATTGTTATTTTCTCTCAACAGAAACTGAAAGTTTAATGCACTTATTTGAAAAAAATACAATAATTTTCTGTACCCCTTCTTTTTCACATACTACTCTAAGTTATTCTCTCCCCTGTTCAGCCAGACTTGCATGTTTTTCAATATTCATTTCAGAGTGGCATTACCCAAGTGTCCAGCACACCAGGCACCACCACACTGCTTGTTACCCAAGTGTCCTGGAACACACCAGGCACCACCACACTGCTTGTTAGCATTCAGTGGGAGTACAAGGGAAGTACTGTAGTGTGCATGTCTATGCTTAGGATTTTTCTGATAACGGGGCCCAGCTTGCAGTCACATAATTTATATATCCCTCAATTATGTAAAGGGTCGATATTGAGAAAATATGGGGAAGTGCTAGAACATGTCACACCGTTATCATGGAAATTAACAACTTGTTGGTCTGAGGGTAGATTGTTAAAAACTCAGCGTATGTGTTCTGAATGATAGTTAAATGCTATATGATGCCATTGCAAGTGATTGTCATTTAATTTTTCGTTCAGATGATGAATATGCATATCTGAAGGACATGCTTATTCTTGCTACACAACACATATTTTTTCTTTGTTCACTGGTTTATAGTTTTGCTAATGTTGACTGTTGTTTACTGCTTAGTGTTGCCCATGGTAGCCCATGGTAGATCCTGAACTTAAAAGTGGCAGTGTCAAGTTTAAAACATATTTCGAGAGTAAATTAGTAATAGAGGGACAGTCTACATCCTCCCCACAGTCCATTCCCAATCCTGAAAAGAATGGCTTTTCCAGAAATTTTCCACAATCAGGTGAGATGACAACTATATTAAAAAATATTGATATATTGGCAAATTTTCCTTATGCTAACATGGATATCCGTATTGATTCTTCTTCCACCAAAAGTTTCAGAGACTGCAGTTCCAAATCATAAGAGCAATATCACTTGCTATGATAAGGGTAAAGACAAGGGGTTCCCCTATGCAAGGCCAGTCGTCTGCAAGATGTGTGGCGACGTTCGAATTGCTCCAGGAAGCTCATCAGTCATTTTGACCATGCCACCGCATCAAGGCGCGGAAGGACGACGCGTTAGGCCATATGCTCGCTGTGATGATTCCTTGCTGCCTCTTGTTAGAGAAGTGGTCATCAAAGCAGCTACAAATGAAAGTGACCCTCCCGATTGCCGTGTTAGATACAATGACATACCGACGATGATCTTCTCGGTCGGCGGCTACACCGGAAACTTCTTCCATGACATGTCAGACGTGTTGATCCCACTCTACCTCACGTCCTTGCAGTTCAAAGGGCGCGGCCGTGGCGGCAGTCGAGGGCCCGCCAGAATTGATGGTGCGGAGCGGTGAGGGAGAAGGATGAGGCGGTGGTGGGGATGAAGCGGGGGATGACCTCGTCGTTCCAGTTGTGGAGGAAGCCGAGGACAGGTGGTTCCTCGTGTAGCTCGTGGAGGCGGCGGCAGAACGCGCGGTGGAAGACAATGTCGCTCCAGGTCTTGCAGACGAGCAAGGCGCGGAGGAGGCAGTCCGGATCGTCAGGCGGGCGGAGGAGGAGGATCTATTCGACGAGCTCGTTCGACATTGTTGTGTATATAAGATGGAATATATCAGGCTTCAGTTGCTATAAGAAAAACTCGAGCTCTATTTCCACTGGCGAGTAAATGCAACCTGACTAAAGAACGGAAGCTCTTTCCTCAAGCTATATGTTAGGTTGCATATCTTCTATTCTTAAATAGTTGCAACCCACTACCTATTTTTCCTTCTCATGCAACCATGCCACATCATCAAGCCATGCATTTAGTCACAAGTACTTATTTTTTCTTATATAACCATGCCACATCATCAAGTCATGCATGTAGTCATAAGTTATAATGTGTGTGCATTAATCTACACATTTTCACTAATTTTTCGTTATGGGCATAAGCCGAATATATTTTAGAGTTATACTATAGATCATATTTCAACTTTTTTACGCATCTTGTGTCGAGATGTTTCATATGAGTTATTTCTTAAAATACAAAACGAGAGCAATCCTAATATTTTTTAACAATATTTTTTTAACACCTATTTATGCATCTGCTTATCATGTTTCCCGCAGCAACGCGCGGAACATCGTCTAGTATAGACCAAAGTGAGGTCCTTATCCTGGTTGGTTTGGGACAGCCACATCCTCATGGACGATAAGTAATTGCGCTAGAGATGGGCATGCAGTGAGATTTACCCAACGTGTGGCTCTTGCAAAGAGAAAGCCAGCTTTGCGAGGCAGATATTGGCCTTTTGGTCGTGATACGAGGTGTTGTCTCCCCCTGTTCCTAGAACATCGCTCCCATCTACGGCTGATGGATGGCAATCAGGTTTTCAAAGGAGAAAAAGCATTTTCATGGGTCACGTGGTACTGTGTTTGGTAAATTTGGAATAGTTAGATTTTTTAGCACGTTTAAAAGGGAGTCAATGGCACCATATATAAGATTTTTAGCACAATTAAAAGGGAGTCAGCGACACCATATTTAAGATCTTCTTTTGTTAGAGTTGTTCCGGATGCATGTTGTGGATTGAGGGTTTGGGCATCTTTTTTCCTCTTTATTAGATAAATTCTGGTTATATGGGTCTGGTTGTAAAACGAACTTCTTCTACTAACATATCATTGCTTGTGATGGAATATGGATGTATTTTCTTCAAGATGTAACACTAAAATACTTGTTTTTGTGATGTAATATTGACATCTTCGATTTTTTTTGTACGTATGTACTAAAGAATTTCATGAATGGAATAATTTCCCGCTTAGACGCTTCAATTATTTATTGTGCGCGCGTACTAAAGGATTTTTGGATTAATAATTATTTATTACAACAATTATTCTTTGTCTGTGCATTGCTATTTGCAAGTCGAGGTTCCGAAATAATATTTTCTTTACAATTATTTAGTTATATCTTGCATCTGGAAATTAATATATGATATTTTAATTGCCTCATAAGTCATAATTAGATAATAAGAAAATAATTTCTTTTTTGTTACATGTGTATGTGTGTTGCACGTGCGGGCTTACTAGTAGAAGAAAGACTTGAGAAGCAGCTAGCCAGCTAGAAGGCTAAACTCTTGTCTGATAGAGGACGATTGATTTTGATCAATTTCATCCTTAACAATATGGTTCTATACATGTTGTCTTTCTTTCACTTATCGAAAGAGGTTTTTCACCGTCTAAATCACTTTACTTTATATTTAGATTGTTTTGGCAATGCGACAATGAATTCAAAAAATACCGACTCGTTAGGTAAACTGTATTATGCTATCCTAAAAGTCAAGGGCACCTTGGAATTCAAGATCTTGAGATTAAAAACATCGCTTTTCTGAGTAAGTGTGTTTACAAATTATTCATTGAAAGTGGAGTGTGGAAGGAAATCATTCGTAATAAATATATGGATCCGAAGTCATTTCTCAAGTTTATTAAAACCCCGGTGATTCACATTGGTATGATGTCATGAAGGTTAAAGAATTCCTTTTTTAAAATGGTACTTTCTTAGTTAGTGATGGTTCTCACGTCGACTCTCGAAAGATTCCTGACCAGGCACCATCCCGCTAATGGTACAATACCCTAGCTTGTACAGAATTATGAGACACAAATTTGTCACGATCAAATAAGTTTTGGGACAAGAAAACTCAGAAATTTATTTTCGTAGGGACCTCTTGGGCCTTCGCTTGGCAGTATAGAATGAATTACTCTCTCGCCTGAAGGACATTCAACTCACAAACGAGCCGGACAAGTTTTGTTGAAAGCTGCATCAGAATGATAGTTTCTGAATGAAGTCTTTGTACAATGCAATGGTTCATAGTGATGATTCGTTTAACAACAAAAAATTGTGGAAGCTAAAAATACCTCTAAGAGTGAAGATATTCTTCCGGTTTTTAAGCAGAGGAGTCATCTTAACTAGAAATAACCTGACACGACGTAACTCGCAGGGTATAAGACATGTGTCTTTTCTCAACATGACGAGTCTATTAAACATATTTTTTGAGTGTAAGTTTGCTTGGGCAATATGGGTCATTGTTCAAATAGCTTCAAATCTATACCTCACGTAGTGCACCTAACATGTTCGAAAACTGGCTGTGGGGAATTGATAAACAAATTCCTGCACATATTCTTGTGGGCACCTGCCTTATGCTAGGCATTGTGGATTACCAGCAATGTTATAGTTTTTATTGCATTGGCTCAGCCAGTGCGTAGATCTCGAGTCGCTGCCTCATCGGAGACGGTGCGGTCTGTCTGGCCTCCGAACATCGTGGTGGATGCGCAACCCCTCCGTTGACGCGCCGAGGATGCACGTTGGGCCTCGTCGAACGCTAACATGGCGTGGCATGCCCGCGGGGCGAGGCAGCGGGCGTGTGAGGCGGCAAAGGCCCTAACGGGGGTTGACGTTGGACAGGCGGATCCGCACTCTCCGACGCCCCGTATAATGCAGGGTGTGGGCTTCGCAACCGCTTCATGGTCGACATCCTCTTCTCACACGAATGGTTCGTCATTGACCTGACTTCCATCGACCCCGTTTGGGTCACGGGCTTCGACGAGGAAGAGTAAGGCATGGGAGATGGCAGGAGCTCAACTCCCGTGAGCCGGCCAGTGTCCCTTGTCCTACTCTACATCGTCGGTGACCGGACTGACACTGCGAGGGGCCCAGTCGGCCGTCGAACGATCTTCGTTTAGTATTAGGTTTACATTGCATGTAATAGTATGGATTTGAAGTTTCTAATTTAAAGTGTCCGATTGCAGAATGCATTATTTAAGATGTGATCGATCAGTGTCCGTGGACGCTTTCGGACACACCCGCAAACGTTTTAGGGACCGGATTTGTAAGTTGCAGCGTTAGATGCTCTAACAAAATGAAACTGACCATTCCATGTGGTGTGCTTGAACTTGACTATGCTCATGCTCTAAAGGAAATCAATGTTACCATACCCTTCCTGCTTTCATCTACTCACACGTCACAGCAACTGTACCTTACCAAATTTAGCAATCAGAGGAGAGAATAAAAACGAAGCAAGATTTGCAGTGCGTGAAGTGAGTAAGTAAAAAAGGCCAGAGCGGAGGAAAATATCACGCAGTCACACGTCAGATTGGCTGATCCGTTTGTTTCTTTTTCTGCATGTCTCTCTCGCTACTCATCGCTGAGTCAGACGCATCAGGAGATGATTCATCATGGCTTAGCTGGCGCGTTGGTTGGTGTCGACTGTCGACATACGACCAAACCAATGATGTGCCCGGTCACCACCATGGTCCATGTAACCCGTGACTCAGCGATCGTGCACGGCATCTTTTTTGTTCCTCGGAGCAAAAAATCAGCGAGCCCAGCAACACTCCACAGTCCACACTCTGCAGCCAAAGTTTGTTGTGGTCGGCAGCAGTCAGAGCAGTCGACCGCGCGTACTTCCAAGAAATCGCCGTGTGTGGCAGCAATTTGTATCAGATCCTCCCAGGTTTCACTCTTCTCCAAGAGGAAGATGTCGACCTTCTCCCGATGTTTGCGTACTCCGATGCGATGATCACGTCCGATGCGTCAGTGATGCTCGAGGAAGCTGCAGAAACAAATTGCACGCAGATCTCGAGAAAAGCTGCTCCCCGGGACGAGGCCTGCCTGCCTCGCCGGCAAGAAAGACCGGTGGACTGCGAGGTGAGTGCCAATGGAATCTTTACTTGATCCGTTCAACGCTCAACGGCAAATGGTAGGTGCTTCCCCCCATGGTACGCAACGTGCACGATCCCCGAGCGAGCTAAACAAACCTGGCTAGCCACCTCTCTCTAGTTAAACAACTCGATCATCTCCCATTTTTCTCTAGCAGCATCCTTGAGCCTGAAGTTCTTAAGACTGCAAATGGCCGCACACCTTGCTTGCAGCTGCCGCTAGCTGGTGCGTAGACAAGATCTGCAAGTTTGCGTGCGAGTCCACTGTTCAGGAGTTGCTGGTTTGGCGTGCTTGCACGAATGCACCACACCTCAAGATTCCCTCCTGTATAATGTATAAAGGACGGGACCTCGGATTATTTTTCGTTCATTTCTTTCCTTCATCTCGTGTTTGTTCGAAATATCACATACAGCACAGTGCACGATAGGCATTGGTGTCTATTATTAGCCATGTGCGGGCACCTATCTCGTACAGTATGTTGGCAAAAAGCCTGGCGCGCTAATTACAGCATCAAGCATTAGCGCTATTTTAAGCAAAGCTGCCTAATCTTATACTCACACAAGTACAGACGGAATATATTCAAAGTATTTTTTTTGCGAGAGTTTTCAAATACAGCTACTGTTCCGGCATTCACAAAATATCGCAACGTACATCAACAGGGACGTTCGAGAGCAGAGCGATGTCTCCTTTCGTTACTCGGGACCTGGTCGACCTCGCCCGGACATAGCACGATCGCCGTCGTTTTCCTCTCGGTGGTGGAGCCGTCCGGCGCGCAGTACTGCCGGACCCGTGGGCGCACCGGACCACAGTATCCCGACGGCCTTGCCGTGTCCGTCTCCACGCACCATATATACCTGAGCCTTCCCCTCCATTCTTCACACAGCTCGCTCGCTTTCCTCTTCCTCCCTCTCCTCGCAGCAGCAAGTAAGCGCACCACCAAGCTAAGCTCTGCTCAGCATTTTGCTCGAAAGCCACCTACAGACGCATACCATGGCGCCATCAGTGGCCTGCTCCTTCTTCTTCGACGCCGAGCTGCTCGGCGAGCCCGGCATGCCGGCGATGGACGCGTGTGCGCTCTGCAACAAGCGGCTGGCGCGCGACAGCGACGTCTTCATGTACAGAGGGGACACGCCCTACTGCAGCGAGGAGTGCCGCCACGAGCAGATGCACCTCGACGCCGTCTGCGCCAAGCAGGACGCACGGAGGCAGCAGCGGTTCTCGGCGGAGACGGAATGCCACCGTGGGCAGCGGCGGTCCAGGAAGGTGCCAGTCGCGAGCTAACCGGACGGCCTGGCCGGAGCGCGCGGGCGACGAAAGTTTTGTTCGAACGGACAAGATCCGAATTCTGAAGAACTGTCCATACTGTTTTAGGGGGGCGCATCCGTCTCTCCGGCCGGTGCTCTCTTGCCTGAACCGGAGGAGGTATCAGGGCACGATCAGGTGGCATGAAGCATAGGCGCGAGTTGCTTCCAATATGTGTCCATGGCAAGCTGATTAAGCTTCCCGGATGGGTGGAAATTGTACTTGTTCTCGATCGGCCTCTGCAGTCCGGATGATTTGTTTATTAGAAATGAATACAGGAAAAATAAAGGATCTGAAGAAAGCAATCAAAAATCATTCAAACTTGGTTAGCTTCAGTTTGGATAGCTCGTCTGCTCCATTTTTTTTTGTTCCACTTGATGACTGACACAGTGCTAAAGTACTGTCGCTGTAAATAATTCAAACCAATCGTTATAAATTATTGTTGCCCTAAATTTTGTGATGTTCACAGCAATCTGTACAAGTAATGCAAGTTAGAGCATCTCTAGCATATCCCATATAATGCTCCCACCCGTAAAATAATCGTCAAAATACGGGTATACGTGAAAAATGTTGTCTAATCAGACCCCGCAAACGCGTTCGATCCGTAAACTTTTTTAAGGGGCGCGGCAAAATCCCTTTCCGACCCGCGAAAACATAGATTTGTCAAAGTGATCATCCGTATCATTGATCCTGAATATCTTCGGGCTCCCAACGAGGAAGACACAAAAAAATTAATGGCATTGAGTGAAAGAAAAGATTGACCTTGCATGTTAGGAAGCATAGATTGTATGCATTGAACTTGAAAAAATTGCCCCAAAACATGGCCGTGAATGTATTGTGGCAAGTGTAATGATGCAACAATTGTGCTAGAGGTCGTAGCTTCACATGATTTATGGACTTGACATTGCTTTTTTGGTATACCACGTACTCTAAATGATATCAATTTGTTGCAAAGGTCTAATTTGTTTGTTAGGCTTGCTAGTGGCGATGCTCCAGCTTGCAACTACACTATCAATGGGCATGAATACATAAAAGGATACTATCTTGTAGATGTTATATACCCTTCTTTGTGCACATTGATGAAGAGCATCAAAGACCCCAAAGTAGGAAAGAGTTTGAATTCGCAAGGGCACAAGAGGCAGCCCGAAAAGACATTGAAAGTGCATTTGGGTTTTGCAATCTAGGTTTGTCATTGTTCGTGGTCCTGTTCGGTTTTGGGACAAGCGATCCTTGAAAAACATCATGCCATGTGGTGTTATTCTTCACAATATGATTCTCGAAGATGAGAGAGGCATGAACTTGGAGTTCTTCTATGACAATGTGGGTAGCTTTGTCAAACCAGCTAGAGACCCTAACCAAATTAGAGTTTTTCTTCACACCTGCACGGAGATTCAAATGCAAACACTCATTGTCAACTTCAGAAGGATCTCATCGAGCACCATTGGCAACGGGGTGGGTGATGGGGAACGTAGTAATAATTCAATAAAATTCCTATGTGTCACCAAGACCAATCTAGGAGATGCTAGCAACGAGAGAGACAGAGAGTGCATCTTCATACCATTGAAGATCGCTAAGCGGAAGCGTTGCAAAGAACGCGGTTGATGGAGTTGTACTTGCGGCGATTCAAATCGCGGAAGATCCGATCAAAGCACCGAGCGAACTGCGCCTCCGCGTTCAACACACGTACATCTCGGGGACGTCTCCTCCTTCTTGATCCAGCAAGGGCGGAGGAGAAGTTGAGGGACAGCTCTGGCAGCACGACGGCGTGGTGGCGGTGGAGCTCCTGGTTTTCCGACATAGCTTCGCTAAGCTCAACGGAGGAGGAGGAGGTGTAGGAGGGGGAGGGCTGCGCGTGGGAGAAGAGGTTCAGGTGTTCCTCAGCCCTCTCGCCCCTCCTATATTTATAGGGGAAGGGGAGAGGGGGCCGGCCACCCTAGATCCCTCTAGAGGGGACGGCAGCGGCCAAGGGGGAGGCTTGCCTCCCAAGTTGGTGGGAGGCGCCCCCCATGCCCTAGGGTTCCCAACCCTAGGCGCATTGGGCCCTTGGGGAGGGCGCACCAGCCCACCAGGGAGCTGGTTCCCACCCTTCTTAAGCCCACGTGGTCCTCTGGGGCAGGTGGCCCATCCCGGTGGACCCCTCGGAACCCTTTCCGTGGTCCCGGTGCAATACCGATAAACCCTGAAACCTTTCTGGTGACTAAAACTGGACTTCCCATATATAAATCTTCACCTCGGGACTATTCCGGAACTCCTGGTGACGTTCGGGGTCTCATCCGGGACTCCGAACAACTTTCTATAACCACATACAATTTCCATTACAACTCTAACGTCACCGAACCTTTAGTTTTTAGACCCTACGGGTTCGGTAACCATGCAGACATGACCGAGACACCTCTCCGGCCAATAACCAATAGAGGGATCTGGATACGCATATTGGCTCCCACATGATCCCATCGGATGAACCACGATGTCGGGGATTCGATTAATCCCGTATACAATTCCCTTTGTCCATCGGTATGTTACTTGCCCGAGATTTGATCGTCGGTATCCCTATACCTTATTCAATCTCGTTACGGCGTGACAAATCCTAGTCTCGATTCATACCAATCCAACATATACTTTCAGAGATACTTGTAGTGCACCTTTATAGTCACACAGTTACACTGTGATGTTTTATACACCCAAAGCATTCCTACGGTATCCAGAAGTTGTACAATCTCATGGTCTAAGGAAATGATACTTGACATTAGAAAAGCTCTAGCAGACGAACTAAACGATCTTGTGCTATGTTTATGATTGGGTCTTGTCCATCACATCATTCTTCTAATGATGTGATCCCGTTATCAACGACATTCAATGTCCATGTTCAGGAAACCATGATCATCTATTGATCAACGAGTTAGTCAACTAGAGGCTCACTAGTGACATGGTGTGGTCTATGTATTCACACATGTATTGCGGTTTCCGGTTAATACGATTATAGCATGAACAATAAACAATAATCATGAACAAGGAATTATAATAATAACAATTTTATTATTGCCTCTAGGGCATATTTCTAACACTTGGGAGTAACACATTCTATTTTTTCATTCATTTTAATTTCATTCATGTGTGATTTGTATGCGGGACAAGTTTTGTATCGAATAATTTAGTTTGCTACGATGATTTGAATAATTATTGTACTTTGGATGATTACTGTATTTGTAATATTGATATTTTACATATATTGCACATTAGTAATTCTGATTTACGGGGTCTTCGGTCGACGCGGTGCCGCACGAGCACACCCCGCATTGCCGACCCGTAAAAAAGCATCTTCTGCGAATATTCTTTTTACGGGTCCGATTTGCGGGATCTCACTATGTTCGCCCCCACTCCGACCCACAAAACCTTATTTCCGCAAACTGTAAACGACTTTTATGGGTTGACTTTATACGGGGTCTGCTCCAGATGCTCTTACGGGCCTCTTTGATTCATGAGATTCTAAAACATCGGAGTAGAAAAAACACATGATTGAATTGTCATGCTTATCTCAATCCTATAGGATTTTGTCTTGTTTGACTGCATCATCGCAGGAAAAACATAGAATTTTTTCAAAAAACAATTGAGTGGATGCTAGAAATCCTATGACAAATATAAATTCTTAGAAAAAAATCAATAGTGTTCGGTACTATGAATGAAACAACCAACATAGGAAAATTTCCTATGAATTCTAATCCTGAAAAAATTCTATGAAAATTATCCTACGCATGGTAACCCGTTTAAATTAGAAAAAAAAGTCATCTCAAGAAAGGAAAAATCTTATACTTCTAGGTCTCACCTGCGGAACGAAAGACACATGGATTTGTGAATCTCAAAGCAACGAACCTATCCTATATTCCTCACCGGTCCATCACCTATTCCTTCCTCTACGCACGCACGCGGTGCCTTGCCGTCCCGGCTTGCAACGTTGCACTCGTCCCTTGGGTGAGCCACCTCCGGCAGGCTGTCCATGGGAGGGGAGCTCGCTGGGGACCCTCACGAGTTTGCGCCCACCTAATTGTTAAATCCATGAAGAAGCTTGGCGATGGCGGATTTTCCCCTTGCCAAGCGACTCTTGTTCATTATCATGGTACTTCCCTTGCTGGCCAGAGACGCACGCGGTGGTGGTGATATGCTACCCAAACAACCTCCTCGCAACATACCCTTCATGCTATATTTGGATGTAGACATTGAAGACCCTGGTATTGCAATGGCTCGAATGCCTAACATTCCAATGCATTGGTATTGAGCTGCAATGCCACACTTTGTGTTTGGATGTTCTTGTATTGGGCACTTGGAATTCATGGGAAGGAGCAATGCCAAATCTTGTTTGGATGCACATAGTGGAAAATTGGACATTGTGAAATGTATGAACAATATAATAATTGCTTGTACAAGTTTGTACAATGAAATCCGATCATGCCATATATTTGAGATTGTGTATTATAATATAATAAAATAGCATGCAAATAAGTATGAATTGTTCAAATATTTTAAAAATAGGCTAAAATCTGTACATTACAACACCTGAAAATTATACATAATCAACATGAGCATATATTCACATGCACCGGAGAATATGAGTTGTTTAAAACATGAAAAAATAAGCTAAAATCTGTAGGTAACAACATCATATTATGATAAGCTTGACAACGACATTGCATATTATAACATGTCTAGCTCCATTGAGAACACATAACAAGTCTTGTGCATCAACAATGCAACTTGAGAACAAGTTTAAAAGTCTCACGCAAATTAGGAGAATTAAAAGTAGCAACACACATACATATTATCCATCAAGAGACAGTCTACTAATTTAACATCAGCAGTCATTCCTTCCTGAAGTCCATGGGAAGCTCCACCAAGCGCTCGCTAAGTATCAACTTACCATAAGATCGCAAACTGCCACCTCGAGAAAAATCGGGGATCATCTCAAGTGTCTTGCGTATTTCAGTAGAAGGTATAACTTGGGGCAGAGGTAAAGGCTCAAGTGACTTCAAAGCATCATGAAATGAGCCTTTCATATCCCCTAGTAGGCACGGGATGGCATCACCGGTTCGTTTCTTTTTTTGTCTTTAGGAGAGGCTTCATTGGGTCCCATAGTTGGTTCTACAACAGTTTCACCACCTGTGACACCACCTTCACCATTTGCATGATCTTTTGAATATATGGTGCTGATAGCATCCCAATTCTTAATGACCTTGTTATTGTAAAATGCTACTTTCTTGTCAAACAATTGCATACCTATCTTAGAATGCAAGCAAAATGTGCAGCAAGCATTCCGCATTCAGACACATAAATCATCAATCACTATACTCAAATATTGATTTTATCTACACCATATCTGAACATTTAGCTAGCATTCAGACACATTTAGATCTGAACATGGTTGGGAAGAGGGAGGGTGATGGATGGATGGGGTCGGAAGAGGGGAGGATGGGGGCAGGAGAGCGGCAGATGGGGACGGGAGAAGGTCCGATGGGGGCGGGAGCCGGACCTCCAGGAGATGGCTGATCGGTGGCGGGTACGGTAGATGGGGAGAACACGGGATATGAGGTGCAGGGGAGAAGGAAGGCGGCAGCAGAGGGAGGAGGCCGCCAGTGACAGGGAAGAAGGAAGGCGAGAGATAGCACTTACCTCCGCGCTGCGTCGCCGAAGCCCTGCTCTGCGCCGCTGAAGCCCTGCTTCACGCCGTTTCTCCCTGCTCCCGCGCTTGTTCTTCTGATTTTGGGATGGGTCGAAGGGATAAGCGCGGGGGCTGGCCAATATCATGAAAAAACCAAGCGGTGGGGAGAAGAATTCGGGCACGAACTCGCTAGGCTCAGCGGGCTCTGTCCAATATTGCATTCAGATTCCAGGAGACAATACCGAGAGCATCCAAACGCTAGCATCGGGGGTTTAGAATGCCCAAAGCCAATATATCGTCTCAATGCCTACATCCAAACATAGCGTCATGGGAAACCTCGCCACCATCGGCATCCTCCACATAGCGTGGTTATGCGACTAGTCCTGCTATCGTTGTGATGACATCCACTGCGACAATATTTGACGCATCATAGTGCTCCGCCTACCCGGGATGAACATGATCACCTGATAAAGTTTTCTCTCGTCGGGGTTAGCACATAAGTATGCTTGTGTGTATAAAATGTTCCTTATATTTTAGGGTCTTCAATGTAAACTTTCATAGACATGCATCATTAGATAGTTAGAGTCATTCGATCGGCAGCAAGCAAACGACCCAGTCCTATAGGATTTTTTTCCATTCAAGTAGCGCATCCTCTCTATTGTGTTCGTATTAATATGCCAATACAATTTGTTAACACATTTTTCCTCTGATGTTCCTAAACCTAAGTCGACTAATTTACGTCAACTCCGACTCAAAAAAGAAGTCAGCTAATGTACTACGTCAACATTCTAACTGTAGTATTGTCTTCACCTTGCTTCTCGCACCCCACAGGTGAACCCTAGCATCGTCTAGCCACCCTCCAACCTCCCGAAACCACCCGCCGATGCAAGGTGTCACCACTAAACAAAGTTTGTGTTAGGGTCGACGATGGTGAGGACAAAAAAATTGTCTTCGTTTTGCAAAGTAGATGTCAACAACATTTCCCAACCAATGATGCCATTCTTATATATTATTCTTTTCAAATTTATCTTGAACTTACCAAATTTAGGTCCAATAGTCCCTCCATTTATCAAATTTAAGGACAAATTAAGAACTTCTCATGGCTAGTCTACACCCAAAGCACACACATCCTCCATTTGCGAGAAAAATACAAGCACACACGTTCTCCTCACATATGGTTACTAACTCTAAGGGCATCTACAATAGGACATTACGAATATGACCCCCTAAACGCCCGTGGACGTGTCCGGTCAGTGAGCGGGCATGTCTCCTATTTATCTATCTGCGTAGTCACACTCTCCTTTTCTTTCTCGTATGTCCGATCACTTGTACGTGATTGGTGAACAGGAAGAGAGAGAAAGAAAAAATGAATAAAGAAAAGAAAAAGATGGTCCGGGTAAAGCCGCGTCCTATGTGTCGGACTAGCCGGGCGCATCCGGATGTGTCTGCGAGTCCTTACATCCTTTCTATATTTGAGATGGATATGAGGGTTCACGAACAACTCACGCATATAGGGATGAAAAGAGGGGTGTCATTGACGGAGCTAGCTCGACTCGCAAGCTGGGGCAAAGTACACGATGCTCATGTATACCAGTTTTTTGCCCCTACAAATTGATGGTTAGCTCTCTATTTATCACTAGTGTTCAAACATGAATGCATGGCAAAGCCCGCGCAGCTACCCCGGCTAGCCGGGAGGTGGCTCCGCCACTCAGGAGTGTGCTTGTGCCATTCTTTACCTTCTTCTTCTGTCTGATCACTCATCGGACGCATCCACGGACGTACGAGGGATCATTTGTTCAGTCCAGTTATAGATGCTCTAACCCTGAGATAAACCTGGTTGAATTGGGCCCCTTGATATATAGGCAAAGCATGATTTGCAAGGTGTGAAGTGAGTAGGAAAAACGCCACAACGTAGAGAAATATCACACATCCACACGTGAGATTGGTTGAGCACATGTGGTTTTATTCTTTTGTGTACGTCTCTCTCGCCACTCGTTGCTGAGTCAAAGCCATCAGGAGATGATGCATCATGGTTTGGCGCATTGGTCGGCGTCTACATACACCCTATGAAGTGCCACGTCACCACCAAGTAGCCAAGTAGCCCGTGACTCATTAAGTACTACTAGTGGCGGGGGCGTGGCGCGCCGCCTGAGGGGAAGCTTGGCGGTGCCAAGTAGCACGCTCCCCTTCCACTATCCTCTTTATACTAAACAGTGTGCTTTCGCTTTGTAGCACAGTCGCATACAATTATAGCAAAGCTTAATACATTATAGTCAAGCTTAATCGCATCAATCTTGCAGAACAATAGCAAGTAATGAACAATCTTGTACAACTTTTGTACTGCCAAACAGACCATCGAACATATGTATCCTACACTAGTTGCACGTTTCAACCATGTATGATTCTAGACATCAATAGATATGCTTGCTTACTCAGTTCCCGGCAGGTAACCACACCCCTCGGCGGCATGATGAGCAGAAGCAGCATGTACTTATCGACGATCGCCTTATGCACATCAATGGCCAGCCGAACCGACGGAGACTTCTCACAGGCTGACACCAGGAGAATCAGCTTTAGGCGCATGGCTACCCGGCGGGCGTTGGAGGAAACCATTGTTTTACGGTCGTCAATGAGGAGTCACAGCGACTAAAATCTGAACTATATGACCCAAATCGACACAAACTAAAGACAATAAGAAATATAAAGTTACCGGAAAGCAATAGTTAATACCTGAAACTGCAAAAATAAAGGCCTGCATCTCCTAGGAAGGCCATACAAACAATGAGAGCCATAAAAAACCCTGTACCGGTATAAATAGCCATCCAATTGCTCAAGGAAATAATTAAAGAGCAAGCAAGAAGAAAGGGAAATGATGATGACAGAATATGAAATAACTGCACGAATAGAGAGAAAAGAAAGTGGTCGCTGGTGGTCAACGCATTGAATTTACCAAAGGTGAATGATGCACAAATAAAAGATATAGGATACCTAAAGATCTTAAAGAGCTACATGAGTATCATGGACCATCCTAAGGAATGTATTTCGAACTTTCTTTGTTACGATACCTAATAGAAGATACATACATGATGCAAGTTAGCTTGTAGGACAACAATTCTAAATATTCGGCGGGATTTATTTTGAGAATAAACGCAAATATTGATGTGGCAACTAACACACAGTATACATGTCCTTTTGTGTGGATTAAAACCTTACTGCCAGAATCAGGAGTCCGTGATGGACATGTGATTAAAAATGAGTAACGGAACTATGACTTTGTAGTGGTAATAGCAAAGTAAACAACAGCTAGGATGAGAGACAAAACAAAGCACTCATGACATGTGACTAACCCTACATATATACACAACTTCAGTGCTATTTGACAATGGATGAAAACTCACTTGTTCCTCAGTGGCATGTGCCGATCCTGCACCATCCTAGAGTAAATACATGTTAATATATATGATTCAGTAAAGCTTTCATTAGCCTGAACAAAAGTTCCAGGTTAATATTAAATGATGGACAATACCTGTGTATGCTAGCATTCAGGCCTAGTACAGTTTAGAGAAACTCACATGAAGCAATTCCAGGCCTATGCCTAACTTTGTCTAGAGGAATCTCATAATGATGCCGAACTAAAATACGGGTCACTCAAAAACATCAACGTTGGTACTTTATGAGAGTGAATATTCATGTTATTCCTAAGCGAGAAATGTTATTATCATACAATCCAAGGAAACTGTGTAGCTACTCTTTGTTCTGTTGGATGGTTGTACAAAGGCTACTAAAATATAAGTATAGTGCAAAAATAGTTTCAGTTATTGAAATGTAATTGTCTCAATCATGTGTCAAGTAGTGTAGTTACCTGATCTCAGAAACAAGGTCAAAGACCATTGTACAAAGAACCTGTCAGTACAAAGATCATAACATCAAGCACACTAACACCACCAAATAAACATGGGGAGATTAGCATAGTTCTTCTGAAATAAGTGTGTTGCCTAACAAATAGTCAAAGATAGAAAACTGATAAGGGACATGCCACCAATTGACAGAAAATGTCTCTGCGTGATTTTAAATGCATATGCAACGAAACTTTGTAAGATACTCCTAGTTCAGAAGTGAGAAGTCATTGGGTCTGGATGAATATATTTTAGTTTTTCATAGGCGTTATTTGACCAAATTGGCATTCAGAATTCATGTTATTTATCAAACTCAAACTTACAGAAATCATTTCTTAATAAAAGAGTTACCGGAAAAATAAATCACCACCACCCAGTCTAGGCAAAACAAAAAGAATAGACAGGGAAGACACCGTAAGGCAAGAGACTGATAAGTTCTAGGAAGGAAGCGTCCAACAGGATCTTAGGATCAAAGCGCATATATAGAGTATGACACAACTAACGTGTGATTCTGACGCCATATCCAAGTATGAGCTCGTCGGAGGCAGCCGTGAGACGGCTCATCACTATCGTGAATGTTATCTTGCCGCCGCCGTAGACAGCCCTGGCAACAAGTGCTCTCCCATCACTCATAGCCCCATGGCAAAGAGAACTCTGCAGTTTGACCGAGACCTTACAAGCTAATGTATCTCTGCTCAGAAATCTGAATGTAAGTGCGCGGGATGATGCTGTTTTCCTTTCCGAGATTCACAGAAAGGGGACTTATCATGTGTTTATCACATTAAGCCACATCATCATTTTTTAACTACAAATTATTTCCAATATAGAATGATTACCTTTATTTTTTACCTCCTAATCCAAATAAAATAGATAAGATAAAAGACATGGAATGCAACTGACGGAAGTTAATATGGTATCCAAAGCATTTTGTGACCTGCAAAAAAAACAGACCATGGCATTTGATTTAAAAAACTATCGGTGATGTTCTTTATCTTCTTGCATTAACCCAGTCTTCACATACTGTCTCCCGAGTGAAGTTAGTGCTTTATCATGCAATGTGTTTCTTACCCGAGATACCGCTAGACTATAATTTTAATGCTGCTACCCAAAGTTGAAGAGTTTTAACTCCATCCGGTGAGTTTGTTAGCATGCCTTAAGCTAAAACCATCAGATAGCGAATGAGCATATGTTGCACAAGAGCATTTTTTCATACAGGCAAGTTGGTATTCATTTTTTTCACAACAGACAACTACAATGGGTTAGGAGCTTGCATATGAGGCATATCAATAAAACTATCAGCCTTGCAAGCAATTTGACAAATACTTGTACTCCATGAATCGATCACCTATAAATTCGCTTGTAGATGTAAAGGAGAGGATGTTCTCCGTGCTCTTCTTATGCGGGCCTAACAACTTCGAAGGTTGAACCCATCAAACCCATCAAAGAATCACCATATGGGATGAAAACAAAACAAAACGTATGCAATAAATCTGAAGCAAACTAGAGAAATCTAGAAGGGTGGGATTTGTGCATGTGCGTCGACCACGTACCTGGAGCAGGATGACCTCGTCGTCCTCGACTAAGTAGCAGGCCTCGAAGATGTGCCCACACTCGCCGAGAAGCAGGGAGGGGCGCCTCTCCCGCTGGCAGCACCCTGCTCTGCCTCCGGCCGATGGCCACGCCATCTCCTTCCCGCCCCCTCCTCTAGAACCATATTTGTGAACGGGTGGAAAACGAAGAGGAGAAGTTTTAGGGGACAAACGGATCTGAGTATGGCGCCTTCTTCGATGGTCGGCGTCAGAGGAACTAGGATGGAACGATGGGGCGGGGACGGGGTGGCGGCGGCAACCCTGGTCGCCCACCCAGGGAAGGGAAAATGAGGAAAGGGGAGGTTGTGTGGGAGAGAAAGGAGAAGGGGTGGGGCTCGAGGCGACTCCCTCTCTACAAACGAGAAGCGGTGGACCACCCTTTTCTTGCCCCACACGAACAATACCCACAGCCTACGTGGCATACGCGAGAACGCACCCTTGCTGCGTAGCTTCTTGTTGTGGACTGCCTCTTAGCCTGGTCCTAAGGATGTCCGTAATGGTAGTATCATAGGTAGTATCATGCATGTCAACTAGGCACTTTCGATGAGGTTGCATAGAATTAAATGAAGAAAGAGAGAGTTGAGTATCATATCATGATACCGTATCATATTAAATGATGTGCTACTATGTGTCTTGCATGACAATAAATGAACTCCACTATGATACTAACATATGATATTATGCATTACGGATGTGGTATCATACACTAGTATCATATGCATGATACTAGTATATGATACTACCCATTACAACCAGCCTAATGGGAGTACCATAGGTAGTATCGCGCATGCCAACTAAGTAATTTTAATGAGATGACATAGAATTTAAATGAAGAAAGAGACGGTTGAGTATCATATCATGATATCGTGTCATATTAAATATTGTGCTACTATTTGTCATGCATGACAATAAATGACATATCCTATGGTACTCCCTCTGGTTCTATTTTCTCTACGCATAAGAGCAAGTACAATAGTATAGCTAGCTGTTGGCTATAAGCAATTGACATGTCATCTATAGCCCATCTTATAGCCAACATGTACAATAGTTCATTGCAAAAATGTACTACTTCTTTATTATATGGTCCATCTTTCATACTCACAAAATGCCTAGGAGCACGTGCTAGAGCTGGCTCTTAGCTAAGAGTCCGCTTACCTTCTCTCTCCTCTTCTCTTTCCTCTAACTAAAAAAAATTCCTTATAGCCAGCTGATTCAGCTCTATTGTACTTGCTTTAAGCAGTCGCACGAATACCAAGTAGGGTCATCATGACTCTGTTTTTAACATTTTTACCCCTCTGAATGCATGAAGAGAGATGAATTGTTTTAAGTGTTGCATGCTTGTGATTGGCTGGTCGCTCGGTCTCCTCTTCCCTTTCCCACGCATGTAGGGATGTACCCCTTTGCATGGCGTATTTGATTAGTTTGGTCCAGTTGCTGGTCCCAAAGCGTATGCTAATTAATACAACTAAAGCGGGGTACAACTAGAAACTAACGCTAAAGAAGTACAACATGCAGCAGGGTACAGCGGGGTACCTCCGTCCAAGTGTATAGGTGTCACGCCCAAGATGTGACCCTATCCTCAATTTGGTACGAAGGCCTCGTCAGGGATAGAAGCGCATCTTGTCGTGTCGCAAGAATGGATATCATTACAAGTACATGTACTGAAAAGAAGAGATATATATATAGAATTGGCTTACACTCGCCACGAGCTACATCAGAGTCACATCAGTACATTACATAATCATCAAGAGTAAGAGCAGGGTCCGACTACGGACGAAAACAAACGAGAAAAGAAGAACGACGTCCATCCTTGCTATCCCAGGCTGCCGGCCTGGAACCCATTCTAGATCGATGAAGAAGAAGAAGAAGCAAATACAAATGAACAATCAACGCGCTCCCATCAAGTAACCTTTACCTGTACCTGCAACTGGTGTTGTAGTAATCTGTGAGTCACAGGGGACTCGGCAATCTCATTTCCAAAGGTATCAAGACTAGCAAAGCTTAATGGGTGAGGTATGGTTAAGTGGTGAGGTTGCAGCAGCGCCTAAGCATATATTTGGTGGCTAAACTTACGAGTACAAGAAATAAGAGGGGGGAGATCTACGCATAGCGGACGTAAACTACTGTTGATCAAATAAATGATTCTGAACACCTACCTACGTCAGACATAACCCCACCATGTCCTCGATCGGAGAAGGAACTCACGAAAGAGACAGTCACGGTTACGCACACAGTTGGCATATTTGAATTAAGTTGACTTCAAGTTATCTAGAACCAGTGTTAAACAAAGTTTCCACGTTGCCACATAACCGCGGGCACGGTTTTCTGAAAAGATTTAACCCTGCAGGGGTGCTCCAACTAGTCCATCGCAAATTACCACAAGCTGCATAGAAATCCTCAATCACGAAGCTCGCGATCTCGTCGGATTCCCTAGTGGAAAACCTCAACTCTGAGATTACCCAAAGCATCACCGGAATCCTGATGCACAAGATATCTCGTCAAAGGTAAATCTAATCCAGCAAGGCCGCCCGACATGTCGACGATCCCGATAGGAGTCGCGTACCTCATTCTCAGGAAACGACGGATGAGCGATGGTTACCACGCCAAACGTCGAGTTGCCCCGGGTAGCGTTAATAAGCTGCTCTTGTTGGAATTATGCCCTAGAGGCAATAATAAATATAGTTATTATTATAATTCCTGTATCAAGATAATCGTTTATTATCCATGCTATAATTGTATTGAATGAAGACTCATTTACATGTGTGGATACATAGACAAAACACCGTCCCTAGCAAGCCTCTAGTTGGCTAGCCAGTTGATCAAAGATAGTCAGTGTCTTCTGATTATGAACAAAGTGTTGTTGCTTGATAACTGGATCACGTCATTAGGAGAATCACGTGATGGACTAGACCCAAACTAATAGACGTAGCATGTTGATCGTGTCATTTTGTTGCTACTGTTTTCTGCGTGTCAAGTATTTATTCCTATGACCATGAGATCATATAACTCACTGACACCGGAGGAATGCTTTGTGTGTATCAAACGTCGCAACGTAACTGGGTGACTATAAAGATGCTCTACAGGTATCTCCGAAGGTGTTAGTTGAGTTAGTATGGATCAAGACTGGGATTTGTCACTCCGTATGACGGAGAGGTATCTCGGGGCCCACTCGGTAATACAACATCACACACAAGCCTTGCAAGCAATGTAACTTAGTGTAAGTTGCGGGATCTTGTATTACGGAACGAGTAAAGAGACTTGCCGCTAAACGAGATTGAAATAGGTATGCGGATACTGACGATCGAATCTCAGGCAAGTTGTTGGGAACGTCGCATGGGAAACAAAAATTTTCCTACGCGCACGAAGACCTATCATGGTGATGTCCATCTACGAGAGGGGATGAGTGATCTACGTACCCTTGTAGATCGAACAGCAGAAGCGTTAGAGAACGCGGTTGATGTAGTGGAACGTCCTCACGTCCCTCGATCCGCCCCGCGAACAATCCCGCGATCAGTCCCACGATCTAGTACCGAACGGACGGCACCTCCGCGTTCAGCACACGTACAACTCGACGATGATCTCGGCCTTCTTGATCCAGCAAGAGAGACGGAGAGGTAGAAGAGTTCTCCGGCAGCGTGACGGCGCTCCGGAGGTTGGTGATGATCTCGTCTCAGCAGGGCTCCGCCCGAGCTCCGCAGAAACGCGATCTAGAGGAAAAACTATGGAGGTATGTGGTCGGGCAGCCGTGAGAAAGTCGTCTCAAATCTGCCCTAAAAGCCCCATATATATAGGAGGAGGGAGGGGGACCTTGCCTTGGGGTCCAAGGGATCCCCAAGGGGTCGGCCGAGCCAGGGGGGAGGACTCTCCCCCCCCAAACCGAGTTGGACTAGGTTTGGTGGGAGGGAGTCCTTCCCCTTTCCCACTTCTTCCTTTATTTTTCTTTTCTCCTTTGATTTTTATCCTTGGCGCATAGGGCACTTGTGGGCTGTCCCACCAGCCCACTAAGGGCTGGTGTGGCTCCCCAAATGCCTATGGGCTTCCCCGGGGTGGGTTGCCCCCTCCCGGTGAACTCCCGGAACCCATTCGTCATTCCCGGTACATTCCCGGTAACTCCGAAAACCTTCCGGTAATCAAATGAGGTCATCCTATATATCAATCTTCGTTTCCGGACCATTCCGGAAACCCTCGTGACGTCCGTGATCTCATCCGGGACTCCGAACAACATTCGGTAACCAACCATATAACTCAAATACGCATAAAACAACGTCGAACCTTAAGTGTGCAGACCCTGCGGGTTCGAGAACTATGTAGACATGACCCGAGAGACTCCTCGGTCAATATCCAATAGCGGGACCTGGATGCCCATATTGGATCCTACATATTCTACGAAGATCTTATCGTTTGAACCTCAGTGCCAAGGATTCGTATAATCCCGTATGTCATTCCCTTTGTCCTTCGGTATGTTACTTGCCCGAGATTCGATCGTCGGTATCCGCATACCTATTTCAATCTCGTTTACTGGCAAGTCTCTTTACTCGTTCCGTAATACAAGATCCCACAACTTACACTAAGTTACATTGCTTGCAAGGCTTGTGTGTGATGTTGTATTACCGAGTGGGCCCCGAGATACCTCTCCGTCACACGGAGTGACAAATCCCAGTCTTGATCCATACTAACTCAACTAACACCTTCGGAGATACCTGTAGAGCATCTTTATAGTCACCCAGTTACGTTGCGACGTTTGATACACACAAAGCATTCCTCCGGTGTCAGTGAGTTATATGATCTCATGGTCATAGGAATAAATACTTGACACGCAGAAAACAGTAGCAACAAAATGACACGATCAACATGCTACGTCTATTAGTTTGGGTCTAGTCCATCACGTGATTCTCCCAATGACGTGATCCAGTTATCAAGCAACAACACCTTGTTCATAATCAGAAGACACTGACTATCATCGATCAACTGGCTAGCCAACTAGAGGCATGCTAGGGACGGTGTTTTGTCTATGTATCCACACATGTAAATGAGTCTTCATTCAATACAATTATAGCATGGATAATAAACTATTATCTTGATACAAGAATTATAATAATAACTTTACATTTATTATTGCCTCTAGGGCATAATTCCAACAGTCTCCCACTTGCACTAGAGTCAATAATCTAGCCCTCACATCACCATGTGAATTACATTGTAATGAATCTAACACCCATACAGTTCTGGTGTTGATCATGTTTTGGCCGTGGAAGAGGTTTAGTCAGCGGGTCTGCTACATTCAGATCCGTGTGCACTTTGCATATATTTACGTCCTCCTCCTCGACGTAGTCGCGGATGAGGTTGAAGCGTCGTTTGATGTGTCTGGTCTTCTTGTGAAACCTTGGTTCCTTTTCTAAGGCAATGGCACCAGTGTTGTCACAGAACAAGGTTATTGGATCCAGTGCACTTGGCACCACTCCAAGATCCGTCATGAACTGCTTCATCCAGACACCCTCCTTAGCCGCCTCCGAGGCAGCCATGTACTCTGCTTCACATGTAGAATCTGCTACGACGCTTTGCTTGGAACTGCACCAGCTTACTGCACCCCCATTAAGAATAAATACGTATCCGGTTTGCGACTTGGAGTCGTCCGGATCTGTGTCAAAGCTTGCATCGACGTAACCTTTTACGGCGAGCTCTTCGTCACCTCCATACACGAGAAACATCTCCTTAGTCCTTTTCAGGTACTTTAGGATATTCTTGACCGCCGTCCAGTGATCCACTCCTGGATTACTCTGGAACCTACCTGCCATACTTATGGCTAGGCTAACATCCGGTCTAGCGCACAGCATTGCATACATGATAGAGCCTATGGCTGAAGCATAGGGGACGGAGCGCATATGCTCTCTATCTTCATCAGTTGCTGGGCACTGAGTCTTACTCAATCTCGTACCTTGTAACACTGGCAAGAACCCTTTCTTGGACTGTTCCATTTTGAACCTCTTCAAAACTTTATCAAGGTATGTGCTTTGTGAAAGTCCTATCAGGCGTTTCGATCTATCCCTATAGATCTTAATGCCTAGTATGTAAGCAGCTTCTCCTAGGTCCTTCATAGAGAAACTTTTATTCAAGTAACCTTTTATGCTCTCCAAAAGCTCTACATTGTTTCCAATCAGTAATATGTCATCCACATATAATATTAGAAACGCCACAGAGCTCCCACTCACTTTCTTGTAAATACAAGATTCTCCAACCACTTGTATAAACCCAAATGCTTTGATCACCTCATCAAAGCGTTTATTCCAACTCCGAGATGCTTGCACCAGTCCATAAATGGATCGCTGGAGCTTGCACACCTTGTCAGCATTTTTAGGATCGACAAAACCTTCGGGTTGCATCATATACAACTCTTCCTTAAGGAAACCGTTAAGGAACGCCGTTTTGACATCCATCTGCCAGATTTCATAATCGAAAAATGCAGCTATTGCTAACATGATTCTGACGGAATTAAGCATCGCTACGGGTGAGAAAGTCTCATCGTAGTCAACTCCTGGAACTTGTGAAAAACCCTTTGCCACAAGTCGAGCTTTATAAACGGTCACATTACCGTCAGCGTCCGTCTTCTTCTTAAAGATCCATTTATTCTGAATAGCCTTGCGGCCCTCAGGCAGTATCTCCAAAGTCCACACTTTGTTCTCATACATGGATTCTATCTCGGATTTCATGGCTTCTAGCCATTTGTTGGAATCTGGGCCCACCATTGCTTCTTCATAATTTGCAGGTTCATTGTTGTCTAACAACATGATTGATAAGACGGGATTACCGTACCACTCTGGAGCAGCGCGTGATCTCGTCGACCTGCGTGGTTCAACAGAAACTTGAACTGGAGTTTCATGATCATCATCATTAACTTCCTCCTCAACCAGCGTCGCAACGACAGAGGTTTCCCCTTGCCCTACGCCACCATCCACAGGGATGAGAGGTTCGACAACCTCGTCAAGTTCTATCTGCCTCCCATTCAATTCTCTCGAGAGAAACTCCTTCTCGAGAAAAGTTCCGTTCTTAGCAACAAACACTTTGCCCTCGGATTTGAGATAGAAGGTGTACCCAACCGTCTCTTTTGGGTAACCTATGAAGACGCACTTTTCCGCTTTGGGTTCCAGCTTTTTAGGCTGAAGCTTTTTGACATAAGCATCACATCCCCAAACTTTAAGAAACGACAACTTTGGCCTTTTGCCATACCACAGTTCGTATGGTGTCGTCTCAACGGATTTTGATGGTGCCCTATTTAAAGTGAATGCAGCTGTTTCTAATGCATAACCCCAAAAAGATAACGGCAAATCAGTAAGAGACATCATAGATCGCACCATCTCTAACAAAGTACGATTACGACGTTCGGACACACCATTACGCTGTGGTGTTCCAGGCGGTGTTAACTGTGAAACAATTCCACATTGTCTTAAGTGAGTACCAAACTCGAAACTCAGATATTCACCCCCACGATCAGACCGTAGGAACTTGATCTTCTTGTTATGATGATTTTCCACTTCACTCTGAAATTGCTTGAACTTTTCAAATGTTTCAGACTTGTGCGTCATTAAGTAGACATAACCATATCTACTTAAATTGTCAGTGAAGGTGAGAAAATAACGATATCCGCCGCGTGCCTCCACGCTCATTGGACCACACACATCGGTATGTATGATTTCCAACAAGTCACTTGCACGCTCCATTGTTCCGGAGAACGGAGTCTTAGTCATCTTGCCCATGAGGCATGGTTCGCATGTGTCAAGTGAATCAAAGTCAAGTGACTCCAAAAGTCCATCAGCATGGAGTTTCTTCATGCGTTTTACACCAATATGACCCAAGCGGCAGTGCCACAAAAATATGGCGCTATCATTGTTTACTCTAACTCTTTTGGTCTCAATGTTATGTATATGCGTGTCGCTATCAAGATTCAATATGAACAATCCTCTCACATTCGGTGCATGACCATAAAAGATGTTACTCATAGAAATAGAACAACCATTATTCTCAGACTTAAAAGAGTAACCGTCTCGCAATAAACAAGATCCAGATATAATGTTCATGCTCAACGCAGGCACTAAATAACAATGATTCAAGTTCATCACTAATCCCGATGGTAGTTGAAGTGACACTGTGCCGACGGCGATTGCATCAACCTTGGAACCGTTTCCTACGCGCATCGTCACTTCGTCTTTCGCCAGCCTTCGTCTATTCCGCAGTTCCTGCTTTGAGTTGCAAATGTGAGCAACAGAACCGGTATCGAATACCCAGGCACTACTACGAGAGCCGGTTAAGTACACATCAATAACATGTATATCAAATATACCTGATTTTTCTTTGCCCGCCTTCTTATCTGCTAGATACTTGGGGCAATTGCGCTTCCAGTGACCCATACCCTTGCAATAGAAGCACTCTGTTTCAGGCTTAGGCCCAGCCTTGGGTTTCTTCGGCGGATTGGCAACAGGCTTGCCGCTCTTCTTCGAATTGCCCTTCTTGCCTTTGCCGTTTCTCTTGAAACTAGTGGTCTTGCTCACCATCAACACTTGATGCTCTTTACGTAGTTCAGACTCTGCGACTTTCAGCATCGCAAACAACTCGTCGGGAGACTTGTTCATCCCTTGCATGTTGTAGTTCAACACAAAGCCTTTATAGCTTGGCGGCAGTGATTGAAGGATTCTGTCAGTGATAGCTTCTTGCGGGAGTTCAATCCCCAGTTCAGCTAGACGGTTTGAGTACCCAGACATTTTGAGCACATGTTCACTGACAGACGAGTTTTCCTCCATCTTGCAAGCATAGAATTTATCGGAGGTCTCATACCTCTCGATCCGGGCGTTCTTCTGAAAGATAAACTTCAACTCCTGGAACATCTCAAATGCTCCATGACGCTCAAAGCGACGTTGAAGTCCCGGTTCTAAGCCAT
Source organism: Hordeum vulgare subsp. vulgare (assembly GCF_904849725.1). Taxonomy (NCBI): domain Eukaryota; kingdom Viridiplantae; phylum Streptophyta; class Magnoliopsida; order Poales; family Poaceae; genus Hordeum; species Hordeum vulgare. Next base: position 616,011,576 of record NC_058519.1, on the reverse strand, counting down.
ACAAGACGGCACATTGAACTATTGAGTAGTCCTCCTTACGTGATAACCAAGCGTTCTTAACATCCTGATCCGCCGTAGCGGGTGGTTCATCTCCTAGCGCAGCATTAAGGACATAATCCTTCTTCCCAGCTTGTAAGATTAGCTTAAGATTACGAGCCCAGTCTACAAAGTTGCTTCCATCATCTTTCAACTTAGCTTTCTCTAGGAACGTATTAAAATTCAGGATGACTGTAGCGTGAGCCATGATCTACAACACAAATATATTCAAAGTGGACTTAGACTATGTTCAAGATAATTAGAGTTCAACTTAATCAAATTATATGCTAAACTCCCACTCAAAAAGTACATCTCTCTAGTCATTTGAGTGGTTCATGATCCACTTACACTATCCCAAGTCCGATCATCACGTGAGTTGAGAATAGTTTCAGTGGTAAGCATCCCTATGCTAATCATATCAACTATATGATTCATGATCGACCTTTCGGTCTCATGTGTTCCGAGGCCATGTCTGCACATGCTAGGCTTGTCAAGCTTAACCCGAGTGTTCCGCGTGCGCAAATGTTTTGCACCCGTTGTATGTGAACGTTGAGTCTATCACACCCGATCATCACGTGGTGTCTCGAAACGACGAACTGTAGCAACGGTGCACAGCCGGGGAGAACACAATTTCGTCTTGAAATTTTAGTGAGAGATCACCTCATAATGCTACCGTCGTTCTAAGCAAAATAAGGTGCAAAAAGGATTAACATCACATGCAATTCATAAGTGACATGATATGGCCATCATCACGTGCTTCTTGATCTCCATCACCAAAGCACCAACACGATCTTCTTGTCACCGGCGCCACACCATGATCATCCATCAACGTGTTGCCATCGTGGTTGTCGTGCTACTAATGCTATCACTACTAAAGCTACATCCTAGCAAAATAGTAAACGCATCTGCAAGCACATATGTTAGTATAAAGACAACCCTATGGCTCCTGCCGGTTGCCGTACCATCGACGTGCAAGTCGATATTTCTATTACAACATGATCATCTCATACATCCAATATATCACATCACATCGTTGGCCATATCACATCACAATCATACCCTGCAAAAACAAGTTAGACGTCCTCTAATTTTGTTGTTGCATGTTTTACGTGGTGACCATGGGTATCTAGTACGATCGCATCTTACTTACGCAAACACCACAACGGAGATATATGAGTTGCTATTTAACCTCATCCAAGGACCTCCTCGGTCAAATCCGATTCAACTAAAGTTGGAGAAACCGACACTTGCCAGTCATCTTTGAGCAACGGAGTTACTCGTAACGATGAAACCAGTCTCTCGTAAGCGTACGAGTAATGTCGGTCCAAGCCGCTTCAATCCAACAATACCGCGGAATCAAGAAAAGACTAAGGAGGGCAGCAAAACGCACATCACCGCCCACAAAACCTTTTGTGTTCTACTCGAGAAGACATCTACGCATGAACCTAGCTCATGATGCCACTGTTGGGAACGTCGCATGGGAAACAAAAAATTTCCTACGCGCACGAAGACCTATCATGGTGATGTCCATCTACGAGAGGGGATGAGTGATCTACGTACCCTTGTAGATCGAACAGCAGAAGCGTTAGAGAACGCGGTTGATGTAGTGGAACGTCCTCACGTCCCTCGATCCGCCCCGCGAACAATCCCGCGATCAGTCCCACGATCTAGTACCGAACGGACGGCACCTCCGCGTTCAGCACACGTACAGCTCGACGATGATCTCGGCCTTCTTGATCCAGCAAGAGAGACGGAGAGGTAGAAGAGTTCTCCGGCAGCGTGACGGTGCTCCGGAGGTTGGTGATGATCTCGTCTCAGCAGGGCTCCGCCCGAGCTCCGCAGAAACGCGATCTAGATGAAAAACTATGGAGGTATGTGGTCGGGCAGCCGTGAGAAAGTCGTCTCAAATCTGCCCTAAAAGTCCCATATATATAGGAGGAGGGAGGGGTACCTTGCCTTGGGGTCCAAGGGATCCCCAAGGGGTCGGCCGAGCCAGGGGGGAGGACTCTCCCCCCCCCCCCCAAACCGAGTTGTACTAGGTTTGGTGGGAGGGAGTCCTTCCCCTTTCCCACTTCTTCCTTTTTTTTCTCCTTTGATTTTTATCCTTGGCGCATAGGGCACTTGTGGGCTGTCCCACCAGCCCACTAAGGGCTGGTGTGGCTCCCCAAATGCCTATGGGCTTCCCCGGGGTGGGTTGCCCCCTCCCGGTGAACTCCCAGAACCCATTCGTCATTCCCGGTACATTCCCGGTAACTCCGAAAACCTTCCGGTAATCCAATGAGGTCATCCTATATATCAATCTTTGTTTCCGGACCATTCCGGAAACCCTCGTGACGTCCGTGATCTCATCCGGGACTCCGAACAACATTCGGTAACCAACCATATAACTCAAATACGCATAAAACAACGTCGAACCTTAAGTGTGCACACCCTGCGGGTTCGAGAACTATGTAGACATGACCCAAGAGACTCCTCGGTCAATATCCAATAGTGGGACCTGGATGCCCATATTGGATCCTACATATTCTACGAAGATCTTATCGTTTGAACCTCAGTGCCAAGGATTCGTATAATCCCGTATGTCATTCCCTTTGTCCTTCGGAATGTTACTTGCCCGAGATTCGATCGTCAGTATCCGCATACCTATTTCAATCTCGTTTACTGGCAAGTCTCTTTACTCGTTCCGTAATACAAGATCCCGCAACTTACACTAAGTTACATTGCTTGCAAGGCTTGTGTGTGATGTTGTATTACCGAGTGGGCCCCGAGATACCTCTCCGTCACACGGAGTGACAAATCCCAGTCTTGATCCATACTAACTCAACTAAAACCTTCGGAGATACCTGTAGAGCATCTTTATAGTCACCCAGTTACGTTGCGACGTTTGATACACACAAAGCATTCCTCCGGTGTCAGTGAGTTATATGATCTCATGGTCATAGGAATAAATACTTGACACGCAGAAAACAGTAGCAACAAAATGACACAATCAACATGCTACGTCTATTAGTTTGGGTCTAGTCCATCACGTGATTCTCCCAATGACGTGATCCAGTTATCAAGCAACAACACCTTGTTCATAATCAGAAGACACTGACTATCATCGATCAACTGGCTAGCCAACTAGAGGCATGCTAGGGACGGTGTTTTGTCTATGTATCCACACATGTAAATGAGTCTTCATTCAATACAATTATAGCATGGATAATAAACTATTATCTTGATACAGGAATTATAATAATAACTTTACATTTATTATTGCCTCTAGGGCATAATTCCAACACAAGTAACATACCGAAGGACAAAGGGAATGACATACGGGATTATATGAATCCTTGGCACTGAGGTTCAAACGATAAGATCTTCGTAGAATATGTAGGATCCAATATGGGCATCCAGGTCCCGCTATTGGATATTGACCGAGGAGTCTCTCGGGTCATGTCTACATAGTTCTCGAACCCGCAGGGTCTGCACACTTAAGGTTCGACGTTGTTTTATGCGTATTTGAGTTATATGGTTGGTTACCGAATGTTGTTCGGAGTCCCAGATGAGATCACGGACGTCACGAGGGTTTCCGGAATGGTCCGGAAACGAAGATTGATATATAGGATGACCTCATTTGATTACCGGAAGGTTTTCGGAGTTACCGGAAATGTACCGGGAATGATGAATGGGTTCCGGGAGTTCACCGGGGGGGCAACCCACCCCGGGGAAGCCCATAGGCCATGATGGTGGTGCACCAGCCCTTAGTGGGCTGGTGGGACAGCCCAAGAGGGCCCTATGCGCCTAGAGAAGAAAATCAAGGAGAAAAAAAAGGAGGAGGTGGGAAGGGAAGGAAGGACTCCCTCCCCCCAAACCAAGTCCAACTCGGTTTGGGGGGGGGGAACCTTCCCCCTTGGACTCGGCCGACCCCCTTGGGGCTCCTTGAGCCCCAAGGCAAGGTCCCCTCCCTCCCACCTATATATACGGAGGTTTTAGGGCTGATTTGAGACGACTTTTCCACGGCAGCCCGACCACATACCTCCACGGTTTTTTCTCTAGATCACGTTTCTGCGGAGCTCGGGCGGAGCCCTGCTGAGACAAGGTCATCACCAACCTCCGGAGCGCCATCACGCTGCCGAAGAACTAGAGTTCTACCTCTCCGTCTCTCTTGCTGGATCAAGAAGGCCGAGATCATCGTCGAGCTGTACGTGTGCTGAACGCGGAGGTGCCGTCCGTTCGGTACTAGATCGTGGGACTGATCGCGGGATTGTTCGCGGGGCGGATCGAGGGACGTGAGGACGTTCCACTACATCAACCGCGTTAACGCTTCTGCTGTACGATCTACAAGGGTACGTAGATCACTCATCCTCTCTCGTAGATGGATATCACCATGATAGGTCTTCGTGCGCGTAGGAAATTTTTTGTTTCCCATGCGGCGTTCCCCAACAGTGGCATCATGAGCTAGGCTCATGCGTAGATGTCTTCTCGAGTAGAACACAAAAGGTTTTGTGGGCGGTGATGTGCGTTTTGTTGCCCTCCTTAGTCTTTTCTTGATTCCGCGGTATTGTTGGATTGAAGCGGCTTGGACCGACATTACTCGTACGCTTACGAGAGACTGGTTTCATTGTTACGAGTAACTCCGTTGCTCAAAGATGACTGGCAAGTGTCGGTTTCTCCAACTTTAGTTGAGTCGGATTTGACCGAGGAGGTCCTTGGATGAGGTTAAATAGCAACTCATATATCTCCGTTGTGGTGTTTGCGTAAGTAAGATGCGATCGTACTAGATACCCATGGTCACCACGTAAAACATGCAACAACAAAATTAGAGGACGTCTAACTTGTTTTTGCAGGGTATGTTTGTGATGTGATATGGCCAATGATGTGTTGTGATATATTGGATGTATGAGATGATCATGTTGTAATAGAAAATATCGACTTGCACGTCGATGGTACGGCAACCGGCAGGAGCCATAGGGTTGTCTTTATACTAACGTTTGTGCTTGCAGATGCGTTTACTATTTTGCTAGGATGTAGCTTTAGTAGTAATAGCATGAGTAGCACGACAACCCCGATGGCAACACGTTGATGGAGATTATGGTGTGGCGTCGGTGACAAGAAGATCATGCCGGTGCTTTGGTGATGGAGATCAAGAAGCACGTGATGATGGCCATATCATGTCACTTATGAATTGCATGTGATGTTAATCCTTTTATGCACCTTATTTTGCTTCGAACGACGGTAGCATTATGAGGTGATCTCTCACTAAAATTTCAAGACGAAATTGTGTTCTCCCCGACTGTGCACCGTTGCTACAGTTCGTCGTTTCGAGACACCACGTGATGATCGGGTGTGATAGACTCAACGTTCACATACAACGGGTGCAAAACAGTTGCGCACGCGGAACACTCGGGTTAAACTTGACGAACCTAGCATGTGCAGACATGGCCTCGGAACACATGAGACCAAAAGGTCGATCATGAATCATATGGATGATATGATTAGCATAGGGATGCTTACCACTCAAACTATACTCAACTCACGTGATGATCGGACTTGAGCTAGTGTAAGTGGATCATGAACCACTCAAATGACTAGAGAGATGTACTTTTTGAGTGGGAGTTTAGCAAATAATTTGATTGAGTTAAACTCTAATTATCTTGAACATAGTCTAAGTCCACTTTGAATATATTTGTGTTGTAGATCATGGCTCACGCTACAGTCATCCTGAATTTTAATACGTTCCTAGAGAAAGCTAAGTTGAAAGATGATGGAAGCAACTTTGTAGACTGGGCTCGTAATCTTAAGCTAATCTTACAAGCTGGGAAGAAGGATTATGTCCTTAATGCTGCGCTAGGAGATGAACCACCCGCTACGGCTGATCAGGATGTTAAGAACGCTTGGTTATCACGTAAGGAGGACTACTCAATAGTTCAATGTGCCGTCTTGTATGGCTTAGAACCGGGACTTCAACGTCGCTTTGAGCGTCATGGAGCATTTGAGATGTTCCAGGAGTTGAAGTTTATCTTTCAAAAGAACGCCCGGATCGAGAGGTATGAGACCTCCGATAAATTCTATGCTTGCAAGATGGAGGAAAACTCGTTTGTCAGTGAACATGTGCTCAAAATGTCTGGGTACTCAAACCGTCTAGCTGAGCTGGGGATTGAACTCCCGCAAGAGGCTATCACTGACAGAATCCTTCAATCACTGCCGCCAAGCTATAAAGTCTTTGTGTTGAACTACAACATGCAAGGGATGAAAAAGTCTCCCGGCGAGTTGTTTGCGATGCTAAAAGTCGCAGAGTCTGAACTCCGTAAAGAGCATCAAGTGTTGATGGTGAATAAGACCACTAGTTTCAAGAGAAACGGCAAAGGCAAGAAGGGTAATTCGAAGAAGAGCGGCAAGCCTGTTGCCAATCCGACGAAGAAACCCAAAGCTGGACCTAAGCCTGAAACGGAGTGTTACTATTGCAAGGGTATGGGTCATTGGAGGCGCAATTGCCCCAAGTATCTGGCAGATAAGAAGGCGGCCAAAGAAAAATCAGGTATATTTGATATACATGTTATTGATGTGTACTTAACCGGCTCTTGTAGTAGTGCCTGGGTATTCGATACCGGTTCTGTTGCTCATATTTGCAACTCGAAACAGGAACTGCGGAATAGACGAAGGCTCGCGAAAGATGAAGTGACGATGCGCGTAGGAAATGGTTCCAAGGTTGATGCAATCGCCGTCGGCACAGTTTCACTTAGTTACCATCAGGATTAGTCACGAACTTAAATCATTGTTATTTAGTGCCTGCGTTGAGCATGAACATTATATCTGGATCTTTTTATTGCGAGACGGTTACTCTTTTAAGTCAGAGAATAATGGTTGTTCTATTTCTATGAGTAACATCTTTTATGGTCATGCACCAAATGTGAGAGGATTGTTCATATTGAATCTTGATAGCGATATGCATATACATAACATTGAGACCAAAAGAGTTAGAGTTAACAATGATAGCGCCATATTTTTGTGGCACTGCCGCTTAGGTCATATTGGTGTAAAGCGCATGAAGAAACTCCATGCTGATGGACTTTTGAAGTCACTTGACTTTGATTCACTTGACACGTGCGAACCATGCCTCATGGGCAAGATGACTAAGACTCCGTTCTCCGGAACAATGGAGCGTGCAAGTGACTTGTTGGAAATCATACATACCGATGTGTGTGGTCCGATGAGCGTGGAGGCACGCGGCGGATATCGTTATTTTCTCACCTTCACTGACGATTTGAGTAGATATGGTTATGTCTACTTGATGAAGCACAAGTCTGAAACATTTGAAAAGTTCAAGCAAATTCAGAGTGAAGTGGAAAATCATCGTAACAAGATCAAGTTCCTGCGGTCTGATCGTGGGGGTGAATATCTGAGTTTCGAGTTTGGTACTCACTTAAGACAATGTGGAATTGTTTCACAGTTAACACCGCCTGGAACACCACAGCGTAATGGTGTGTCCGAACGTCGTAATCGTACTCTATTAGAGATGGTGCGATCTATGATGTCTCTTACTGATTTGCCGTTATCGTTTTGGGGCTATGCATTAGAAACAGCTGCATTCACTTTAAATAGGGCACCATCAAAATCCGTTGAGACGACACCATACGAATTATGGTATGGCAAAAGGCCAAAGTTGTCGTTTCTTAAAGTTTGGGGATGTGATGCTTATGTCAAAAAGCTGGAACCCAAAGCAGAAAAGTGCGTCTTCATAGGTTACCCAAAAGAGACAGTTGGGTACACCTTCTATCTCAAATCCGAGGGCAAAGTGTTTGTTGCTAAAAACGGAGCTTTTCTCGAGAAGGAGTTTCTCTCGAGAGAATTGAGTGGGAGGAAGATAGAACTTGACGAGGTTGTCGAACCTCTTATCCCTCTAGATGGTGGCGCAGGGCAAGGGGAAACCTCTGTCGTTGCAACGCCGGTTGAGGAGGAAGTTAATGATGATGATCATGAAACTCCGGTTCAAGTTTCTGTCGAACCACGCAGGTCGACGAGACCACGTGCTGCTCCAGAGTGGTACGGTAATCCCGTCTTATCAATCATGTTGTTAGACAACAATGAACCTGCAAATTATGAAGAAGCAATGGTGGGCCCAGATTCCAACAAATGGCTAGAAGCCATGAAGTCCGAGATAGGATCCATGTATGAGAACAAAGTGTGGACTTTGGAGGTACTACCTGAGGGCCGCAAGGCTATTCAGAACAAATGGATCTTTAAGAGGAAGACGGACGCTCACGGCAATGTGAGCATTTATAAAGCTCGACTTGTGGCAAAGGGTTTTTCACAAGTTCAAGGAGTTGACTGCGATGAGACATTCTCACCGGTAGCGATGCTTAAGTCCGTCAGAATCATGTTAGCAATAGCTGCATTTTTCGATTATGAAATCTGGCAGATGGATGTCAATACGGCGTTCCTTAACGGTTTCCTTAAGGAAGAGTTGTATATGATACAACCCGAAGGTTTTGTCGATCCTAAGAATGCTAACAAGGTGTGCAAGCTCCAGCGATTCATTTATGGACTGGTGCAAGCATCTCGGAGTTGGAACAAACGTTTTGATGAGGTGATCAAAGCATTTGGGTTTATACAAGTGGTTGGAGAATCTTGTATTTACAAGAAAGTGAGTGGGAGCTCTGTGGCATTTCTAATATTATATGTGGATGACATATTGCTGATTGGAAACAACGTGGAGTTTTTGGAGAGCGTAAAGGATTACTTGAATAAGAGTTTCTCTATGAAGGACCTAGGAGAAGCTGCTTACATTCTAGGCATTAAGATCTATAGGGATAGATCAAAACGCCTGATAGGACTTTCACAAAGCACATACCTTGATAAAGTTTTGAAGAGGTTCAAAATGGAACAGTCCAAGAAAGGGTTCTTGCCAGTGTTACAAGGTACGAGATTGAGTAAGACTCAGTGCCCAGCAACTGATGAAGATAGAGAGCATATGCGCTCCGTCCCCTATGCTTCAGCCATAGGCTCTATCATGTATGCAATGATGTGCGCTAGACCGGATGTTAGCCTAGCCATAAGTATGGCAGGTAGGTTCCAGAGTAATCCAGGAGTGAATCACTGGACGGCGGTCAAGAATATCCTAAAGTACCTGAAAAGGACTAAGGAGATGTTTCTCGTGTATGGAGGTGACGAAGAGCTCGCCGTAAAAGGTTACGTCGATGCAAGCTTTGACACAGATCCGGACGACTCCAAGTCGCAAACCGGATACGTATTTATTCTTAATGGGGGTGCAGTAAGCTGGTGCAGTTCCAAGCAAAGCGTCGTAGCAGATTCTACATGTGAAGCAGAGTACATGGCTGCCTCGGAGGCGGCTAAGGAGGGTGTCTGGATGAAGCAGTTCATGACGGATCTTGGAGTGGTGCCAAGTGCACTGGATCCAATAACCTTGTTCTGTGACAACACTGGTGCCATTGCCTTAGAAAAGGAACCAAGGTTTCACAAGAAGACCAGACACATCAAACGACGCTTCAACCTCATCCGCGACTACGTCGAGGAGGAGGACGTAAATATATGCAAAGTGCACACGGATCTGAATGTAGCAGACCCGCTGACTAAACCTCTTCCACGGCCAAAACATGATCAACACCAGAACTGTATGGGTGTTAGATTCATTACAATGTAATTCACATGGTGATGTGAGGGCTAGATTATTGACTCTAGTGCAAGTGGGAGACTGTTGGAATTATGCCCTAGAGGCAATAATAAATGTAAAGTTATTATTATAATTCTTGTATCAAGATAATAGTTTATTATCCATGCTATAATTGTATTGAATGAAGACTCATTTACATGTGTGGATACATAGACAAAACACCGTCCCTAGCATGCCTCTAGTTGGCTAGCCAGTTGATCGATGATAGTCAGTGTCTTCTGATTATGAACAAGGTGTTGTTGCTTGATAACTGGATCACGTCATTGGGAGAATCACGTGATGGACTAGACCCAAACTAATAGACGTAGCATGTTGATCGTGTCATTTTGTTGCTACTGTTTTCTGCGTGTCAAGTATTTATTCCTATGACCATGAGATCATATAACTCACTGACACCGGAGGAACGCTTTGTGTGTATCAAACGTCGCAACGTAACTAGGTGACTATAAAGATGCTGTACAGGTATCTCCGAAGGTGTTAGTTGAGTTAGTATGGATCAAGACTCGGATTTGTCACTCTGTATGACGGAGAGGTATCTCGGGGCCCACTCGGTAATACAACATCACACACAAGCCTTGCAAGCAATGTAACTTAGTGTAAGTTGCGGGATCTTGTATTACGGAACGAGTAAAGAGACTTGCCGGTAAACGAGATTGAAATAGGTATGCGGATACTGACGATCGAATCTCGGGCAAGTAACATACCGAAGGACAAAGGGAATGACATACGGGATTATATGAATCCTTGGCACTGAGGTTCAAACGATAAGATCTTCATAGAATATGTAGGATCCAATATGGGCATCCAGGTCCCGCTATTGGATATTGACCGAGGAGTCTCTCAGGTCATGTCTACATAGTTCTCGAACCCGCAGGGTCTGCACACTTAAGGTTCGACGTTGTTTTATGCGTATTTGAGTTATATGGTTGGTTACCGAATGTTTTTCGGAGTCCCGGATGAGAATACGGACGTCACGAGGGTTTCCGGAATGGTCCGGAAACGAAGATTGATATATAGGATGACCTCATTTGATTACCGGAAGGTTTTCAGAGTTACGGGGAATGTACCGGGAATGACGAATGGGTTCCGGGAGTTCACCGGGGGGGCAACCCACCCCGGGGAAGCCCATAGGCCATGAGGGTGGTGCACCAGCCCTTAGTGGGCTGGTGGGACAGCCCAAGAGGGCCCTATGCGCATAGAGAAGAAAATCAAGGAGAAAAAAAAGGAGGAGGTGGGAAGGGAAGGAAGGACTCCCTCCCACCAAACCAAGTCCAACTCGGTTTGGGGGGGGGGGGAACCTTCCCCCTTGGACTCGGCCGACCCCCTTGGGGCTCCTTGAGCCCCAAGGCAAGGTCCCCTCCCTCCCACCTATATATACGGAGGTTTTAGGGCTGATTTGTGACGACTTTTCCACGGCAGCCCGACCACATACCTCCACGGTTTTTTCTCTAGATCGCGTTTGTGCGGAGCTCGGGCGGAGCCCTGCTGAGACAAGGTCATCACCAACCTCCGGAGCGTCGTCACGCTGCCGGAGAACTCTTCTACCTCTCCGGCTCTCTTCCTGGATCAAGAAGGCCGAGATCATCGTCGAGCTGTACGTGTGCTGAACGCGGAGGTGCCGTCCGTTCGGTACTAGATCGTGGGACTGATCGCGGGATTGTTCGCGGGACGGATCGAGGGACGTGAGGACGTTCCACTACATCAACCGCGTTCACTAGCGCTTCTGCTATACGGTCTACAAGGGTACGTAGATCACTCATCCTCTCTCGTAGATGGACATCACCATGATAGGTCTTCGTGCACGTAGGAAAATTTTTGTTTCCCATGCGACGTTCCCCAACAGCTCTGTTTTTGGACCAACACTCATGAGGAGCACTGGCCCGGGGGTTGATTAAATTTCCTCGGGTTAATTACTCCCTATGCAGTTCATTAGTTATTAGGCAAATGTAGTACCAAAGTTGGGCCTTTCCAGACCAGCTTTAATCTAAAACGAATTATCAAGGGGGTCCCCATAACAACCCCGATCGTGTTAGGAGCGCTCATTTATGGAACATAACACCCATAGCCGAAACTAAGGGGGCAAAGGTGGAACAAAACACCAGGCTAGAAAGGACGAGCCTTCCACCTTTTACCAAGTATATAGGTCCATTAAATTAAATAGCATTAATATATGGTGATATGAGAAGGAACCCATGTTATCACATGGAAGCAACTACTCCTGCAACTAGCAACGCTACAACATGGTTAAGCAAGCAGTAACATAGCCAAACAGTGGTTTGCTAGGTTGAACAGTTGAAGGTTATCATGGCATTGTTGAGAGGCTGATATGTAAACATGTGGTAGGCAACGAGACATAAACGATAGAAGCGGTAAAACTAGCATGGCAATGATAGTAATGGTATATGGGGAAATGGTCATCTTGCCTGAGATCCCGCTTGGAAGAAGAACAACTCGGTGGAGTCGGCAAACCAACGTAGTCGAACGGGTCCTCACATGCCGACACGCTTGCGGAACTCTATCGGAACGGAGCAAACCGGAAACAGACATCAACGCAAATATTCACCACACGATGCACAACATGATGCACAACCTAATATGATGCATGATCAGTTCAGTGATGCAAGGGATGGGATGGCAATTCACCTCACGCAAACTCTACACATTAAGTGAAGCTCGATATGCAACGGGTTGCATATCGACGAAACTCCACGATTAATTTTTTAGTTCACTCCGTTAATTTATCGGCAAGATTAAATGTTTTTAACATGGCAAGGGGTGAAGCGAGATCCTAAAGTCATCCTAGTCGGTTAACACGCGGAGCATAGAACGGAGCTACGGCACAAGAGGCATGCAACACACGATATATGCCATGAATGCGTCATGCATGAAAGTTCATCAACATCACGGCAAGAAGGGAAAGAAGCAAGGTGTCGCCACGGCGAGCGAAAACGAACCATGGCGGCAAAACGGAAACAATGCCACGGCAACGTTCCTATCCCAATAACTCGTCGAGATATCGTGCCAACGTACTGGGAACGCGTGCGGGAACGGTAAATAAAGATGAGGTGATCCCGGTTACCGGGTTCCCATGTGTCGAGGGCACAACGAAAGAGGAACACAACGTGCCACGGGCAACATACGGTGCAACATACATTCAACTCATACATCACATGCACACGGTGACGACAACGTTCCCACGGTATACCTTTTGAGGCGTGCTATTCGAAGTGGTTCGGGTCGTAGCGGACCAACGGTCGTCCTGGAAGCCGTCGTACATGGTCTCGTCGACGGTAGTCGTTCTCTTGCGTTGGTAGACGATCTTCGGCATCGGGAGTCGAACACGTTTCCGAAGAGGCCGTCGAGGACGACGTGGTGCACGATGATCTTGTCGGTTCCTCGGCGGAGGGGAACGGCGCACGTGGCGACGCGTGCGGCAGCAACACGCAACAACAAAATGCAAGCCTCACGCAAGGCAATCGGCATGCAGCAGCCAGGGCAATAGCTATAGCAACTACAACACTAAGCAACAACAAACGCAGCTATGCATCTACAGCAAGCATGCCAAGCACGGCAACCTAGCCTAGATAGCAAAACGACAAGCGAGCACACAAGCCGCTACAGCAGTACTACGCAACAGCACTAGCAACGGCGTCAGGCAGCGGCAACAACAACAAGCAGCTACAGCTATCGGCACATCAACCAATCAGCACAGCCGACCGACATAGCGGAGCAGCAGAATAGCAAGCAACGACAAGCAGCTACAGCGGCAGCGGCTAAAAGCAGCAGCTAGCAACCTACAGGGCCACTAGCTAGCACTCGGGCAGGAACTACACCATCTATGCAGCCAACAGCAACGCGGCAGGCAAGCAAATACGACAAGCAGCAGCTTCGCTGGCAGCAACAGCAACATCAACACGCAACACAGGCGGCAGCAGCACCATGGCGGCAGGGCGGCGCGGCGCAGGGCAAGCACAAGGCGGCGACCGGGGAACCTCCGGCGAGCAGGGAGGCCGCGGCGGCAGTCGAGTAAGAAGGCGGGAGCCAGCACGGCGGGCAGGGCGACGAGCGGGTGCAGGGGAGAGGCCGAGGCGAGCAACCGGCGGCAGGCCATGGCGGCGACCGGGAGGATGGCGAGGGCGAGGCCATGGCGGAGAGACGACCGGCGGGACCCTGGCAACCATGGCGGAGCGAAGGCGGCACGCGGGGAACAGCTGCTCGCGACGAGGGCACCGGTGGGGCTGGGCAGCGCGCGGGGCATGGGGAGCTGGGGGCGCGGCGCGGCCGGATGGCGGCGAGGTCAAGGGGAATCGGGGAAGGGGGGATGGGACGAGATCGGGATCGGCTGGAGGGGAGGAACGAGAGGAGGAAACAAAGAGGGGGTCGGGCGGACGTGACGGACTCGACGGCGCAGGAGGGAAACGAGCGAGGGCTCTCCCGTGGCGCTAGGTTTGGCAGGGACCGGTAGGTGGGCCTGCGCCGGCTGGCGAGTAGGAACTAGGCTCCTCCTCTCAAGCTTGGTTTTTTTCCTTTTAATAACAGAAACTCACAAAGAAAAGGAAAACTTTTAACAAAATAATAAAAAAATGCTTTTGGCTCCTTTGATAAATATACCCAACTATAAAATAGATTTGGCATTTTTTTTAAAAGAAATAAAATAAAACCTTTTTTTAAAGAATAAAATAAAACCCTTTCTTTTTAAATAATAAACAAATCCCTTATTTTTAAATAAAAGAGTCTCTAGTTTTTTTAAAAATATCAAAAGGAAAAAAAATAAAGCAAACCCAAGGGTTGCCCCTGCATTTAATAAAAGGATTTTTTTAATGAAAAGAAGAAGACGAACCCTTTTTAAATGGGGTTTAAAACGGGAAACTTTAGCAAACCGCAAAAACGAAATAAGAGGGGAGAGAGGGGAGAGAAGGTTTTTAGGTCCTCGGTGCAATAGGGTTACGAGCTTGAACTTGTTGCACCCAATCACGTTGCAAGGCCCTAAGGCACATACACACATGTGCTCACACTCAAACAACGAGGTACAACTAGCCACACTAAACAAGCACATATGACATGATGCCATGCATGACGCGATGATGCAAACTACATGATGAAGCAACCAACAAAATAAAATAGCCACACGACGGAAACAGAATAAAGGGGGGAATCTTCTGGAGCGTCGGTCTCGGGCTGTCACAATAGGGCATGCGCGTAGTTCTAGGTTGTTAATTTAACTAGCTAAATATATATTATATGAATCTAATGGTATATTATTTATTACATATAATACATAATTAAGTAGTTAAACTAACGATCTAGAACTACGCGCATGCCCTATACACCCGGATGGAGGGAGTAGTTAGGAAAAAAGGAAGAAAGTCATGCGTAAAGAAAAAGAAACGGAAGGAGTACTAACATATGATACAATGCATTAGGGTCTACTATCATATACTCCCCATTACAACCAGCCTTAGCAAGCCAAGTACTCCAAGGCTTGTTGTAAGCAGTCGACAGCCAATACGGAATACTTCAAGAAAAAAATGAACATGTACCTTCACTCTATCAAAGAGAAAGTGTCAACCTTCTCTCCATGTTTGCGCATTCCAATGATGCTTACGTCCAATTCGTCACTGTTACTCAAGAAAGCCTAAAAACAAATTGCATGTGAATCTCGAGAAGAGTTGCCCTCATGAACGAAACATGCGTGCCAAGCTCACCAAGAAGGATTTAACCAAAACAATCACACTTAAGGCTAGGGTAACAAATTGATACCACATTTGAACAAGGGCATAAAAAATCACCGGTTCTGCGTCTAATGCGTAACACGGAGCACTCACATTCAAATTTGGTCACGGAAACAACAAAAATGACAAGTAGGGCCTGCCTGTCGGGATGACATGGCATGCTTATCTCGACAATTCGTTGAGGTGGATGTAGGTCCTATCTGTCCTCCTCACAAATCACAAACCTACTTCTTCCTCATCTCTGTCTTTCTCTCTCTCTAACCAGCCACGTAGAGGACGCAACCAGTGGCCAGAGTCAGGTTGGACCCATGCCTCCGTCGTCATGTGATACTTCCAAAATGTATCTATAATTTTTGATGGTTTCATGCTACTTTTATGCTTTTGATAATTGTTTTTATGTTAAGTTTATGATTTATTTGGACTAACCTACTAATAGTTGCAAAAGTGCACAATGTTCTTGTTTTACACTTTGTAGGAACTATCAAAAATGGAAGAGGAAACCTTGTTGGAGTGGGACTCTGACTTTCTTAAAATCAGCGCCCCTACAGATTTTAGAGATCGTCTGTTTCCTCCTCGAATATGACGTCCAATGGAAAGATAATAGATCGAAAGTTGTGGGGAATTTTATGCTGATAATTCTAGACATAAAATTGGACTCATTGGAGTTCGACGCTCCAGAAAAGCCCATTTTACTGGAGGACAAATATCAAATTGTAGGATTACGGGAATCGGTGACGTGATTGAGTCCAACTCTTACCATATTAGATGGATTCGGCCAAGCCACGACTTGGGGACCTCATTAGGACTAAGAGGGGTTCCAAGGAAGGTTATAGAGGTGCCCAAGAGCCCTTGTTCAAAGGGGCATCCATCAAAGGGCCAAGGATGATCGTCCCGACTCATATAAGGAGAGGAAAAACCTGATTTCTCGAGAACCACCGAGAGCTACGAGATTTCCTCCTCCGAGGAAGCCGCCTTGGGGTGGAAAACCACCTCCATACCAACACCATCTCCAAGGAAGAAGGGGGGCCAAGGGCCGCTGCCCCAACGATCGTGGCCGTAGTCGGCCGCCGTCTCCTCTCCGGGCTGCACCTCTCCATCAACCTCTTGGTGACCATGGCCATGTGTGAGTAGTCTCCCTCGGGGCTAAGGTCTTCTACGTGTAGCTATGTGGTCATCTCTCTCTCCCATGATGTGATCTTGATTGTGATCATAGGCTATGTTAATCTAGGGTGATCCCATGATGTTTCCCCTTCTTCTATGTATTGGATTGATGTACTTACTTGATCTTATCTAGTATAATCCCCGAGACCATGGTGACAGCGGTCTATTCTACATGGATTAGAAGAATATTTTCATGAGTGGTTTCCTCTTTTGTGAATTGATTGAAGATTGAGAGTCTCTTGGTGCTTGTCTTTGACTATCCTTGAGATATGTTGTGGTGATTGTGGTACTCTCTTTGGATGGCCGCGGTGACATTGGGAAATCCATAGAAGAGAACTACGAACTCTGAGGTGTGCTTTTGTAGCCCTGCATAATTCTCGTCCTCTCTTGATCACAAAGGAGTGACCTCCAAGTACGTCTCCATTGCATGTTTTAGTGGAAATATCATGTGATTAGATTATGTTAATGTTGTTGGGAGTTGCCACTAGTGAAAGTATGAAGCCTAGGCCTTGTTTTCCACTATTGAACACCGTTTACTTTCAGTTTTGTTTCATGTTTGCTTGCTGTCATTTTTATTTCGAATTTATATTACCTTGTTTTATCATCCATATCACTTGCCTTTTAACATATCTTCACCGAACTAGTGCACCTATATAACTCACAATTGTATTAGCTGTGTTGGGGACACAAGATACTTCTTGTATCTTAATTACAGGGTTGCTTGAGAGAGACCATCTTCAAACTCTACTTCCGTGAGTTTGATAAACCTTAGGTCATCCACTTGAGGGAAATTGTTGTTGTCCTTCAAACCTCTGCGCTTGGAGGCCCAACATAGTCTACAAGAATAGAAGCGTGCATAGACATCACTATGGTCGGCCACCATGGTCGTCTGATCGGCAACCCGACGCCTTATGAGTTGCCCTTCCCCAACATTAACGTCCTCCTCTCGTCCAGGCCGATTGGGCGATGCGCGCCTCACCCCGAGCCGCACCACTCGAGCCGCTTGCTTGTCGGCCGCCGCCAGCTCCAGATGTGGCGCCTGCGACCCCGCCGCCCTGGATTTGGCGTTCAGGACCCGCCGTCGTCTCCACCGACCATCGGCCTCCGCTCCCCACGACTCCCATGACAGCTCCTTCCTGATCTGCGGTCGCCGTCGGCCATCATTCTCGTAGCCAGAGAACACCCATAGCCCCACCACCTTGTCTCGGAGCTCTGGAATCCCTCCCTGACCAAGCCTACCAGAGTAATTGTACCCGGACGTCTAGAATCGGCGGCGTTGCGGTCATCTTCTCCGCCTCCGACCAAACACCACCATGCGTTGATCTCCCGCTCCGGCGAATCTCTTTGCCTCGCAGCTAGTACCTGGGCGTCAACACGTCCTCCAGATGCCTCCGCCGCCAACGCCGACAAGCTACAGGTCCCCAAGCCGCCTTCCCTGCCTCACCGTGATCCATCGGTCGCTGCCGCTGACGAGGATGTTTCTCTAGTCCTACCTTGTCACGTTTGAGCACGCATAAGTGACACGACGTGCTCAAGGTGAGGCGCTCTCTCCTTCCCCATTCCACGGTGTGCCATGATGTGACATACCTTGTTCAATGACCAGAGGATGATCACGCAGAAGGTGCTCGACGGAATGCACCATAGATAGAATGTTGTGAAGGAGACGACCCTCTAATCATTGATAGGTGGGGCCCATGTCTCATTTGCCACGTTAGTCGGTCAAAGTTTTTGGTCTTCGCAACGTCAACCCGACCAATGGGTCCAACTTGTCAGCTCCACTATTTCGTGAGCTTATCAAACAATCAGTGCTCAGAGTTACGTATTAGGCGTAGGACCAGTTGCTTTTTGTGCCCTGGTTCAAATGTGGTACCAAGTTGTTACTCTAGGCTCAAATGTGATGGTTTGCGTTAATAACTCGAATAACGGTGAACTACATGCGAAGTGCCAACTGAATCTTCACTTTGAGGTTCCACGCAAACCGCAGCTGGGAGGTGCTTCCCCCACGACACATAACGTGCACGATCTCGAGCGGGCTAATTTTTTTCCTACTTTAATAAACAACTAATTTCTCTTCTTTTTTTTCTCTAGCAGCGTGCTTCACTCGCACACGTATAGAGGTTGTCAAATCAAGTTGTAGATGTTCTTAGGCTAAATGGAATGTCGTCTGCCGACCAAAAGACCAGGGAGGGCCGGGGATCCATGACCTACACGTGAAGAACTCAACCCTCTTGGGTAAGTGATTTTTAAGCTACTTACGGAGGACGGTGTGTGTGGCAAACACTCCTTAAACGAAAATGCATTGACACAAAACCGTTATCACAGGTCCTATGAAAACCTGGTGACTCACATTTTTGGCTGTCCTAATGGCGTTTAAGGAACACTTCTTTCGCTTTGTGGGTATTTAAGATTAAGGAGGGATCGGAAATTAGATGCTGGGAAGACAAGTGGTTAGGGAATACGATCCTTCGAGAACAATATCCGGCTCTATATAATATTGTACGACACAAAGGTGCTACACTTGCTTGTGTTATGCAAGATTCGCCACTAGTTGTGACGTTCGGACGGGATTTAATTGGTACGAGACTACAATCTTGAAACACCTTGTTGGGAGGCGTGACATCGGTACGGCTGTCGCAAGGTTCCGACGAGTTCCGTTGGAATCTATGTGGGAATGAAGAATTCTCGGTGGGCTACATGTATAGAGGGTTGGTACGAGCTGATGTGCGAGTCGATAATGATAAAAACCTATGGCGGCTGAAGGTTCCATTGAAATTAAAAATATTCACGTGGTACCTCTGCAAAGATATCATTTTAATAAAGATGGCCTCGTTAAACGAAACTGGCATGACAACATGAAGTATGTATTCTGTCCTTAGGAAGACACAATAAAACACTTATTCTTCGACTGCGAGTTTGCACGGTCCATTTGGTCACGTATCCAGATTGTTTCCAACCTATATCCATCAACTTCAGTTGCCAATGTTTTTGGTAACCGGTTATTTGACATTGATAATAAGTTTAGAACCATTTTAGGGATAGAAGCGTTTGCCGTTATATGGTCGCTAACGCTGAGTAGAAATGACAAGGTTTTCAATGATAAAAATTCAACTCGTTGGCACATTCTCTTCAGATGCACAGGTATTCTCCGTTCGTGATTCACATTCCAACAAACGAAGTTTCGAGACCTTTTTACGGAGGCTTCTGTGTGACTAGAAAGTGACGAGGAATATTTTTATTCTGCATGGATGGCCGCATGATCTCCGGATAGGCCTTTCATAAACGACGATGATTTACGTCAACATGATTATACTATGTCTGTTGTTGTTTTATTTTTTGTACTTTGAGATAGTGACTGTGCATCTTAGTTATATAAAGGCCGGGTTGTTTAAAACTTTTGAAGTAATAAAAGCCATTTGTAAAAAAAAATGCAAAGCTAACCAAGTGCCGAATAAATGTGAAACCGTGACGGACGTGAGCAAGCTCAGTCCTCAAGGTTTGCTGTGAGCAATGGACAACGAATTCTTCAAAAGAAAATTGCCGAATGTGTACGTTCACTCTATCAAAGAGAAAATGTCGACCATCTCCCGATGTTTTGTGTACTTCGATGATGCTTACGTCCAATTAGTCAGTGTTGCTCGAGGAAGCCGCAAAAACAAAATGCACGCAGATCTCGAGAAAAACTGCCCCCCAGGACGAAGCCTGCCTGCCTACGTCACTGGCAATAACGGCGAACTGCAACTGGAGGTGCTTCCCCCTCCATACAAAACGCGCACGATCCCCCAGCGAGCTTTAAAAAGAAAAGTCCCGGCATCTCTACAATAAGGTAACATAACCAGGCTATAAGAATTAAAATATTAAATTCTTGCTTAGTTGAAGGAGAGAGGAAGAGAGAGAAAAGAAACGGGCTCTTGAGAGCATGGTTAATAGTATAGCTAACTGCTGACTATAAGCCATTTTATAGTCCATCTTATAGCTAGCTTGTATAATAGTTAGCTATAAAAGAGTACTACTTTTATCATATATGACACACCTTTCATTCTCATAAAGCACTTAGGAGCACGTGCTAGAGCTAGCTCTTCACGAAGAGTCTGCTT
This sequence comes from Hordeum vulgare subsp. vulgare, assembly GCF_904849725.1. Classification (NCBI taxonomy): domain Eukaryota; kingdom Viridiplantae; phylum Streptophyta; class Magnoliopsida; order Poales; family Poaceae; genus Hordeum; species Hordeum vulgare. The sequence continues at coordinate 615,990,877 of NC_058519.1, read as the reverse complement.
CCCTTCTCTCTCCTCTTCTCTCTCATCCAATTCAGCAAAGATATAATATTTTAATCCTTACAGTGTGCTCACTGTACCTTATTGTACTTGCTGTGATGAGTAGCCAGCTCCAGCATAAGACCCAAGACACTTTGTAAGATAGTATGATGGGTCAGCTACTATTAAAATAGTACACATGTAAAACATACTACTCTATATGACATGAGAACTCCTTAGACTGGTTTAGACTGGTCATAGTGGAGAGTTTCATATAGTAGTATAATGCATATGATAATACTATTAACATGTATGATACATAGTGGTCATAGTGGAGTACCTTCATAATGCATAGTACTATCATAAGTTAGTATCATAAATGACATTATTTATTAACATCTATGACACCTAGTAGCCTTGCATTTAACATGTTACGGTATCAATCTATGTTACTCTAATCTTTTTTTTAATTGTCTGCCACATTAGCATGTTTGTTAATCCTAAGTACATGATACTACCTAAATTATTTTCACTATGGCTAGCCTTATAATCGATTGTTCGCTATATTATTAACCATGCTCTTAATAAAAAGTTCATTTTCCAACTTTTTTCTCTATAGCAGCGTCCTTCATCCTCGCACTGAAGTTTCAAGACTGCAAAAATGACTGCACGCATTGCTTGCAGCTGCCGCTAGCTGGTGCGTGAGTAGGGCATCCGGTTGAGTGCGCGCCGAGCGCAGACAAGATGTGCAAGTGTGGGCGCGAGTCGACTGTTCGCAAGTTGCTGCCGTGGCGTGCATGCATGCACGGTCGCACGGGTGCACCACACCTCAAGATTCCCACCCGTATGACACTAACTTGAAGGAGGGGACCTCAAATTATTTTTCTGTTATCTTTTTTCTCCATCTATGCTTGATGAAAAAAAATCATCACGTACAGATACAGTAGAGTGCACGATAGGCATTGATTGGTGTCCATTATTAGCGTGGCCAGGCATGTGGGGCACCTGTCTCCTATGTTGGCAAAAAGCCTGGCGCGCTAATTATCGGCACTAAGCGTATGCAATAGTTTAAGCTCCTCGCCAAAAAAGAAAATCAGTAGTTTAAGCAAAGCTGCGCAATCTTATACTGATACAAGTACAGCCGGAATATATTGATGCCCAAGTCTCCGACTGGAGGAGGCACCACGAATCCTTCTGCAATGATTGTAGACGCGAATACTGATCGACTCCGCTCTTTTTAAAAGCCAGGCGCACAATCTAATTTACAAACTTTTTACAGCCATTATTATTATTGTTTTAGAATGGCTAATTTTACATTCACGAGACCCCCTCTAATTTAGCTATACCTTCTACGAGTAGTTGTTAGTTTTTCCTTTTTTATCAGTACGGCGATACATTTCCGCTACCCGAATTTAATGGTTTTCCTAAAAAAAAATGGCACTGGCTACATCAACAAGGGACGTTCAAGAGCGATGTCTCCTTTGATCATTGGGGACCTCTTCACGGACACAGCACGATCGCCGTCGTTTTCGTCTCGGTGGAGCCGAGCGCATGCGTGTCCCACGTCCACCATGAAAGCCAACCACTGCACTCCACCGTGGCCCATGCGCCAATAAACAAGCCGAACCGCTCCATCACCCATGGCTACCCCGCCCCGGCCGTCCGGCGCGCGGTATCGCCCGACCCGCGGGCGCACCGGTCCACAGTATTCCGACGGCCTCGCCGCGTCCGTCCCCACGCACCATATATACCCACAGCCTTCCCCTTCTTCCCCTTCACCCACCCAGCTCATTCGCTCGCTCTCCTCTTCCTCTCTCTCCCCGCACCCGAAGCAGCAAGCTCTGCTCATCATTCTTGCTCGAAAGTCACCTACGCACACGTACCATACCATGGCGGCGTCGGCGGCCTGCTCCTTCTTCTTCTTCGACGCCGAGCCGCTCGGCGAGCCCGGCATGCCGGCGCAGGACGCGTGCGCGCTCTGCACCAAGCCGCTGGCGCGCGACAGCGACGTCTTCATGTACAAGGGGGACACGCCCTTCTGCAGCGAGGAGTGCCGCGACGAGCAGATGCAGCTCGACGCCATCTCCGCCAGGCAGGCCGCCCGGAGGCAGCAGCGGTTCTCGTCGGCGACGGAGGCCCGGCGCGGGCAGCAGGAGTCCAGGAAGGTCTCCGTCGCGAGCTAGCCGGCAAAGCTCGCCGCCCAGTAGAGTAGAGCTCGGCTTGAATCAACGGGATCCCAAGAGTCACCGATCTGGCGAGACCAAGGAGACTGGTGTCTCCGCTTCGTCTCGCCTGAGCCGGAGAAGCAGTGACGGGTCTGAGAAAGTTCATGCGCTGAGGCTCCGGCCATCTGGGTCGCCCACTGGATTGGACGCCTGCTTCTCCGTGCTCCGACTGGCTCCTTGTTGCCTCTGTGTGTGCGTTTGTTTGAGGCTTTTGAGCCGCGGTTGGTGCAACACCATCTGTAAATCGAAACCATCTGGGAATCCCTGTTTCAACACAAAATTTTGCCCAAAGATCATGGCTTGTCTGAGCTTTACCTTTCCCGATCACCGTCCATCATTCGACCGGCCATGTGTAGAGCATCTAAGGCGCTGCACAATGAAATCTCGCCGTATACTAGTATACCAGTGAAAGGCGTAGACACCGCTTGAACGAGATTACTATGTCGCCTCCTTATCAATCAGATGTCCGTGCAAAATTCCTAGGTTAATCATGTAGACAGGGGATCGATGGGCTTGCGCAAGATTTGAGAAGAGAGATTCCAACTAGTTACGTTAGTGCACGCTACAGCAAAAGGTGGAACAAAAGGCATGAAAAGAGATTCGTTAAGCATTCACTTCACTTTGTGTTGCTGTTGATACAACGATTTTGATTTGTCTCCGGTTAGTCAAGAATTCAAGAAGATAGGGATTGAACTCCATGATCGCCTGGCCATGCACGAATATTACTCTTACTACTCTATTTTCCTCCTTTCTTGGTTCTAAAACGACGAGGGTAAATGTATAGAGCGAAAATAGACGTTGCAACTGAACATTTTGCCCCTTGGCGTTCCGCAGGCTGATGATGGTGGAACGAATAATACTACACAATTCATAAGTCTGCAACTTCGCACTAATTCCAGAGTAGTAGTATCTCTGTAAACTAATATACTGTAAGAGCGAGGGAGTATATGCTAGAAAAGGAGGAAATAAAAATAGAGGAAGAGACTCGTTATGATTTTGTGTTGTTGTTGGTGAGATGACTTAACAAATTTCCTTGATCCGGTAGATCAAGATGATAGTGATATAACTCCATTTGAACAGCGCATGTATGAACGGGAGAACTCTATTTCTGTCTAGAGTCTACAGCACTGCATTTTCTGACGACCAATTCACGTTGCGTTATTAAATGCATGGAGCAGAACACAAAAGGTCTTTTAAAAAAAAAACCAGAAACCATATTCCTATTTAAAATGTTGCACAAAAAGACAAAATTGACAAAAAGGATCCCTGAGGGAAAAGAACGCACAGAGTGAACCATCGGGGAAAAGATTTCACTCGTCTAACCCTTTTGTGTGGCGCCCGACACGTAGGCGCCACACTACACTGTGTGACGCCTAACCGTTCGGCGCCACACGTCCCGACCACCTCACAGAGAGGGCCCATCCCCCAGGCCGTGTGATGCCTAAGGCCTCAGACGTCACACATTGTAATGTGTGGCGTCGAACGCTTAGGCGCCATACATTGACTTATACAACCATGGGCCAGCCCACCACCCCACCCCTCCTCATTCCCCTCTCCCATCCCCCTCTCCCAGCCACGTGCCCCTCTTCAAATCCTTCTCCAAATCACCAAATCTGAAAGTTTGGACCGGGCATTTGTTGTCCAATCACTCCCCTAAGGTAATCCTCACCTCTCCCCTCATTCTCATCCAAACAAAAATCTCTTGTGGTCATTTTTTTTTTGCAAATTTGAGGAAACCCTAGTTTTTCATGAAATGTGGGATGTATATGATATTGTTGTATTTGATTGTATGTTAGGATAAGGGGTATGATGGGGTTAGGATTAGGGTTGTTTGGATGTTTGCATTATGGTTGTTTTAGGGTTAGGCTAGGGTTAAGGATGTTTGGTTGTGTTAGGGTTATGATGGGGTTAGGGTTAGGGTTAGTGTTATGGATGTTTGGAAGTTAGTAATTAGATATTGTAGTTGTATGATTGCTTATAAAAAATGTTCTATGTTTTGTTGTTTAGGGATGGGAAGAAGATGTGTTTATGTTCATCACGTGGACAAGGATGCCTTTTTAAAAGGCAATATTGATCCGGACCCGGATGAGCTTGACATGGTGTTCGATTTGTGTCCTAGCTATGGTGAATTGTTGGAACAAGTCCGAAAGGATTTGAATTGGATGGACCCTAGTGATGTAGTTGAGTTTGATGGTAGGCATAATGTGGGATTCGGAATGCACATTCGTTGGAAGACCATGCGTGTCAACTCCGAGCAACGTTGGCTTGCATACAAGGATACAGTGGCCGAATCACTAGACAAGGCTCTAGAGTTATTTGCCATCAAAACAAATGTTCCTAACTTTCAGTTGGCTTTGAACCGGGTTGCCTCTCCGATTGTTGAAGCTATTCCTCCACCCATCAACGAAGAGGCCAACATTGAAACTGTTTCTTGTGTCCAACATGAACCATTGCTAGAGGCTAATGATGAGCACGATGATAATGAGAATGATGGTACTGTTCTTCATGACAACAATCTTGGTGATTTGGACAAATATAATTTGCAAGAGACAATGAACCATTCTATTCCGTACTCACGTGGCTATGCATCTGAGTTTGACGATGAGGGTCCACATGTGAAAACCTTAGGCGCCACACATGTGAAAAGCTGCTGGAATCTGAATTTTGATAGCAATTGACAACATATAGTTTCACAGCATGTTGACAGCAATTGACAACATATATTGTGACAACAATTGAAATCATATATTTTGATAGCATATAAATCATCGTAAGCAAATGGTTCACAACACAAGTAAATGGTTCACAACTCCTAATGGTTCACAATAAAAGTGCAACACCAAGTAAATGGTTCACAACTCCAAATGGTTCACAACACAAGTAAATGGTTCACAACACAAGTGCAACACCAACAAGTGCAAACGCTTCACAACTCCAAATGGCTCCTGTTCACATCTTGGGGCCTCGTCCCCTCTTAGAAACTAGTTTCTTTCTTCTCGCAACTACAAATTGCTCCGGGTCATCCGACTCATCGTCATCGTCATCGTCATCGTCATCCTCATCGTCCATGCTTCTCATCCTTGACAAACGAGAGCCCCCGACGACCGGGTTCTTTCCTTTCGCATAATTTTGTTACATGTGAAGCTGTGTGTCGGTATCCACCCACTCCGGCGGGTGTGGCTGAAACAACCCAAATTGATGCATCACACGATGCGGGAGATGAAACTCAACCGCCCAATTGCATATAAGGGGACAATGCATTAGCCAAAGATGTTTTTCCTACAGGCATAGTGGATTGAGCTCGAACGTGTGTGCATCACCAAAGTTTGGCCCGGCACCATATGGCTGCCATTCCACCTACAACACAACATAAAAGGCACAATTCATTTTACTCACAACATAAAAGCTGGAAGTCAACTCTGAAACCATCTTACCTGCTCGGCGGTAAGCGAATCCATCTCGTTGGTGTATTGCTCGTACAATAGGTTCACTTCGCTTGCCACCTCCGATACCAAGTCCCACTTGTAAGCCCATGTAGGAAGCTGATACATCTCCGTCGTATCTATAATTTTTGATTGTTTCATGCCAATATTCTATAACTTTCATATACTTTTGGCAACTTTTTATACTAGTTTTGGGACTAACATATTGATCCAGTGCCAGTGCCAGTTCCTGTTTGTTGCATGTTTTTTGTTTCGCAGAATATCCATACCAAACGAAGTCCAAACGTAATAAAAACTTACGGAGATTTTTTTTGAAATATTTATGATTTTTGGTAATAATAATCAACGCGAGGCGATGCACGGAGTGCCCACAAGCCCTGTAGCCGCGGCCAGGGGGTGGGCCTGCGGCTGGCAGGCTTGTGGCCACTCCTTAAGGCGGTTGGAGCCCTTCTTTCGCCGCAAGAAACATAATATGGAGAAGAAAATCGTGTTAAAATTTCAGCCTAATCGGAGTTACGGATCTCCGGGAATATAAGAAACGGTGAAACGCAGAATCTGGGAGCGCAGAAACAGAAGGACACAGAGAGAGAGATCCAATCTCGGAGGGGCTCTCGCCCCTCCGCCGCCATGGAGACCATGGACCAGAGGGTAAACCCTTCTCCCATCTAGGGAGGAGGTCAAGGAAGAAGAAGAAGGAGGGGGCCCCTCTCCCCTCTCTCCCGGCGGCGCCGGAACGCCGCCCGGGACATCATCGTGTGACGGCATCTACGCCAACACCTCTGTCATCTTCACCAACATCTCCATCATCTTCCCACATCTATATTCAGCGGTTCACTCTCCCGTAACCCGCTGTACCCTCTACTTGAACATGGTGCTTTATGCTACATATTATTATCCAATGATATGTTGCTATCCTATGATGTCTGAGTAGATTATCGTTGTCCTATCGGTGATTGATGAATTGATATGATTGGTTTAATTTGCTTGTGGTTATGTTGTTGTCCTTTGGTGCCCATCATATGATCGCGCACGTGGATCACACCATAGGGTTAGTTGTATGTTGATAGGACTATGTATTGGCAGGCTAGAGTGACAGAAGCTTCAAACCTTGCATAGAAATTGATGCATATGGGATTCAAGGGGGACCAATATATCTTATTGCTATGGTTGGGTTTTACCTTAATGAACGTTAGTAGTTGCGGACGCTTGCTAATAGTTCCAATCATAAGTGCATAGAATTCCAAGTAAGGGATGACATGCTAGCACAGGCCTCTCCCACATGATACTTGCTATCGATCTAGTAATGTAGTCAATTGCTTAGGGACAATTCCGCAACTCCTACCATCACTTTTCCACACTCGTTAGACACTCGTAGTTGTTTCTTTATCTAACCAGCCCCTAGTTTTATTTTCGTGTTCTTTACTTTCTTGCAAGCCTATCCTATCACTCCTACAAAGTACTTCTAGTTTCATACTTGTTCTAGGTAAAGCGAACGTAAAGTGTGCGTAGAGTTGTATCGGTGGTCGGTAGAACTTGAGGGAATACTTGTCCTACCTTTAGCTCCTTGTTGGGTTCGACACTCTTACTTATCGAGAAAGGCTACAATTGATCCCCTATACTTGTGTGTTATCAGAAGCCGTACAGGGTTGCAGTGGTCATCCCAGGTATTCCACTTTGAGGTTTTAGGGCGTCCAACAGGAATGCGCTCCCAGCTCCATACCGAAAGTATGAGCATACAACCACCAACTCCACCGTCCTTTGTGGACGTGCGACAAACATCGTCCAACTACAAGTAACAACAAACATGCATCAGTTTAGCAGAAAAGGATAACAAAGAGTACTTACTATTAATAGTTTATTACCTGCCGATACAAGTAAGCCAGTGCGGCCGATCCCCAACTGAACTTGTTGTCGAAAACAGTCAATGCCTTCAGCCACATCCATGGAGCATTCTTGCCAGTGCCGTCAGCGAAGATAGTACTAGAGATGACGTACCACATGTACACGTGAGCATACCTCTGGATCAACTCGTCATTTGCGTCCTCAGGACAATGAGCAAAGTTGGCGGCAATCCAAGTGAAAGGAGCGCCGGCCGGGACTCTATCTTTCTTCCCTCCATCTTCTACCTCCGGCTCTGGAGGCGACATACCAATAAGGGCCTTCATTTGTTGCCGCCATCCCTCGGAATCAGTGCTCATACAAAGAGGCTTCCGCTCGATCGGAAGTGCGGTGATCATGGAAACATCTTGAATATTAACTGTCATCTCTCCGGTCCGGAGGTGAAAACTATGTGTCTCCGGCCTCCACCGATCAATAAGTGCAGTGACTGCCGCAGCATTCAGATTGGGCGTTGACCGACTCACAAGCTGAATGAATGGAAGGAGTCCTGTCATCTCGATGTATGGTGTGTACCGCTCATCGTACTGCATTACAGTCGATGCCCCGTGAGACCGGATCTTCAAGGGCATAAGCTCCTGCTAACAAATAGGAGTGAGTGATATCATTACATTTTCATCTTTTTAAATACATGATTTTTATCATATGGTCTACTTACCATTTTCTTCTCCGACATCAAATAGGCCCGGTGTTCAACGTCATAAACATCATTCAAAAGCCACACCATCCTACAAATCACAAAAAAAACTCATATTCAAAAAAAATACTCATCTACTAATCCACTCATCTACATATTACTCATATCCTAGCTACTCATATGAATCTACTCATATCCTAACTACTAATATGAATTTACTCATATCCTAACTACTCATATCCTAACTACTAATATGAATCTACTCATATCCTAACTACTCATATCCTAACTACTAATATGAATCTACTCATATTCTAACTACCTATATGAATCTACTCATATCCTAACTACTCATATGAATCTACTCATATCCTAACTACTCATATGAATCTACTCATATCAATCTACTCATCTACTCATATCAATCTACTCATCTACTCAAACAAAACCCTATTCCATTTGGATAGAGGGATGGGAAACGGAAGAGATTACCTGGTAGCCAACCTTGAGGGATTAATCCACGGAAGAAATCAACAGATCTGAAGGGGATGGGGGAGGGGATTCGGACTTGGAGTAGAGCCAGCCGCCGCCGGTTTGAATGAGGGAGGGGAATGAGGAGGGGGTGGAAAGGGGGCTGGCCCGTGGGTGTATAAGTCAATGTGTGGCACCTAAGCGTTCGGCGCCACACATTACAATGTGTGACACCCGAGGCTTAGGCGTCACACGGCCGGGGGGGCCCTCTCTGCCAGGTGGTCGGGGCGTGTGGCGCTGAACGGTTAGGCGTTACACTGTGTAGTGTGGCGCCTAGGTGTCGGACGCCACACAAAAGGGTCAGACGACCGAAATCTTTTTCCGAGGGTTCACTCTGTGAATTCTTTCACCCGAGGGATCATTTTTGTCAATTTTGCCGCACAAAAACTCCACGTAGTACCTGTTCATTTGCATTGCAACCATACACCCAGCCCGAGCTAACCGTCGCCAGATTGAAATACTAGGATCTGCACCGTTGCACGTCTGATGACCGTAGAACCCTGGAGGCGACGTTGGCACAACGATCGGCCCCGGAGGAAGCACGTCATGCCCTCGCTGGATCCCACGGACGCATGTACCCGGCGTCTGTCGGACTACCGTGACAGCGCATGGACGGCCACCGCCCACGCCTTACTCGTGCGTGCATCCAAGCCGTGGCCCTCGGCTGCTCCGTTCACGTATGCGTCGGGCATCCTTCCAAGCAAAACCGCACGCAGTGATGCTTTTCTTCATCGTCTCTGCTGCAGACTCCCCCTTGGCTTGCCCTCGGTGAAAACGTCGGCATTTGTTTACTGCTGCTACTGGCCAAGTAGCCAGTGCCCCCGCAGCAAAGCGACCGTGCTTGGGCGTGAAGTTTCGCGAGTATAAATTACTCTGGGGCACGAATCTCTGCGAGGCAAAAGCTACTACCACTACTCCTAGCTGCGCTTGCTTCCGGGAAAGAGGCCTCGCCGTCGTAGCGAGATGCCACTGGCTCCCCGATTCTCTGTACTCCAAGTGGCCGTCGCAGCTCACGAGGGCGGCTAGGCTAGAGTAATTATCAACGGACAAATCACAGTACTCGTACTAATTAAACCCTCCTGCACAGAGAGATGATTGGACGGCGCAAAGCCAAAGGTGGCACAGCGCCCTAGTCGCTTAAACAACCGTCCTGCCTCCGTAAACCACAAGCTTCTTTCTGACGATCATGGTACTACCATACTACGTGTTGGACGTAGGTACCATCGGCTCTCTGCTACGTAGCCCGGATCGAAGCGGGAATCTGCCAAGGCGTCGAGCTAGCGTTACCTCATCGGCCATGGCGCGGCTCCCGATGCGGGTGCTTCGTACATGGCGTGCACGGTGCACCAACGCGAGCCATGAATGCATGAGTCCCGTCGAGGGAAAAAGAAAAGCTGGCTAGCCGGTGGTTCCTGCTGGTCCATGGCATGGCCACTGTTTATTGTATGCCTAACCATGTGGATGTGGGTGTGTGTTGCCCTCTCATACGCGGGCAAAAAGCCTACATGACCAGTGTCAGTAGTGTGGCAAGGTTGGTTTAGTTTAAGTTTAACCCAGTGTTTAGAGGCCGCCTAATGTAGGATTATATTCGAGCGCACATGATCGATCCACGCAGTGGTGGCCTTGCACTGCAGCTCGGTGTGCTGGGAGAGCAGCAGAACCAGCATCGTAGCAAGGCGGATCACGTAGAAAAAACGGGGTTAATTGGTGTGCAAGTAAAGAAAGGAACTGGTACGAAAATTAGTGCCTCAACTTGTTTCCTACGCCGCCGTTTGAGATCTAGGAGAGGCATGCATGTGCATGTGCCCGCATGCGTCCTCGTCAGCCATGAGTGTGACACGTAAGTATGCATATCGTGTTTGCCTCAGCTAGGAGCTACGTATCTCTCGAACCGTCTCAAACATTCGAACAACCCATTTAATCACTGATCGGTCATAAAATATTGATCCACGCTGATCCTTCATATCCATTTCAACATCTGGACTGACGGCACCCCCATATTCATCTTAAATGACGATATAATTGTTGAGTAAATAGGCAATTTTCCGAGTACATTAATCCACAAAATAATAACTAGCATGGTATTGACTAGACTAATGACATACTGATCTTGAGCTAACCTAGCACATACTACGCATATAGTGGATACATCTATGCAAACAAGTAGTACTGCTAGAGTAAATACGAACAAGAGGATAAACGAGTCATACCCTCCAATCGGCCAGTTGGCCGTAGCAGCAGCAGCGGCAGTATCCTCTGCCGTCTTCTTCTCGGCTTCCTCGCGGAGACGATCAGCTTCGCTTGGTGAAGACATGGCGATGACGAGGGCGACGCGGACGTAGACGAAGCAGACGGACGGAGGCGAGCAGTCGCGTGATCGCTCCCCAAAAACCTAATCGCCCCTCTCTCGTACAGGAACCGGAGAGGCGAGGTTTCAGAGGCCTGCTCTCCCGTCGACCGTGTACGCGGTAAACGGGACGGAGTCGCCGGCGGCAGCAACAGTTTAAGGAACGAACGCGTGAGGCAGATGTGATCTGATTGTAGGCGATCGCATGCTTATAAAGGCGGCTCGGGTGGAGAGACGTGGGCCAAGCCCACGTCCGAGTCGGTAACGATCACGATCCGACGTCTCGGATCGTGCCTTGTCCGTTACGTATTCTCCGTTCCTGACCGGCAAAAATAAGCGCGTAGGTATGAGCTCGGCTCGGCTCATTCCCGCAACCCGCGGCGCGTCGTGACGAGGCGGGCGGCGGAGGAGGAGTGCGCGAGGGCACCTTCTCTTCTCACTCTCCAATAGCATGTGGAAGAGAGACCCTTATAAAGGGGTCCAAACTCTCCTCCACTAGCGGGGTGGGACTAAACTCCCACCACCTTGCCATGCCACCACCTACATGGGCCCTTGTAGATTTTCTGAAATTCTCTAATGGGCCTAAGGCCCACCTCCAAATTTCAACAATCCCCCACCAGATCTCAAGGGCACATCGTGTTCCCTCGTTCCAATCACTGTTTTAATATACCAGCATTTCAGTGAAGACCTATTAAGGTTGAGCTTCACCTAGAACAAGTAGCTACACTCCTTTACAATTGAACAATGGACTATGCCTTGAATTGTCAGCTTGGCGTAAAAGAGCTTCACCACAAGTCTTACTAGTACTAGACTGCCGAAGGTGACCCCTCGGGTGGAGCATATTAGTCACACTCCTGGCCTATTCATGAGTTTACTAGAGATCACCCAAACCTCATAGACTGTGACCAGCAGTCAAGCTCATATAGGTGTGTTCCTCCAAAGATCGCTCTGTAGGACAGTATCTTGCTTACATATAAGCTTTAGAACACATTAAGACAGTAGTCATCCTACCGTACAGTATCCGAGAGTATTGCATCTCCAACGGAGTGGGTTAGTAAAGTTACTCTCCTCAGTTCACCACTGGCTTGTTTTCCCAGGTCCTACTTCACGGGATCTCCGATCATATAGGTTGGGTTACTACCATGGCAACTCATGTGGGTCTCATACCCATCTCCCTCGATGCACTATCTATCACAACACGTGATAGCCCTTTAGTAAAGGGATCTGCCAGATTCTTAGCCGTTTGGATATAATCCAACGCTATCACTCCGGAGTTTCTCAAACGTCTGACAGCCTTCAATCTCATTCTTATATGTTTGTTGGACTTCATATTGTCCTTTGAACTCTTCACTTTAACAATAACCGTCTGATTATCGCAGTTCATAAGGATAGCCGGAACCGGCTTCTCAACCACAGGTAAGTCCATCAAAAGATCTCGAAGAAATTCTGCTTCGACACCAGATGTGTCTAATGCTGTTAATTTGCTTCCATTGTCGATCTTGTTAAGATCGTTTGCTTGCAAGACTTCCAGGAAACAGCACCACCCCCAAGAGTAAACATATACCCAGTAGTGGCCTTCATCTCATCAGCATCAGAGATCCAATTCGCATCACTATACCCTTCAAGTACCGATGGGAATCCCGTATAGTGAAGCCCGTGGTTGACAGTACCTTTCAAGTAGCGCATAATTCTTTCAACAGCACGCCAATGAACATCGCCCGGGTTTGCAACAAACTGGCTAAGTTTGCTCACAGCAAACGCGATGTCAGGCCTCGTTGCGCTAGCTAGGTACATAAGTGAACCGATAATTTGAGAGAATCTCAATTGATCTATAGCTGTGCCTTTAAACTTTCGAATAAGCACACTAGGATCATATGGGGTTTGACAAATTTTGCAGTCTGAATATCCAAAGCGACTCAAAATCTTATCAACATAGTGGGATTGCAGGAGTGTAATCCCACCCTCATCATCTCTCAACAGCTTGATGTTCAAGATAACATCAGCCACCCCAAGGTCCTTCATCTCAAAGTTTTGAGACAGAAAAGACTTAACCTCCTCAATTACTTTGAGGTTGGTTCCAAATATCAGTATGTCATCAACATACAAGCACAATTTAGATTCGAGCGCCTCCCACAAGTCCTTGGCAACATGCATATGTAAATATGCATCAACCAGCTTATCTCCGATCACGCTAATGACTGCTCCAAGGAATAGGACGGTGGCCTCCTTAAACATCTTCTCCTGTTCAGGAGTGATAGTTTCCGTAGGAGTGACACCGGCTACCCAGAACACGTTCATAGCCGTGAGCCATAAGGTGGTTCTCGTTTGCCAACGCTTGAAAAAGGTACCGGTAAACTTATCCGGTTTCAGTGCAGCAGCAAAACCATTACTCGAAAAATTCCTACAGACATTAGGTTTTTGGATTGTTGAGTAAATAGGCAATTTTCCGAGTACATTAATCCACAAAATAATAACTAGCATGGCATTGACTAGACTAATGACATACTGATCTTGAGCTAACCTACCACATACTACGCATATAGTGGATACATCTATGCAAACAAGTAGTACTGCTAGAGTAAATACGAACAAGAGGATAAACGAGTCATACCCTCCAATCGGCCAGTTGGTCGTAGCAGCAGCAGCGGCAGTATCCTCTGCCGTCTTCTTCTCGGCTTCCTCGCGGAGACGATCAGCTTCGCTTGGTGAAGACATGGCGATGACGAGGGCGACGCGGACGTAGACGAAGCAGACGGACGGAGGCGAGCAGTCGCGTGATCGCTCCCCAAAAACCTAATCGCCCCTCTCCCGTACAGGAACCGGAGAGGCGAGGTTTCGGAGGCCTGCTCTCCCGTTGACCGTGTACGCGGTAAACGGGACGGAGTCGCCGGCGGCAGCAGCAGTTTAAGGAACGAACGCGTGAGGCAGATGTGATCTGATTTCGTGACGGCTAGGGTAGGCGATCGCATGCTTATAAAGGCGGCTCGGGTGGAGAGACGTGGGCCAAGCCCACGTCCGAGTCGGTAACGATCACGATCCGACGTCTCGGATCGTGCCTTGTCCGTTACGTATTCTTCGTTCCTGACCGGCAAAAATAAGCGCGTAGGTATGAGCTCGGCTCGGCTCATTCCCGCAACCCGCGGCGCGTCGTGACGAGGCGAGGCGGGCGGCGGAGGAGGCACCTTCTCTTCTCACTCTACAATAGCATGTGGAAGAGAGACCCTTATAAAGGGGTCCAAACTCTCCTCCACTAGCGGGGTGGGACTAAACTCCCACCACCTTGCCATGCCACCACCTACATGGGCCCTTGTAGATTTTCTGAAATTCTCTAATGGGCCTAAGGCCCACCTCCAAATTTCAACAATAATGACTCGCATACACGTCCGGTCAGTCTGCCACGTAGAACGTTACCCTATCTGAATCACCTTTTTCTTTTCCTTTATTTTTTTATATCTCTTTTCTTCTCCATCAATCATGCAAGGGAAATATAAGAAGTAGAATAAGAACCTATATATGAGTAAAAATATGAGAGGTACGGCTACGCGAATAAAAAAAATAGGAGTTTATAATGAACACGTCCGATCATCGATTAGTTGTGTTCACGGGCATTTTAGAGATCAGATTTACAAGTTTCGATTGTAGATGTTTTATGCCGCTGGAAACAATGTCCTTATGGATCAAACAAACAGCTGTTGTTTGTTCGCTTCGTGCTAGTGAGGTTGATATATATGGCCACTGTGTCAGACGAGCAATTTGCTCGTTCTTTTTCTTCGTCGTGTCCGCTAACCACCGTAGGCCATCGATCGAGTTGCAATTCCTCGGCCTCCACCATTATTCGGGACGTATCAGCCAGGTATGAATATGTCAATGCTAAGTTGGTGACAACAAGAAGACTGACAACGAGAAGCTCCTCCGACGAGACGACTGACAACGAGAGAATCCCTGTGATGTTTGGTGGTTGAATGGCTGAGGCACTGGCACTGGATCCACGGTGTCTGTTACTAGCACAATTTCTTTCTTGTTGGTGTTGGGTGGTTGAGGGTTGAGACGCTGAATTCACGGTTCCAGGAAGAATTCTTTCGAGAATTTTAAATGCGAAAATTGTAGAGGTGGCCGGCCTGCTGCGGGTAGACTTCCGTTCCTTCTTCCAGCGGCTATCAGAAATCTGGGATCGCCCATTCCCATTTGTTTTTCCCTACATTTCTGCGACACTTGGATTCCCTTGAGTGTATTATAGTACATCATTTTACGTGTTACAAGTACAGGATTGGAAGCGATATACTTAACAACGAAGGCGAGTTTCCGTATGCTATGCCGTGTCAATACTTGCTTTTTTATCGCGAATCTACGTCGTGTCATGTGACTGGTACTTGCACGAAAGGTTCTTATTCTTTTCTATTCGTATGGAGAATACATACACTAAGGTTTCTTTCTGCCCGATTTAAGAATCTCTCTCGGTCATGCATGACTCAGCCGAACCTGCATTTTCTTTGTGTTCCTCCTGCTATTTTTTTTGTTGGTGAGGCATATAGCGAACGGCAGTCGAATAGTCAGTGCAGTTTTTCGTGTGGAATAATCAGAGGAGTTAATTCAGTCAGCTGACCCGGCTCAGTCAAGCGTGACTGTGTACAGAGTGCAATTATTTTGGTCACGTCAGGGTGATATGTTTGACCATTGGAAACAGCCGCTTTCAGCGTCATTGAACTGCTGATCTATTGAGATATTTAACCACTACCGAGTAGGAAATCGTGCGTTACATTTGGCTTTCCAAACTGTTCCACCTTACAAGGCTCGTTCCGTCGTTCGTGTTCCAATTTACATAAGCGCAGCCTTACTAAGTGCACTAGATAAGGCGCTAAAATAAAATCAGCTTCAAACACTGATGCACCATTTTTGTACTCGTACTATCAAGTCCCACGTCCAAGGAGGCAAGAGTAGCACGGGCCACGGGGGCTGTGATGCCAAGAATTGACATCCGTCTACTCATGAACGAACGAACGAGCTAGCTAGCTAGCTACCCGAGCCCAGCAGCACGAAACGCTACCACACAATGTCGACATTCTACATTTGGCACGTCAGAGTGACACTTTTTCCTGTGGCAACCGTGAATCTCCAGTGACAGCACCTGCAGTATGAACGATGCCACAGTAAAAACAGAAGAAGAAAAATAAACAGAAGAAGAAGGGGAGATTTTTTTTGCCAAACATCGATGCAGCGGGTTGCGCCCACTGAGTTGTCCGCGGCAGAAAACGACGGCGGTGCGCGTGGCAACAAAATACGCATCCGTCAAGCTCGGCGATGAATATGATACTACCACCTACGTCTCTTTCGTCCCGAACCAAAAATATTGCGGGAGCAGAAGAATTGGTACTTCCGGAAATAAATTAAGGAGCCGTTTATTGATTGTTAGATGAGTGAAGTAAGCGAGAGGAACATTGAACAAGCAATTCATCATACTGCTAGATTCAATAGTCTCAAATAATTGAGCTCATTAACGTCGAAACCTAACCCAACTTATTGGTATTGTAGGTGGCTGATGAGTCGGAGCTGTCACCGCTTCTGATTGCTACCGCTTAATGTCAGCGAGTTGATCATTTTTTTAGCTTAAACGTAGAACAATCGCTCTACGGTATTTTCATTATTTATAAAAGGTTACAAAAATGAATTACATCACATCAACCACATCATAAATTAGCCTATGCTAGTCCTGGAAAAAAAGCCATATCAAATTACAGATGGTTGTCTATTCAGAAATTAATGAGCTCTGCTTTACTAGGCTTTGATCAGAGTTGAACGGTCGAAAGACCTTCTTTGAGATAGTATAGCCAAGAATCCAGATGTGTGGCTGCATTTCTGAAGATTTTATCATTTCTTACATACCATAATCCCAGCAACCCATAATTATAATATCCATTGCTATCTCTCATGGGAGGTGCTGGAGTGTGAGCTGTATTTCATCATAGGCTAAAATTCTTCTTTGTTTCTCGGGCGTCAAATGATATCCCAACATATGAATGCAAAAGGGCAATCCCAAAACACATGATGGAGTGTGTCTTCGGTTTGATCTGCACACATAGCACAATTATAATCTTCCAAGAAATATTCTTTTTGTGAAGTAGGTTTCTCACATTCAGCCTATCATAGAGGAGCAATCAACATAAAATCTTGTGCCTTAACCTGCATGACGATTTCCATAGATGCTTAAAGAATGAATGAGTATATGGATCCCTTGTAGTGATTTCTACATTTCATGGATGAATAAAGGTTGCATTTCCATGAATAACACCATCTGTCATGTTGCTCAGTTGGTGCAACCGTAAGCACAAGGTTTTGGAGCTCATTGAATTATTGGAAAGTTTGCTGAGAGAGGGGCCTATGAAAGTTCTGGCTTAAATCAATGAGCTCATAGATGTGTGACAGTGCAATGGTTGAGTTTGTAGCAAACGAGAAGAGTTCAAGGAACTTTTGTTTCACAGGTATATCTGACCAATTATCATTCTGAAACTGAATTGTATCTCCTATTCCAATCTTGGAGAGTGCCCTTTTCTTATAATTATTTGGTAGTTTGAGTATGTTCTTCCACCAGAATGAGCCAATCAATCTTACACGTGGTAAAGAATCCTTATAATAGGTTTCCCAAATGATCGGGACCCATGGTGTGTCTTCTTCGTTGGAAAATTTGTGCAAGAATTTCATCAACAAAGCTTTATTATGAGTATGGATATCTAATATGCCCAGTCCTCCATGCTCTTTTGGTTTACATACTTTATCCCATGATATCAGTGCAGCTACAGATTCTTGTGACCCATACTTTCTCCAAAAGCATTGCCTCAGATAAGTGTTCAATTGTTTAACCACAGTATTGGGCAGCATGAGTGTGCACACGAAGGAAATTGGCATGCTTGAGAAGATAGATTTGATCAAGGTAGGTTTATCTCTAGTGGACAGAAGTGTAGAGCAACACATGAGTCTATTTTCTACTCTCTTCATTAGAGGAACAAAATCCTCAAATCTAGGCTGGTAGGCTTAAAGGTAGTCCCACGTAGGTGTGAGGTAATGTTCCAATCTTGCATCCTAGCTGTGCAGACAAAGTAGTCATCTTATGTGTTGGAGTATTGATTGAGATCATGATGGATTTGGAGTAGTTAACTTTCAACCCAATGTGTGCCTCAAAGTGTAGTAGGAGGATTTTGATGTGTTCTAATTGCCTTTAGTCAGCATTGGCCACCAATATAGTATCATCGGCATATTATATGATGGAGAAATCAATGCAAGAGGTGTGGATCAAACGGGAGACCAACATAGAATGGTGCATAGCTTCATTGAACATGGATTGGAGCAGATCAACACCTAAGACAAATATCAGCGGGGACAGTGGATCTCCTTGTCTAACTCCTTTCTTACAAAGAAATTGTTTGCCTGGGATTCCATTGAGTAAAAGAGAGGAGTAGCGAGTATTATATATCATCCTGATCCATTCAACCCACATGGTGCCAAATCCTTTAGCTTGCATAATTTCCATAATAGTGTCATGGTTTAACAAGTCAAAGGCCTTTTCAAAATCCAGCTTTAGTAGAAGTATTTCCTTCTTTGCTTCATTGAATTGATGGATGTACTCACATGACCATGACAAACAATCCTGAGTACATCTGTTATTGAGCAAGCCATATTGGTTCTTGCGAACAAGTTTGAGGATTATTTTTTGAAGCCTATTTGATAACAACTTGGTGATGATCTTGAGAGCACAGTTGAGCACAGAAATATGTGTGAATTCTACAAGAGTGCTAGCTACCACATTGTTGGGTATCAGTGTGATGAAGGAGTAGTTGATCCTCTCAAGACTCACAATCCCCTTATGGAAGTCTTCAATCAAGTTATAAAAATCCTGGGAAATAAAGTCGTAGCATTTTTTCAAAAAATGTTGCATTAAAACCATCTCGTGTAGGGGACTTATCTGCTGGCATATGTTTGACCAAATTATCAATCTCTTCCTTAGTGAAAGGTGTTCCTAGATTTGCAAGATTCTCCTCGTGGGTGAGAATATGATGAAGCAAAAGGTGGGATTGTGTACTAGTAGTTGTGCCCATCCTCTCTTTGAAAGACCTATATAAAATAGCAGCTTTAGCTTGATGATTATGATGCGCATGGCCAGTTTCATCTTTAAGCATAGAGATACAGTTGTTTCTGAACTTAATGGTGGCCTTTGCTTGGATTTTTTTTGGGTATAGGCTTCACCCACTTTTATCTGTGTGATAGTAGCCCTCTGTTTCCACTATACTTTCTGTTTCTTCAAGATGTTAATCAGATGATCTTTAACTATTTGTCTACTATTTGACTACTTAGTGGATTGGGCCCTATATTACTCAATGTTATCATAGCACATGATCGGGAAGTTGGTGTTTTCAATAGTTTTCTTAAGATGAGATAACCCTCTTGCCCAAATTTTGAGTCCTTTCCTTAACCTCTTGAACTTTGTTGCAATGACTTTAGCACTGTCTCTTTCTGTAACCTCTTGTGACCAAATTCCCTTCACATCTTCTTTAAATTCATTGTGTGCTAGCCAATAGTTTTCAAACCTGAAGATGTGAGATTTAGGGATACTGGTGCCAATTCTTATCATGATGGGCATATGGTCACATGTGGTTTAAGCGAGAGGGTAAGCAAAAGTAGAGGGATATGTGAGTGTCCAATTCTCGGATGTGAAATACCAATCCAGTTTCTCGAGTAATGGTGCCTTGTGCATATTACTCCAAGTTAATTTCCTTCCTTTTAGTGGGATTTCAATGAGTGCCGGATTCTTTATAGCTTCACTAACGCCCAACATATCACTCGTGCTGCCTCCCTCTCTCTTTCTATTATGAGGGTATGGGATATAGTTAAAATCTCCCAAGACCATCCAATTAATATCATCTTGCCTTTGAATGTTCTTGAACCAATGAATGAAAGAGGTATTGTCCTAGAGTTGACATGGATCATAGAGGTTTTAGAGTATCCAGGTTTCTCCATTGTGATTCGATGTAAAAGTGATACAGAGGGAGTAACCATTAACCTCAAATAATTCTCCTTTAAAGACATGTTCATTCCATGCAATGAGCAAACCTCTGAATGCTCCTATCGATGGCAGATACTCAAAAACTTCTCTCTTGGTTTCTTGCAGACATATGAAAGCACATTGAGATTCTTCAGTTTTGTTCGTGATAGCTGTCCATTTGTCACGGTCATTAATCCACATAATATTCCAATTGAGTATAGACCATTCTCTATCCATAGAAAATGAAGTCAAAATAAACAACTCTTTCTACTAACTGGGATAGCATCATTACTGTAAGAGCATACACTGATACCACATTCATCCACATCATAGAGCAACTGAGTTCCCATATATCATAAGGAGATAGCAGTAACGTGGGGTCCTTAGTGGCAGAAATTTTAGAACCCAAAATACCAAAATGCATCATTGCTCTCAAGAAGGTTCTCATTACATATACTAAGAACTAAAATCTAATCACGCCCCTAACTTATGCATCAACTTTTCCCTTGGAGTTTCCTTCCTATCTAGTTGAGCCCTTGCTGTTAGTTGTTGTCCGAGAGATGTTTTTGTTCTTCTTTGCCTTCTTGGCTAGTATCTCCTTAGTGGTGTCCTTAGCAGCCACCTTGCAAAAAGTAGTATTAAGATTTTTAACTACTTTTGCACGAATATGCACGGGAAGTGCATGCCAATCCAAACAGTTTCTGTCCACACAAATGTTCTTTTTAAAACCTTTAGTGAGTTTGTGTAACCTGCAGCTCCTTCTTACCTCTGTTTCCACGAGTGTCACCTTTTCCTTTCTTTTTTTGCTATTGTGGAGAGCAGATGTTGATGAGGCTATGATGGAGTCCCTCGATGCAGTGGCCAAAGGAGAGGTAACTTCTTCTACATGCAAATCCTGACCGTGAGAGAGCAAAATGGAATCTATGATAGAACAAACTGAGGGGATAACAAATGGCACGGTGGGAGAAGTATATCCTTGTAAAATAATTTCCCACACATTGGAGGTTAAAAACTTTTTGGACCATGCAAATTTGTCTCGAGAGAGCAATGTAACTAAGATAAAGTTCAACCATTCAATAGGTACGTGAATCATCTCTTTGTTATCTTCAGCAGGGGCAAAATGTTCCCTCCAAATATTTGCACCATCTATCCCCATAAATTCCTCTTCTTTTACAATAACATGCAATTTTTGAGGAATAGGATCATCTACCTGATTTCTGGTTGGTGCCTCCTCTGTAGTGATGGCATACTGCATATTATGGAATGCAACAAAAGGAAAACCTCGTGGAGCAGTAGTATCTAATACAATGGGAGTACCTGCTTCCAAATTAGGAGTTTAACTGGGAAGTTGTTTGTTATTTGTAGCTTGAGTTGTGTCCCCTCTATCTCACTGTTTTGTTCTGTCCTCATATTAACCTTGCCAAATCAACCTTGATTTTCATCCCCTGGTACTGTATTCACTACAATGGTGGGAGTAATAGTGGATTTTGCACTGTCTGAGATATTAGTGAGTTGATCGTGAGTGGTTCTTTGTCTATGCGAGAGGTAGCATCCGTTGTATTGGGTGTCAAACAGAGCGGCCCTTCCATCAAATTTTTTGAACTAAAACCATGTCACTTATTTTGGGATGAAGGGAACATACTTTACAAAGGTGATGTGTGGCAGAACGAACCAAGGGATTTACATATGTATTGATGTCCTTCATTTATTTTGTATTTGTACATTAATCCTTGGACTTTACGAGCAGACATATCGTCTCTCTTTATTGTTGCGTAGTAAAAACATTTGACGTTGTCTTACTACCAAGAATCATCATCCATATGGGGTGGCATTGTGAACGAAAGATCAAGTGAAAAGAAAATAACATATTTGAAAATAATAATTATTGTTTAGTTGTATCTTCATTAACGATGTTTGAGTTTCGATGTCGACTCCATACTTGGTCGACCAATTGCGAGGTCTACTTAAAATGTAATTTTGATATTCTCTTCAATGGGTTGACTCACTAACATGAGGATGAGGGCTTGCATCTAATTCCAAAGGCTTTAAGAATTTATATTACCCGTTCGGCTAAGACTTTCCAATGTCTTAATCAATAGAGGTTAGCAGCCAAATTAGTGTTAACCCCGTCCCCTCCCTTGGGTGTAGATATCGAAGCTTGGAATTTGGTACGGTAATTGCATTTTTCAAAGCTTGGTATTCGATACGGTAATTGCCTTTTTCAAATTTTGTTACCGGATTACCATTAAAGAACCCTCTAGGATGCTCTTCAGCACGCTAATGTTCCCCACCACAAGCGGCTACCAACACCATCGCCAAGGAAGGATCTTCTTGTTCCTAAAATTTGGACACCGCCTCATCCTCTTCACCCTCATTCTTGTTGAATTTATGCCGGGACATGTCTTTCTTGGTCACGTGCTCATGTTGAGGAGCTCATATTGGGGTCGGTAATTCTTGGTCACCGACACAGAGGTGCTTAGATCGGGGCAATCCTTCTTGGATGCCAACACAAAGGTGCTTAGATCGGGGCAATCCTTCTTGGATGCCAACACAAAGGTGCTTAGATCATGGTAGTCTTTCTTGCAAGGT
The DNA here is from genome assembly GCF_904849725.1 of Hordeum vulgare subsp. vulgare. Taxonomy (NCBI): domain Eukaryota; kingdom Viridiplantae; phylum Streptophyta; class Magnoliopsida; order Poales; family Poaceae; genus Hordeum; species Hordeum vulgare. Next base: position 615,968,202 of record NC_058519.1, on the reverse strand, counting down.
GACACAATAACAATGGTGCAAGAGCTTGCATCGAGGTTGGTCACACCTCATCGGAGAGGACACCAACCTTCCTAGTAAACTTTGACCACCGATGCATCCTCAACTCCGGTCGCGACCACCTCCTTATCCGCTGTGATTGAGATTCCAAAACAAGGCAACCAAACAACATTTGGAAATTATTTGGCTCTGACTCGGATGACGAGTTTACTCGCCATCCAAACAACACAACTTGAATTGTAGCCCATTTTAACATCCCGACTCATTTGGTATCGAACCTCAATATAATTCCTCCAGCCCAATATCTACGTCCAAACTTAAATTTTAGTTTTTACATGGTCAATGATTTTGTTAAATCACAGTCGTGAGATGCTTAACCCGAAGCCAAATTTAGTTTATGTTTCTCATGTTTCTAACGATGAGGATATGCAAAATATCTCATGTTAGAGGCCACTCACAAATATCTAATCTTTCTCACAAAGTTTATATGCAAAGTATCTTTTGTTAGAAGATACCATGGAAACGAACGTATTATTGGCAGATCCAAAATATCTTATGTTTCTAAAAAAGTGTATTATGAAGAATATCTCGTGTTAGAAGCAGCAATGCAATTTGATCGCCTATCTGCTGAGTTGCTATTGGTCGCCGGTCACTACTCGGTACTTCGTACAATATCCAGCAACTCTAGATATTATGATGGAATCAAGCATCAGTTGCTTTAGCGCACACTTTAACCCCCAAGTTGCATGGCATGCTTAAAAGAGGAACACGCTATAAACAACACACTGAACGCTATACGTCATACTAGACAAAGACTTCACAGATTACAAATGCGTTGCGTTCTTTAGAGTAAACTGAGCTTCCCATCCAAGTTTGCAGGCCCCTCATGGTGTCAAGCCGAGCAGGCGGATTGGTGTGAAATCAGGCAGCCGCACCCACAGTTCCCCTGTTTCTCCATAGACCGGTTCAGTTTAGTTTATATACTCGAGAGGAGAGATCCATGGAGCCAACCAGCGGCACACGTTCAAAGCAAGAATCCCTCGAATAATCGGATGTGACATGTACAGATGTACAAGAGAAATGAACGGGATGGTGGGAAAAAAGAAGCGGAGAAATGAATGAATAGTGAACGGTTGGTCGACAGAGCTGACTCATGATTCTGCTTGCTGGAATAGTGGTGCTACTAGTATCAGTAGTGCGGCCTGGTTTTGATTTCCCGTTGAGCAACCCGATTAGCAAGCCAGCTTGCGGCTTTGCAACTTGGTTACTACAGTATGTGCCTAACCCTCTTCTAGAGGAAGCGTTTGTGCTAGTGGCCCGCTGGTATGTGTTATTTTTTTAGTCTGTTATTAGAGCATTAAAAAAACTTGACAACTCCGACCCTTGTACCTCTGCACGCGCGTCCGGGCACGCCGACGGACGCTCCTTATATTTTACGTCGCACATCCACATACCTTAAATGAAATTTTTAAATCCATGCAATCCATGCATGTCGATCATCTCATACAAATTGTCTGAATTCGAAAGTTTGAAACAAAGCAAATTGAAGCACAGTTTAACAAACCGGACATGCCAAAATGAAATCAATATCCGAGCAAGAAGAGATGCTTCTCGGATAACTGACGCGCCCATCCATGCGTCCTGCTCGTGCAGCTTGTCCAGCTCCACATGCATCCGGGGTTCGTGCTCCGTGTGCATCTGGGTTGCGTGCTTCGCCTGCATCCTGGCCGCGTGCTCCGCTCTCACTGCCGCCCTTGCCACCTTATACGTCCTACAGTCATTGATCTCCTTCTTCTTCCGCGCAAGCCACTTCTTCGCAGGCTGGTTTCGTCCGCCAACATGATCTTCGCATCCTCCATGTCCCGTGCAAGTTGCAACCTCTCCTTCTCGAGCCCAACCTCCGCAAATGTCTTGGCCTTCTCGAGTTCTCATTGATCGTTGCCTCTTACTTCTCCAACTCGATCTTCCCCCTCTCAATTTCAAGCCTCCTCTCCGCTATCGAACGGTCCTAGTCCATCCTCTCTTTTTGCACATCCAACATGCGCTTGTACCTCTCCTCTTTCTTGTTCTTCCTTGTCAAAAAATGCCCATCCATGTGAATGACATTTATGTAGTCGTCGTGTCACGGGAGATCCTTGTCTTCTCCCACCTATTTCCCATGAGTTGCCGGTTATCCTTTGCACGATAGCTTTTCCATTAGTGACGACAACATCGTCGTCCTCATGGTGCAACCCAATGGATTGGTGCGAGCTCGAGCCATCATTCCTCTTCTTGCCGGCCTTGAGATCGACCAAAACTTGTTACCATTTTGACTTGCCATTCAATAAGAGGCAACAATGGCTAAAAGCAAATGGCTTCTTATCGAGCTCGTGATACAAAGTGGCCGCTACCGCCGTCTAGCTTACAACATATGTATGAGCATAAGAATTAAAATACATAAACATATTGAAATGATAATAAGATGGAGGCAATTGAGCTTACATGAGTTGCCACTACCATCCCAGTGTGAGGCATTTTGGTCACAAGTGAGAAGTAACCGACGTATTTATTCACTTCTCCTTCCATGACCCCTCATCGATGTTGGAGAGATGCCACATTGCGGGTGGTCATGTTAATATGCGGCTCCTCATACTCCTTTCCTTCATGATAGTCCTTCCAAATCTTCTCCCAATACGTGCTCCCTTTTTTATTCGGTGCCACTTATTGGATCCAGTGTTCTGTCCAATCAAGATTTGACCAATAAGACATCCTCAAATCTTGTGAAAGACGACCCTCCGTCTTGCCCTTTTTCTTCTTCTTGCTCGGATTGGGATCGAATGTTGCCCCAAGTACAAATGTGGTGGTCTCCTCCAAGTCATAATCCATTTCCGTCAGATCTTCATTGTCATTCATCATGCTTGCCACGTACGTCTCCTACACGAGCATATTTCCAAGCATTCATCATGTGCGAACTAGTGATCTATGCAAAACATTGAATATTTGATCACACGGGAGCAAATGTACTCGGCCTTTTTCAGTCATTCCGTCGAACATGCTGAGTGCAACCCAGGAGGTGACGGTGCACGTGCTCATCCGCTCTCGAATGAGTTGTGGTGACTTACATTCGTCGATTGATGGATTCTTCGTGGCCGGAAAGTTCTTTGGAATGGCCCAGCCGGCCGTCAGATCCTCCTCGGTCCCAAGGGTGCCTGAGGGCACAATCATCATCGGCGCTTGGATGGATGGGGTGCGGGGTGCCCGGCGCGCTGGGGGAGACATCTCCTCGACTATGCCCGCGCCGACATGCGTCACTGCTACGGCAACAAAAGACCTTCCGTGACAACGGCGCCAGAAATCCTTCTGCTGCAGGCTACACCTATAGGGATTTCCTTGGCAAATATGCAAAGGATTCCCCCGCGGCCTTGGAGCCTTGCGTTGGTGTTCCCTTGAAGAGGAAAGGGTGATGTAGCACAGCGGCAATAAGTATTTCCCTCAGTTTGAGAACCAAGGTATCAATCCAGTAGGAGGATCGCGTCAAGTCACAAGTACCTGCACAAACACAAAGAGCTTGCACACAACGCTATGAAGGGGTTGTCAATCCCTTATAGATTGTTTGCAAAGTGAGAACTGAAAGCAAAAAGGAAACAAAGCAAAATATAAGTAAAAGTGAAGACGATAGTTGTGAATAGACCCTGGGTACGTAGTGTTCACTAGTGGCTTCTCTCATGAAAGCAACTAGACGGTGGGTGAACGAATTACTGTTGAGCAATTGATAGAACCGCGCAAAGTCATGACGTTATATGTGGCAATGATCATATCTATAGGCATCACGTCCAAAACAAGTAGACCGATACTTTCTGCATATACTACTATTACTCCACACGTCGACCGCTATCCAGCATGCATCTAGTGTATTGAGTTCATAAGAACAGAGTAACGCCTTAAGCAAGATGACATGATGTAGATGGACAATCTCAAATCTATGATGAAAGCCCATCTTGTTACCCTTGATGGCAACAACACGATGCGTGCCTTGCTGCCCCTTCTGTCACTTTGAAAGGTCACCGCACGGTATGAACCCAAAACCAAGCACTTCTCCCATTGCAAGAATCATAGATCTAGTTGGCCAAACAAAACCCAAGACTCGGAGAGACTTACAAGGATATCAAATCATGCAAATAAGAAATCAGCAAAGACTCAAATATAATTCATAGATAATCTAATCACAAATCCACAATTCATCGGATCTCGACAAACACACCGCCAAAGAGGACTACATCGGATAGATCTCCATGAAGATCATGGAGAACTTTGTATTGAAGATCCAAGAGAGAGAAGAAGCCATCTAGCTACTAACTACGGACCCGTAGGTCTGAAGTGGACTACTCACGAGTCATTGGAGAGGCGATGATGTTGATGTAGAAGCCCTCCAGCTCCAAAGTCCCCTCTGGCAGGGCACCGGGAAGGGTCTACAGATGAGATCTCCTGGAAACGGAGGCTTGCAGCGGCGTAAAAGTGGTTTCGTGGACGCCCTGATTTTTTCTGGGATTTTAGGGAATAAATAGGCCAAAGAGCTAGGGCAGGGGAGCGCCAGGGAGGCCACAAGCCTGGTGGCCGCGCCCCCCTGGCCGCGGCGACAGGGCTTGTGGGCTCCCTGTGGGCCTCCTGCCTTGGCCCTCAAGTCCCCCGATCTTCTTCCGTTCTGGAAAAATTCAATTCGGGGTTTTTATTCCGTTTGGACTCCGTTCCAAAATCAGATTCGAAAAGAGTCAAAAACACAGAAAAAACAGGAACTGGCACTTGGCACTCAATTAATAAGTTAGTCCCAAAAAATATATAAAAGGTATATAAAACATCCAAAGTTGACAAGATAACAACATGAAACCATCAAAAATTATAGATACGTTTGAGACGTATCAAGCATCCCCAAGCTTAACTCGTGCTCGTCCTCGAGTAGGGAAGTGATAAAGAATGAATTTTTGATGCTTTCATGCTACCTAGCATAGATGTCCTTTGTAACTCCTCTTATGTGACGTGAATGTTCAGATCCGTTAGATTCAAAACAATAGTTTGCTATTGACATGGAGACAATAATACTTCAAGCAAACTAGCAAGGTAATCATGAACTTTCAAAATAACAAGGCCAAAAGAAAGCTATCCCTACAAAATCATATAGTCTCGCTATGCTCTATCATCCTTGCACAACGAATTTAAATCATGCACAACCTCGGTATTGGCCAAGTAATTGTTTTCACACCTTTACTTTCTCAAACTTTTTCAACTCTCACGCAATACATGAGCGTGAGCCATGGTTTTAGCACTATAAATGGAATGGAGTGTGGTGGAGGTTGCAAGGAAAACAAGGAGAAGATGGTCGCATTAACTAGGCATATCAATGAGCTACGGAGATGCTCATCAATAGATATCAATGTGAATGAGTAGGGATTGCCATACAAATGATGCACTAGAGCTAAGAGTATGTGAAAGCTCTTAAAGAAAACTAGTGGGTGTGCATCCAACTTGCTTTCTCACGAAGACCTAAGCCAATTTTGAGGAAGCCCATCATTGGAATATACAAGCCAAGTTATATAATGAAAATTTCCCACTAGCTATATGGTGGTGACAAAACGACAGACTCTCAATCATGAAGATCATGGTGCTTAATAAGCACAAGTGTGGAAAGATAGTAGCATTGTCCCTTCGCTCATTTTCTCTCATTTTTTTGGTGGGCTCTTTCGCCTCTTTTATTAGTATTATTATTATTTTTTATTTTTTTATTTTGGTTGGCATCTTTGGCCTCTTTTATTTCCTCACATGGGACAATGCCCCGTCAATGATGATCATCACACTTACAACTCAAAACTTAGAGCAATGATGACTCTATATGGAATGCCTTCGGTAGTGTACCGTGACAATGATATAGCATGGCATAAACATCAATGGAAACATCATGCTAGCTATCTTATGATCATGCAATGGCAATGTAGAAGCTGTGGCACATGTCATGGTGGTAGTTGCATGGCAATATATCTCGGAATGGCTTTGAAAAAGCCATAGTAGGTAGGTATGGTGGCTGTTTTGAGGGAGGCTAATGGTGGGTTTTATGCACCGGCGAAAGTTGCACGACACTAAAGAAGATAGTGATGGTGGAAGGTGAAAGTACATCTAAACCATGGACTCAACATTAGTCATGAAGAACTCATATACTTGTTGCAAAAGTTTTAGTAGTAATCGAAACAAAGCATTCAACGCATACTCCTAGGGGAAGTACTGTCTCTCTCTCCCTCTCGCGCTCACTGTCACTCGCCGCCGCCGCCGCCCCGCCTCGCTCCCACTGGCGACCCCCTCCCCAGGCGCTCCCCTCCCCGCGGCGACCCCCTCCCCGCGGCCACCCTGGCTCCTCCCCGCGGCCACCCCCTTCCCGTGCCCACACCCCTCCCTGAGGCCACCCCCTCCCCGCGGCCACCCTGGCTCCTCCCCGCGGCCACCCCCTTCCCGTGCCCACACCCCTCCCTGAGGCCACCCCCTCCCCGCGGCCACACCCCTCCCGGCGGCCACACCCCTCCCTGCGGCTACCCCCTCCCCACGACCACACCCCTCCCGCGACAACTTCCCTGGTGAGTTCATTTTCTTTCTTTTTTTTCTTTTTTTCATTTCAGTGCATCTGTTAGTTTTGGTTACTCGAAGTGTTAATTAGGTTAATGTTAGTTTAGGTTAATTAGGTTACTATTAGTTTAATATTAATTAGGTTATTGTTAGTTTAGGTTAATTAGGTTACTATTAGTTTAGTGTTAATTTGGTTACTGTTAGAAGACGACGAGGAGGAGGAGAAAGAAGAAGAAGAAGAAGAAGAAGAAGAAGAAGAAGAAGAAGAAAAATAATAATAATAAGAAGAAGAAGAAGAAGAGGAGAGAAAAGAAGAAGAAGAAGAAGAAGAAGAAGAAGAAGAAGAAGAAGAAGAAGAAGAAGAAGAAAAAGAGGAGAGAGGAGAAGAAGAAAGAAAAGGACCCCGACCCCCGACCCCCCCGCCCACGACCCCCGACGCCCGATGCCACCAACCCCCGAGGCCCGCGGCACCAACCCCCGACCCTCGACCCCTGACCCCCGACGCCACTGACACCCGACTCCCGACCCCCGACACCCGACACCCGACACCCGACTCCCGACCCCCGACGCCCGACGCCACGAACCCTCGACGCCCGACACCACCAACCCCCGACCCTCGACCCCGACCCCCAACGCCACTGACACCCGACTCCCGACCCCCGACCCCCGACGCCAGACACCACTGAACCCCGACCCCCAACTCCCGACGCCCGACACCACTGACCCCCGACCCCGACCCCCGACTCCCGACCCCCGACGCCCGACAGCACTGACCCCCGACCCCCGACCCCCGACGCCACTGACCCTCGACCCCCGACACCCTACCCCCGACCCCCGACGCCACTAACCCCCAACCCCGGGCCCCTACACCTCTTTGGCCTCTTGTTGATCGAAAAGACCCCAACCCCCGACGCTAGTGACCCTGGGCCCCCGACGACACTGACCCCCGACCATCGACGCATTTAACCCGACTCCCGACCACCGACACCCGACACCACCGACCCTCGACGGCACTGACTCCCGACGCCACTAAGCCCCGACCCCCGACACCTCTTCTGCCTTTTGTTGAACGAGAAGGTGCTTTTTGGCCTTCTAGAGGCCCACGGGGTCATAGTTTTGGAAATTATGAGTTAGGTCACATATTTTCCGATTATGTTAATTATAAAAACATCATATTTGTATTGATCGTGTGAATTTCAATGTGCAGTTGTTCGACGACCTCCACGTGCGTTGGACGAGCTACGTCCTTGCGTTTGTTTGTGAGCACAAATGACTTCTCCTCCTACCCCCTTAATTTGCTCTGTCCCGGTCTCCGTGCCGATGAAACTTGCTAGCTATAGGTTTCTTCAATCATGAGTATGCGTGACCAGTATGCATCTCCCGTTCGAAAGGGCGACATCTATAAATATGCATTTCTTTGCATATTTATAACCGCCATCCTTTTGAATTGTCCAACATTATCCACGGACAACCTGAGTATGTGTAGATTGGGTTTGTTTTCCCGTATGCCGTGCTCCGGATCTGATGCGGAATTTCGTCAGTGCCTCCCCTGTTGTTCTCCGGGTACACATCCTCTGTGCTTATTGCCGAGACGTGTATTAGGAGAACAGCGGGGAGGTGCTGCCGAAATTCTGCGTCGCATCTGGAGCAGAGCATGGGAAAACGAACCCAATCTACACATACTCGGGTGTGATTAGGACCTATCTTTACCTATTAGCGTGTAGGTTGCATGGACGCAATAAAACCGACAAACTTGATTAGCGTATGAATATAGATGATGAATTATATATTTATTTCTTGTGCCCCCATAGGTAGCTAGGCAACATGAGTGATCGTGCTTAGATGTACACTGGTCACCCTAGTCAGAAAGACATGACCCATGAATGGTTAACAAAAACCAGGGGGTTTGTGAGAGCCGCATTTGCAAATGGCCAGCAAAAATTGTGCCCCTGTCCCAACTGCGACAACTGGAAAAAACAGACAGAGTTTGAAATGGGTAAACACCTGCAGAAGTGGGGTTTTACGCCTAATTATATGGTGTGGACTTTTCATGGTGAGTCTAACCAACGTGCCAGAGCTGAGGTGATTCGTCGTCGCACCGACGAGCATGGTACCTGGATTGAAGACATGGTGCAAGACTTTGATGATGCTCGGGATTCGGACAATGAGATGGAGGAATCTGCAAAGGCCTTCTATGAAATGTTGGAGTCTTCAAAACGTCCTCTCCACGAGCAGACCGAGCTTTGTCAGCTGGATGCCATCGCGCAAGTAATGGCTCTGAAGGCTCAGTTCAACCTAGGCAGAGAATGCTACGACGCGATGATGACGATATTTGGACGCTTTCTACCCAAAGGCCATGTACTGCCTGCAAACCTGTACCAGTCACAGAAAATCCTCCGTGTACTTAAGATGCCCTATGATAAGATACATGACTGTGAGAATGGATGTGCCTTATTTAGGCTTGAGTATGCGTCCTTGAACCATTGCCCCATTTGCAATTCTTCCACGTATATTGTGGTAGACAACGGCATGGGTGAGAAGAATCAGACCAAAATCCCCATTAGTATTCTTCGGTATCTGCCAATCGTACCAAGACTTCAACGTCTTTTCATGGTCGAAGAGACGGCCAGACAGATGACATGGCACAAATTGGGCAAAAGAACCGAACTAGATGCGGATGGGAACAAGATGCTGGTACACACTTCAGATGGTTTTGCGTGGAGGCACTTCGACGCAGTACATAAGGATAAATCGAAAGATCCAAAGCAACCTAGAGTTGCCATCAGCACGGATGGGTTCAATGTGTATGGTATGACGGCAGCACAATACAGTTGTTGGCATGTATTTGTCATTCCACTAAATTTGCCACCCGGGGAGATTATGAAAAGAAAGAACATTTTCCTGACGTTGATAATTCCAGGGCCCAACTCTCTAGGGAAGAATATGAATGTGTACATGCAGCCGCTTAAGGATGAGTTGCAAGAAGCCTGGGATAATGGGATCAAGACCTACGATGTGGCTACCAAAAGAAATTTCAAAATGCATGTGTGGTACATGTACTCGACGCATGATTATCCGGCGTTTGCGCTATTCGCTGGTTGGTGTGTGCATGGAAGGTTCCCGTGCACCACATGCAAGGCAGCTCTTCAGTTCCGTTGGCTGCAGGCCGGTCGCAAGTATTCTTGCTTCGACATGCATAGACAATTCCTGGATCCTGACCATAAGTTCAGAAAAGACAAGAAGAATTTCATCAAAGGTAGAGTTGTCAAAAACACTGCATCAGCTGCGTTGACAGGCCAACAGACCCTTGATCAGTTAAATGCTCTCGAGCCTGATCCTTTGCGTCCATGATACTTCAAAGGGTATAATACGGAACATGCCTGGACTCACAAGTCATGCTTATGGGATCTTCCTTACTTCAAAGACCTCCTTTGTCCACACAACATTGACGGGTGCACACTGAAAAGAATATTGCGGAGTCCATTTTTGGTACATTGTTCGGCATAGAGGGGAAGTCAAAAGATAATCCTAAGGCTAGAATCGACCTGGAGGCTCTATGTGATAGACCGTTGCAAAACTTGCGACAACGGAAAGGAAAGCAAAGCATAGCGAAGCCAAAGGCATGGTTCAATCTTGAAAGGCCAACTATGAGGGAAATGCTATTGTGGGTGAAAATGCGGTTGATGTTCCTCGATGGGTATGCTGCGAATCTAAAGAGGGGAGCGAGTCTTGAGAAATTGAAAATATTTGGGCTCAAGAGTCATGATTGGCACATATGGATTGAGCGAGTAATGCCGGTGATGTTGCGTGGCTTTATCCCTGAGGCTGAATGGCTAGTACTCGCAGAGCTGAGCTATTTCTTCCGTTCTCTTTGTGCGAAAGAACTATCGCCTGGCGTGCTAGATGAAATGGAAGAGTTGGCGCCGGAGTTGATCTGCAAATCAGAAAAGATCTTTCCACCGGGCTTCTTTAATCCAATGCAACATTTGATTTTGCATCTCCCGACCGAGGCAAGAATGGGGGGGGCGTTCAAAATTGATGGTGCTACTCAACTGAGAGGATGCAGAAGACACTTCGAGCTAAGTGTAAAAAATAAACGTAGAATTGAAGCATCGATGGCCGAGGCATTCATTACTGAGGCGGCGGCAAACTTCGTGACAACACACTACGAAGCAAAAAATCATCATTTGCATAACCTGAAGCCTCGGTACAATGATGGCGATCCAAAAAGAGTTCGATCCAACCTCAGCCTATTCAAAGGTAAGCTCGCACCATCCGGTGCTTCGAAAGGGAAATCGTTGGATGTCGAAGAATGGCGGACCATTTCTTTGTATATCTTCACCAACCTAACAGAAGTGTGGCCGTACATCGAGTAAGTTCTCGGTAATTTACTGTTCCGCAACTTCTAATTGCTATGAACTACTCTTATTCCCGGATATTTGATATAGTCGATACGTCGCCGAATTCTCGGATGGAGCGGTCATCGAAAAGGATTCCGTCGAAGAGTATGAGCTTCTCGCAAAGCATGGAGGCTACTATCCCGGTTTCGTATCTTGGTTCAAACAAAGGGTAATTAATTACCATTAAGGGCCCATTTGATTTCTTGGTCTAATTTGCGGCTAATGCATCCATTCTTTCGTATTAAACTTGTAGGCTGGTGCAGAGTCTATGGACGCCGAGTTGAGACAAGTCGCTAATGGTTTTGACTATAAGGTTCGTTCATTTGAAAAATACAACATCAACGGGTATCATTTTCGTACCTTTGGCAAAGAGCTATCTATGCCCGACCTAAAGACTACAAATTGTTCTGTCTCTGCTATCGGCGAAGGAGACACCGAGTATTATGGAAGAGTTGAAGCAATTTATGAACTTCTATTCTATGGTGAAAACCCACCGACCGTCGTAGTCTTCAAATGTTATTGGTTTGAGCCGAGGGAGACTAGAAGGACTCATGAACATATAGGACTAGTCGAAGTCAACCAAAACACCCACTTAGATGTTCCCGATGTCTATATTACGGCTCAACAGGTGACACAAGTTTCTATCTACCGTGGGCCTACCAAACTGATCCAAATCTCAAAGGTTGGGATGTCGTTTATGAAGTGCCACCACATTTTAGACCACCTACCCTCAATGAAGAGGATTACGAACCTCACATTAACCCAGACACATATGAAGGAGAATTCTTCCAAGAAACACGTATGTCCAAGAAACGTTTCAAGAACTGCTCTACTTCACCCCAGAACATTGAAGTAGACAGCGACAGTGAATCCGTCTTAACCCCTGAGCCCGAACAGGAAGAGCTGGAAGAAGAAGAGGTTACTGCTGCGGATGACCTGTCACTTCTTGACCGATTACATAATGGTGGCCTTCCACATGTTCTTCGTGATAGTGATGATGATGATGCATTTATTGATGATAGTGATGATCATGATGCATTTATTGACCCCGAAGCATATATAGACGAGCACGATTGTTATTAGTTCATGTCAGGTATTCAACTATTATACTATATATAAATTTTGAGTTCATGTTAGATATTCAATTTTTATTAGTCATGTTGGTATTTATGACGATGATACACTTAAATTATATACAGTTTATTACTCATGTTGGTATTTATGTTGTACTAATTTCATTTACTCTTTGTCATGACAGGTGTTGAAAGATGGTGGGAAAGGGTCGAAAGCACTCCGCGGCTCCTTCTTCGTCGGCGGGTGATGGGATGGGTACTTCCATTCCTGCCTCGCCTCTTCGGAGAGTGTTGCTCTCTATTCTGCAAGGAGCGCCCCCCGTGAGAGGAGGTCGACCCCCCGCGAAGCCGAGAGGTACTAAAGGTACACCTTGTATTCATGTTGGTATTTATGTTGTACTCATGTTGTATGCATATTGGTATTTATATACATTTTATTACTCATGTTGGTATTTATGTTGTACTAAAGGTACACGTGGCCGCGGGAGAGGTAGGGCGGTGGCTGCCACGCCTTCTGAGGTGGCGGCTACACAGTCTCCGCCACCACCCCAAGCTGATTCACCTGAGCACAGGACTTCTAGGGTGGATTCATCTGAGGTGGAGGCTACACGGTCTCCGGTTCACGAGCCTCGGGTCGACGAGCCTTCGACCCACGTGACTCGTGTCCCGGAGGCTTCAGTCCAGGCGACGGGAAGGCGAGGAAAGGGGAGAACTTTAACCCGAGCGAGGGGCCTATTGATCCAGAGCTGGTGATGATAGCTGGCAACGGGAGGCCCCATGGCTCGATCGCCATTGGAGACGGCCTTATACGTTGTCCTAGCACTCTCCGGCAGATAAAGGCACGCCAAACGAGCTCTTGTCCGGAGATAACACGTCGTCCACGGCCAGTCGAGCTCGCCATCAAGGTTAGTTTAATGGGCTCAACTATCTTTCCGCATTATGTTGTGCGTTGGAACCAATATGATTACATTGCTAACAATGAGTTGTGTTGCAGGCTGCTATTCAGAAAGAGAGAGAGAGGCAATGCAGGCGGCTATGGCGGAGAAGGATAAGGAAATTAGGGAGCTGGAGGAGAGGACGACTGCATTGGTGGAGGCGGAGAGGGCACGGAATGATGCGTCTAACAGGGCCATATACGAGCTCTTCGTGGTAAGTTTCTTCTTCATGTTATCTCAAATCTTGCATTTGAATGTTCGTTTCATTAATAAATAAAAAGTTTGCATTGTCGAAACCAAATGTACAGTCTATGTGCGAGAAGAGCGGCCAAGTCCATCCGCCGATGCTAGTTATTAACGTGGCGGGGACGGTGAGTTTCATTTCAGTGCAGTGCTCTTAAGAGTGTCCTCATGCTAACTACACATTGCAAACGATGTTTGGTGCAGAATATCTCTCGTAATGCATCGCACGATCCTTCTACAGTCGAGCCTTCTCCAGGGCAGCCTTCTCTAGGTGAAACAAGCCAGAGCCACCGTGCTTCACCACTGTGATGACGATAATGGTATGTTATTTCTAATGTTTTAATAAAAAATAGCTAGACTTGCATCTAAATGAGATAATTAGCTTAGTTAGCTCCAAGAAAGGCTAAATTGGCTAATTATCCTACAAAATGACATAATTAGCTTAGTTAGCTCCAAAATGACCTATTTAATAAAAAAATGACCTATAGTTAGCTAAGTTCTCTCCTAAATGACATAATAAGGCTTACATAGCTGCAAGATGACCTATTCCCCCTAACTAAGGTATTAGATGGCCTATAATTAGCCTCGCTAGATGCAAAATGGCTTAATAAGCATAGTTCGCTCCGGAATGACCTATTTTACCCAAGTTAGCTCCGAAACGACGTATAGTTAGCTAGGGTTCCACCCAAATGACATAATTAGCTTAGTTAGTTCCTAAATGGTCTATTTAATAAAACATGACCTATACTTAGCTAATTATCCTCGAACTGACATAATTAGCTCCAAAAAGGCATTCTTAGCCAATTAAGCCCGAAGAAGGGGACAAGAGGAGAAGAAAGAGGAAAAATGAAAGGAAGGAAGAAGAAGAAGAAGAAGAAGAAGAGAACAAGAAGAAGGAGAAGGAGGAGGATAAGAAGAAGGAGAAGAAGGAGGAGAAGAAGGAGAAGGAGCTCCTCCTTCTCCTTCTTCTTCCTTCTTCTTCCTCCTTCTCCTTCTTCTTTTCTTCTTCTTCTCCTCTTCCTTCTCCTTCTCCTCCTCCTCCTCCTCCTCCTCCTTCTGTTACTTCTTCTTCTCTTTCTCTTCTTCTATGTAGCTTAGACTCATCCAAGAAAGGCTAAATTTGCTAATTATCCTACGAAATGACATAATTAGCTTAGTTAGCTCCAAAATGACCTATTTAATAAAAAATGACCTATAGTTAGCTAAGTTCTCTCCTAAATGACATAATAAGGCTTACGTGGCTGCAAGATGACCTATTCCCCCTAACTAAGGTATTAAATGGCCTATAATTAGCCTAGCTAGATCCAAAATGGCTTAATAAGCATAGTTTGCTCTAGAATGACCTATTTTACCCAAGTTAGCTCCGAAACGACGTATAGTTAGCTAGGGTTCCAACAAATGACATAATTAGCTTAGTTAGTTCCTAAATGGTCTATTTAATAAAACATAACCTATACTTAGCTAATTATCCTCGAAATGACATAATTAGCTCCAAAAAGGCATTCTTAGCCAATTTAGCCCGAAGAACGGGACAAGAGGAGAAGAAAGAGGAAAAATAAAAGGAAGGAAGAAGAAGAAGAAGAGAAGAAGAAGAAGGAGAAGGAGGAGGATAAGAAGAAGGAGAAGAAGGAGGAGAAGAAGGAGAAGGAGCTCCTCCTTCTCCTTCTTCTTCCTCCTTCTTCCTCCTTCTCCTTCTTCTTTTCTTCTTCTTCTCCTCTTTCTTCTCCTTCTCCTCATCCTCCTCCTCCTCCTTCTTTTACTTCTTCTTCTCTTTCTCTTCTTCTACGTAGCTTAGACTCATCCAAGAAAGGCTAAATTGGCTAATTATCCTACGAAATGACATAATTAGCTTAGTTAGCTCCAAAATGACCTATTTAATAAAAATGACATATAGTTAGCTAAGTTCTCTCCTAAATGACATAATAAGGCTTACGTAGCTGCAAGATGACCTATTCCCCCTAACTAAGGTATTAAATGGCCTATAATTAGCCTAGCTAGATCCAAAGGCTTAATAAGCATAGTTTGCTCCGGAATGACCTATTTTACCCAAGTTAGCTCCAAAACAACGTATAGTTAGCTAGGGTTCACCCAAATGACATAATTAGCTTAGTTAGTTCCTAAATGGTCTATTTAATAAAACATGACATATACTTAGCTAATTATCCTCGAAATGACATAATTAGCTCCAAAAAGGCATTCTTAGCCAATTTAGCCCGAAGAAGGGGACAAGAGGAGAAGAAAGAGGAAAAATGAAAGGAAGGAAGAAGAAGAAGAAGAAGAGAAGAAGGAGAAGGAGGAGGATAAGAAAAAGGAGAAGAAGGAGGAGAAGAAGGAGAAGGAGCTCCTCCTTCACCTTCTTCTTCCTCCTTCTTCCTCCTTCTCCTTCTTTTCTTCTTCTTCTCCTCTTCCTTCTCCTTCTCCTCCTCCTCCTCCTCCCCCTCCTCCTTTTACTTCTTCTTCTCTTTCTCTTCTTCTACGTAGCTTAGACTCATCCAAGAAAGGTTAAATTGGCTAATTATCCTACGAAATGACATAATTAGCTTAGTTAGCTCCAAAATGACCTATTTAATAAAAAATAACCTATAGTTAGCTAAGTTCTCTCCTAAATGACATAATAAGGCTTACGTAGCTGCAAGATGACCTATTCCCCCTAACTAAGGTATTAAATGGCCTATAATTAGCCTAGCTAGATCCAAAATGGCTTAATAAGCATAGTTTACTCCGGAATGACCTATTTTACCCAAGTTAGCTCCGAAACGATGTATAGTTAGCTAGGGTTCCACCCAAATGACATAATTAGCTTAGTTAGTTCCTAAATGGTCTATTTAATAAAACATGACTTATACTTAGCTAATTATCCTCGAAATGACATAATTAGCTCCAAAAAGGCATTCTTAGCCAATTCTAGCCCGAAGAAGGGGACAAGAGGAGAAGAAAGAGGAAAATGAAAGGAAGGAAGAAGAAGAAGAAGAGAAGAAGAAGAAGGAGAAGGAGGAGGAGAAGAAGGAGGAGAAGAAGGAGAAGGAGCTCCTCCTTCTCCTTCTTCTTCCTCCTCCTTCTCCTTCTTCTTTTCTTCTTCTTCTCCTTCTCCTCCTCCTCCTCCTCCTTCTTCTTTTATTTTCTAGGCATTAAGATCTATAGGGATAGATCAAAACGCCTGATAGGACTTTCACAAAGCACATACCTTGATAAAGTTTTGAAAAGGTTCAAAATGGAACTGTCCAAGAAAGGGTTCTTGCCAGTTTTACAAGGTACAAGATTGAGTAAGACTCAGTGCCCAGCAACTGATGAAGATAGAGAGCATATGCGCTCCGTCCCCTATGCTTCAGCCATAGGTTCTATCATGTATGCAATGTTGTGCACTAGACCGGATGTTAGCCTGGCCATAAGTATGGCAGGTAGGTTCCAGAGTAATCCAGGAGTGGATCACTGGACAGCGGTCAAGAATATCCTGAAGTACCTGAAAAGGACTAAGGAGATGTTTCTAGTGTATGGAGGTGACGAAGAGCTCGCCGTAAAAGGTTACGTCGATGCAAGCTTTGACACAGATCCAGACGACTCTAAGTCGCAAACCGGATACGTATTTATTCTTAATGGGGGTGCAGTAAGCTGGTGCAGTTCCAAGCAAAGCGTCGTAGCAGATTCTACATGTGAAGCGGAGTACATGGATGCCTCGGAGGCGGCTAAAGAGGGTGTCTGGATGAAGCAGTTCATGACGGATCTTGGAGTGGTGCCAAGCGCACTGAATCCAATAACCTTGTTCTGTGACAACACTGGTGCCATTGCCTTAGCAAAGGAACCACGGTTTCACAAGAAGACCAAACACATCAAACGACGCTTCAACCTCATCCGCGACTACGTCGAGGAAGAGGACGTAAATATATGCAAAGTGCACACGGATCTGAATGTAGCAGACCCGCTGACTAAACCTCTTCCACGGCCGAAACATGATCGACACCAGAACTGTATGGGTGTTAGATTTATTACAATGTAATTCACATGGTGATGTGAGGGCTAGATTATTGACTCTAGTGCAAGTGGGAGACTGTTGGAATTATGCCCTAGAGGCAATAATAAATATAGTTATTATTATAATTCCTGTATCAAGATAATAGTTTATTATCCATGCTATAATTGTATTGAATGAAGACTCATTTACATGTGTGGATACATAGACAAAACACCGTCCCTAGCATGCCTCTAGTTGGCTAGCCAGTTGATCGATGATAGTCAGTGTCTTCTGATTATGAACAAGGTGTTGTGGCTTGATAACTGGATCACGTCATTGGGAGAATCACGTGATGGACTAGACCCAAACTAATAGACGTAGCATGTTGATCGTGTCATTTTGTTGCTACTGTTTTCTGCGTGTCAAGTATTTATTCCTATGACCATGAGATCATATAACTCACTAACACCGGAGGAATGCTTTGTGTGTATCAAACGTCGCAACGTAACTGGGTGACTATAAAGATGCTCTACAGGTATCTCCGAAGGTGTTAGTTGAGTTAGTATGGATCAAGACTGGGATTTGTCACTCCGTGTGACGGAGAGGTATCTCGGGGCCCACTCGGTAATACAACATCACACACAAGCCTTGCAAACAATGTAACTTAGTGTAAGTTGCGGGATCTTGTATTACGGAACGAGTAAAGAGACTTGCCGGTAAACGAGATTGAAATAGGTATGCGGATAGTGACGATCAAATCTCGGGCAAGTAACATACCGAAGGATAAAGGGAATGACATACGGGATTATACGAATCCTTGGAACTGAGGTTCAAACGATAAGATCTTCGTAGAATATGTAGGATCCAATATGGGCATCCAGGTCCCGCTATTGGATATTGACCGAGGAGTCTCTCGGGTCATGTCTACATAGTTCTCGAACCCGCAGGGTCTGCACACTTAAGGTTCGACGTTGTTTTATGCGTATTTGAGTTATATGGTTGGTTACCGAATGTTGTTCGGAGTCCCGGATGAGATCACGAACGTCACGAGGGTTTCCGGAATGGTCCGGAAATGAAGATTGATATATAGGATGACCTCATTTGATTACCGGAAGGTTTTCGGAGTTACCGGGAATGTACCGGGAATGACGAATGGGTTCCGAGAGTTCACCGGGGGGGGGGGGCAACCCACCCCGGGGAAGCCCATAGGCCTTGGGGGAGACACACCAGCCCTTAGTGGGCTGGTGGGACAGCCCACAAGTGCCCTATGCGCCAAGGAGAAGAAAATCAAGAGAGAAAGAGAAAAAAAAAGGAGGAGGTGGGAAGGAAGGGGGACTCCCTCCCACCAAACCTAGTCCAACTCGGTTTGGGGGGGGGGGGAGAGAGTCCTCCCCCTTGGACTCGGCCGACCCCCTTGGGGCTCCTTGAGCCCCAAGGCAAGGCCCCCTCCCTCCCACCTATATATACGAAGGTTTTAGGGCTGATTTGAGACGACTTTTCCACGGCAGCCCGACCACATACCTCCACGGTTTTTCCTCTAGATCGCGTTTCTGCGGAGCTCGGGCGGAGCCCTGCTGAGACAAGGTCGTCACCAACCTCCGGAGCGCCGTCACGCTGCCGGAGAACTCTTCTACCTCTCCGTCTCTCTTGCTGGATCAAGAAGGCCGAGATCATCGTCGAGCTGTACGTGTGCTGAACGCGGAGGTGCCGTCCGTTCGGTACTAGATCGTGGGACTGATCGTGGGATTGTTCGCGGGGCGGATCGAGGGACGTGAGGACGTTCCACTACATCAACCGCGTTCTCTAACGCTTCTGCTGTACGGTCTACAAGGGTACGTAGATCACTCATCCCCTCTCGTAGATGGACATCACCATGATAGGTCTTCGTGCGCGTAGGAATTTTTTTGTTTCCCATGCGACGTTCCCCAACACTATTTTACCCAAGTTAGCTCCGAAACAACGTATAGTTAGCTAGGGTTCCACCCAAATGACATAATTAGCTTAGTTAGGTCCTAAATGGTCTATTTAATAAAACATGACCTATACTTAGCTAATTATCCTCGAAATGACATAATTAGCTCCAAAAAGGCATTCTTAGCCAATTTAGCCCGAAGAAGGGGACAAGAGGAGAACAAAGAGGAAAAATGAAAGGAAGGAAGAAGAAGAAGAAGAGAAGAAGAAGGAGGAGAAGGAGGAGGATAAGAAGAAGGAGAAGAAGAAGGAGAAGGAGCTCCTCCTTCTCCTTTTTCTTCCTCCTTCTTCCTCCTTCTCTTTCTCCTTCTTCTTTTCTTCTTCTTATCCTCTTCCTTCTCCTTCTCCTCCTCCTCCTCCTCCTACTTCTTTTACTTCTTCTTCTCTTTCTCTTCTTCTACGTAGCTTAGACTCATCCAAGAAAGGCTAAATTGGCTAATCATCCTACGAAATGACATAATTAGCTTAGTTAGCTCCAAAATGACCTATTTAATAAAAAATGACCTATAGTTAGCTAAGTTCTCTCCTAAATGACATAATAAGGCTTACGTAGCTACAAGATGACCTATTCCCCCTAACTAAGGTATTAAATGGCCTATAATTAGCCTATCTAGATCCAAAATGGCTTAATAAGCATAGTTTGCTCCGGAATGACCTATTTTACCCAACTTAGCTCCGAAACGACGTATAGTTAGCTAGGATTCCACCCAAATGACATAATTAACTTCGCTAGGTCCTAAATAGTCTATTTAATAAAACATGACCTATACTTAGCTAATTATTCTCGAAATGACATAATTAGCTCCAAAAACGCATTCTTAGCAAATTTAGCCAGAAGAAGGGGACAAGAGGAGAAGAAAGAGGAAAAATGAAAGGAAGGAAGAAGTGAGAATAGGAAGAAGGAGAAGGAGGAGGATACTAAGAAGGAGGAGGATACTAAGAAGGAGAAGGAGGAGGAGAAGAAGGAGAAGGAGCTCCTCCTTCTCCTTCTTCTTCCTCCTTCTTCCTCCTTCTCTTTCTCCTTCTTATTTTCTTCTTCTTCTCCTCTTCCTTCTCCTTCTCCTCCTCCTCCTCCTCCTTCTTTTACTTATTCTTCTCTTTCTCTTCTTCTACTAGCTTAGACTCATCCAAGAAAGGCTAAATTGGCTAATTATCCGACGAAATGACATAATTAGCTTAGTTAGCTCCAAAATGACCTATTTAATAAAAAATGACCTATAGTTAGCTAAGTTCTCTCCTAAATGACATAATAAGGCTTACGTAGTTGCAAGATGACCTATTCCCCCTAACTAAGGTATTAAATGGCCTATAATTAGCCTAGCTAGATCCAAAATGGCTTAATAAGCATACTTTCCTCCGGAATGACCTATTTTACCCAAGTTAGCTCCGAAACAACGTATAGTTAGCTAGGGTTCCACCCAAATGACATAATTAGCTTAGTTAGGTCCTGAATGGTCTTTTTAATAAAACATGACCTGTACTTAGCTAATTATCCTCGAAATGACATAATTAGCTCCAAAAAGGCATTCTTAGCCAATTTAGCCCGAAGAAGGGGACAAGAGGAGAAGAA
Organism: Hordeum vulgare subsp. vulgare; assembly: GCF_904849725.1. NCBI lineage: Eukaryota > Viridiplantae > Streptophyta > Magnoliopsida > Poales > Poaceae > Hordeum > Hordeum vulgare. The sequence goes on along the minus strand of NC_058519.1, from coordinate 615,947,479 downwards.
AGAGGAAAAATGAAAGGAAGGAAGAAGAAGAAGAAGAGAAGAAGAAGAAGGAGATGGAGGAGGATAAGAAGAAGGAGAAGAAGGAGGAGAAGAAGGAGAAGGAGCTCCTCCTTCTCTTTCTCCTTCCTCCTTCTTCCTCCTTCTCGTTCTCCTTCTTCTTTTCTTCTTCTTCTCCTCTTCCTTCTCCTTCTCCTCCTCCTCCTCCTCCTCCTCCTCCTCCTTCTTTTACTTCTTCTTCTCTTTCTCTTCTTCTACGTAGTTTAGACTCATCCAAGTAAGGCTAAATTGGCTAATTATCCTATGAAATGACATAATTAGCTTAGTTAGCTCCAAAATGATATATTTAATAAAAAATGACCTATAGTTTGCTAAGTTCTCTCCTAAATGACATAATAAGGCTTATGTAGCTGCAAGATGGCCTATTCCCCCTAACTAAGGTATTAAATGGTCTATAATTAGCCTAGCTAGATCCAAAATGGCTTAATAAGCATAGTTTGCTCCGGAATGACCTATTTTACCCAAGTTAGCTCCGAAACGACCTATAGTTAGCTAGAGTTCCACCTAAATGACATAATTAGCTTAGTTAGCTCCTAAATGGCCTATACTTAGCTAATTTCTCTCCGAAATAACCTATATACACTTCTTCATCTAGTATTATTCTTCTAACTTTCTTATTTGTCATTTTGCAGATTACATTCACTTCACGGGAAGCTTGGATTATATTGATGGAATGCTTGAAGATGATTTCTTGTACCATGGCTTGTATTGAAACTTGTAGTATATGGATATATATGAAACTTTGTATGCATTTGGATGAAACTGGTGTAATATATGGTTTGGTACGGATGCAACTTGCATAATATGTATGCACTATGGATGAGAGTTATTTTAATATGGTTATGAGTACGGTAAGAAATTTATTTATGTCAAATATATATATATATATATATATATATATATCCTGATTATTGTTAAAAATGCTGGATATAATAAAAATAATAATTAAAAAGGGGCTGGTGCCACCCTTTGCCGTGTGCCCCCACATGGCAAAGGGGGGATGGCACACGGGAAAGAGGGGAGAGAGAGGGGGTTGGTCCCCCCCTTTGCCGTGTGCCACCACATGGCAAAGGGGGGAATCAGCCCCCCCTCTCTCTCCCCTCTTTGCCATCTGCCCCCACATGGCAAAGGGGTTATGGCAGACGACAAAGAGGGGAGAGAGAGGGGGCTGGTTCCCCCCTTTGCCGTCAGCCCCCACATGGTAAAGGGGGGGACGGCAGAAGGCAAAGAGAGGAGGCCTGCCGTTAACACTTAACAGGGCCGTTGCAGTCTGTGACGTCCCATTTAATTTGCCGTCTGCCCACTCATGCCAAAGATTCTTTGCCGTCCGTTTTTGAAAAGCTGACGGCAAAGAACCTCTTCACCGGATTTTTTTACCGTCTACTTTGCCGTCTGCTGACCGATGGAAAATCCTTTGCCGTCCGTGGTTCCCCCCTTTGCCGTCTGCCATAGCAGACGCAAATTTCTAAATTTCAGTAGTGATAAGGCAATCTTATTTTCTTTCTAGGAAAATGCTCCATGCCCTTCTTTAGAGGAAATTGAAATCTAATATTCCCTTCCTTCATGTCGATGATAGCACCAATAGTCCATAGGAAAGGTCTACCAAGAATAATGGGACATGAAGGATTGCAATATATGTCAAGTACAATGAAATCCACGAGTACATAGTTCTTATTTGCAACAATAAGAACATCATTGATCCTTCCCATGGGGTTCTTGAGAGTAGAATTCGCAAGATGCAAATTAAGAGAACACTCTTCAATCTCATGAAAACCAAGAATATCACATAAAGACTTTTAAATTGCGGAAACACTAGCACCCAAATCACACAAAGCATTGCATTCATAGTTTTTGATTTTGATTTTGATAGTAGGTTCCCACTCATCATGAAGGTTTCTAGGTATAGAGACTTCTAATTCGAGTTTCTCTTCAAGAGATTTCATCATAGCATCTACGATATGAGCGATAAAGGCTTTGCTTTGGCTATAAGCATGTGGAGAGTTTGCAATGGATTGCATCAAGGAAATGCATTCAAAAAGGGAGCAATTATCATAATTGAATTCCTTGAAATCCAAAGTGGGATTTTCATTACTACCCAATATTTTGATTTCTTCTACTCCACTCTCCACACCTTTATCATCAAGATAGGTGGACTCCGAATCAATGGGGCATTTTTCAACCAAAGTGGATTCATATCCAGCCCCTTCATCAATAGGTTTGACACACGAAAACAAAGATTCAAGAGGAGTCTGATACGTCCATTTTGCATCATGCTTTCATGTTGATATTTATTGCTTTATGGGCTGTTATATTACTTTGTGGTACCATATTTATGCCTTTTCTCTCTTATTTTGCAAGGTTTATTTGAAGAGGGAGAATTCAGGCAGTTGGAATTCTGGACTGGAAAAGGAGCAAATCTTGGTCCACTATTCTGCACATCTCCAAATGCCCTGAAAAGTTACATGGATTTTTTGGGGATTATATAAAAAATACTGGGCGAAAGAAGTACCGGAGGGGGGCTGCCAGGATGCCACAAGCCCTGCCACCGCCACCCCCTGGTGGCGGAGTGGGGGCTTGTGGGCTCCCTGACGGCCCACTAGCCCCCCTCTTTTGCTATATGAGGGGTTTTGGTCCAGAAAAAATCATTCGGGAGCTTTTTCGTGGTTTCGCCGCCGCCACGAGGCGGAACTTGAGCAGATCCAATCTAGAGCTCCGGCAGGACGATCCTGCCGGAGAAACTTCCCTCCCGGAGGGGGAAATCGTCGCCATCGTCATCACCAACAATCCTCTTATCGGAGGGGAGGCATCTTCATCAACATCTTCATCAGCACCATCTCCTCTCCAATCCCTAGTTCATCTCTTGTAACCAATCTTCGTCTCGCAACTCCGATTGGTACTTGTAAGGTTGCTAGTAGTGTTGATTACTCTTTGTAGTTGATGCTAGTTGGATTACTTGGTGGAAGAGTTTATGTTCAGATCCTTGATGCTATTCATTACACCTCTGATCATGATTATGATTATGCTTCGTGAGTAGTTACTTTTGTTCCTGAGGACATGGGATAAGTCATGCTGATAATAGTCATGTGAATTTGATATTCGTTCGGTATTTTGATATGCTGTATGTTGTCTTTTCCTCTAGTGGTGTTATGTGAACATCGACTACATAACACTTCACCATATTTGGGCCTAGAGGAAGGCATTGGGAAGTACTAAGTAGATGATGAGTTGCTGGAGTGTCACAAGCTTAAACCCCAGTCTATGCGTTGCTTCGTGAGGGGCTGATTTGGATCCACTAGTTTAATGCTATGGTTAGACTTTGTCTTAATTCTTCTTTTGTAGTTGCGGATGCTTGCGAGAGAGGTTAATCATAAGTGGGATGCTTGTCCAAGTAAGGGCAGTACCCAAGCGCCGGTCCACCCACATATCAAACTATCAAAGTAACGAACGCGAATCATATGAACATGATGAAACTAGCATGACAGAAATTCCCGTGTGTCCTTGGGAGCGTTTTTCCTCCTATAAGACTATTTTCAGGCTTGTCCCTTGCTACAAAAGGGATTGGGCCACTTGCTGCACCGTTGCTACTACTTGTTACTTGCTACTTTTGGCTTGCTACGTTTCACCTCGCTACACAATCACTTGTTACCGCTACTTTCAGTGCTTGCACTTATTACCTTGGTGAAATCCATTTATCACAGCCTTCTGCTCCTCGTTGGGTTCGACACTCTTACTTATCTAAAGGACTACGATTGATCCCCTATACTTGTGGGTCATCAAGACTCTTTTCTGGCGCCGTTGCCGGGGAGTGAAGCGCCTTTGGTAAGTGGAAATTGGTAACGAAACATTGTTATACTCTGCTGAAATTTACTGTCACTTGTCAGTATGGAAACTATTCCTTTGAGGAGTTTGTTTGGGGTATCTTCACCACGAACGGAAGCAAGAGGAGTTTTTCCTCAACCTGAGGTACCTACTGATAATATCTTTTATGAAATTCCTTCGGGTATGCTTGAGAAACTGCTGGCTAATCCTTTCACACGAGATGGATCTTCACATCCAGACTTACATCTGATCTATGTAGATGAAGTTTGTGGTTTATTTAAGCTTGCAGGTTTGCCCGAGGATGAGGTAAAGAAGAAAGTCTTTCCTTTATCTTTGAAGGATAAGGCGTTGACATGGTATAGGCTATGTGATGATACCAGATCATGGGGCTACAATCGGTAGAAATTGGAATTTCATCAAAAGTTCTATCCTATGCATTTAGTACATCATGATCGGAACTTTATTTATAACTTTTAGCCTCATGACAGGGAAAGCATAGCTCAAGCTTGGGGGAGGCTTAAATCAATGCTATATTCATGCCCAAATCATGAGCTCTCGAGAGAAATCATCACTCAAACCTTTTATGCTCGGCTTTCTCATGAAGATCGTACCATGCTTGACACTTCTTGTACCGATTCTTTTATGAAGAAGGATATTGATCACAAGTGGAATTTATTGGAAAGAATCAAATGCAACTCCGAAGATTGGGAGCTGGAGGAAGGTAAGGAGTCAGGTATGAATTTCCAGTTTGATTGCGTTTAATCTTTTGTTGAGATAAACACTTCTAGTGATTTTAGCGCTAAGTATGGACTTGACTCTGAGATAGTAGCTTCTCTATGTCAATCTTTTGCTGCTCATGTTGATCCTACCAAAGAGAAGTGGTTAAATATCATCCTACTGTAGAAAGCAACATAGCCAAAACCAATCTAGTTGAGGAGAAAGTCATTGCTTTTAGTGATCCTGTTGTTCCTCGTGCTTACACTAAGAAATCACCATACCTGCTACGATAAAGGATTATTCTAAAGCTCCAACTGTGATACGTAGGGGTTACATTAGACCACTTGCACCCCCTGAGGAGATTAGAGTTGCACCTAGTGTGTCTATTATCAAAGATCTCTTAGCCGAAGACATAGATGGGCATGCTATCAAATTCATTGAGGACTCCGCTAGAATTGCTAAACCTCACGCGAAAGACAAATACGGACCTGTAATTGGCCTGCCCATTGTTTCTGTCAAGATAGGAGATCACTGTTACCATGGTTTATGTGATATGGGAGCTAGTGTTAGTGCAATACCCCGCTCCTTATATGATGAAATCAAAGATGAGATTGCACTTGCTGAGTTAGAACCCATTGATGTCACTATTACTCTAGCTAATAGAGACACTATCTGCCCTCTGGGAATTGTGAGAGACGTAGAAGTCCTGTGTGGTAAGACGAAGTATCCTACTGATTTCCTCGTCCTTGGTACTGCACAAGATAGCTTTTGTCCCATCATATTTGGTAGACCCTTTCTCAACACTGTCAATGCTTACGTTGATTGCATTAAGCAGACTATCACGGTTAGTTTCAAGGGTGTGTCTCATGAATTTAACTTCTCCAAGATTGGAAGACAACCCCATGAAAGAGAGTCGTCTGGTAGGGATGAAATCATTGATCTTGCCTCTATTGCCGTACCTCCTACGGATCCTTTAGAGCAATATCTGCTTGAGCATGAAAATGATATGCATATGGAGGAGAGAGATGAGATAGATAAAATTGTCTTAGAACAATATCCTATTCTCGAGAATAATCTGCCTTTTGAACTACTTGGGGATCCTCCCCCACCAAAGGGTAATCCTGTGTTCGAGCTTAAACAGTTATCAGATACTCTTAAGTATGCCTATCTTGATGAGAAGGAGATATATCCTGTCATTATTAGTGCTCTCCTCTCAGAGCACGAAGAGAAGAGGTTACTAAAAACTCTGAGGAAGCACTGTGCTGCTATTGGATATACTCTTGATGATCTTAAGGGTATTAGTCCCACTCGATGTCAGCACAAGATTAAAACTGATCATGAAAGAGGTCGTTAGAAAAGAAATATTAAATCTTGTGGAAGGAGGAATCATTTATCCTGTTGCTCATAGTGATTGGGTAAGTCCAGTACATTGCGTACCTAAGAAGGGAGATATCACCGTCGTTCCTGATGATAAGGATGAACTAATCCCACAAAGGATTATTACCGGCTATAGGATGGTGATAGACTTCCGGAAACTGAACAAGGCAACCAGGAAAGATCATTATCCTTTGTTGTTTATCGACCAAATGCTAGAAAGGTTATCAAAACACACACACTTCTGCTTTCTAGACGGTTATTCAGGTTTCTCGCAAATACCTGTTGCACAATCTGATCAGGAGAAAAACACTTTCACCTGCCCCTTTGGTACCTTTGCCTATAGACGTATGCCTTTTGTCTTATGCAATGCACCTGCCACCTTTCAAAGATGTATGATGGCTATATTCTCTAACTTTTGTGAAAAGATTGTCGAGGTTTTCATGGATGAATTCTCCGTTTACGGATCTTCCTTTGATGATTGCCTCAGCAACCTTGATCGAGTCTTACAGAGATGCGAAGATACCAACCTCATCTTGAATTGGGAGAAGTACCACTTTATGGTTAATGAAGGTATCGTCTTAGGACACAAAATTTCTGAAAGAGGCATTGAAGTTGATAAGGCTAAGGTTGATGCAATTGAGAACATGCCTTGCCCCACAAATATCAGAGGTATACGAAGTTTCCTAGGTCATGCTGGTTTCTATAGAAGGTTCATTAAAGACTTCTCTAAGATTTCTAGGCCTCTTACCAACCTCTTGCAAAAGGATGTTCCTTTTGTTTTCGATGAGGATTGTGAGGAAGCCTTTGAAATACTTAAGAAGGCTTTGATAACCGCACCTATTGTTCAACCACCTGACTGGAATTTGCCCTTTGAAATCATGTGCGATGCTAGTGATTATGCTGTTGGTGTTGTTCTAGGACAAAGATTTGACAAGAAGTTGAATGTTATTCACTACGCTAGTAAAACTCTAGACAGTGCCCAAAGAAACTATGCCACTACGGAGAAGGAATTTTTAGCGGTCGTGTTTGCATGTGAAAAGTTCAGATCTTATATAGTTGACTCCAAAGTCACTATTCACTCTGATCATGCTGCTATTAAGTACCTTATGGAGAAGAAGGACGCTAAACCTAGGCTGATCAGATGGGTTCTCCTGCTACAGGAATTTGATTTGCAAATCGTTGACCGAAAGGGTGCTGATAACCCCGTAGCAGATATCTTGTCTAGGCTAGAGAATGTCCATGATGACCCACTACCTATTGATGACAACTTTCCTGATGAGCAACTAAATTTCATCAGCACTTCACAGAGTGCACCGTGGTATGCCGATTATGCAAACTATATCGTAGCCAAATACATACCACCCAGTTTCACCTATCAGCAAAAGAAGAAATTCTTCTTTGATTTGAGACACTACTTTTGGGATGATCCTCACCTTTATAAGGAAGGAGTAGATGGTGTTATTAGACGTTGTGTGCCTGAACATGAACAGGGACAGATCTTGCAGAAGTGTCATTCTGAAGCCAACGGAGGACAACACGCTGGAGATAGAACTGCTCATAAGGTATTGCAATCAGGTTTCTATTGGCCCACTCTCTTCAAGGATGCACGTAAGTTTGTCTTGTCTTGTGATGAATGCCAAATGATAGGGAACATCAGTAAGCGTCAGGAAATGCCTATGAACTATTCACTTGTCATTGAACCATTTGATGTCTGTGGCTTTGATTATATGGGACCCTTCCCGAGTTCCAATGGGTACACTCACATCTTAGTTGCTGTGGATTACGTTACAAAGTGGGTAGAAGCTATCCCCACTAAACATGCTGATCACCACACCTCTATTAAGATGCTTAAGGAAGTCATATTCCCAAGATTTGGAGTCCCTAGATATCTGATGACTGATGGCGGTTCACACTTCATTCATGGTGTTTTCCGCAAGATGCTCGCTAAGTATGATGTCAACCATAGAGTTGCATCTCCTTATCATCCTCAGTCTAGTGGTCAAGTGCAGTTGAGTAATAGGGAGATCAAATTGATCCTACAAAAGACCGTCAATAGATCTCGAAAGAATTGGTCTAGCAAACTTGACGATGCACTATGGGCTTATAGGACTGCTTATAAGAATCCCATGGGCATGTCACCGTATAAAATGGTTTACGGTAAAGCATGTCATTTACCTCTTGAGCTGGAACACAAGGCTTATTGGGCAATCGAAGAGCTCAACTTTGATTTCAAACTTGCCGGTGAGAAGCGGTTGTTTGATATCAGCTCGCTAGATGAATGGAGGGCCCAGGCATATGAGAATGCCAAGTTGTTCAAGGAAAAGGTTAAGAGATGGCACGACAAACGAATACAGAAACGAGAGTTCAATGTAGGTGATTATGTCCTGCTATGCAATTCTTGTTTGAGATTCTTTGCAGGCAAGCTTCTCTCTAAATGGGAAGGTCCTTATGTTATCGAGGAAGTATATCGTTCCGGTGCCATCAAAATCAATAACACGGAAGGAAATTTTCCTAGAGTGGTAAATGGGCAAAGAATCAAGCATTACATCTCTGGTACTCCCATAAATGTTGAGACCAATATCATCAATGTCATAACTCTAGAGGAGTACATAAGGGATGTTTATCAGCCTGTTTCAGACTCTGAAAACGAAGAGGTATCTGTTTCGGTAAGAAATTGGACTCCAATGCTCTTCCAATAGGAAATTTCCTTCGTTTTGGAATTTTTGGAAAATTAGAAAAATAAAAAGCAGTCCGGAGAGCGCACGAGGCGGCCACAAGCCCTGCCACAACCCCCTACCCCCTGGTGGCGGACGGCAAGCTAGTGGGCACCTCGTGTGCCTCCCGGACTCCGTTTTCTTGCGGAGCACTCCTCCTGGTCCAGAAAAAATCAATATATACTCGCCCGAAGGTTTTGATCTCCGTATCGCGCAGTTTTCCTCTGTTTTCGCTTCGAGCCTGTTTCTGTGACAGATCTAGATCATCATGACTTCCCCAAACGCTCCTAAGGACAAGATCTCCGAGAAGGTCATCAATCCCTAGCTCACGGAAGTACTGAAACACCCTCAATCTATCAAGATGAGCGAGGGGATGTTGCACATCCGTGATGTTGAGGGGCCTAAGAAGACCGAAAGCATGGAGACGAGGCTCGAAGCAATGGAGCAACAAGTCTTCAAGTGCCAAGGGATGGTGGAGCGTGGACTCAACGCCAACCACATGATGATCACGGAGTTCACTAGCAATCACAAGATGGATTCCATTAACATTGGGAAACACCTCTCCAGGCTCTATGACAGGGTTGATCAACTTCAGGGCTAGATCGATGACCTGCAGAACCAAAACTGTGAGTATGAGTACAGATTTAAATCAATAAGGTTGGCTGCAGATTTGAGGATTCCGGCGACTCGTTCGTCCTGCCATGATGGAGCACCTATGCCTTGGAAGACGGAGGATCAGACTACTCCAACAACTCCACCACCATCACCACCAAAGGAAGACAACTAAGAATTGGTATAGGCAATCCCCTTGGCTTCTTCCAAGCTTGGGGGAGTTGCCCTGGTATCGTATTACCTTTATATCTTTTGCTTTTACCTTTGTTTTAGTTCTTTCCTTTTCGGTTTTTATTTTCTTCTCTTAGTGGAATAAGTATTTAGTGTTTAGTTTGAGTCTTTTGCTTTTGTCTCTCCCCCGATGTATTCGAGCTTACGAGCTATATAATAAAGAGTATCTTAGTCAAGGGCTTTGCTTTGTGCCATGATCAAAAGTATGAAAAGAACGATAGCATGAAAGATCATGAGACGATCTTATGGAAAGTGATAACTTCACTTATGACACGTATGATGATTGAAACTTGTTGAGAATAAATCAACATAGACCTCAATCATTGTTGCAACTAATAAGAAGTAATAAGGAAAGAGAGGTTCACATATAAATATATCATCTTAGACACTTTTTACAATTTTGAGCACTCACCAAACTATTACATGCTTAGGAGTAGATGTTGGACAAGGAAGACAACATAATGAATTGTGTTTGCTTGGTTCCAAACAATTTTATATGATTAGAGATCCCTTAGCATGTGACGATTGCTTCCACCTCATATTAGCCAAAACTCCCGCACCAAGTAGAGATACTACTTGCGCATCCATAAACCTCCAACCCAGTTTTGCCATGAGAGTCCACCATACCTACCTATGGATTGAATAAGATCCTTCAAGTAAGTTGTCATCGGTGCAAGCAATAAAAATTGCTCTCTAATATGTATGATCTATTAGTGTGTGGAAAATAAGCTTTGTACGAACGTGTGATGAGGAAGATATAAAAGCGACAGACTGCATAATAAAGTTCTTTATCACAGGAGGCAATATAAAGTGACGTTCCTCCACACTAAGAGGACACGCACTCAAACCTCAAAAGCGCATGACAATCTCTGCTTCCCTTTGCGAAGGACCTATCTTGTACCTTTACTTTTTGCCCTTGTAAGAGTCATGGTGATCTTCACCAATTCCCTATTTTGCCTTTGTCTTGGCTACCATCACATGCTTGGGGAAGATCTATATTCATATATCAACTTGGAGTTGAGTACTTATGCTTTATTATTGTTGACTTTACCCTTGAGGTAAATCGTTGGGAGGCAAAACTATAAGCCCCTATCTTCCTGTGTGTCCAGCTGAAATTTTGACACCATGAGTACCACGTGAGTTGTAACAATTGTGGAAAAACAAAGATATGATTGATTATGTGGGTTTGCCTTACAAGCTCTTATTTGACTCTTTCTGATCTTGTGATAAATTGCAATTGCTTCAATGACTTTGGACTGTTGTTGGTTACTTCTCGGTAAGGTTTTCTGCTTCATGCTTTGCTTTGTGAAGGAATTGTTACTTTCTCATAAGAAATTTTATGATGTATTGTTGTTCTATGTGTGATCATGATGCCCTATTGTCCATATTATGTTTTATCGACACCTTCGTCCCTCAACATGTGGACATGTTTATGGAACTTGGTTTTCGCCTGAGGACAAGCGAGGTCTAAGCTTGGGGGAGTTGATACGTCCATTTTGCATCATGCTTTTATGTTGATATTTATTGCTTTATGGGCTGTTATATTACTTTGTGGTACCATATTTATGCCTTTTCTCTCTTATTTTGCAAGGTTTATTTGAAGAGGGAGAATTTAGGCAGCTGGAATTCTGGCTGGAAAAGGAGCAAATCTTGGTCCACTATTCTACACATCTCCAAATGCCCGGAAAAGTTACGTGGATTTTTTTGGGATTATATAAAAAATACTGGGCGAAAGAAGTACCGGAGGGGGGCTGCCAGGGCGCCACAAGCCCTGCCACCGCCACCCCCTGGTGGCGGAGTGGGGGCTTGTGGGCTCCCTGACGGCCCACTAGCCCCCCTCTTTTGCTATATGAAGGGTTTTGGTCCAGAAAAAAATCATTCGGAAGCTTTTTCGTGGTTTCGCCGCCGCCACGAGGCGGAACTTGAGAGCAGATCCAATCTAGAGCTCTGGCAGGACGATCCTGCCGGAGAAACTTCCCTCCCGGAGGGGGAAATCGTCGCCATCGTCATCACCAACAATCCTCTCGTCGGAGGGGAGGCATCTTCATCAACATCTTCATCAGCACCATCTCCTCTCCAATCCCTAGTTCATCTCTTCTAACCAATCTTCGTCTCGCAACTCCGATTGGTACTTGTAAGGTTGCTAGTAGTGTTGATTACTCTTTGTAGTTGATGCTAGTTGGATTACTTGGTGGAAGAGTTTATGTTCAGATCCTTGATGCTATTCATTACACCTCTGATCATGATTATGATTATGCTTTGTGAGTAGTTACTTTTGTTCCTGGGGACATGGGATAAGTCATGCTGATAATAGTCATGTGAATTTGATATTCGTTCGGTATTTTGATATGTTGTATGTTGTCTTTTCCTCTAGTGGTGTTATGTGAACGTCGACTACATAACACTTGACCATATTTGTGCCTAGAGGAAGGCATTGGGAATTAGTAAGTAGATGATGGGTTGCTGGAGTGACAGAAGCTTAAACCCGAGTCTATGCGTTGCTTCGTGAGGGGCTGATTTGGATCCACTAGTTTAATGCTATGGTTAGACTTTGTCTTAATTCTTCTTTTGTAGTTGCGGATGCTTGCGAGAGAGGTTAATCATAAGTGGGATGCTTGTCCAAGTAAGGGAAGTACCCAAGCGCCGGTCCACCCACATATCAAACTATCAAAGTAACGAACGCGAATCATATGAACATGATGAAACTAGCATGACAGAAATTCCCGTGTGTCCTTGGGAGCGTTTTTCCTCCTATAAGACTATTTTCAGGCTTGTCCCTTGCTACAAAAGGGATTGGGCCACTTGCTGCACCGTTGCTACTACTTGTTACTTGCTACTTTTGGCTTGCTACGTTTCACCTCGCTACACAATCACTTGTTACCGCTACTTTCAGTGCTTGCACTTATTACCTTGCTGAAATCCATTTATCAGAGCCTTCTGCTCCTCGTTGGGTTCGACACTCTTACTTTTCGAAAGGACTACGATTGATCCCCTATACTTGTGGGTCATCAGAGTCACACCAAGCACTTTAAGATCTTCGTGATTTGCATCACTAGAACGCACCCTTTTAAACCATTCATGCTTAACGCGAATTTGGGCGGTTCTTTCTTTGCTCTCATTCATGGAGATACACATAGATTTTAAAGTTTCATCCAAGTTAACCTTGGGAGGAGCACATCTAACTTTCAAAGCATCAATATCACAAGACATCCTACCAACGCTCTTAGCCAAATGGTCTATTTTAAGTAGTTTTTCCCCTATGGACGCATTGAAAATCTTTTGAGAGTTGATGAACTCTTTGATATTACTCTCTAAATCAGAGGGTAATTTGTTATGATTTCCATAAGTGTTTTTGTAGGAATTGCCATAATTGTTAGAAGATATTGCGAGAAGCAAAATTCAAACCAGCGTAAAAGATTTGTATAATCATCCACAAACTCAAGCCATGAGCGGGACAATTTCTAATCATTAACTTCATCCTCTCCCAAGTTTGTGCAACGTGTTCATGATCAAGTTGCTTGAAATTCATGATATCGTTACGGAGAGAGATAATATTAGCCGGCAGAAAATACTTGGATATGTAAGCATCTTTGAACTTATTCCAAGAATCGATACTATTTTTAGGCAAACAAGAAAACCAAGTTTTTGCACGATCTCGCAAAGAGAACGGAAAAAACTTCAATTTAACAACATCATTATCCACATCTTTTTTCTTTTGCATATCGCAAAGTTCAATGAAAGTATTAAGATGAGATGCGGCATTTTCACTAGGAAGGCTAGAAAATTGTTCTTTCATAACAAGATTCAGCATGGCAGCGTTGATTTCATATGATTCCGCACTAGTGGCGGGAGCAATCGGAGTACTAATAAAATCATTATTGTTAGTATTCGAGAAGTCGCAAAGTTTGGTGTTTTCATCCATGATGACTTCAACAAACAAACAAGAACACAAGCGAGCAAGAAAACTGGCAAAGGAAAACGGCAAAAGGCAAATGAAAACGGCAAATGTGAAGTGTGGGAGAGGAAAACGAGAGGCAACTCGCAAAAAAGGTAAATGCAAGAGATGAGTTTGTGACACCTACTTGGATAGATCTTGACTTGATCTCTCCCCGGCAACGGCGCCAGAAATCCTTCTGCTACGGCAACAAAAGACCTTCCCTGGCAACGGCGCCAGAAATCCTTCTGATGCACGCTACGCCTATAGGGATTTCCTTGGCAAATATGCAAAGGATTCCCCCGCGGCCTTGGAGCCTTGCGTTGGTGTTCCCTTGAAGAAGAAAGGGTGATGTAGCACAGCAGCAGTAAGTATTTCCCTCAGTTTGAGAACCAAGGTATCAATCCAGTAGGAGGATCGCGTCAAGTCACAAGTACCTGCACAAACACAAAGAGCTGGCACCCAACGCTATGAAGGGGTTGTCAATACCTTATAGATTGTTTGCAAAGTGAGAACGGAAAGCAAAAAGGAAACAAAGAAAAGTAAAAGTAAAAGTGAAGACGATAATTGTGAATAGACCCGGGGGCCGTAGTGTTCACTAGTGGCTTGATGGCAACAACACGATGCGTGCCTTGCTGCCCCTTCTGTCACTTGGAAAGGTCACCGCATGGTATGAACCCAAAACCAAGCACTTCTCCCATTGCAAGAATCATAGATCTAGTTGGCCAAACAAAACCCAAGACTCGGAGAGACTTACAAGGATATCAAATCATGCAAATAAGAAATCAGCAAAGACTCAAATATAATTCATAGATAATCGGATCACAAATCCACAATTCATCTGATCTTGACAAACACACCGCCAAAGAGGATTACATCGGATAGATCTCCATGAAGATCATGGAGAACTTTGTATTGAAGATCCAAGAGAGAGAAGAAGCCATCTAGCTACTAACTACGGACCCATAGGTCTGAAGTGGACTACTCACGAGTCATTGGAGAGGCGATGATGTTGATGTAGAAGCCCTCCAGCTCCAAAGTCCCCTCCGGCAGGGCACCGGGAAGGGTCTCCAGATGAGATCTCGCGGAAACGGAAGCTTGCGGCGGCGGAAAAGTGGTTTCGTGGACGCCCTGATTTTTTCTAGGATTTTAGGAAATAAATAGGCCAAAGAGCTAGGGCAGGGGAGCGCCAGGGAGGCCACAAGCCCGGTGGCCGCGCCCCCTTGGCCGCGGCGACAGGGCTTGTGGGCTCCCCGTGGGCCTCCTGCCTTGGCCCTCAAGTCCCCCGATCTTCTTCCGTTCTGGAAAAATTCAATTCGGGGTTTTTATTCCGTTTGGACTCCGTTCCAAAATCAGATCCGAAAAGAGTCAAAAACACAGAAAAAATAGGAACTGTCACTTGGCACTGAATTAATAAGTTAGTCCCAAAAAATATATAAAAGGTATATAAAACATCCAAAAATTGACAAGATAACAGCATGAAACCATCAAAAATTATAGATATGTTTGAGACGTATCACTCACCAACTCTGCCTCCCACTCTCGCTGCTAGCGATGGCGCGTCTTACGGGCGAAGTCCTCCGGCTTGCAAGACGAAGTGGAGGAAGGGACACCGACGGACGAGGCGGATTGTGTCTTTGTCGCGTCAATCGAGGATGGGCTGGAAGACATCGCACTGGCATATGGGGACATGTGGTGAGGATGAAGAGAAAGGGTGTCGTGCGGCGAGAGCTCGGGCAACGGAAATGTTGAAGGGTGGCGGGAGGAGGAGGGAGGGTTTGGAGAATTTGAGGCAATTTGCGGTGGGGTCGGGTTGTCGGGTCCGACGTGGCAGGCGTGCCTGGGTGCGCCCGGACTCACCCATATCCTCCTCATATTTGGGTTGGATATATTGGTTGTGAGTCAGCCCAAACATTCGAGGCCCATTTGAGGGGGCGCCTGGGTCGAAATTTTGTGACTGATCAGTGATCGGACGGGATGCCCCGTCGTTTGAGATGGTTATGAGGGGTCGGCTGTAGATGCTCTTATATGTTCTATGTTGGTCCAAAAGATAAAGTATTCATTACTAGGCAAAAACTTATAGGTGGATGCTTAAGAGTAGCGGTGTGAGGGGTATGCGTTACTGCTACTTAGCAGTAGAAGTAGCGCGTATAGCAGTGACATGCTATTGATATATATTTAGCAGTGGTGCGGCAAGGGCGAATGTTGCTGCTGCTATGTGGTACCCATAGTACCCATCTCACTATGTATAGTAGCAGCGCGTTATGCGGGACATGCGCACTAAAGGGATAGTAGTAGTGTCGGCCTGGTGCCCCGAGCTGCTGCTAACCGGCCTTATCTTTTTTCCCTAGCGCGCCCATCACTCTCCCTCGCCCACTTTCTCCCACATTTCTCTCACGCTGTCGCTCTCACTGCTCTGGCTGTCCCTCACTCTCATTGCTTTGGTCCCCTCTCCCATGCCGGCGCGCGCGGGTGCCGTACCCTCGAGCGCCGGCCGGCCCCGCCCTGCATCGTCACGGCCCTTCCCACGAGTGTCGGCCAGCCCTACGCGCCCCCTGTGCGGCTCATCCCCGCCCCAACCGTGGGCCCCTTCTGAGCTTTCAATGAGTAATTTTTCTACGTGTTTATACTGTAGTTTTAGTTTTTTTAATGGATGGATGCATTTAGATGTATATTATACGGATGGATGGTTAGAGTGTTAGATGGACGAATGGATAGATGACTAGATGGTTAGATACATTGATGGATGCATGATGTACTTAGCTTTTTTTATAATCTTGTTTAGTTTGCTATTACGTAGATAGATGGATGGATGAAACAAAATAGAGAACAATGGGATGAAGTGTATTTTGATTGAGTGGTTAAGTACTTCATCGTGATAATATTGCTATGGAAAAATTGACACTTTGAGAAAATTTAGCATTTGAGGTATAATATTGCAGGGAACACCTACGACTTGCCTATGTTTTCTCGAAATATTAATTCATTTTTGTTCTGGGGAATTTTAGACACTCGATATATGTACCGTTAGAAAAGGTCACGCCAAAAATTTAGCATGACTTGTTTCATTACTTGATATATGTAATGTAAAATGATTGATGGTTCATGTTGAGTTTCAGTCTGTTGGGGCTCCTTGTGTGAGTTTTAGTGAGGGAGAAGACGGAATCATGACTTTTGTCGAGGGGGTCACTTCTCCTTCGTTCCCGTGTGCTAGTAATATTTGTAATGCATTCGGGAACGAATGAAGGAGCGTCCAACACCGAGGGTCATAATATCAGTGTGAGGGAGTGTTCACCATATATACGGTCGAAATACCAATGAGGAGGAATGCCGACTATTTTCGTGGGGATCGCTCTTCTTTCTTCTCTTCGTGATAGACCTGTTGGTGATGCATGGGGATAAGGAGAAGAGCGACCATCACCGATAGCCATAATATCAGTGTGAGGGAGTTCCCATCATATACACCACCTGATATGAGAGTTTTTTAAGGGAGACTCGACATACTAAAAGACAACATGTGTTGAACAGTGAACTGGTTTTATTCTTTTAGATATGAACACAACAATTGGATGACCGCGATAGAATCCCGGAGTGCGATGATTATACCAACGACGGGGCTATGTGCGACATGCCACACTTTGAAAACGATAGAAGCTTCTCCATCTCCCTTAAGGAGGAGTTCGAATATTTCACGGTATATAAATTTAGATGCACATATTTCTTATGAATTAATCATGGCTTTTTTTTTTGCTTCAACATGTAATCTTCTTTTTTATGATTTCACTAGTGCATCCCATGCTATGCAAGGCGGTATGTCTTAGAGAAACTCTCTTTCAGTGACATGGAAAAGGTGGACATGAAGAAATTTTACCTAATTAAAGACGAATCATGGTTTCAGTATTGAGGCTAAGCTCTATAATGAAGTAGGTAGAACGTATTTCAGTTGTTCAAATTGTAGAGCGTTATGCAAAGCTTATGTATTCGAGGAGGGTATGAAATCACCTTTGATATTGGAATTCCTCAGTATGATCCAGTCACCAGTCTTCAATATGATAAAGACATTTGGGTGGATCTTGACATGATCCTTATTCTACCTCCGTGTGAGCTTTTCAAACAAATTTGTTAAATAATCTATATTTCTCATTTAAAAATAGTTTTTATTCACCCATGCTTACCTTGTTCATATGTAATTGACACCTTATTTCCTATCTTCAAAAGATACACGGAAGATAGTATACGATACATACTACACTTGTGGATCACATCTTACTTGGGAAGATAAGATTATTCTTGCCACCTTTGTTAATGATGTTTTGTCTACTAAGGACATGTATTATGGAGTTGGCCAAAATCATACAAGATACATGCCACTAGCGCATAGGTTGACCACTCATAACATCCGCGCAACTATCTTGATAAGAGTTGCAAATTACACGACTATTATGCAAATTATATTTCTAACTATGCTATTGTTGGAAATATGCCCTATAGGCAATAATAAATTAGTTATTATTATATTTCTTAGTTCATGATAATCGTTTATTATCCATGCTATAATTGTATTGATTGGAAACAGAGTGCATGTGTGGATACATAGACAAAACACTGTCCCTAGTAAGCCTCTAGTTGACTAGCTCGTCGATCAAAGATGGTCAAGGTTTCCTGACCATAGGCAAGTGTTGTCACTTGATAACGGGATCACATCATTAGGAGAATTGTGTGATGGACTAGACCCAAACTAATGGACGTAGCATGTTGATCGTGTCATTTTGTTGCTACTGTTTTCTGCGTGTCAAGTATTTGTTCCTATGACCATGAGATCATATAACTCACTAACACCGGAGGAATGCTTTGTGTGTATCAAACGTCGCAACGTAACGGGGTGACTATAAAGATGCTCTACAGGTATCTCCGAAGGTGTTCGTTGAGTTAGTATGGATCGAGACTGGGATTTGTCACTCCGTGTGACGGAGAGGTATCTCGGGGCCCACTCGGTAATACAACATCACACACAAGCCTTGCAAGCAATGTGACTTAGTGTAAGTTGCGGGATCTTGTATTACGGAACGAGTAAAGAGACTTGCCGGTAAACAAGATTGAAATAGGTATGAGGATACTGACGATCGAATCTCGGGCAAGTAACATACCGAAGGACAAAGGGAATGACACACGAGATTATATGAGTCCTTGGCACTGAGGTTCAAACGATAAGATCTTCGTAGAATATGTAGGATCCAATATGGGCATCCAGGTCCCTCTATTGGATATTGACCGAGGAGTCTCTCGGGTCATGTCTACATAGTTCTCGAACCCGCAGGGTCTGCACACTTAAGGTTCGACATTGTTTTATGCGTATTTGAGTTATATGGTTGGTTACCGAATGTTGTTCGGAGTTCCGGATGAGATCACGGACGTCACGAGGGTTTCCGGAATGGTCCGAAAACGAAGATTGATATATAGGATGACCTCATTTGATTACCGGAAGGTTTTCGGAGTTACTGGGAATGTACCGGGAATGACGAATGGGTTCCGGGTGTTCACCGGGGGGGGCAACCCACCTCGGGGAAGCCCATAGGCCTTGGGGGTGGCGCACCAGCCCTTAGTGGGCTGGTGGGACAGCCCAAGAATGCCCTATGCGCCATAGGAAGAAAATCAAAGAGAAAAAAAAGGAGGAGGTGGGAAAGGGAAGAAGGACTCCACCTTCCAGACCAAGTTGAATTCGGTTTGGAAGGGGAGACCTTCCCCACTTGGCTCGGCCGACCCCTTGGGGCCTCTTGAGCCCCAAGGCAAGGCTCCCCCTCTTCCCCCTATATATACGGAGGTTTTAGGGCTGATTTGAGACGATTTTTCCACGGCAGCCCGACCACATACCTCCACGGTTTTTCCTCTAGATCGCGTTTCTGCGGAGCTCGGGCGGAGCCCTGCTGAGATAAGATCACCACCAACCTCCGGAGCACCGTCACGCTGCCGAAGAACTCTTCTACCTCTCGGTCTCTCTTGCTGGATCAAGAAGGCCGAGATCATCGTCGAGCTGTACGTGTGCTGAACGCGGAGGTGCCGTCCGTTCGGCACTAGATCGTGGGACTGATCGCGGGACGGTTCGCGAGGCGGATCGAGGGACGTGAGGACGTTCCACTACATCAACCACGTTCACTAATGCTTCTGCTGTACGGTCTACGAGGGTACGTAGATCACACATCCCCTCTCGTAGATGGACATCACCATGATAGGTCTTCGTGCGCGTAGGAAAAATTTTATTCTCCATGCGACGTTCCCCAACAGTGGTATCAGAGCTAGGTTCATGCGTAGATGTCTTCTCGAGTAGAACACAAAAGTTTTTGTGGGCGGTGATGTGTGTTTTGCTGCCCTCCTTAGTCTTTTCTTGATTCCGCGGTATTGTTGGATTGAAGCGGCTCGGACCGACATTACTCGTACGCTTACGAGAGACTGGTTTCATCGCTACGAGTAACTCCGTTGCTCAAAGATGACTAGCGGGTGTCAGTTTCTCCAACTTTAGTTGAATCAGAATTGACCGAGGAGGTCCTTGGATGAGGTTAAATAGCAATTCATATATCTCCGTTGTGGTGTTTACGTAAGTAAGATGCGATCCTACTAGATACCCATGGTCACCACGTAAAACATGCAACAACAAAATTAGAGGACGTCTAACTTGTTTTTGCAGGGTATGCTTGTGATGTGATATGGCCAACGATGTGATGTGATATATTGGATGTATGAGATGATCATGTTGTAATAGTTAATATCGACTTGCACGTCGATGGTATGCAACCGGCAGGAACCATAGGGTTGTCTTTAAACTAACGTTTGTGCTTGCAGATGCATTTACTATATTGCTAGGACGTAGCTTTAGTAGTAATAGCATGAGTAGCACGACAACCCCGATGGCGACACGTTGATGGAGATCATGATGATGGAGATCATGGTGTGACGCCGGTTTCAAGAAGATCGTGCCGGTGCTTTGGTGATGGAGATCAAGAAGCGCATGATGATGGCCATATCATGTCACTTATGAATTGCATGTGATGTTAATCCTTTTTGCACCTTATCTTGCTTAGAACGACGGTAGCATTATGAGGTGATCTCTCACTAAAATTTCAAGACGAAATTGTGTTCTCCCCGACTGTGCACCGTTGCGACAGTTCTTCGTTTCGAGAAACCACGTGATGATCGGGTGTGATAGACTCAACGTTCACATACAACGGGTGCAAAACAGTTGCACACGCAGAACACTCAGGTTAAGCTTGATGAGCCTAGCATGTGCAGACATGGCCTCGGAACACATGAGACTGAAAGGTCGAGCATGAATCGATAGTTGATATGATTAGCATAGAGATGCTTACCACTGAAACTTTTCTCGACTCACGTGATGATCGGACTTGAGATAGTGGATTTGGATCATGTACCACTCAAATGACTAGAGAGATGTACTTTTTGAGTGGGAGTTCTTAAGTAATATGATTAATTGAACTAATTGTCATGAACATAGTCTAATGGTCTTTGCGAATTATGATGTAGCTTGCGCTATAGCTCTATTGTTTTTATATGTTCCTAGAGAAAATTTAGTTGAAAGCTGATAGTAGCAAACTTTGAAGAGGATTGTCCACGTTGCTGCGCAGAAGGCTTATGTCCTTAATGCACCACTCGGTGTGCTGCACCTCGAGCGTCGTCTGTGGATGCTGTGAACATCTGACATACACGTTTCTGATGACTGCATGATAGTTCAGTGCAGAATACTTAATGGCTTAGAAGCAAGGCACCGAAGACATTTTTGAAACGTCACGGAACATAAGTGATGTTCTAAAGAGATGAAATTGTGATTTCATGCTCGTGCCCTTGTTGAGAGGTACGAGACCTCCGACAAGATTCTTTGTCCACAAAGTAAAGGAGAAACGCTCAATCGTTGAGCGTGTGCTCAGATTGTCTGAGTACGACAATCACTTGAATCAAGTGGGAGTTAATCTTCCAGATGAGATAGTGATAGTTCTCCAAAGTCACTGCCACCAAGCTGTGAGAGCTTCGTGATGAACTATAACATATCAAGGATAGATACAATGATCCTTGAGCGATTCACGATGTTTGACACTGCGAAAGTAGAAATCAAGAAGGAGCATCAATAGTTGATGGTTTGTAAAACCACTAAGTTTCAAGAAAGGCAAGGGCTAGAAGGGATACTTCGTGAAACGGCAAAACAGTTGCTGCACTAATGAAGAGACCCAAGATTAAACCCAAACCCGAGACTGAATGCTTCTGTAATGAGGGGAACAGTCACTGAGGCGGAGCAACTCTAGATACTTGGTAGATAAGAAGGCTGGCAAAAGTCGAAAGAAGTATATTTGATATACATGATGGTTATGTGTACTTTACTGGTACTCCTAGTAGCATGAGGGTATTGGATACCGGTTCGGTTGCTAAGTGATTAGTAACACGAAATGAAAGCTACGGCATAAACGGAGACTAGCTAAAGGTGAGGTGACGATACGTGTTGGAAGTGTTTCGAAGGTTGATATGATCAAACGTCGCACGCTCCCTCTACCATCGGGATTGGTGTTAAACCTAAATAATTGTTATTTGGTGCTTGCGTTAAGCATGAACATGATTGGATCGTGTTTATTGCAATACGATTATTCATTTAAAGAGAATAATGGTTACTCTATTTTCTTGAATAATCACCTTCAATGGTTTAATGAATCTCGATCGTAGTGTTACACATGTTCATGATATTGGTGCCAAAAGATACAAGGTAATGATGATAGTACCACTTACTTGTGGCACTGCCGCTTGAGTCATGTTGGCATAAATTGCATGAAGAGGCTCCATGCTGATGGATCTTTATACTCACTTGATTTTGAATCACTAGTGACATGCAAATCATACCACATGAGCAAGGCCTTGTTTTCATTGAGATGAAATAAGATAGTAACTTGTTGGAAGTGATACATTTTGATGTATGCAGTCCAATGGGTGCTGAGGCACGCAGTGGATATCATTATGTTCTTACTTCAATGATGATTTGAGTAGACACTAGAGTATTTGCTTAATGAATCACAAGTCTGAAATATTGAAAAGTTCAATTCTGTTTCGGAATGAAGTTCGTCGTAACAAGAGGATAAACTGTCTACGATATGATCATAGAAATGAATATCTGAGTTACGAGTTTTGGTACGCAGTTAAGACAATGTGGAAATTGTTTCGCAGTTCATGCCACCTGGAACATCATAGTGTGATGATGTGTCTGAACGTCATAGCCACGCACTATTTGGTATGGTGCATGCTATGATGTCTCTTATCGAATTACCACTATCGTTTATGGGTTATGCATTAGAGACAACCGCATTCACTTTAAATAGGGCACCGCGTATTTCCGTTGAGATGAGACAGTATAGACTGAGGTTTAGAGAAATCTAAACTGTCGTTTCTTGAAAGTTTGGGGCTTCGACACTTATGTGAAAAATTTTCAGTCTGATAAGCTCGAACTCAAAGCGGATAAATGCATCTTCATATGATATCCAAAACAGTTGGGTACATCTCCTATCTCAGATCCGAAAGCAAAGTGTTTGTTTCTAGAAACGGATCCTTTCTCGAGGAAAGATTTCTCTCGAAAGAATTGAGTGGGAGGGTGGTAGAACTTGATGAGGTTATTGAACCATCACTTCAACCAGTGTGTAGCAGGGCGCATGAAGTTGTTCCTGTGGTGCCTACACCAATTGAAGTGAAAGCTGGTGATGGTGATCAACGAGCATCGGATCAAGTTACTACAAGCCTCGTAGGTTGACAAGGTCGCGTACTACTACAGAGTGGTACGGTAACCCTGTCTTGGAGGTCATGTTGTTGAGCAACAGTGAACCTACGAGTTATGGGGAAAGCAATGGTGGGCCCAGATTCCGACAAATGGCTGGAAGCCATGAAATCCGAGAGAGGATCCATGTATGAAAACAAAGTGTAGACTTTGGAAGAACTACTTGATGGTCATAGGACTATTGAGTAGAGATGGATCTTTAAAAGGAAGACATATGATGATAGTGATAAGTCACTATTAAGAAAAGCTCGACTTGTCGCAAAGATGTTTCCGACAAGATCAAACAGTTGACTATGATGAGACTTTCTCACTCGTAGCGATGCTAAAAGTCTGTTAGAATTATGTTAGTAGTTGCTGCATTATTTATGAAATATTGCATGTAGGATGTCAAAACATTGTTTCCTCGACGGTTTCCTTGAGAAAACATTGTATGAGATACAACCATGAGGTTTTGTCGATCCTAAAGATACTAGCAAGTATGCAAGCTCCAGCGATCCTTAAATGGACTGGTGCAAGCATCTCGGAGTTGGAATATACACTTTGATGAGATGATCAAGGATTTTGGGTTTGTACAAGGTTTATGAGAAACTTGTATTTCCAAAGAAGTGAGTCGGAGCACTATAGAATTTCTGATAAGTATATGTGGTTGACATATTGTGGATGAGAAGTAATGTAGAATTTCTGTAAAGCATACAAGGTTGTTTGAAAGGAGTTTTCAAAGGAATACCTGGATTGAGCTACTTGAACGTTGAGCATCAAAGATCTATGGAGATAGATCGAAAGCGCTTAATGGAAGTTTCAACAAGATGCATGCCTTGACAAGTTTTGAAGTTCTTGGTTGCGTTGTAAGGTGTGAATTTGAGTAAGACTCCAAAACCCGACCACGGCAGAATAAAGAGAATAGACGAAGGTCGTCTTCTATGCCTTAGCCGTAGACTCTAAAGTATGCCATGCTGAGTACTGCACCTGATGTGTGCCTTGCAGCAAGTCTGTTAAGAGGTACACAGAGTGATCCAGGATTGAATCACTGATCAGCGGTCAAAGTTATCCTTAGTAACTAAATAGACTAAGGAATTTTTCTCGATTATGGAGGAGGTTAAAGAGTTCATCGTAAAGGGTTACGTCGATGCAAGCTTTGACACTAATCCGAATAACTATGAGTAGTGAAACGGATTCGTATAGTAGAGTAGATATTTGGAGCATTTCCGAATAGCACGTAGTAGCAGCATCTATAAGATGACATAAAGATTTGTAAAGAACGCACGGATCTGAAAGTTTTAGAACCGTTGACTAAAACCTCTCTCATGAGCAAGACGTGATCACACCCCAGAACTATATGGGTGTCTGATTCGTTGAAATCACATGGTGATGTGAAGTAGATTATTGACTCTAGTGCAAGTGGGAGACTGTTGGAAATATGCCCTAGAGGAAATAATAAATTAGTTATTATTATATTTCTTAGTTCATGATAATCGTTTATTATCCATGCTATAATTGTATTGATTGGAAACACGGTGCATGTGTGGATACATAGACAAAACACTGTCCCTCGTAAGCCTCTAGTTGACTAGCTTTTTGATAAAAAATGGTCAAGGTTTCCTGACCATAGGCAAGTGTTGTCACTTGATAAAGGGATCACATCATTAGGAGAATCGTGTGATGGACTAGACCCAAACTAATGGACGTAGCATGTTGATCGTGTCATTTTGTTGCTACTGTTTTCTGCGTGTCAAGTATTTGTT
Organism: Hordeum vulgare subsp. vulgare; assembly: GCF_904849725.1. Lineage (NCBI taxonomy): Eukaryota > Viridiplantae > Streptophyta > Magnoliopsida > Poales > Poaceae > Hordeum > Hordeum vulgare. Next base: position 615,922,459 of record NC_058519.1, on the reverse strand, counting down.
CCTATGACCATGAGATCATATAACTCACTAACACCGGAGGAATGCTTTGTGTGTATCAAACGTCGCAACGTAACTGGGTGACTATAAAGATGCTCTACAGGTATCTCCGAAGGTGTTCGTTGAGTTAGTATGGATCGAGACTGGGATTTGTCACTTCGTGTGACGGAGAGGTATCTCGGGGCCCACTCGGTAATACAACATCACACACAAGCCTTGCAAGCAATGTGACTTAGTGTAAGTTGCGGGATCTTGTATTACGGAACGAGTAAAGAGACTTGCCGGTAAACAAGATTGAAATAGGTATGCGGATACTCACGATCGAATCTCGGGCAAGTAACATACCGAAGGACAAAGGGAATAACATACGGGATTATATGAATCCTTGGCACTGAGGTTAAAATGATAAGATCTTCGTAGAATATGTAGGATCCAATATGGGCATCCAGGTCCCGCTATTGGATATTGACCGAGGAGTCTCTCGGGTCATGTCTACATAGTTCTCGAACCCGCAGGGTCTGCACACTTAAGGTTCGATGCTGTTTTATGCGTATTTGAGTTATATGGTTGGTTACCGAATGTTGTTCGAAGTCCCGGATGAGATCACGGACGTCACAAGGGTTTCCAGAATGGTCCGAAAACGAAGATTGATATATAGGATGACCTCATTTGATTACCGGAAGGTTTTCGGAGTTACCAGGAATGACGAATGGGTTCCGGGTGTTCACCGGGGGGCAACCCACCTCGGGGAAGCCCATAGGCCTTGGAGGTGGTGCACCAGCCCTTAGTGGGCTGGTGGAACAGCCCAAGAAGGCCCTATGCGCCATAGGAAGAAAATCAAAGAGAAAATAAAAAAAGGAGGAGGTGGGAAAGGGAAGAAGGACACCACCTTCCAAACCAAGTTGAATTCGGTTTGGAAGGGGAGACCTTCCCCCTTGGCTCGGCCGACCCCTTGGGGCCTCTTGAGCGCCAAGGCAAGGCTCCCCCTCTTCCCCCTATATATACGGAGGTTTTAGGGCTGATTTGAGACGATTTTTCCACGGCATCCCGACCACATACCTCCATGGTTTTTCCTCTAGATCGCGTTTCTGCGGAGCTCGGGCGGAGCCCTGCTGAGATAAGATCACCACCAACCTCCGGAGCACCGTCACGCTGCCGGAGAACTCTTCTAGCTCTCCGTCTCTCTTGCTAGATCAAGAAGGCCGAGATCATCGTCGAGCTGTACGTGTGCTGAACGCGGAGGTGCCGTCCGTTCGGAACTAGATCGTGGGACTGATCGTGGGACGGTTCGCGGGGCGGATCGAGGGACGTGAGGACGTTCCACTACATCAACCGCGTTCACTAACGCTTCTGCTGTACCCTCTACAAGGGTACGTAGATCACACATCCCCTCGCGTAGATGGACATCACCATGATAGGTCTTCGTGCGCGTAGGAAAATTGTTGTTTCCCATGCGACGTTCCCCAACAGCTATTATTGAATAAATTATATTGCTAACTAGGGTACTATTATGTTGTTCGACATAAGCTGCCAAAGGATGTTGTGCCTTCAATGATGAATGTGAGAGGTTGAGATGACAATTAGTTTCCTTGAAGGGTCAATTTCGATTTTCCATACTCGACTGAACGTAAATCATAAGGAAAAGACCAAACTAGAGCATGAAGTGAAATAAATAAGTAGCGCAAGCCACAAGTTGGAGACCGTTGGATCTCTTTGATTTATCATGCACACGTAGGAGTTTTTCTACTTTAGAATATTGTACCTAGAAAAGAGGAGTAGGTCCTATGAGAGAGGAGATTTTCTGTTTTATGACATTATATAGTAGTGTTTAACTTGGCATCATTAAGATGATGATGAGTTGTTAGATTATTAAGAGTATGATGAGTTATTAGATGACGTATATTAGATTAAAATGGATGGATACAAATGACCAAGTTGGATTAGTTAGAGAATATGATGTTGCGAACTAGGTCACTTGAATCCATACATTTAAACTAAATGTTATTTATTCCACAATTTTTATTGATGTTGTATTTTAATATGTATAACCTGTATAAATACAATATAAATATAAAAAATACACAAGATTAGTAGTGGTGCAGGCTAGAGGCTAGAGCTCCTGCTATGTAACAGTAGTGCGGGACCAAAACCGCGATATTGCTAATGTAGTTACTAGTAGTGTGGCAACTCACGCTATACTGCTAAATATTAGTTGTAGTGTTTAGTAGTAGTGTGGGCACCCACGTTACTACTAGCTATTTAATTCATGCTACTATTAGGATTTTTACTAGAAGTAGTGGTTGCGTAGGGGGAGTTTTTGCAAACGTAATAATATCTTGCATATCACTTGTGTTCACCCAATATATAGTTGGGTACCTTGGATTATGTATTACTCCATGTTGTGTATGCCAATGGAGATATGTCCGCCACATTGAACCTCACAAACCGACTCATCCCAAACCTTCTCAAATCGACCGTTTCCTCCCTCTCACGAACTCTCCTCTCTCGTCCCCATTTTCTTCTACATGTGTTGTCGTCCATCTCCTTGCTAGTTGTCACGATTGTCACGCCATCCACTGTGCTCAGATCTATATTGGGTTGACGAAACCGCGACCCCATTTAGGAACATAGAGATCCGCGCGTGCGAGGACCACTCGTATTGACATGACCACATGTTTCATTGAGAGTGGGATATGTTTTGATTGTATGGATATTAATCTTGACGATCCGATTATAACGTACCGGACTATACGCCATAGTAATTACTAAACCAATCTTGATGGTTATTGACCTTCACAATTTTTTTGTCTCCCTCTCCAATCTTGAAATGTGGCTTATACAACTCTACTAATTCAACATGAAATAAATCATGTTGTATTTCTCTTTCAAGCAATAAAATAAAAATTTATATAATTACTAATATAGATCATCTCTAACTATATGCGTGTATGAATTTTTTGGTCGTATCCAAGATACCCACGTCTGCATTAGAGAGGTGTTGATAACCGAGTGAGAGAAGATGTAGATAGGCAATATGAAGCCATATGGAGGTTGAGAAGAACAAGGCGATGGAAGCATACCCCGCAAATAAAGGCGATGGAAGCATTAAGATTGAGAGGAAGACGGTGAGGGTCACGAGATCATGATAACTAGGAATCAAGGATCATGTTGGCTCAAACTAACTCATGAATGATGATGCCAAGGAATGGACCACCACCATTCGCAAAGACATCGATGTGCATAAGAAATGAAAAACTTTGATTCATTCAGTTATGCATGGATTGTTAAATTATTTGTCGTGCATCATGTTTGAATTGTTGGGTTATTTGATTATATTTAATGGTTCAATTGTTGTGTGCAACATTTATTGTTGAATGATCTATGTCACATGAGTTGCATATAAATTTGAAGAAGAGAAATGTACGATACCGTTGTAGGGACCAACAAATGGGATTTAATCCTCAGTGTTCGCCGACATGCCGGGACATATTCACGAACAAATGGGGGTCAAATTTAACACTTACCCTTGAAGAAGTTTGGGGAACAGATCTAGTACATCAACACAACCATCATTGTATGCACCACAAATCTACTCAAAACCAAACTTCTATTTCACATTTTCTACTCGAGAACTACTTGAGTCTATGTAGGGGTTCGAGCTTTGTTATGCTAGTAGAAGTGTTAATTAACTAGCCCATTTTTGTGCCAAATAACCTTGGAGTGTAGAGATGTGTGTCAACTTTACAAATGCAGCTCGTGTGAAAGGATGTGGATGTCAGCCTAGAGGGGGGTGAATAGGCAACTTAAAATAATTAGGATTTAGGCTTGAACAAATGTGGAATAAAACTAACATTTAATTACTGAAGCACAAAATCTAAACCAACTAGGCTCACCTACGTGCACGAACAACTTATGCTATGCAAGATAAAAACTAAGTGATAGCAATATATATAACAAGAAACAATATGGCTATCACAAAGTAAAGTGCATAAGTAAAGGGCTCGGGTAAGAGATAACATAGGCACGCGGAGACGACGATGTATCCTAAAATTCGTACCCTTGCGGATGCTAATCTCTGTTTGGAGCGGTGTGGAGGCACAATGCTCCCTAAGATGCCACTAAGGCCACCTTAATCTCCTCACGCCCTCGCACAATGCAAGATGTCGTGATTCCACTAAGGGAGCCTTAAGGGTGGTCACCGAACACGTACAAACAAGGTTGAGGCAATCTACAGAACTTAATTGGAGGCTCCCAACAACACGACGAAGCTTCACCATAATGGAATATGGCTTCGAGGTAACCTCAAATGCTCGGGGAAATCTCCACAACCTAATTGGAGACCCTGAAGCTTGCCCGGAGCTTTACACCATAATGATTGAGCTCTAAGGCACCACCAAGCTTCTAGGACACCAAAGGATCCATGAAGAGAAATCTCTAGGGTAGGAAGCACCCAAGGGTAATAAGCTTCTTAAAGTTTTCACTTCCACATATCACCGCGGAGAACTCAAACCGGTGCAACTACTGGAATGGAAAGAACACACTAAGTGGTCAAGTCCCTCACACTCAAATCCCTTCACAACAACAAAAGCTATGGAGGAATATGAGAGGAAGATCAAGGGGGTCACAAAGAACTCCAATATCAAGATCCAAGGGGTTCCCCTCACATAGAGGAGAAAGTGATTGGTGGAAATGAGGATCTAGATCTCCTCTCTCTTTTCCCTCAAGAACTAGCAAGAATCATTGAAGGGATTGAGAGTTAGAAAGCTCTAAGAAGGTCATCAATGTGGGAAGAACACGATCTCAATGCATAGAGAACCATTGGGGAAGAAGACCCCCTTAAATAGGAAGGGAAAAATCCAACCGTTACCCCCTCAGCCCGAGCCAAAGCGGTACTACCGCTCAAGCAGAGGGAGGCCAAACTAAGAGGGTGCAGGGATGGCAGTACCGCAAGGAGCGGTAGTAACAAGCGGTAGAACCGCCCAACACTATCGCAAAGTCCAGCCAAAAAAGGTGTTGAATTTATGGGCGGCGGTACTGGCCAGCGGCACAAGCTGGGCCACTACCGGCCTGGAGCGGTTCTATCGCTGGCCTAGGCGGTACTACCGATGATAAGAGGTAGTACCGCTCGAGGGAGCGGTACTACCGCTTGGATCATGCGATGTAGACCACACGCAACACCGGACAACCAGAAGTGCCATATCTTTCACATACGAGCTCCGAACTGAGCAAACTCAAGCTTGTTGGATTCAGGACGACAAGAGCTATGCAACACTGATGTGAGACCTCTATAAATGAAGAACGAACATGATCTTAAGAACATGCAGTTATGAAAATGCTAATGATATAAAGATGTGAGACCTCAATGAATGAAGAACCGGCAGAAACTCCAACATCGAAAACATCATAGAAGAAGCACATGAAATCCATTTTCTATGAACTCGAGCTTGTCATAAAGATGACCATGAGGTCTAAAACTCACAAAAAGAATCACCAAAAAAGAACCAAGAAAGATGATGCAAGAATGAAAATGGTTTGAGCTCTCAACGAACGATACGATCAAGCTACTCACTCGAGAGCCCCCCTTGACATTACGGCAATCTATCCTAAAATAGAAAACCCTATCAATGGCAAACATATACCTTGCACCTAGTCCACTTGAGCTAGATTATGACGATCTTGACTTCCTCAAGGTGGACCACCTTTCTTGATTGCTTTGGCTTGATGAAGACTAGTTGATTGCTCCCCCATACTCACCATGGGTGAGCCACTCTTCAGCACATCTTCACAAGTCCATTGCCACCACAATGGAGGGCAAGTTTCAAGCATCATATCTTCGTGATGTTTCACTTGAACTTGCACGCCGCAATCTTGATAACAATCACCACTTGATGTCATCATTCATGGGTTGTATGAGATCTTCCTCTTGACTCAAGCCCATGGAAACACACCGAACCCCACATAGAACTCTCACAGACCATGGGTTAGTACATAAAAGCACAATGGACAATGCTTACCATACCATCGGATCACTTGATCCCTCTGGTACATCTTGTATGCTTTCTGTGTTGATCAACTTGATGTACTCTTTGACTTAGTCTTGATCAACCATGTGTCTTTATGACCATTCTTTGGATATTGCCTTGAATACCACATTGGTCATCATATAAGCTCCTTGAAACCAACAGATGGACTTCAAGAAGTGTCTATGGACAAATCCTACGAATATAACTTAAGGCAAGCATTAGTCCATAGGGATTGCCATCAATTACCAAAACCACACATGGAGAAATATGCTCTAACACCCTGGTTTTCTGTTGTGTGCTCTACACTCGGATATGCTACCGCTGAATGAATAAATGTCGGAGAGCAAAGTTTTTAAAACAAATTGAAACATGTCTCCCACATCGAACCTGACAAGTCGGACCATCCCAAACCTTCCCAAATTGACCCCCTCCCTTGGACTATCCTCTCTCTTCCGCCCTTCCTGCTCATGTGTTGCCGCCAATCTCCTTGCTAGTGTCGCTCTTGCGACGCCATCCACGGTGCTCAGATAGATACTGGGTCCGTTGAGTCATGACGCCGTTTTCGAACTCGGAGAGTTGTGCACGCGAGGACCATTGATGTGGAATTGACCTGATTTTTCAATGAGAGTGGGATAACTATCAATTTGATGGATTAAGAGCTTGAGGATCCATTTATAACGTACCAGATGATACATGAGAGCATTACTAAACCAATTAGACGATGCCCCACGCGTTGCGTCGGGAGCCTTGTTAAAATATATATGGATGACAGAAGACTAAAATTAATGTAAAAACAAATATAAAACTTTCTTAGATGACTTATTTCTCTTGAAAAATAATGCACGAGGTGGTATATTTTGCATGAGGAGTTAATGAAAAAGTAACTTATGACTTCATGCATGACTTGATGATGTGGCATTATTGCATCAAGAAGAAAATTAACAAGTAGGTTGTAACTATTTAAGAATAGAGGACCTCTGACAATTATTGACCTTGGTGTTGGAATGATCAACGTGAACAACAAAGTTTGAGTTCCTGGAAGCAATTGAAGGACAGACAAACTATGATACTGCAATCTTAATTGCGAATGTAAATTAAGCACCCAATAAAGACATGATTGTTAGTAGAGAATCTGAGCAAGGTGATAGTCCTAGACGTCCCACGTATGTGAAAAATCTTTCTTCATTCAGGTATGCATGGATTATTAAATGATTTGCCGTTGGTCATGTTTGAATTGTTCGGTTGTTTGATTTTTTTTAACTATTGCATTATTGTGTGCATTATTTATTGTTAAATGATCTATGTCACATGAGTTGCATATATTAGAAGAAGGAAAATACGGGATACTGTTGACGAACTAAGGGAATTCAAATCCCCGCTGTTTACCGACTTGCGGGGACATATTCACGAACAAATGAGAGTCAAATTTAACACTTATTAGTTATTACGCTTGAAGAAGTTTAGAGGACAGAGGTAGTCCAACATCACGACCGTCACTGTCTACACCACAAAATTTACTCAAACCCAACTCTATTTCAGATTCTCTACTCCAAAGGAAGCTCGGCTAATTTGACATAAACAATCGACAACTGGCTAAAGCCACACGCTCAAGAACAGTCCTGTGCTTCGCCTTCCGTCCGCACGCACCATAGACCATATATACCCGAACCTTCCCCTCCGCTTCACCCAACTCGCTCGCGCCCCTCTTCCTCTGTCTCCCTCCCTCCACACCAGAAGCATCAAGCAATCGCACCACCAAGCTTTGCTCAAAACTCGCCGAGAATGGCGGCTTCAGCACCCTGCTGCTTCTTCTTCGACGCGGAGCCGCTCGGCGAGCCCGGCATGCCGGCGCTGGACGCGTGCGCGCTCTGCACCAAGCCACTGGCGCGCGACAGCGACATATTCATGTACAGAGGGGACACGCCCTTCTGCAGCGAGGAGTGCCGCGACGAGCAGATGCAGCTCGACGCTATCTGCTCCAGGCAGGCCGCCCGGAGGCAGCAGCGGTTCTCGTCGGGCTCGGATGCCCGGCGCTGGCATCAAGAGTCCGGGAAGGTGCCCGTCGCCAGCTAGCCGGCAATTAAAGCCTGCTCGTAACCCAGTAGAGTAGAGCTTGGCTTGAATCGACGGCATCCGAAGAATCGCCGATCTGGCTAGGCAAAGGCGCTTGCTGTCTCCGGTTTGTATCTCGCCTGAACCGGAGAAGTAGTGAAGGATCTGAGAAAGTTCATGTGCTGAGGCTCCGGCCATCTGTGTCGCCCACTGGACGCATCCTTTTCATGGCTCCTTTTTGCCTCTCCGTGCGTGTTTGCTTCAGGCTTTTGAGCCGCGGTTGGCGGCCAGCCACCATCTGTAAATCCCTATTTCAACACGAATCTTCCCCAAAGATGATAACCTGTATGAGCTTTACATTTTCCGATCACCGTTCATCTTTGGATCGATCATGTGCCTCAACGTAAATCGAGTACTCGTAGAGCATCTAGGCCGCTTGAACGAGATTGTGTGGCTTATTTATGAATCAAACGATCGTGCAAAAATACATCTGTTAATCTTGTAGACAGGAGCAGGACAAGATTTAAGAAGATTCCGACGTAGTTGCGTTAGTGCACGCTACAGGTAAAGCTGAGGAAAAATACATGAAAAATGATTCGTTAAACATTCAACTTTTGAGTTGTTGATCTAACGATTTTCCTTCGTCTCGGGTAGTCAATATGAGAGTTAATTGCATGTTGATACCACAAGTGAGTATCAAGTCTCGGTCACACAACAACAAATCGATCTAAACTCCATATAAACGCATATTGATAGGGAAACTGAACGGCGGGGCCCTACTGTCAGGAGCCAGCGTGGCGAAGAGGCACGTGTCCGGCAGGTGACTAGGACAAGTGCGGCTCGATCACTAGATTGCGCCGGGTTAATTCGCTCTTTTCTCTCGTTCTTGAACCCTAGCTCTCATTCTCTCTCTTTCACGCACATCTCACAGTCGGCCGTTGGCGACTCTGGGCGACAGTGCCGGTGGTTGTAGTAGTGGTGGCGGAAGTAAAGATCTTCCCGCCTTTGTAACCATCATGGGCGGAGGAATTGACTGTGGCGGCTACTCCAACGATGACAACGGGTTCCTGGAGCTGACACTATCCATGGAGCAACGGGAACGACTGGCGAACATTGGGTACCCAACCCTACTACAAGCCATCACTGGACGCATGGAATCGACTTGTCCTTTAAGTTTCTTAGTTCTATTCCTTCTCTGTTAATTTCTTCACTATAAATTGGGGATTAGGGTTAGGCTTTACTGATTTGCTGAAATTGGCTTTAATTTGTAGTTTGTATGATAACATTTGGCATGTTAGGATCCATTTTGTTGCTCGGGAAAATATAAAGAGTAAGCCATGCAATTTAGATGAAACATTTCTGAATATTGTTGCATTGATGGAGACACAAAGCCATAGAGAGCAAGGCCTTAAATTGATAAGTAGTAATATTAAACTACAGCAAATCAAGAGGCGGAATGAGGGGAGTATGATGTTAAATTTGTTAGTTAGGGCAAATCTCACAGCCCACAAGTACAACCAATTGTTTATCAAGCACCGGTTGTTCATGATCTCACTGAACCTCATGTGTATGTTGTTGATCAACAAGGAAATGTCTTTGAAAGTTAGTGCATCAGCTCAAGATCAGCAAGGAAATGAAGAGAGCAGGAATGTTAAAAAGGACAAGCTAAAATATGTTGTGGAAGAAGAAGAGGGATACGGGAGTCATGATGCTTTCATTTGATTCCAAGGGTCCATATGACATTGAAATATGCATTTATACGGAGTTAGATCGTTTTATTGCCGCCTGACTCGAGACTTAATACTGACATGTGAAAAAAATAATAAAACATACCAATTTGTTACCAATTATGATACCAGCATACAGTTGACGCTCAATATGATATGGACTTAATTCGCATTGTCATGCACGAATAGTACTAGCACTCTATTTTCATCTACGAGCAATGTATTTTTGACAATCTTCTTGTTGGTAAATGCATAGATGGAAAACAAACATTGCAACTGAACATTTTCCATTGGCCTTCCCCGGGCTGATGACCGGGGAACAAATAGTGCTACATAATTTATAAAGCTTCAACTTAGTATTAATTCTTGAGTGTATAAGGCATGTGTCAATGCATCATCTCTTATCACGTTATGATAGAAGTATTAATAATTTAATGTACAATCATGTCAATGCATTGTTTTTTATGAATTGTATGTATATTTAATAATTTGGGGTAATGCATGCATATGATTAGGCTAGAACTATTTTTTGCTTATGGCCACATTCAAGGGTTGTATGTTAGGTAAGATACAACCTCACTTTTTTTTTTCATTAACTAGTATGCCACATCAGCAAAATGCCTATGATACTGCGCTAAGAAACTAGCATTGGCAGAGGACTAAGAGTATCTATAGGTAAATTCATCAAATTGACCGGACGGGCATCGGAACCACTAACCGGATAAGAGAAGGAAACAAAAATTTAACCCAACCGACCCTTGAAAACCTCCTTAAATGTCCAGGTTGTCCGACATCCGTCATATTCATCCCATATATGGGGTGAGTATGATGAGTGTCCGGGCATGTACGATCAATGGCCATGCGTACGTTACGTAGAATTCGACCCATCACAGACCATCTTTTTCTTCTTTATTATTTCTTTTCTTCTCTTGCTCTTTATTCATCGATCACACATGTGATCGTACATATAAGGAAAAAGTAAAATACATGGCTACTTTAGCAAAAAAAACTAAGGAGTCAGAGCAACTCCAACCACGAGACCCAAACGAATGTGTGCTTTATCCGCGCTTTTTCCATTTGTGTCGGCTTCGTTCGCCTTCTTTTTCAAATGGATCGGTCGTGCGCCCAACGCGACTATCCATTTCTCATCCGCGCGGTAGGATTGCAGTTGTTTTTTATCATATTGATAAATATTATAAATGGTCTTGATTAATAAATGTTAAATGCAAAACATTACGTAGTTCAAGAATTACAAAATTATCTCATAGTTGATACATTTAAAAAAAAGGTTGCCGATATATCTACTAGTTGCCGGCATGAATCCACATACGCTCAATCAAATCATTTTGTAGTTGCATATGAGTATTCGGGTCACACATCTTGTGATGAAACTCGACGAACTATGCAAACCTTGCCTCTCCTCCATGCTCACACACAACATTGTCACCCCGAAACTCAAACCTTTGATCACACAAACGTTCTGGGCGTTCATCCCCTACAATCATGTCGTGCATGATCACACAATCACAACACCTCCCATAATTTCTGTGTGCTCCATGTTCTAGCAGGATATCGAACGATGTCCCATCGAGACTGAAGAACGCCAAAGGCACACTTTACATCTTTTCTAACACTTTCTTGCTCTTGAATGAATTTCTTTCTCTTCTCTCCTACGGGATTAAAGATTGTCTTCACAAGAGTAGACCAACGTGGATAGATAGCGTCAGCTAGATAGTATCCATTAGTGTATTGGTCGCCATTGATCTCAACATTACCCTCTGGGCAATTTCCTTCAGCCATCCTAGCAAATACGGAGAGCGTTGGAGCACATTAATATCGTTGTGAGATCCGGCCATGCCGAAGAAAGCATGCCAAATCCAGAGATCTTGGGAAGCCACGACCTCAAGTATGACAGTGCAAGCTCGGACATGTCCCTTATACTGCCCTTGCCAAGCAGAAGGACAGTTCTTCCACTTTCAATGCATACAATCTATGCTACCAAACATCCGGGAAACCCCCTACTCGCATTCATCGACAACAACACTGATGTATCGGTAGTTGTTGACTCTCTCAAGTACTCTGACCCAAAAACAGCTATGACAGCCCTGCAGAATCTATACGTGGACACAAGGTAGGTGGGCTCAGTCATCCAGACATACTCATCAATGAGATCGTCGGAGACTCCATATGCAAGCATCTGAATTACAGCACTGCATTTCTGATAAGAGGGGAAGCCAATCTTTCGTAGGGCATCCGTCTTGCACTCGAAATAGATCATACTCAACCACACCCTCTCGAATACTGTTGAAAACATGTCCATCCATCCGAAAACGGCGACGGAACAAGTGATGTTTGAAGAGAAGATTTGGGGTCTCATTATAATCTTTCCAGAGTAGGAAAGGGCCACTCTCCCGGTTGAGATTGAATGCAGGCGTGTGCCCCAGCATGGAGCCCTTGAACCGTGGCCGCTTCATACTGACGTGGCCATGGACGACCAACTCAGCCGCCACCATCTCCTCATCATCAGATGAAGAATCATCCGAGTCCAAAAGGACGTACGTTGTAGAAAGACATGCTCATCATCGAAGTCTATTTGTACCTTGGGCAAACATCGAACACCTTGTGGGCGTGGTGGAAGACACCGGTCGGCAAGGAACCTCTCGTCGAGAGAAATTGGCGGAGCTTGGCGGTGGTTGCGGGAGACGAGGCTGCTGGAATGAGTCCACGGCGCGAATGGCTAGCGGTGTCGAAGGAAGCGGGCGGTGGGGTGGGAGGCGGGGGGAGGGATGGGGCGGGCGGGTGTTTTGGAGGCGAAGGAGGAAGAGGCTGACGTACGTGCCACCGAATGGCGGGAGAGGAGAATAGGAGGGCGGGCGACGAGCGTGTCCCCTTCGTGTCCGCGGCGACGCAAAAGCCGCCCAAATTTAGGCATGGAATGGATCACGGCAGACAAAAAGCGAACATGCGTCCGTTTGGGTCGGCACGTTGGGCTGTATTTTCTGTCTGTGACGACCCAAACGTACACGGACGGACAAAATGGATCGCCCGATTAGAGCTGCTCTCAGTACGGATATGCCCGGACACTGACCGGGCGCGGGCGCGGGTGTTTGAGGGGTCAAATTTGTTCAGTTCTGCTTTATATGCCCTAAGCTAACAAAGTATTGGGAAAAAATAGAGGAAAATATTGGTTATGCATTGTGCATTCACATTATTCTCCATTTTGACTGCCCTTGTACGAACGGGAGTACTCTATTTTGAACGCGTCTAGCAAGCGTACCGATGCTCGTTCGCGGTCGCGAGCGCATCTGCTAGAAAAGGAAAGAGCCCCACGTACCTCGTGAGGACAGCAAAAAAAGGAGACCAAGTACATTTATTAATGTTTCAAATAATTTAAAAAGTCATAACTTTTGATTCGAGTGTTGGAATTTAGATTCATTTTCACTATTGGGTTTCTTGCAACGACTTCTTCAAAATTATATCTCATATGAATACGTTTCGATAAAAAACATTGGAGCAACTTTGTGTGTTATAGAGGCAACTTTAGTCTTATAAACAAGCAACTTCTCCCCCTTCTCCCTAGTATGACTACCTATCATCAAAGGATTCTTCTAAGTTGGTTATCATGACTATTAATTGACTAGATTCGCTTCTGAAAGCTTTACATATTAGTCAATGGTCTTGGTAAAGTTTGTGTTCATGAGGATTGGGTACATGGTTTTAGACAACTTGTACAGTTGATTGTGGGGAACTAGATATATGATTTTAGACAATTGTACGTTTGATTGTGGGCAATTGGATACATGATTTTAGGCAACATTATGATTTTAGGCAACATTATGATTGAATGTATGCTACCATGACACCTAAGTCAATCAAACTCTCTTTACAATTCAGACCTGTTTTCACGGTCCGATTTCTTGAGACAACTCTAGTGTTATGGGGAAACAACTCCTTTTTTTATCCAAGTAGGCTTCCATCTTAGATTCTTTTGTGTAAAAAGATAAAACCATACAAAACATGAGTCCTCTTTAGTGCTACATGCAATCAACTTCACTAGGCTCTTTGTAGTACTTTTGCTAACAGTATCCGAGAAGTTGTTTGTATGTAACACTAAACACACCTCATGTTTTTGTGACTTTATGTTTTTACATAAACCAACCTAATAGGTAGTCCTACTACACACAAAAAAGAAGTTGCTTCCTTATAACACTGAAGTTGCTTCCGTCGCACACAAAGTTATCCAAAATGAAGTTTATCAAAACATATTCATGTCTAGTTTTGAAGCATTCGTCCCGAGAAACCCAACCGTGAAAACGAATCTCAATTTTAACACTTGGTTCAAGAGATATAAAAAAAATTTAAATAAGAAAAATAATTAATTACGCTGGAGAAGAAAACCAATTGCGTGCCGGTTTTTTATACTTCTTATCACGTAAGCTCGTCACAGCTAAAAAGTGCAGCTACACTTATTAGCATTTGGCCTCAATTTTGGTCTAAGAGTTGTACTTTCTCTTTTTGACGATCAATATTTATTGTGTTAGTAAATGCATGAAGCAGAAACAAAGGTTATCTTTTCACCGGAACTCATATTCCTACTTAGTACGAAGTTAAAAAAAAGACTCTACACACTAGTAGTTTATTTGCATTGCAACCACGCGCATATAATTCTAGCTAACTATTGTCAGATTGAAATATCAGTACTCACTGACTGCACGGTTGCAAGTCTAATGACTATAGCACCCTTTTCTTCAAAAAGGAGGAAGACCCGAGCCTCTACATCTCCACGATGTATGCAACCAATTTATTTATTATTCATCAAAGACCTTATAAACAAATACAACGGTAGATTTAAAGCCATCGTCTAAACAATATCCCTCGCTACTCCTATCAAGTTGATGAAGGAATGATGATAGTCTAAATCTAATATCAAACAAACCTCACAACCAAGCATAACATCTAAGATATGAGACCCCAACCGAACCACTTGCTGGGTATAGGGCACACACCGGTCCGACGCACTCTCACAAGCCGTCGTCGCCAACTCTCACCAATCCATCTTCACAGCTATACTAACGCATCAACCTTGCCTGATCTAACTGTCGTCGACGCCGCCACGGTGCCACACAACCCCACCGTCCTGCGCTGATCTATCCAGCCACATCCATCGTCAAGATCCAAGTGCACCATGCCGCCAATACTCGTTGTCATTGACACGCTAGATACAATGTCGCTCCTCCTGTCAACCTCCCTACCGTCGCCACTGCTGGAGCTACCCAGAGCCCACCATCCATATCACCTCTCTCCGAACATCTCAGCCTCCCTGGCCCCTCCATGAAGGTTACGGCGCGCAGGACAACCCCCCCCCCCCCAAATCCAGTCTGAATTTTGGACTTTCGTCCGCAAGGTGTTCGGAGGTGGATATGTGGGACTGATATGTATTCAACGTATCGATAATTTTTAAAAAAAATTCACAGTGTTATATTATCATTCTTGGATGTTTTATGATTATTTTATAGCAACTTTATATCATTTTTGGGACTTTCTTTTGCGGTGTGTTTGTTGGGATCCGATGAATAGTGAGTTTATGATCACATCTATGAAAACATATTCATGCTTGATTATTATAGCCTCGTATTTCTTCTCCGATATTTTCTTTTTGTCTGGCCAACTTGATATTTTATCTTGCAATGAGAAGAGGTGCTTTGTGATGGGTTCGATCTTGCGGTGCTCAATCTGAGTGACACAAAAAGACATGACACGCATTTATCGTTGCTATCAAGGATAAAACAATGGGGTCTATTCCTACATGAATAGATCTTGTCCACATCATCTCATCGTTCTTAAGGCATTAGTCCGTTTCTCTATGAACTCAATACACTAGATGCATGCTGTATAGCGGTCGATGTGTGGAGTAACAGAAGTAAATGCAGGTAGAAGTCGGTCTACTTCTCTTGGACGTGATGCCTATATACATGATCATTGTCTTGAATATAGTCATAATTATTTGCACTTCTATCAATTGCCCAACAATAATTTGTCTACCCACTGTTTACTATTTCTCGAGAGAAGCCATTGGTGAAACCTACGTCCCTCGGGTTTACTTCACATCATTTATTCGCAATCTCGACTTTGCTATTTGTGTTTCTACTTTATTTGCTCTTTTATTTTTCAGATCTATATTATCAAAAACCTCAAAAATACCTTGTTGCGTTCTATTTCCTATCACTCTTATTTGTATCTATCAATCTATCCTTCCTTTACCCATGAGTGACTCATAACCCCTCCACGCGTTGGGTTGCGAGGATTTGCTATTTGTTTGCAGGTGTTGCTTACATAGTCTTGTGAATCTTCCTACTCGATTGATACCTTGGTTTCTTAACTGAGGGAAATACTTGTCGTCGTTGTGCTACATCACCCTTCAAGCCCGGAGGGGAACCAATGTATCTGCGAGACGAAGCAGGGACCTCGACTTCACTTCCACGAAGGGTAACTACGTTTGAGGGACGCCGCCAATGCCGGGCCGGACCAGCCGGACAAACTTTCCTCCGGACCCCATCCTATACCACCAAACCCTCGCCTTCTCCGGATCCGACAACGAGCCAAGAACCGAAACCTACATACATAAGATTGCCATGGGGCTCAACACAACATGAGTCGAGGAGAACATTCACAGTAGATATCTAGGCGCCGAGTCGGTCGATCTGATGTGGCCAACATCAAAAAATACCACCCCGTATCGATCGACCGTGTCCACAATCATATCGAGATCCGATCTGAACCTGGCGGCACCCACAACCACCTGACCGAGCCCATCACGTAATCGTCACCATGCCGCGGGATGGGATACCGTCACCGCCGCCGCACCGCGCAAAACGTCGATAAAGGTAGCTCGCGTGCCACGCTGCCGGACCCACGCAAACCAGCGCCTCCTCACGATCCAGGTGTTCTGCGCCGGTTGAGACGCTTGAAGGGGAAGAAGTCCCCTGCCGTCTTGCCGGCCAGGCTTTGCTTGGTGGCGCTGCAGACTGCGACGAAAAGGGTCGGAGGTGGGAGGGCTCGAGGGGGAGGGCGGCTAGGGTTTCCCCGGGTCGCCCATGGGGGCGGCGGGGGGGGAAGAAAAAGTGGTTTCCCCTCATGATTGTAGAGTAAATAGCATAAAACTACCAGTTTACACACTAGGGTTTCAAAAAATACTGGTTTTTATTTTATTTTTCTCACATAACTACCGAACGCGTGGTCGGCTGTTTCAAAAAACCCCAAACATCCACTACTTTACAATTGATCGTGATTATGACAATTAGGACCCGCACGTAAGAAAACTGATAGTCTCACCGTTTGTTTGCCCGTTAACTGACATGTGGGTTCCACATGTCAGCTCTCTTCTTCGTTCTCTTCACTCCTCCGGCCTCTTCCCAAGGAGGTCGATGGAGTGCCGGCTGCCGGTCCTTCCACCAGCACCTATTCTCCCCTATTGCGCCGCCAACCTTCGCCCGCAGCCGTGGCGCCCGACGTGCCGCCCTCCACGGAGACATGGCGTCACCGGTTAGAGGTGTTGCCCCGCCGATATGGACGGTCTCGACGGAGGGGAGCTCCACTGCAACACCTTGGATGAGTGTCATGGCTGTTGGTCGCGGCGAAGGGGGCTCCACGCGCCACCTGGGATGGAAGGGAGCTCCATGACGGCGCCATGTGTGGTGGTCGCGACGGAAGGGAGCTCCACGCGCCGCCCCCGACGGAGGGGAGCTCAACGACGGCGCCATGGCTGCTGGTCGAGACGGATAGGAGCTCCACGTGCCGCCCGCGACGGAAGGGATCTCCATGGCGGCGCCATGGCTGTTGTCCAGCGACCCTCACGGCGTGTGCTCTCGCACGGCCACGGGAGGGACCCGATTGCTTTTTTCAAAATTTTGTAGGGACCCAATTGTGTTTTTGAAAAGTTTGGAGGAACTTGATGGCATTTTTGAAAAGTTTACAGACACTGACATGTGGGATCCACATGTAAGTTAACGGTCAAATAAACAATCAAACCGACGGATCATTTAGGTGCTCGTCCGATCTGTCATAAACATGTTTACTTTTCTAACAACGAAGATTTTGGATTTTTTTTTGAACAATCAACCACGCATTGGATAGTTATCTGTAAAAAAAATTAATATGTTTTTAAAACTTTAACGTGTAAAGTAGTCTTATGCTAGTATTTATTACTCCATGACCGTAGCACCGTGGAGGCGAGGATCGATCCCGGAAGAAGCACGTCACGTCCTCGCTGGATCCGACGGACTCATGGCATGGACCCGGCATGTGTCACACCACGGGTACGTGTGCGTGCGCGACAGCGCATGGACGGCCACCGCCCATGCCCACGCTGTCGTGCCCCTCGGCCGCTCCGTTGCAGGCACCCGTCCCGTGTGGCCAACATCGATCGGGTTAAACCGCGTGCTTCCAAGCAAAAACCCTTGGTGAAAACGTCAGCATTTGTTTACTGCTGCTACCAGTACTGCCCAAGTAGCCAACAAAGCGACTGTGCTTGGGCGTGAAGTTTCGTGTGTATAAAAAAAATCGGGCACAAATCTCAGCGAAGCAAAAGCTAGCTGCGCTTGCTTCCCGGAAAGAGGCCTCGCCGTCGTAGCCGGATGCCACTGGCTCCCCGATCCTCTATACCAAGTGGCCGTCTCTGCTCACGAGGGCGGCTAAGTAATTTAATTATCAACGCCCAAATCACAGTACTCGCACTAATTAAACCGTCCTGCAAACGGAGATGATTGGACGACCCACAAAGCCAAAGGTAACCCACCCTACAAAAAATTGAGGCGTGCAAGTGCAAGTGCAAGGTGTAGCTAGGTGCGTCTCCTCCCAAGCCAAAGCGCATCCACGTAGCACGGCCCTGTTCCCCACGCGAGGCCTGCCACGCCCTCCTCGCTTAAACAACCGTCCTGCCTCCGTAAAGCGCAAGCTTCTTTATGACGATCATACTACCATACGCGTTGGACGTAGGTTCTACGTTCGTGGAGACGGGAATCTGCCAAGGCGTCTCGTCAGTGATGCCGGTGCTACGTACAATGTGCTACAGCGGCGTGCACGGGGCACCAACACGAGCCATTATTCCCGTCGACGGAAAGGAAAAGCTAGCCGGCAGGGGGATCGCGATAGCTTATTCCTGGTCCTGGTCCATGGCATGGCGACTGTTTATTATTCTATGCCCAACCATGTGGGCGTGTGTTGCCTTCTCATAGGCCGGCGAAAAAGCCCTACCCATTATTAGTGTCAGTAGTGTGGCGAGGTTGCTTTAGTTTAAGTTTAGGTGATAATAACCAGGTGTTTAGAGGCCGCCTAATGTACGATTAGATTCGAGCGCACATGATCGGGGAGCCTAGGTACGGCGAATGTGTCCGGTCGAACGTGGTGGTCTACACTGCAGCCCGGCATTCTCTAGTGTGTGTCTGTGCGTGTGTGTGCTGGGAAAGGAGAAGCATCGATCGCGGCAATGGCGAGCATGTAAAAAACGGGTCAATTAATTGGTGTGCAAGTAAAGAATGGACCTGCTACTGCTTCAACTTGTTTGCTACGCCGGCCGGTACACGTGTGTGACGGTTGAGATCTACTCCTGGTTTTTTTAGGGACAGATTCAGAGATGTACTCCTACAGTGGATTTTTTCACTGTTTTGATCCCTAAGGCGTAAGTTCATCACAAAACGAACTCGGTTCGAAAGTATTTCACGTTTTGCCCCTTTTGAAAACGCCAGAGACCGTGGCGTTGCAGGCCTTAGCAGAAACGCCAGTCTACTGGACGTTGCAGGCCTCATGTGCAACGCCAGTCTACTGGAAACGCCAAGCAGACCAAAGCAGAAACGCCAAGGGGGCTGGCATTGCAGACCAAAATAGAAATGCCAAGCTCCCTGGCGTTTCCTTAGTCCAGTACCGCAGTGCTGGGGTCCTGGCCAGCGTTGCACCCAGCGAAGAAACGCCAGACATGCTGGCGTTGCAGACCCAACCAGAAACGCCAAGCTTCCTGCGTTTCCTTAGTCCAGTACCCCAAAACAAGATTTTTTCACTGTTTTGATCAACAAACATATTTCATAGAATATAGTTTAAATCGTAAGACCATAATTCACAGCATAACACCATTCATCAAAACATAACACCATAATTCACAGCATAACACCATTCATCAAAACATAACATCATAATTCAAAGCATAACACCATAATTTAAATAATAAGACTCAACATAACATCATAGTTCATAGTTTAACAGACGTAGTTCAACAAACAACATAGTTCAACAGAAAACATAGTTCATAGTTTCCTCCCTCTCTTTGCAGCCATCTTGCCCTTAGTAACGTAGCCCTCTGGAGTGTTCTGCCAGCCAGGACGTCTCATGTTCCTTGAGCTAGCTCGACGTGTTTCTTCCGTCGGCTGAGTGGGTTGACTTGACCGCGGAGCATCTTCCATCTGCGAAGCCCCAAACTCAATGAAGTCCGGATCCGCGGCCTCGTTGTCGGACTCATCTTCTTCTTCAATCTCCTCTTCATGTGCTCGGCTAGAAGAAACATGTGCTCGACTCGAAGACGGACGAGCGAAAGAGGCCCGTGGCCGGCTGGCAGACGGACGAGCGGAAGACTGCACATTCATCGTGTACTGCGCACGTGCCCTCACATCGGTGAACGAAACACCGTGGCAAGAAAGTAAAGCCGCTAGTGTGCGGCACCGATCGACAACCTTCTGCGCAAGGAAAAGATAATGACATGTTAATATGCTAACAAAGGTATGACAAAACAAAGGTTAACAAGGCATCAAACCTGCAGAGTAGTTCTAACAAGTCCGTCCGTTTGTGGACATGGGGCACGAGCAAGGACCCTTGGCGTTTCTGCTTTGGTCTGTAACGCCAGCCCCATTGACGTTTCTGCTTTGGTCTGCAACGTCCAGTAGACTGGCGTTGCACATGAGGCCTGCAACGTCCAGTAGACTGACGTTTCTGCTAAGGCCTGCAACGCCACGGTCTCTAGCGTTTTCAAAAGAGTCAAAACGTGAAATACTTTCAAACCGAGTTCGTTTTGTGATGAACTTACGCGTTAAGGATCAAAAGAGTGCATGTGCGCGCATGCGTCGTCGTCAGCCACGAGCGTGACACGTACGTATGCACTGGCGACTGGTGTTTACCTCGGCTAATAAGTTTCTGGAGACAATGTACTTAGGATTAAACAGCTCTTGTTTGTTCGGTTCGTGCTAGCTAGACCTAGGCCCGTTTGTTAATCACGAGACTGTGTCAGCCGAACAATTCGCTCGTTATTTTCTTCCCCTTGTCCGCTAACCACCGTAGGCATCGAGTTGCAACTCCTCGGCTTCTAACATTATTTGAGACGTGCGCATCTCTTTGTCTGAACAAGAGAGCGTAGGTATCAACTAGATATGTCAGTGCTAAGTTGGTAACAACAAGAAGCTCCTCTGGCGAGACGACTGACAACGAGGAACGAATTCTTATCATGTGTCGTGTTTGGTGGTTGAATAGCTGAGGCAGTGGATTCACGTTGTCTGCTACTAGAATTCTTCGTTGTTCATGTTGGGTGGTTGAGGGTTGAGACGCTGAATCCACGGCGTCAGGAAGAACTATTGTAATGGTTGTTGACACGAAAAATTCTAGAGGTGGCCGGCTGGGTTGACTTCCGTTCCTTCTTCTAGCTGATCACCCATTCCCGTTTGTTTTTTCATACATTTTTGCGACACTTGGATCCCCTTGAGTATTTCATATTGCGTGTCAGTATAAGATCAGAGGAGATATGCTTAACAATGAAGGCCAGTTTCCGTATGCTCGCTAGCCAAGGTTGAACCGGTGCTACGTCGTGTCATACTTTTTTTTTTTTTTTGCGAATCTACGTCGAGTCATAGTTGTGTGACTGATACGTGTACGAAAGGTTCTTATTCTTCTATATTCGTTTGGAGAGAATACATTAAGGTTCCTTTCTGCCCAACTTAAGAATCTAGTATATGTTGCTTGGTCATGCATGACTCAGACGAGACTGCATTTTCTTGTGTTTTGTCTGCTATATCTTTTTCTTGGAGAGGAATCTAGCGAACGGCGATCAAATAATCAATGCAGTTTGCATATTGAATAAAATATTTTTAAGATCCAACAACGGTGGCACCCATTGGTAATAGCAGGAAGCAACAAAAAATAACAAGGTGGTGAAGATCTTAGGACCAAAGATCCAAAGATAAAAGAAAAAGAAAAACAATTGTCCTAAAAGAGCTACTCCCTCTGTTTGGAAATACTTGTGCTAGGAATGAATATATGTAGATGTGTTTTAGTTATAGATGCATCCATTTTTATACATTTATGCGACAACTAATTCGGGACAACGGGAGTACAACACAACACTCCATACAATTCACATTAGACAACGTAGCTCCGACTCCAACTATGCACGACGAAGGAAACTAGGCAAGGTTGACGTCGCAAAGGATCACCGAGCGAAGTACCAATCAAGCGTCATTGTATACCATCCCCCCCCCCCCACCGCGGCCTCAACTTTGCAGCAACAGCCAGTTGAAGCACTCTCACGGACACGTCGGAGAAGAAGGTCCGACTATCATGTCCAAGACCACGCCTCCGACATTGCACACCATCATCATCTCAGGCTGTAAGTGGGACCGTCTGCGGGAGGCCCGCACCCGCCCCACTTTTGCCGCATAATCTATGTGGGATGTCCACGTATGCCCACATAATATTTCGCAGGGCAAATGGGTTTAGTGGACATCCCACATAGCATTACACGTAAATGTTAGACTCAGTCATGTTATGATAGAATACTGGTGCTGTGCATGTAGAGTCTAAGCGCGCGCGCTAGAGGAGAGTGCCGCCGACGAGGTCGAGGTCTGAAGGGACATGCACCAGATGGTCTTTATTCTGTCCATAGACTAAACGAATTCAAAATCAAGGTATGCGTTCGAGTCAGCGTTGTCTGAACGGAGGCCGCTTGCTCCGATCATCATCTGCATATCCTCCTGTGTCATGCCGTCGGCATGGACGGTGTCGGAGGATGAGTAGGGGTAGAGGACGGCCTGGAGCACGTTGGCGAGCTGCTCATGGTGTCGCACGTCGGGCAAGGAGCCGAGGCGTCGGTGTTCAGGTGAGCGTTGCGGCGAGTGCATGCAGTGTCTAAGGTCATCAGCCGTACTCTAACCGGTGCAATAGCTCCTCTACCAGAGGTGAACGGTGGCAAGGGCTAGCATCTTGCCGGGGCAAACACTAGCATCTTGCTTCTGTTGCGATTGCTGCTTCCTCGGCTGTTGATATGGGCATAAGTAGGGTTTTGTGGAATAACCCGCAAGTCCCACATAATTTTGATGCTTGCCCACGGTTGTCCACGGATGCGATTTTTGCGGGCTTGGCCGCGGGCGCCGCGGGCAACCCGTGTCCACCTGCAGCCTGATCATCATCGTTGCCACATAAGCCACAGTACATGTCTAGTCATAGAAAACATCAAAGGGATCAAAATCCTCAAGACGACACCCTAAAAAGGGAAACAACATTGAAGACAACGTCACCGTCCGCCCCTAGAACAAAATCTGATCTTTCACCCAAAAAGATTAATCTGAGAGCAAAGGCTTTGAACAATTCCAACAAATGCCTTCAAAAAGGATAAACGACGTCCACGGATTATCATTAAAGTTATTTCAGTCTGTCCCAAAAAAAGAAGTGATTTCAGTCTGTCCCAAAGAAAGAGCTGATTTCAGTCAGCTGACCCGGCTAAGTCAAGCGTGACTGTACGCAGAGTGCAATTATTTTTGTCCCATCAGGGTGATTTATTTGACCAATGGAAATGGGCGCTGTTGAACCGCTGAATGGTTAATCTATAGTATATTTTACCCCTATCGAGGAAGAAATCGTCCGTTACATTTGACTTCCTGATCTTGTTCCCTAGAAGAAGAAAAAAACTCGTTCCTGTTCCAATTTACATAACCACACTCCACAGTCTTACTAAGTGTACCACGTAACACGTTAAAAGCAGCTTCAAATACAGATGCCCTTTCTTCTGTACAGGTATCAGTCAAGTCACACGATGAAAGCAGGCACGAGCCACGGGGGCTACGATGCCAAGAATTGACAGCCGTGAACGAACGAACGAGCCAGCTAGCCGGACGCAGCAGCACAAAACGCCACACAATGTCGACACTCTGCACTTCACGTCAGAGCGACACTTTTTCCTGTGCCGAGCGTGAATCTCCAGTGATCTCTGGACAAGTGACAGCACCACCCATACGAACGAGGTAACAGTGAAAATAGACGACGGGAAAAAAGAACGCCACGCCCAACACCGGCCGGTACACCGTGTTGCGCCCGCCGGACTTCGTCGCGGCCGAAAGCGACGGCGGCGCGAATGGCAACGAAATACGTACTACCCGTCAAGCTCGGCGATGAATATGATACTACCACCACCGATGTCTCTTTCGTCTCGTACCAAAAATATTGCGGGAGCAGAAGAATGACACTTCCTCCAGAAATAAATCAAAGAGCCGTTTATTGATTATTAGTTGAGTGAAGTAAGCTAGTACTAGAGAGGAAATTGAACAAGCAATTCATCATACTCCACTGCTATACTTAATATCCTCAAATAATTGAGGCCATTAACATGGAAGCCTAACCCCAACTGATTATTGTAGGTGGCTGGTGACTCGGAGCTGTCACGGATTTTCAGTTTTTAATGTTGGGAACGGATGCTTCCGGTTGCTACTGTTTAATGTTAGGGAGGTGATGGTGAGTGGTTCTTTTTCTATGCGAGACGTACAATACAACCCATTGTATTGGGTGTCAAAGAAAGTGACCCCTTGACAAGGCCATACACTGTGTATGATTTGTGAGCGCTCAATCATATACTCGTATATTTGTACTGGTTTACATATCTGTTGATGTCCCCCATTTTTTTTATATTTGTACATTAATCCTTCAACTTTTTGCAGAGAAATGCTGCGTCCCACTAGCCTTGCGTAGTAAAAATAATTCATGTTGTCGTGCTATTGGGAATTAGTAGCCATATGGGTGGCATTTTGGACAAAGAGATTATCTGTGAAAAGAAAATAACATGTATAAAAAGAATGGTTGTTGTTCAATCGAATCGTCATTAACGATTTTAGAATCAGACAACCAATTCTTGGGTATTGGACTAAAATTAACGAATTAAAAGAGCTCTCTCGAGTATGAAATACTAAGGCTGCTCTTTTGATATGCTCGATGTTCCCACCACCGGGCATTCCGCCACAAAGCGGCTACCGATGTCAACGCCAAGGATATTGAGGATCCTCTTCTCCCTTAACTTCGGCCAGCTCTACCGTCATTTCAATCTCAACTCTTGCCACCTTCTCTCCTCTTCATCCTCATCCTTGGAGGGATTTTTAGACGGGGCATGTCTTTCTTGGTTGCGTGCTGACGCTAAGGAGCTCATATCGGGACTGGTAATTCTTGGTCACCAACACATAAGTTTTTCTATCCGGGCTATCATGTTTGGAAGCTAAAACAGAGGTACTCGAATCATGGTGGTCTTTCATAGGTCGGCCACAATGATGGAGGAGCTCAAATCAGGGTCGACCACACCTAAGCGGACTAAATGTTAACCTCCCCTCTCAACTTCAGCCACCGCTGCATCCTCAACTCCGGTGGCAACCAGCTCCTTCCTCCAATCTTGCACATATATCTCATGTCTCCAGTTTTGGGATTCCAAAACAAGAAAATCAACAATATTTGGAAATAAATTTGACTCCGATACAAATTACGACTTTACTTGCCATCTAAACAACAAAATCATTTTAATTCCCTCTCATTTTATATGACCCTCTATTTTAATTCCCCGAGCCCAACATCAACATATAAACATAAAACCATGATTTTTCCTTGAATATTATTTTTATATTTTGTATCCAATGGTCAATTATTTAGCTACGTCCTAGTCACCGGATGCGTAACCCAAAGCTAAATTTACTCCATTTCGTTGTTGTAGAACCAAAATATCCCATGCCTTTAACGAAGAGTATAAGCAAAATATCTCAGGTTAGAAGCTACTCCGAAATATTTCATTTTTTAAGGATCACAACAACTATCATTAATCAGTGGGAAATAACTGTTTACAATCATTGTGCGGAAAGATCTCAGGTCATCTTGTATGTGAAAAGTCCTTGATCTAGTCATGCCCCCTTCTCGCAAGCGCAACAACTTTGTGGTCCAGGATATATGTTGCATTCCCTCTTAATAACCTTGATCAATTGAAGCAACCGGAAATATATCATGTTTCTAACTAAGGGTACACACAAATATATCATGTTTCTTACCCAAGAGTATATGCAAAATATCCCATGTTTAGGAGCATCACTACACTTTTATCGCCAATTTGTTAGTTTCTTTAGTTCACTAGTCATCACTTTGTACTCCGCACTTATCTTCGAGCAACACTAGATATTCTGATTCCATCATGCATCAATTACTTTATCACACTTTATCCCCCAAACTGCATGTGACACTTAAAAGAGGAACACGCCATCAACGATATACTGCACGCGATACATCATCCTAGACGAAGTCCACAAGATATGTGGAGAACAATGGGCAGGCCTCACACATCTCAAATGTGCCCCTTTTTATCAAGTAAACTAAGCTTCTCGTAGCAATTTACACACCCCTTGTGCTTTCAAGCCAATTAACACTGGTGGAAAAAAGGCCTTTGGTCGCGGTTCGCAACTGCCATTAGTCGCGGTTGCGCAACCGCGACCAACTAAGCGCGACTAAAGCCCCCCACCTTTAGTCGCGGTTCTTAAGAAACCGCGACTAAAGGCCCGTCCACGTGGGCGCCAGGCGGCCGTCTGGGCGGAGGACCTTTAGTCGCGGTTCTTCTGGCCAACCGCGACTAAAGGCCCCCGCGCCCCCCCCCCTAAACCTGTTTTCTGTTTAATTTGTATTGTTTTATTTCTTTTGTGCTTTATTTTAATTTTGAAGGAATTTCATATATTCTACGGTACTACATACATGCATATGAATGTACAATTTCAAACAAATTTGAAATTAGAACCAAAAAGAATTCAAGAGGAATATACAATATATATTCAATATCATCGGATGACCATATACAATTTTGAACAAGTTTCCATACATAATTTAATGCATATAAAGTTCTACGTCCTCGTAATGGTGTTCTCCTTTAGGATGGAGGACTTCCCTGCTGAACCATCCAGCTAGTTCCTCTTGAAGTGGTCGGAAGCGAGCTTCTGGACTAAGCATCATCCGGAGGTTATTCCTCTTAGCATTGGTATCACTCGGAACCCGCTCAGAGGTGTATCTCCGGATCATCTCACAGACATAGTATCCACATAGATTGGTCCCCGCTGGCTGAATATCCCCAGCATTCTTCGGCTTTGACCTTTTGAATTCTAGCTCTTTTTTGAATTCACCGACCTTTGTATCTACGAACCGTCTCCAAACCCTACGAGGCAAAGAAAATTAAATGAACAAGAGAGTTATTAGTTACTTGATATTAGGAAATGAACGAAATAGGCCGATCGATATAGAGCGCAAATGAATGAAAATAATTACTTCTGCAGCATTCTTCTCATGCCGCCCCAAAGCTTTGGATCCATATTCAGAGAGTCGTGGACGAGACATTCTGAGGTGTTAACTTTAATTACTAGCAGAATCCAGTGGAACCTGCGGACACGATACATGCACAGTACGTCATGCATAACTCATCGATTAGCCGGCCACATACCATGCATGGAGTAAACAAAAGAGAATGTGCTCAAGACAGAAACACTCATCCAAAATGGTAAGGAAATAGAATATCACTTTTGAGTTCCTGCTTTGTAAGAAACTGCCACAGGTCTGCCTCCATGTCGGCGGGGTGATGCTCCAACACATGTCCATTAACGATGTGTGGGTCAATGAACCCAACATCATGGATGTTCCTTACTCTGCATTCCTTAATCTTCATTCTGCATGTATAATAGCGGACACAACAATATAGTTAGGACATATATATAGTGCAGGCAATATGAACGAGATGGGTTAGAAATAAATCACTTACAGAACGTAGCAACTGATGATAGATTTGTCGAGATCGCGCAGATTGAAAAGCTGGAACAATTCACTCAGTTCAATTTGTACATAGTAATGTTTGAAGTGATGCTCATGTCTAACTTCCGCATAAATATAATCTTTGGCGCTTTTATTTTTTATGTAACCCTTGTACCATTTCAGCAGACCTTTCATTTGTGGAGGTAGATCCTTTTCCTGCGCAGGCTCGACGAGAGGCCCATTCTTGACATATGTAATTACTACCTCCTTCACTGGCGCCTCATCAAGGCCTAACAGTTCACGAAGAGTAATACCTAAGTTGGCCGCTTGTTCTCTGGCACTCGTTGCAGTCAATCCCTGTGCTGCCGCAGCTTGTATGATCTCGGGGGCATCCGGACCGGCGGCTTCCACTATAAGCGGGGCAATCGATTGTTTACTTTGTTCCCCGAGCTGGGCAACTTGTTTCCCGCTTTTTTTACTTTCGGCCTTCTCCCGCTCTTTGTTCTCCTTGAACATGAGTGCCTGCCTGCGAAGTTCACGTGCATAGTCGTCAGGCAGATTCTTCGCGGCTTGGGACGGTGTGCTCAAAAATGACTTAGCCCACTTCTTTTGCTCATCAGAAAATACTGGCTTGGGCTCGGGCTCTCTTTTCTTCTTGCAGTCCGCCTTCCATTTCTCCAAATCAGCAGCCGCGGCCGTGTCGACTTCCTCGGCACTACGTTCCCAAGGCCTTGTGGGGAGAGGCTTCAATGATGGCTCCGGTACCTTTGTGGTCTTAGGTACATAAGGGTCCGGGTTAATAATCCAGGACTGCTTCTGCTTCTGCTTCTTTGCCGGAGGTGGATTGGGGGGCGGCGTCTGATCACCCGCCGGACGAGGACTGGGGGGCGGCGTCTGATCACCCGCCGGACGTTGTGGACTGGGGGGCGTCGGCTGACGTGACGGAGGTGTAGGTGAACCGCCACCACCACCACCACCACCACCACCGCCACCGCCACCACCACCACCGTAGGGGGGTGGACTTGTTGTCCTTGGCGCCTCGCCTGGAAACTTGATAAACTTCTTTTGCCATAGAATGAAATGGCGCTTGACATCTCCAAGTCTTTTCTCCCCTTCAAGTGTAGCAATGTCAATCTCCAGGTCCTCAAACCCTTGGACTATGTCCTCCACCGTGACACGAGCATAGCCATCTTGAATGGGGTTGTTGTGGTGGAGTGCTCCAGGTAAACATGGTAAAGCACTGCCGATGGCTACCTTCATGGACATGTTCCCGATAGGATAATACAGATGACATTCTTTCATCTCCTTTATATCGTCCACGGGGTAGCGAGGAGGCTCCGGTGCAGTAATTTCGACCACCAGAGGCTCCGGTGCATTAATTTCGACCACCAGAGGCTCCGGTGCATTAATTTCGGTCGTCGGTGCATCTGCACCAGCCGGTGGGGCCTCCGTGGAAGCCACGCTGCTTCTCCGCTGCTGGCTTCCGAGATCCGCTGGATGATCTTCATGCTGCACCCGAGCTGCATCTCTTTCGGCTACTAGTACACTCATGGTTTTCTTCATCACATCCATTTCCGATGCCAACCGCGCCACAACATCTGCTTCCCGATCCATCTTTCTCTTACGGCTTCTGTAACCGTACGGGTCATCGTTCTGGGGGAACCCTATTTTCCACGGAATGTGCCCCATGCCTCGTACACGTCCTCCGTGTTCAGGATTCCCGAGGGCTTTTGTCAGCGCGTCGTTCTCTCTGTTGAACTTGATCTTCCCCTCTTGAGCATCCCTCATTGCGTCAATAAGGGCTTGGGTGGGTTTAATTAATTTGCCCCGGTAAACACACTCCCCTGTCTCCGGGTTCAGCGTTCCCCCATGCCCGTACCACCAGCTTTTGGCCCTTGGGTCCCATCCCTCCGTACCTGGACGGATTCCTCGCGCCCTCAGCTCGTTCTCCATCTTCTCCAACCTAGGCAACAAAATGCGATACCCTCCTGGCCCCATAATATGATTGTACTCCTTCTTAGCCGCATTTTCCTTATTTTTTTTCGATATTTGAATGAACTGCTCCGATTTCTTTTGCTTCACAAATTCTGGCCAATCATGTTTCAGTTTCTCATATTGTCCTTTGAAATCCGGAGTCTTGTTCTGCTTGACAAAGTCATGGGCTAGATTTTGCTTGAATTTCCGGAATGCGTCGGCCATCTTATGAAGAGCGAACTGTTTGACTAGCCTCCTCCTCTCCTTGTTTTCCTCAATCTTGTTACCCTCCTCATCGAATTTGTTGTATTCCGGAGGTAGAACGAAATGTTCCATAAGCTTCTTGAAGCAATCTTTTTTTGTTCTCTTATCGACAAAAGTGAAACCTGCAGCAATTCGTGCCTTCTTTGGCTCATTCCACTCCTGGACGGTGATCGAGACGTTGTCTCTAACAACGGCTCCGCATTGGCTGACAAACTTGGTGGCGTTCTTGCGGGGCTCCAGCGGCCTGCCGGTTGCACTGTCGACAACCTCGATGGTGCATGTTTCTCCTTGTTTCATCGTCTTGGTTGCGCCACGCTTTGACGACGTACTCGATTGTTTCGACGATCCGGCCGAGGGCTAAAATAAGAAAGAGAGTCGCGCGCGTTAGTACACACATATTTATTCAAATCAGTTAGTTTGTATCACCAGAGGCTCAATGTATATATATACCTCGGCGCCGGAGGTGGTTGCTACTTCCATTTGAAGATCGTCGTTTATCGACGTTTGTTCGGCATCATCTTGCTGACGGCGCCCTTCATCTTCACCGTCAAGGTTCAGATAAGAAGAGATATCATCTTCTTCTTCTCCGGTCGGCACATATAGAATATCGCCGTTTATGATGCCGAACATATGTGCTTCACCGTCCGGATCATATTTGTCCATAATCGGGTCAGCTCTATCGTCCGCCATTATGTCAGTCCTGAAAACATGTAGTAAAAACAAATTAATTAAGTGAAGAAGGGGGGCGGTGGCGGTGGCGGTGGCGAAAGGGCGGTGGCAAAAAAATTCTGGCCCGAATTTTCAAGCCCAATGGGCCAAGCCCAAAAATTCTGACATATGACATGGCCCAATGGGCCAAGCCCAAAAATTCTGGCCCGAATTTTCACATATGACATGGCACGTGTTCGGATGCAATAAAATTAATATAAATTTTCAAGCCCAATGGGCCAAGCCCAAAAATTCTGGCCCATAAAACTCTTTTGCATTTTGTTGGACCACACGTTATTTTTTATTGTCTCATCTTTTTACACAAGAAATTTGAACTAGGGAATTTAAAAAAATGACATTTCATTGATATATAATTAGGACTGGATGCTGTATACATATTTCTTTTATTGACTCAAGTCACTAAGATAAGATTTTTTTACTCGTAAATTTTAATAATTGATACTTCATGAACCAAAAAATATGTGGCCAACAAGTTAAAATTAATGGAAAACATCAAAATTACAAGTTCAGTAATTGTATTTGACATATCCATATTATAAATAGCATTTTTATATGGTCATTAATATAGTATTATAATTATTATAAATAGCAAAATAAGCAAGATGGAGACCAACTTGTTTTTTGGTGATGGTTAACACATTATAGAGCAAAGTACTTCTCTAAACAAAATATCTTCAAAAGTTAAGAAAAACCAAAATCATAATGCTCCATAGATTGTCGGTTCCCTAGATGTGCAAGATCAAATATATTTATTTCTTTCTTTTATCTCATTCGAAGGAAGGCATGTGAGTGAGACACCCTTCAAGATCGACGTTCAAGATCGACGTTCGTTCTTCCAAGATATCGACTTGTTCAAGATCGACGTTCGTTCTTCCAAGATCGACGTTCGTTCTTCCAAGACGGCGTTCTTCCAAGGAAGCGAGGAAGGCGGGCGCGCGGCGCGGGAAAGATGAAAACCAACCGCGACGGCGAGGGTTCAAGATCGACGTTCGTTCTTCCAAGACGGCGTTCTTCCAAGGAAGCGAGGAAAGGCGGGCGCGCGGCGCGGGAAAGATGAAAACCAACCGCGACGGCGAGGGCGGCGACGGCGGCGACGACGGCGAGGGCGACGACGAGGGCGAGGGCGACGGCGGGCGGCGTCGACGAGGGCGAGGGCGACGGCGGCGGCAGGCCTTCGGCGCGCGCGCGACGGTTGGAATCGGAGAAGACGAGAGAGATGGAGAAGACGGCGGCAGGGGAGGCGCCCGCACTGTATTTATAGCCCCCCCTTTAGTCGCGGTTGGGGAGGCGACCCGCGATTAAAGGGTACCTTTAGTCGCGGGTCGCCTCCCCAACCGCGACTAAAGGGTTTTTGGCGGGTTTTTTGCCTTCCCGCGCCCCCCCCTTTAGTCGCGGTTGGGGAGGCGACCCGCGACTAAAGGGTAACCTTCAGTCGCGGTTGGCCAGACCGACCGCGACTAAAGGGTAACCTTTAGTCGCGGTTTGCCAGACCAACCGCGACTAAAGGCCCCTTTCATTTTATTTTCAGAACCTTTTATCTTTTTCTTTTCAGAAAAATCATCAATGCTTTTATAGAAACTTCAAACATTTTATTTTCTGTTTTCTAAGCATATTTTCGTAGGAAAAATATGCATAGAGACAATACTTCTCGCCCGAGCCGTGAGCGCGCCGCCCCTTTCTTCTCCTATCCGCCCGCTGAGAGGATTCCTCTTCTTCCCGCCATTTCTTCCCTGTCTTCCCGCCTCTTTCTTCCCGCCACTTTCTTCCCGCCTCCTGTCTTCCCGCCACTTTCTTCCCGCCTCCTGTCTTCCCGCCTCCTGTCTTCCCGCTCCCATTTTTCCCGCCATTTCTCACTACATATATGTAGCCCGGCTTGGCCAGCATTATCACATCTCTACAATCTCTCATCACTCTCTCATGGCTTCCACCGCACCCACTCTAACCTACCAGCAGGTGGAGGAGCTTTGCGCCTCGAACTACCCTTGTCCACCGGGCTACCGCGTCCCCACCGGCTGGAGCCTAAGCGCCGGCGGCGTGCCGGTCCCTCCCGTCCCTCAGGGTACTGCGCGCCGGGCGGCCATCACGAACCACTACTACCTCGACCTCACGCCGGAGCAGCGGATGAATCCCCGCTGGCATCCCGATAACCAGCATACTTGGGACGCCTTCTTCATCAATCGGCGTGAGAGGGCGCTCGCCAGGTATGAGGAGGACGGTCTGCCTCCTGGGAACTTCCACGAGGCCGGCCGTCGGCTATGGTGGTACGGCCGGACTCTGCAGAGCGTCATGGACTACATCACGGCCGGCGATATCCCCCGCCTGCGCTACCCTCAGTTCGAGCCACGAGCGCCGCCCGACGACAGCGACGACAGCAGCGACGACGACGGCGGCAACTTAGAAGGCGACGACTACCAGTACAACGACGACAGCGGCTATGAAGACTACGAGTATGCATATTATACGCCTAGGGAGGAGTATGACTAAATCACTCCAAATTTCATGTATCATCAGTGGTATCTCGAATCATTCGAAAATGGACACCAAACACATCACGGGTAATATAATTCACATGATCCATTCAACAAAGTTTGGTACAATAAATTATTACACATCATTTCTTCCCTTGTGTCCCTGCTTGCTTACGATTGTGCCGTATCCATGGAGCATCCTCATCATTTAACTTAATGCTTGGGTCGGTGTTCACTTTGAAGGGCGGAATTTCAGCAAACATATTATAATCTTCTGACATGTCTGTCTTGTCCTCCACTCCCACGATGTTTATTTTCCCTGAAAGAACAATGTGGCGCTTTGGATCATCGCATGATGTACTGATCGTTTTCTTATCTTTCCGTTTCCTCGGTTTGCTACTCATGTCCTTCACATAGAAAACCTGAGCGACATCTTTCGCTAGGACGAATGGTTCGTCAAGGTAACCAAGATTGTTGAAATCCACCATTGTCATTCCGTATTGCTGGTCCACCTTTACCCCACCTCCTGTTAGCTTGAACCATTTGCACCGGAACAAAGGGACCTTAAAGGAGGGTCCATAGTCAAGTTCCCATATCTCCTCTATGTAACCATAATATGTGACCTCTTGCCCATTCTCGGTTGCTGCATCAAAGCGGACACCACTGTTTTGGTTGGTGCTCTTTTTATCTTGGGCGATCGTGTAAAATGTATTCCCATTTATCTCGTACCCTTGGAAAGTCGTTATAGTCGAAGATGGTGTCTTGGCCAACATGTACAGCTGATCTACAACATCATTGTCATTCATTAAATGTTTTCTCAACCAACTGCCGAAAGTCTCCATGTGGGCCTTCCTAATCCAGGATTCAGGCTTCCCCGGGTTGTCAGAGCGTAAAATATTCTTGTGTTTCTCAAAGTACGGAGCCACCAAGCTGGAATTGGTCAGTACAGTGTGGTGTGCTTCAGTCAGAGAATGGCCGTCCATACATATCGTTGATTTCCTTCCGATCGTGCCTTTTCCACTTAGTCTCCCCTCGTGCCGCGATCGAGGAAGACCAATCGGCTTAAGGTCAGGAACAAAGTCAACACAAAACTCAATTACCTCCTCATTTCCATAGCCCTTGGCGATGCTTCCTTCTGGCCTAGCACGGTTACGAACATATTTCTTTAATACTCCCATGAACCTCTCGAAGGGGAACATATTGTGTAGAAATACAGGACCGAGAACGAAAATCTCTTCGACTAGGTGAACCAGGAGGTGCGTCATAATATTGAAGAAGGATGGCGGGAACACCAGCTCGAAACTGACAAGACATTGGATCACATCGTTCTGTAACCGTGGTAGAACTTCTGGATTGATTACCTTCTGAGAGATTGCATTGAGGAATGCACATAGCTTCACAATGGCTACTCGAACATTTTCCGGCAGGAGCCCCCTCAAAGCAATCGGAAGCAATTGCGTCATAATCACGTGGCAGTCGTGAGACTTCAGGTTTTGGAACTTTTTCTCCGCCATGTTTATTATTCCCTTTATATTGGACGAGAATCCAGACGGGACCTTCATACTGCTCAGGCATTCAAAAAAGATGACCTTCTCTTCTTTGGTCAGAGCGTAGCTGGCACGACCTTGAAACCATTCCGGATGCCGGTCATCAGGGTCTTTCAAACGTTGCTGGTCCTGCCGTGCTTCCTTTGTATCATTTGTCTTCCCATACACGCCCAAGAAGCTTAGGAGGTTCACGCAAATATTCTTCGTAACGTGCATCACGTCGATTGCAGAGCGGACATCTAGGACTTTCCAATATTCTAGCTCCCAGAATATAGATTTCTTCTTCCACATGGCTGCGTGCCCGTCAGCTCCCTTCGGAACTGATTGTCCGCCAGGACCCTTTCCAAAGATGACTTTCAAATCCTTGACCATATCAAATACCTCAGCACCAGTGCGTTCCGCAGGCTTCGGCCGGTGATCTGCCTTGCCGTTGTAATGCTTGCCTTTCTTTCTTACTGGATGAATTTTCGAAAGAAATCGACGATGCCCAAGGTACACGTTCTTCTTACAATTTGGCAAATGTACACTTTCAGTCTCATGTAAGCAGTGCGTGCATGCATTGTATCCCTTATTTGACAGTCCCGAAAGGTTACTAAGAGCAGGCCAATCGTTGATGGTTACGAAAAGCAACGCTCGTAGGTCAAATTCCTCTTGTTTGTGCTCATCCCACACACGGACACCACCCCACAGCTGTAAAAGTTCATCAACTAATGGCCTTAGGTACACATCGATGTCGTTGCCGGGTTGCTTCGGACCTTGGATGAGCAATGGCATCATAATGAACTTCCGCTTCATGCACAACCAAGGAGGAAGGTTGTAGATGCATAGAGTCACGGGCCAGGTGCTATGGCTGGAGCTCTGCTCGCCAAAAGGATTCATGCCATCCGTACTTAGAGCAAATCTTATGTTCCTTGCGTCAGCTGCAAAATCCTTGAACCATCTGTCGATCTTTCTCCATTGCGTTCCATCTGCGGTGTGTCTCAACTCCCCGTCCGACTTACGGTCCTCTTTGTGCCATCGCAACAACTTGGCATGCTCTTTGTTCCTGAACAGACGTTTCAACCGTGGTATTATAGGAGCATACCACATCACCTTGGCGGGAACCCTCTTCCTGGGTTTCTGGCCCTCAACATCGTCACCAGGGTCATCGCCTCTGATCTTATAACGCAATGCAGTGCATACCGGGCATTCATTCAAATTCTCGTATTCACCGCGGTAGAGGATGCAGTCGTTGATGCATGCATGTATCTTCAGAACCTCTAAACCTAGAGGGCAGACAACCTTCTTTGCTTCGTACGTACTGGTGGGCAACTCGTTATCCTTTGGAAACATATTCTTCAACATTTTCAGCAAGTTTTCAAATGCCGAGTCAGCTACACCTGCCTCTGCCTTCCATTTCAGCAAATCCAGTGTGCAGCCCAGCTTTTTCAGACCATCATCGCATCCGGGGTACAGCGCCTTTCTGTGATCCTCTAACATGCGATCCAAATTCTCCCTCTCCTTTTCAGTTTCGCAGCGTCTCCGTGCATCAGCAATGGTCCGACCAAGATCATCAACGGGATCATCACGTGCCTCTTCTTCACCTTCCCCTTCACCTTCAGCATCCTCCATGAAAGTATCACCGAAATGAGCAAGATAGCTTTCATCGATGAAATCATCCCCTTCTTCATCTTCTTCCATTATAACCCCTCTTTCTCCATGCTTGGTCCAACAATTATAGCTTGGCATGAAACCGTGCCGAAGCAGATGCATGTGAACATCTCTTGAGGAAGAGTAACCCTTCTGATTCTTACAGTTAACACATGGACAGATAACAAAACCCCCCCGCTTGTTCGCATTAGCCACTACGAGGAAATCTTTCAAACCCGTACTGAACTCGCCGGAGAGTCGGTTAACGTACATCCATTGCCGATTCATCTGCATTATTATAATATAAAATATATAATTAACCATCATGCATTTGTTAAACTAACTAGCTACAAACAATATAAATTAAACAATGAACTACACACATGCATATTTTATCAATGACACATCAAAGGTTCATCAAGTTGCTAACCGCGATCGAGGAGTGTGGCTCCAACACTTCATGTCATGTTTGTTTCATGCTCTTGGGGCATTTCATCAAACACCTTATGTGCATAAGAGGAACCAAAAGCAAACCTAAACCCTAAGTGTGAAGAGAATGGCTCTAAATGGCTAAGTGTTGGCTGCTGGATGGGTATATATAGGGGAGGGGCTTTAGTTGCGGTTGGCCTGGCAAACCGTGACTAAAGGTGCCCGAAGGCCTTTAGTCGCGGTTGGCCTGGCCAACCGCGACTAAAGCCCCTTACGTGCACCAGCTGGCCACCGAGCGCCCTGGGCCCAGGCCTTTGGTCGCGGTTCACCTCCAGAACCGCGACTAAAGGTCCCATTAGTCGCGGTTCCTACAGCTTCGCGACTTATGGGGCTGGACGGAAGCCTGTTTTTCCACCAGTGTAAGTAGGATTGTCGCCCAATTAGGCAGCCGCACCTAGTACACTGTTGTTTTCCATGGACAAGTTATGTTTAGTTTATATTAGTACATGAGAGGAGAGATCCATGGATCATCCAGATATGCAAGCTCGAAGCCGGATTCCCCCAAATAATTGGGTGTGACAAGTACAAATGTACTCGAGAAGCTCGAAGTTGGGTCACTCGATGGCACCACAGTCTGCCTGGCCATAGCACCCGCAGGATCCGTCAAGGGCGGGCATCGGTATGTTGTTGGGATGCTGAGGCCGTCCGCAAATTGAGACTGAGTCGTCAGGAGTTAACTGGATTGAGGACTTGGAGGCCACTAACCTTGATGGCTCCAGGACCTTGGATTTGAGGAAGGTGATGAAGGCGCCAAAGTAGGGAGCACACGTCCTCGCCGTTGCCTTCCACCGCAAGGCTTAGCCTTGTGTTCTCCTCCGATGACGATGAGGAAGGGAGTAGTGGTGATGTCAACCTCTAGGTTTAGGGATGGTGGTGGCGGCGGCCTTTGGAATCGCTCGCGACCGACCCATAAGAGCATCTACAACCAGACTTATCAAACATGACCACCAAAACGACCGCGGACGCACCCGGTCAATGACCGGACTTGTCCCCTATTTGTACGTTTGCGCATCCACCGTCTTCATTTTATTTTCTCATATGTCGAGTTGCTTACACGTGATTGCTGAAGAGAAAGAGAGAGAGAAAAAAGAATGAATAAATAAAAATAAAAGGTAGTCCAGGGTGAGTCATGTCCTACATGACGGACTGAATGGGCGCGCTTGGCGCGTCCACGAGCCCTCATATTCTTCCTATATTTTTTCTCAATACGAGGGTTCGTAGACAACACGGGCATATAGTGATGATATGAGGGGCTTAGTCCGGTCATTTTATTTCTCCTCTATTTTGCCCGGTCACTGACCGGACGCATCCGTGAGCATATGAGAGGTCGTTTGAGGCGTCCGGTTGTAGATGCTCTAAGGCAGTTATGACTCTCGTTCTCATGTTTCTTACGAAGAGTATACGCAAAATATCTCATGTTAGAAGGTACACACAAATATCTCATGCTTCTAACCCAATAGTGCATGCAAAATATAGCATGCTTGAGGCCATGCTAATTAACGTGTCGTTGGCACTTGGCAGATCCAAAATATCCTATGTTTGTAACAAAGATAGTTTGCTGGGTTGTTGGTGTTGAGTGCCACTCATCACCCGGTACCCCGTGCCCATCTTTCAGCAACGCTAGATATTCCCATGGAACCATGCATGCATCAACTGCTTTAGTTTAGCGCACACTTTATCCGCCCCCAAGTTGCATGGCACGCTTAAAGGTGGCACGCGCCATCAACGACACACCGCACGCGACACATCATCCTAGTCGACGGAGACTACAAGATGCGTGGAGAACGATGGGCAGGCCTCGCATGAGATCAGATCACAGAAGTGTTGGTTTGTTTAAAGTAAACCGAGCTTCTCATCGCAGTTCGCAGGCCCCTCGTGGTGTCAAGCCGAGTAGGAGGTGGATTGTCGTGAAATCAGGCAGCCGCACCTACTCCGCCCCTGTTTCCCCATCGACCGGTTCAGTCTAGTTTATGTTAAATCCATGGAGCCAACCAGCTGCTGAACCACAAAAACCGGAGTTGTTTCACTGATCCCTCGAATAATCGGACGTGACATGTTACAAAGCTGCTCCAACTTGAGAGAAAGAAGCGGAGAAACGAATAAATATCGGACGGTTTGTCGACACTGCTGACTCATGATTCTGCTCGCCGGAATAGTGCATCAGTAGTGCGGCCATGGACCACCACCCCGCGCCCCGGTTTTGATTTGGCCGTTCGGCGAGCCAGCTTGCGGCCTTTGCAGTTGCAGCTTGCTTACTGTGTGCGTGCGTAGGACCCCTTCTAGAGGAAGGATTTGTGCTAGTGGCCCGGTGGTGGTATGTGCTGTGGGTCCAAAAGAAAAAGTCTCTTGCAACTGGGGGTGATTTTATCAAGGAAATAATATCTTTGCATCCCACTCGCGCTGCGTTCGCCATATATGTAGCTTGGCACCTATGGTCATGCATTATTGCGTGTGCCAATGAGACCCAATTATTAACGTTCACTAGCAACGGCTAATGGCGGGAGAAAGACCGAAATAACCTTGTTTGATGGTGCTTAGTCAATGGGTAGGTTAAGCACATGTGAGGAACATCTCAAACTTTTTTTGTTGTCGTAAACGAATGGTGCGAGAAATATTTGGCCGCGAAACAGCAAAACTCGGAACCATGTAGAGCATGCATGACCTATTTTCAGGCATTCGAACACCACCATTCTTGACAATTTTAAGAGAAGGCAATTAAAAGTGTACAACTATAAAACAATGTACCTGACGCCCTATGCAAACCAGTCTTGTAAAAACTAGTTTGGCAGTTTCTTGAACGTGTTGAGAATCATTTTTGTAGTATACAATGTAGAAAATGTCTCATGACTAGCCAATCATAAAAAAATAACAATGCAATCCTTTTTTTGGGGGGGGGGGGGGTGCTGGGAAACGGCAACTTTATTGTTTATCTCGCCCAAGTACAAACTCACAAAGTTTAGCAAATAAACATCCAAAAAATACAACGGGAGCAACCTTGCTCAACATCTTGAGTGCTAAGCGTAATTTCATCTAACACAGAGGGCCAAAGTGAAAAGCACACCACCCTCCCTAATATAAGGGGATGTCTCGCTTCTCTTCTCTCCTCCCCCACTCCCTTCACTCATTCCTACTAGTAGCTGAAAAGAAAGAGAAGCATTACCAGCTTGCAGAAGGAAACTACAACCCCATCGATCTCCATGGAAATCTACGGTGACCTCGAGGCCGGCTGCCTCAGCCACTCCGTCTCGCCCATCAAGCCGGCGTCCTCGCCGAGGAAGCCCGGGCCTGGCCGGCTCTTCTGCGACCCCTGCGACGACGCCGACGAGCTCCTCGGCCGCCACCACTACCTGGACATCTGCTTCAGCTGCCGGAAGCTCCTCGCCGAGAACAAAGACATCTTCATGTACAGGTGAATACACGCTACCAACATCCTACCCTCCATGATCC
This sequence comes from Hordeum vulgare subsp. vulgare, assembly GCF_904849725.1. Taxonomy (NCBI): domain Eukaryota; kingdom Viridiplantae; phylum Streptophyta; class Magnoliopsida; order Poales; family Poaceae; genus Hordeum; species Hordeum vulgare. The sequence continues at coordinate 615,882,062 of NC_058519.1, read as the reverse complement.
CTCCTTTTGGATTACCTCCGCCCAAGAATTGTCTCTGATGGTGGCTTGGTTGATTTCTCTTGCAGAGGTGACACGCCCTTCTGCAGCGAGGAGTGCAGGCAGGAGCAGATCGAGATCGACGAGGCGAGGGAGAAGCGGTCGAATCAGACCGGGAGGGCGGAGGAGCAGCGGCAGAGGCAGCAGCGGAAGCAGAGCACCCCGAGGATCCCGGTGTGGGCGTGGTAGCCAGGGCGGTTTTCCGGCGACCAAGCCGAGCGTAGGATTTTCATCTTTTTAGCAAGCAGTTCGTGAACAAAAGCTCGACGATGAGTTGGGCGGTCCAGGTCCAGATCTTATGCCGTCCCCTGAACCGCAGCGATCTCCGAAGATGGAGAAGAAGAGTTTGTTTTGTGGGTGGATTATCACTGGTTTTTTGTTCTTGCGTCGCGTAAGGTGTACTATAATCTGTCGATATGAAAGAAAGGGAGAGGCATAACAGAAGCTCTCTCAATTTTCTCATCAGTTCAGCTGTGTTCTTGGGGTCTTTTCTATTGTTCCATACATATACTCGCACGGATGCATGCTTCCACCCATAACAGTGGACGCAGTATTAGTAAGATTTATAATTGAGCTTTATTCGTTTTGGCCCACGAACATGATCGCCTCTGTTGCTGTATTATGGGAAATTAAGGCCGTTACTGTTATAAAAATTGAATAATATTGGAGGCCGTTGCCTTCTACTGTGTCTGTGTGTGCATACAGCAGAGGCAGAGACCCATCCAACCAACGGTCCTGTTCGTTTCTACTAGTTGGGCAGAGGGGGGTAACTTGGGAACTCTGGAGACAAAACAAATGATTCCCTTCCGTTACTTAATTAGTGACGAAATGATGGATTGGACGTGAACGAAATGTAGACGTTCGCTTCAGCAAGAAAAGCAAAGAGGCAATGTGCTCAACATGAGTGATAAAGTTCCACATATACTGTACATGACTAATAAAGAAATTAAAGATCTTGTCTTTCGGCCAAACAGCCGGTGATTTCATCCGCCATTTCTCTCGTCAAAAGGCTGCCTGGCTCTGGTGGTCCTCCGGGGTACACCTTACGTTTACGTGCCAGGCCCATCCGTCATATGCCGCCGTAAGAAAACGACAAACAAACTCGTACGTGTAACACATACAGTACAAATACCAATACCGTCCATGTTTCCAGAGTGACCCAGCTGACAGACCTCATACCCTGCGCACATCACCGTCAACATACGGTAGCGTCTACAGCCGGACGGAGCAACTCGGGCCTTATCCGGCCCCACGTATGTTGCTCCTGCATGTGTATATTTTATATTCGTATTTTTAAATCTATGTAAAATCATAAACGTCGATCACATAAATTAATGTCATACATAAATAATAAATGTTGGTATCGAATAAAAATATCATATACATTAAATTTATTTAATGTGCACAATCAATTATCTTTTATTATTATTTTCATTATAGGTCTGTATGCTTCCCCAAAACATTAAGTAATTACATGTGCACGTGATGATCTTGTAGATTCCGATGCATCCATAAAAAATTCATAAGCTAAACTATACCTTGATCTTTCGGGGTTTCAACCTATTCTTCAAGTGCTTCAAAATCATTGGTTTGAGCTACACCACCATCACTGGCGAATCTAGGATTTTAGATTAGGGTATGCCGGCCAAAAAAAAATCACACACGATAAGGCGTAAATTCATGGATTAAGCTGAAACCATCCACTAAATACAATATAAATAGTTCAAAAATCATATTGATAATTAAAATATCGGTATACATGTGAACTAGAGACTTATGATACTATTTTTGTGACTATTTTATTCGACGATTTCGAAGGGACATAAATGTCTTGATAATATCATCTTCATTAACTTGAAAGAAAATATCCCGCTCAATAAAAGTGACTAGACAATCATCCAAAAGACTATCTTCCATCTTACTTCCTAACTTTGTTTTCACTAAAACCATTGCAGAAAATACCCTTTCAACATTTGTTGTTACCACTGGTAGAAGCAATACCAATTTGAGGAGCTCATAAACCAAATCATACACTTTGTGCCTTTTTGTTTGAACAAGCTTAACTGAGAGATCAACAATATTGTTTAGACCTTTGAATCTACCATCTTGTCTCATGTCATCAATATAATTACGTAGCTGCAATTCAAGCATGAGCAAATTATTATTTGAGAATTCCTTTGTATAGAGCTCAGCTAGTCTGCGTAGCTTCTGTGTATCAAAAGAATCAAATGAATTAGAAGGATTGAAGGATGACATGCAAGACAACAACTCCATATTAATCTCGTCAAACCTATTATCAGGCTCTTGACTTATTTGATCAATAACACCAATATATACTTCTCTTCTGAAGTGGTCATCATTGGTTTGCTTTCGAGCACGAGCTTTCCTTGCTGATTTGCCATAAGGAACATAATCACCATCCATAGCAGGAACATCAACACCATGTTTGTCACAAAATGAAGTGACCCTCTCAAGAAAATTATGCCAACCATCAGACCTCAATTCTTGCATTCTTTTCTTTGCCATATTAACAAGTGATATTGCATTAAGAATATATTGCTCCCTTCTTTGCAAACACTCTGATAACTCATTTGTGTATCCAAGAATAATATACATCAAGTGTGCAAAAAAAACAAATTCAAAGGTCTCAAATGCTCAAAGCACAAAATCTATTTTGGTCCAATCATCCTTAGATGAAGGATCATCCCCAAGATCTACTAGTACATCATGGATTGCTTCATACATAGTTATGATGCTGCACACAGTTTTGTAATGAGATCCCCATCGAGTATCCCCGGGCCTAAGCAAACTCATCTCTTGATTTAACCCACTTCCAGATTCAATCTCACCACAATCAAGTGGTTTCTTAACATTCTCAAGCCTAGCATTTCTAAGCATGTCATGACGCTTACAAGAAACTCCAACAATATTCAACAATATAGATATTTGATCAAAAAAACTCTTGCAATCAGTATTTCCCTTAGCAACAGCAAAAATAACCAATTGGAGTTGATGAGCAAAACAATGAATATAATAAGCAGAAGGCGATTTTCGCATGATCAATGTTTTTAACCCTTTAATATCTCATTTCATGTTGCTAGACCCATCATATCCTTGACCACGGATTTGAGTCATAGTCAAGCCATGACTAACAAGTAAAGCTTCAATTGCATCCTTAAGTGATGCAGAGGTAGTATCATCTACATGAACAACACCAATAAAATGCTCACAGGGCCTTCCCAATACATCAACATAGCGCAAGCAAAGAACTGGGTTGTTCTTTATGTGATATATCACTGGACTCATCAGCTAAAATTGCATAGGGTTCATCACCAAGCTCTTCAATTATTTTCTTTCTAGTTTCTAAGGCACAACAGTCAATAATTTTCTTTTGTATGTCTGGGCTAGTTAAGGTACAATTACCTCGAGCATTGTCCAAATCATACTTGTTCACTTCTTCACTATTTCCAGCAAGAAACTTCAAAAGTTCAATGAAGTTCCCTTTGTTGCTAGATTGTTCACTTTCATCATGTCAATGAAACGCCAACCCTTGATGCAAAAGAAACTTGATACACCTAAGTGAATAAGTCAACCTTTTCTTATAAAGACGAAGATCCTCGTCACTCCACTTCTGAATATTATAATCAATTGCTACCATGGGATTTTTTTAAACTAATGTATCTCTCTTGAGCTGCAATATGTGCCTTAGAACCCAGATGTTTTAGAAGTGCTTTCTCTCCTATATTCCAATTCTTCCAACCATCAACAGTAAATGCATCTGACCCAGTACCCTTCTTGAACAAGTAGCATATAAAGCAAAATGCAGCATCCTTCTTAATACTATACTCAACCCAATCATGATTGTACATCCAACAATAATTGAATTGGCGATCTTTACCGTAAATCTTTCTTTTTGGAAAATCATGTGCAAAAGGTTTGCATGGAGCTTTAATAATATATGCTCTTCGAATTGCATCTTGATCATTAACAGGATAACTTAGAATGGGATGTCTTTCACCTAGATCATGTGGAAGGCGATTAATTTCATAAACTGGTGGCAATGAAGACGGTTGTGGTGGTGGCGGTGGCATAGGAATTACAATTTCCTCAATTACTCTCTCATGAGTCTCCTCTTCCACCACAAGTTCAACCGGATCACGGGAATGATTAGAAGTAGCAGCATCCACCGCTGCCTCCTTCTTTGCTGCATAATTTTGAAAAAGAGATGCAATGTCCCCGTTTGTCTTCATAACTGCATAAATATTACAAAAATAGAATGCTAAATAATTAAATAAATTACGATTACATAATTGAATTTTCCACATGCGATTATGTAACGACCAAGATGCGGTCCTTTCCGATCTGGGGGTCAAGGCCCCCGAATAGGAAAGAAGCGCATCTAAGTGTTTCGCAAGCAAGTAAACATAGCACATAACAATAATTACAGTAGACAATCTGGGATTCAACTGTCTTCTTATTAATAATACAGAGTACAACGCAGATACAAACAAGGTAGTTCCGGTACGGACTACAAAACGAGGAAAAAGCTATGCTACCCGCTGCAAGCCCACGATCACGGCCACGGCTCAGTCCTCTGGATAGTTCACGTAAAGGCGATCTGTCTTCTCGTCGTACTGCCACGCCAGCTGGGTGCCGTCGGGATCATCTGACTCTGGGGTACCTGTACCTGCTGGAAGTTTCGGAGGAATCCGTGAGCCACGGGGACTCAGCAATCTAAGACCTTGGTGCCAGAACTAGTCATGTTATTGGGTAAGGAAGGGGTGAAGTGTTTCAGGCTGCTGCATCCTAAGATTGAATAAGTGGCTAGCTTACGTGGGAGGGAAGTGATAATGGTCTACGCTAACGATCGAGAATGCTTGATCAGGAGGTGATCCTGAACACCTACCTACGGCAATCATAACCCCACCGTGTTCCCGGTCGAAGAGAGATCTTCGAAGGGACAATCACGGTTACGCACACAGTTGGCATATTTTATTAGTTTATGTTTAAGTTTTCTAATACCGGATGTTAACAAAATATTCCAAATTGCCACATAACCGCGGGCACGGCTTTCCGAAAGATTAAACCCTGCAGGGGTGATCCAACTAGTCCATCACAAACGAACACAGGCCGCAAAGGCATCCTCTATCACGAATCTCGTGATCTCGTCGGATTCCTTAGAGGAAAACCTCATCTCTGCGGAAAAACCAAAGCTTCACCGGGATTCCTATACGCAAGATATACCGCTAAGGCAAGACAAGACTAGCAGGACCTCCCGACGTGTTGACGACCCTGATAAGAGCCGCGTATCTCAGTCTGAGGACACGCCGGATGAGTCACACTACAGGTATACCAAACCTCAGGTTGCCCTGTGGTGGCCCCATATTCTGCTCAGTTTGGACCAACACTCATGAGGAGCACTGACCCGGGTTGTTGATTAGAATCCTCGGGGTAGCTATTCCCTATGCAGATTATTATTAGGTGATTAGCAAATAGTACCAAAGTTGGGTCTTGCCGGACAAGCCTTAACACTACGCGATTTATCAAGGGGGTCCCCATAACAACCCCGAACGTGTTAGGAGCGATCATTATGGAATCAAACACCGGTAACCGGTAACTAAGGCGGCAATAACGGAACAAGACACCCGGCAAAAGGCTAGGCCTCCCGTCATTTACCAAATATATAGATACATTAATTAAATAACAGAAATTAATATAATGATATCAAGCTCATGGCAACTCATGAGTTATAAACACCTGCAACTAACAATACTAACATTAGTAGCTGAGCAAGCCTACCTAGCCATGCAAATTTGCTAGGAAAGAGTAAGGTGTTTGGGCTCATGGCATATGAAGAGGCAATATATTTTCAGTGGTAGGCAGCGAGCAATATGACGTGGAATCGAAACTAACATAACAAGTCTAGATATGGGATCAAGGTCATGTCATCTTGCCTGTGATATCCTCACCTTGGAAAGGTTCTGGATCGTCCTGCACGTACTCTCCTGACTCCACGTATTCGGTCTCCGCTCCCGGTGCTACCCAACACAAGAATAACAGCCAATGAACAGCAGCACCACAAAATGCAACAATCACATGATGCATGAGATGAAAGTTGAGCATGCACCACTATTTCTAACACTAGCACAAGCAAGATAAACTACAACAAGTTCCTGGACAGAACTTTGCACTAAACTATTTGGACATGCATGGCAATGATATGAACAGATGCATCTCGTAAAAACAGTGCAAAACCATGTAAAGAACTTTGCAAACGGAGCTACGGATCAACGGGAATCAACGAAACACGATATGAAGCCCTACGTGAAAGATTCATCACCACACACACCATTGGCACAAATCTGGTGTTCCCAGGTTGCCAAGACATATATTAACCCAACATGAATGAAATGGAGCAAGGTAGAACACCCCAACAACAATTAAACACAAACTTTGAACAAAATGGCAAAACTACGTAATCTGCCTGTTCTGCATCTTAGCTGTTTGTGAGCAACATGCAACATAGCTACAGGTCTTCAAATATGACAAATAATATATGTGGATGTTGCCAACCAAGAACACTACAAGCTAAAGCAAGAATCACAGCAAAAGGAATTAAACCCTAGAAGGTACAAGGCCACAAACTTTCCCAAAACCATCAGTTCTCAAGGACTTAGTGAAAATTCCTGCACCTGGGTTTCTGTTTCTGTTCTGAAGATTTTTGACAGCAATCAAAACACAAGCTACTGGACTCCAAATGACTTGACAATTTACAGGAAGCTTCACAAACATACCAGGTTCAAAACACTAGCACTGAACTAAGTCCAGTTCCCAACAGAATGACCAGCACAACCTCATCTACAGGGGAAGCAAATGTTTCCAGCATTCCAGACTTAGTGAAATTTTCAGAGTTCAAAAATCTGGAATTTTCCAGCCACATACCCACTTTGTCTAGGCATAGTTTGCACACACATGTCACCAAGAGGTATTTTACCCCTCTATGGTGTTGAGCACAAACCCATACTACTAACACACAAAATTCCATGCCCTTGGGCTCCATCTATACCAAGGAAACAAAGCCCAAAGTTTCAACAAAGTGCAAATGCAACCCATAAGGTATGCTTCTAAGATGACAATTACATAGGAGGGTTTCATGTACACAATGACAAAGTGACATGGGGGTTTGAACCCCATGTTTGTGTCATGCCCATCAACCACTCCAACACACACAATTCCTCACAAGCACTAGCATCCAGCTCAAAACAAAAGAAACTCTAAGCTAACAAGAGGGTATGCACACCCCCACATATGGCCATGTGATGGTGCACACTCTCACAAGCACCCCTAGAATCTTTCTAGGATTCATGTCATGCTCAAGGAGCAATCCCCACAACAATCTACCCAAATTTAACTAGGAACCACACCTCCACATGCTAACATAGAGCCACATAGAACATCACATCACATCAAAACATGTGGTGAGGGGGAGGCACCCATATCACAGTATTTCCATGCAAAACAATTAAAGCTACAAGTTCAACTTAGCCCACACCAAAGTTCAAAAGTAAGGGCTATGCAAGATTACCTAGTGCAACTAATCACCTCCAAACACTACACACATAATTGTCAAGGCATCTAGCATCATGCCCTTAACAAGGTTGGCTCCTCTTCACTAAGGTGCACCCACCAAAACCATCACGAGTATAGCAAGATCACACATCACCTCTTAGTGTGCAAAACACACACATAACTAAATCTACCCTATCTATATTAGCAGGAACAAAATCACACCCACTGTGTAAAATAGTTAGTTATCAGAAGAATTCACAAAACTAACAAACCACTTTGTATGGAGTTAGGGAAACAGAAATTAAAAGGCAGGAAAAGAAAAGAAAGCAAAAAAAAGAAAAGAATCAGGGGCTGCTGGGATTCGAACTCAGGCCCCTGGTGTCCAGCACCACTATCTCACCACTGCGCTGCTGCACCAGTTGTGGTCAAGAGAAGAGAAAAGGCAAGGTAAGCTACCTGCAGGAATAAATCAAAACAGAAGAACAAAAGGCGCCGAGGGGGGGACTCGAACCCACACCCTCCTACACGCGCAAGCACAAGACAGAGCAACACTACCATTGGGCTACGGATCGGAGACTGGCTAAGACAAGAAGGTAAAATAGTAAAACCCACTCCACTCACGAGATGAACTCCGCCGGCGGCCGGACCCGAGGGAGCTGGCGGCGCCACTCCCGGCCACCACCGGCAGGGGAAACTATCGGCGGGGCCCGTGGGAATCTCAGGGGCTCCATTCCCGCCCTGAGCACGGGAAAAGGTCGCTCCTTTGGCTGCCCGGAACGGCAGCGGTGTGCTCTGTCGCTGCAGCTGCTAAGTTGCACCGGCTAGCTGCTGCTGCTACTGCTAGCGCCTACTGCCGGCTGCTGCTGCTGCTACTACACGTCGATCTGCTACCAACACCCTGCTACACCACTACGCCTCGCCTCTCCTCTCGACAACGCACGCACGAGCTCGGCACAGAACAGCCGCTACTACTGCTCCTCTAACATGCTGCTGCGACGAACAGAGGAAGCATGCGCCCGACGGGACCGAGCCGATCCGCGGCGGAGGAAGGACGGGGAGGACGCGGCCTCACCTTGGGAGAAGATGGGGCACCGAACGGGGAGGAGGACGCCGAAGAAGCTCCTCCGACGTAGACCGAAGCAGGGAAGGAGACTCCCGGTTCGCCCCGTTGACGAGGACGAGCTCGACGGGGGGGGGGGGGGGTCGCTCCACGGGGTCCTAACGCTGGGAATGGGACGCGGGGAGCCGCCCCGAGCCCCCGGACATGGCGGCCGGTGCCGGAGACGACGGATCGGCGGGTTGATGGAGGAGGCGCTGCACTCTCTCTCTCTGCTTCCTCTCAGAAACTTACCAGGGAAGAACGAGGGCAGGAGGAAACTGGCGGCGCTGGGGGGAACGGAGAGGGAACCCTAGGGCGGAGGAGGAGGGTCCCGGGCTCCTTTTAACGTCTCGGGAGGCGAGCTCGAGCCGCTGGATCAAGGAGAGAGTGATCGAGAGGTGGAGCGTAGGTCGTAGAGCATGACGTCGGGAGGAAGAAGAGAATGGCTCGCGAGCGGGCTCTGTCGCTAGGGGTGGAGTCCTACTGGGCCGCACGGGAGAAGACTTAATGGGCCAGGGAAAGAAATAACACACAGGAGGCTTAACCAATTAGATTAATTGAAAAACAAATGCACCCAGGGAAGGGAAAAAATTATATTACCCAAAATAACTACTGGGTTAAAAAAATAAAAGGAAAATCCTGCTAGACATAAGAGATACTGGCCCAATAGGGAAAAATAGGAAAGCAATATTTGGTGATGTTTGAAATAAATGCAAAACAGTAATTAACCTACTGTTTTGAGTTTATTTGCACCTCTAAAAATCATAGAACAAACCAGAAAAATTGCACCCCCTCATAAACACATTTTTATCTAACCACCAGACATTTTAGAATCATTTTTGGGAAGAAGGAATTTTGTCATGGGAAAAATAGGAGGGAAAAGGAGTTTAAAAAGCAAGAGCTTAAAATGACTAGCACTCACTCCTACATCACACACACCATTATCACATGCATCACAAGGTAGTGCAAAACTACCACTTAACCCTAGCAAGATCACATGCACTCCCAACACCACAACACTACTCCTAGTAAATTCAAATGCAACATGATCATGGCATGCAATCATAAGGTATGGCAAGGAATGATATGCTATGCATGCATGCAAGGGAAGTAAGCACTAAGGAACACACATGAAATCATGGCACAAAATGATATCATCAAGATCTCTGACAAGGTGGCCCCATATGGAAGGTTACAAAAAGAGAAAGACCTACACTTGGGGCATTACAAACTCTCCCACACTACAAAGAAGATCTCGACCCCGAGATCTAAGACTGAAAGAAATCGGGAAATTCGGAACGGAGGTGATCCTCGCGTTCCCACGTAGCCTCTTTATCGGAATGGTGTGACCACTGCACTTTGAGAAACTTGACAGACTTGTTACGGGTCTTGCGCTCACGCGCCTCGAGAACCGCAACTGGATGCTCGTGATAAGAGAGGTCAGGCTGAAGATCGATATCTTGAAGATGCACAGTGCGCTCGGGGTTCTTGAAACACCTCCGAAGCTGAGAAACATGGAACACATCATGGACATTTGCAAAGGTTGACGGAAGCTCGAGCTGGTACGCGAGGTCGCCCCTCTTGCCAACCACTCTGAACGGACCAACGAAACGAGGCGCAAGCTTGCCTTTGATGCCAAAACGCTGCATACCCTTCATAGGCGACACATTGAGATAGACAAAATCATCAAGCTCAGACGACATGTCACAGTGCTTGCTATCATAATAGCTCTTCTGACGGGACTGAGCTGCTCTGAGGTTGTCGCGAATGATCCGACACATCTCCTCAGCTTCTTCTATCATATCATTGCCAAGGATCTGACGCTCGCCTGTCTGGGACCAGTTGAGCGGAGTACGGCACTTCCTGCCATAGAGAATCTCAAACGGAGCCTTGCCAGAGCTAACTTGATAACTGTTGTTATACGAGAACTCCGGAAAGGCAGACAATCCTCCCACTTCATGCCAAACGAGATAACACAGGCTCTCAGCATGTCCTCAAGAACTTGTTTCACTCTCTCCACTTGACCACTAGTCTGAGGATGGAACGCTGTGCTGAAGCGGATCTTTGTGCCCATAGAAGACTGAAAAGAGTCCCAGAACTTGGAAGTGAAGATACTCCCGCGATCTGATGAGATCATCATAGGTACACCGTGCAGCGAGACAATCCTCGAGGTGTACAACTCTGCCAGCTGAGCTGCTGAAATGGACTCCTTGACTGGAAGGAAATGCGCCACTTTACTCAATTTGTCGATGAAGACGAAGATAGCGTCATTGCCCTTCTTGGACTTCGGAAACCCTGTGACGAAGTCCATCTCAATGTGATCGAACTTCCACTCGGGAATAGGCAAAGGCTGCAAGAGGCCCGCTGGTCTTTGATGTTCTGCTTTCACCCTTCGACATACATCACACTCATTAACGAATTGTGCAATTTCACGCTTCATACGTGTCCACCAGAACGACTGCTTCAAGTCATGGTACATCTTGGAACTTCCCGGATGAATAGAAAGCAGAGAATTATGAGCTTCTTCCATGATCACCTTCCTGAGATCACCTTTCGGGACGACAAGGCGGTCCTCGAAAAGCAAAGTGTCCCTGGCATCCACAGTGAAACACTTATACTTGGGAAGGCTCTTTCCCACACCAATCTTGACCTTCTTCACCATAGTATCAAGTAGTTGAGCTGCTCTGACCTGATCTTCCAAGGTAGGAGAGATCTGAAGGTTCGCAAGAAAACCCTGAGGGACCAGCTGAAGATTGAGCTTCCTGAAAGACTCAGAAAGACCCGGCTGGAGAGGTTGCAGAATCAGACTGTTGCAATATGCCTTCCTGCTCAATGCATATGCCACAACATTTGCCTTGCCTGGCGTGTACTCAACACTCGGATTAAAATCCTGGAGCATTTCCACCCAACGTGTTTGCCGAAGATTCAAGTTAGGCTGAGTGAAGATATACTTGAGGCTCTTGTGATCGGTGAAAACTTGAACCTTATGTTCCAACAAGAGATGTCTCCAAGTCATCAAGGCGTGCACAACAGCTGCTAGCTCGAGATCGTGCACAAGATAGTTCTTCTCCGCAGGCTTCAGCTGCCTGGAGGTATAAGCAACCACCTTCATATCTTGCATCAAGACTGCCCCGAAACCCTGGAGAGAAGCATCGCAAAAGACCTGGTACGGCTTGGAATCATCCGGAGGAGCCAATACCGGAGTGGAGGTAAGCTTCTCTTTGAGTGTATCGAAAGCCAGTTGACACTCTGGAGACCACACATACTTGACACCCTTCTGAAGAAGACTAGAGAGCGGCTTGGCGATTTTGGAGAAGTTCTCAACGAATCTTCTGCAATATCCGGCAAGACCGAGAAAGCTTCGAAGCTGCTTCACATTCTGCGGAGGTTCCCATTCAACAATGGCCTGAACCTTGGACGGATCAACCTTAATGCCCTCGGCAGAGATAATATGCCCAAGATACACCACTTCTTTCAGCCAGAACTCGCACTTGGAAAACTTGGCATACAGCTTGTATTCTCTCAGTTTATCAAGCACCAACCTGAGATGTTTCTCATGTTCTTCCTCATCCTCAGAAAAGACCAGAATGTCATCGAGATAGAGCAAGACAAACTCATTCTTGAATGGCGAGAAAATATAGTTCATCAATCGGCAAAAAGTCGGAGGAGCATTAGCCAGACCAAAAGACATGACCGTATACTCATATGAGCCAAAACTGGTCCTGAATGCCGTCTTTGGAATGTCTTCCTCACGAATGCGAATCTGATGATAGCCCATTCTGAGATCAAGCTTGGAGAATACTTTAGCACCTTTCAGCTGCTCAAACAACTCATTTATGTTCGGAAGTGGGTATTTGTTCTTGATTGTCTTCTTATTCAATGGGCGGTAATCGACACACAGCCGTTCCGTACCATCCTTCTTCTTGACAAACAGAACACCACATCCCCACGGAGACGAGCTTGGTCTGATCAAACCCAAACGCTCCTGCTCATCGAGTTGTCTCTTGAGCTCCTTCAACTCTTCTGGACCCAGCTTGTACGGCCGCTTGCACACTGGCTCTGTGCCTGGCTCAAGCTCAATGACGAACTCCACTTCACGGTGCGGAGGCATCCCTGGCAGCTCTTCAGGAAACACGTCCTAATATTCGCAGACTACTGGAACTTGCTCAATGGGATTGATCTCACCCTTTTCATTCAAGGAGAACAAGCGGACTGTGTCATCGCGCGCCGCGAATATAATCACATCCTCCGAAGAGTGGGTCAGCTTCACTTCTTTAGCTTCACAATCAATTGATGCCTTATTCATGGCCAACCAGTCCATACCAAGGATCAAATCAATGTCGGACTTTCCCAAGAGATACAGAGAGGCCAGAAAAGCATAATTGTCCATCTTGATAGAAACATCCGGAGCAAACCAACGAGAACTCATAAGCATGCCCGGAGTAACAATATCGAAAGACCTGGCCAACTCTTGAAGATGGATATCGTGCTTTGCCGCAAACGGATAAGACAAGAAAGAATGCGATGCGCCAGAATGAAACAAGACTTTAGCAGGAAAATCATTAACTAGGAGATTACCCACGATCACATCGGACGAATTTTCTGCCTCAGCTGCATTCACCATGTTGACTCGAGCTGATCTGGGGTTGAACTTCACAAGAGCGTTGCTAGGAGGTTTGCCTGGAGGAGGAGGCGGCAGACGGAGCTGAGAAGTGCATTTGTTAGCATAGTGACCCTTCTACCCACATTTGTGACAAGTGACCTCTGCTGGCTGCCAGAACTGAATCTGAGGAGGCCCTTGCTTCTGCTGCTGGTATCTCTGCTGGAATCCAGGGTTGGGTGGGCGGGAAGAACCACGTCCACCTGAGTGCTTCGGCTGCTGAGAGTGCCGAGGAGGAGGAGGAGAAACCCAAAACCTCTGTTGCTTCTGAACCACCCGAGTTGAGGAAGAGCTGGAATCTCTGAAACGTTTCTTGGAGTTCTCCACCCTGAGCAAGGCTGCCTCTGCTCTGAGAGCTAAGTTATAGAATTTGTCAAACTCCTCAGGATCGTGCAAAGCGAGTGCTAACTGCAAATCCTCCTTGAAGCCACCCCTGAACTGGTATATCTTGCTCTTCTGATCCGGAACATCCTGCAATGCGTAACGGGCCAGCTCGTGGAACTCAACATTGTACTTGTACACTGAATTGCTGCCCTGCTTCAAGCGCCTGAACTTCTCACGCATCTCCTCAACAAAACTGGAAGGAATGTAGTGGGACCTGAAGTCACGACAGAACTCGTCCCAAGACATCACCCTGCCACCTCTGGAGTCCTTAAGCTGCTCCCACCAAATAGAAGCCTGCCCCTTCAACTGGAATGTTGCAAACTTGACATAATCCTCTTGACGCACATTGCTACACTCGAAATGCTTGTTCATCTCACGGATCCAATCTTCCGCATCAAACGGCTGGTCGCAAGAAGTGAACGTCCTAAGCTGGTTTGACAGGAACTGACTCAGACTGGCGAAGTGATTGCCACCCTGCTGGAAATTGCCTTGCTGATGATTGGCTCTCTCCTGGATCAACTGCAACAACATCTGAGTATTTGCATTGGTAGCTGCCATCATCGCCTGCCAGGCCTCTGCAGGAGGAGGCGGCGGCGGTGGCGGAGGAGGAGGTGGAGGCGGCATATCCTCATGCGCTGGGGTCTGACGAGTTGGTGGAGCCATCCTGAAGACGGATAGCATATTAGCCCACAGAATATTTGAAGATAAGCTGAATCAAAAGATAGAATATCTGAATAGAACTTAGCATCGTACTCGAACAACATAGCAAGAGTGCATTCTCAAAGTAACAGACGACAAAATTCCGATAAAGCCACAGCAACAAGTGTGAGCTAGAACTGCTCGGAACAAACATATGATCAAGATTTTCCAAACCTCAATCAAGCGTCAGTACGAAGATAGTCCTATAAGATACTACCAGATATCCCACCTATGAATTCCCGAAATAACTGGTCATGCAATCAGGCACCCGGATACAAGGAGTATTTCACACGACTCCTAAACTAACCCGTCACCTGTATCACACCCTTCAACACACGACCAGCATCTCGGAATTTCGTCTACCACAAATCCTCGTGATCACCCGATACCTAGTGTGGTAGTACCCCCGAACAATCTACACCAGTACTGGGGACGTCGGGGTTATCTCACCACTACCCGTATTGAAGCAATAACGAACACCCTCCGTTCTTAGGTACTCAGAAATCTGAATGATGGCGATGTGCGCGATAATCAATAGAGCTCAACTCCCCTGATACTTAGATCAGATAGGAGGCACCAGGACACAATTCCGTCACATCGAAATCATATAGATTTCGCAAACACCCGCGTGATCCTAAAAAAAAAATTTGAGCGGGAAAAGGAGTAGAGTTAAAGATTTCCTAAGACGGAAGCCTCACCAGAGCAAAGAAGAGGAGAAAAATGAAACCTACTCTCCGATATAACTAAGACTCAAAACATATACTAGACTCGACTTGCCAAATACGATCACACAAAGGCTCCTATGGTCGTAAGGCTCTGATTACCAACTTGTAACGACCAAGATGCGGTCCTTTCCGATCTGGGGGTCGAGGCCCCCGAATAGGAAAGAAGCGCATCTAAGTGTTTCGCAAGCAAGTAAACATAGCACATAACAATAATTACAGTAGACAATCTGGGATTCAACTGTCTTCTTATTAATAATACAGAGTACAACGCAGATACAAACAAGGTAGTTCCGGTACGGACTACAAAACGAGGAAAAAGCTATGCTACCCGCTGCAGGCCCACGATCACGGCCACGGCTCAGTCCTCTGGATAGTTCACGTAAAGGCGATCTGTCTCCTCGTCGTACTGCCACGCCAGCTGGGTGCCGTCGGGATCATCTGACTTTGGGGTACCTGTACCTGCTGGAAGTTTCAGAGGAATCCGTGAGCCACGGGGACTCAGCAATCTAAGACCTTGGTGCCAGAACTAGTCATGTTATTGGGTAAGGAAGGGGTGAAGTGTTTCAGGCTGCTGCATCCTAAGATTGAATAAGTGGCTAGCTTACGTGGGAGGGAAGTGATAATGGTCTACGCTAACGATCGAGAATGCTTGATCAGGAGGTGATCCTGAACACCTACCTACGGCAATCATAACCCCACCGTGTTCCCGGTCGAAGAGAGATCTTTGAAGGGACAATCACGGTTACGCACACAGTTGGCATATTTTATTAGTTTATGTTTAAGTTTTCTAATACCGGATGTTAACAAAATATTCCAAATTGCCACATAACCGCGGGCACGGCTTTCCTAAAGATTAAACCCTGCAGGGGTGCTCCAACTAGTCCATCACAAACGAACACAGGCCGCAAAGGCATCGTCTATCACGAATCTCTTGATCTCGTCGGATTCCTTAGAGGAAAACCTCATCTCTAGGGAAAAACCAAAGCTTCACCGGGATTCCTATACGCAAGATATACCGCTAAGGCAAGACAAGACTAGCAGGACCTCCCGACGTGTTGACGACCCTCATAAGAGCCGCGTATCTCAGTCTCAGGACACGCCGGATGAGTCATACTACAGGTATACCAAACCTCAGGTTGCCCTGTGGTGGCCCCATAGTCTGCTCAGTTTGGACCAACACTCATGAGGAGCACTGGCCCGGGTTGTTGATTAGAATCCTCGGGGTAGCTATTCCCTATGCAGATTATTATTAGGTGATTAGCAAATAGTACCAAAGTTAGGTCCTGCCGGACAAGCCTTAACACTACGCGATTTATCAAGGGGGTCCCCATAACAACCCCGAACGTGTTAGGAGCGATCATTATGGAATCAAACACCGGTAACCGGTAACTAAGGCGGCAATAACGGAACAAGACACCCGGCAAAAGGCTAGGCCTCCCGTCATTTACCAAATATATAGATACATTAATTAAATAACAGAAATTAATATAATGATATCAAGCTCATGGCAACTCATGAGTTATAAACACCTGCAACTAACAATACTAACATTAGTAGCTGAGCAAGCCTACCTAGCCATGCAAATTTGCTAGGAAAGAGTAAGGTGTTTGGGCTCATGGCATATGAAGAGGCAATATATTTTCAGTGGTAGGCAGCGAGCAATATGACGTGGAATCGAAACTAACATAACAAGTCTAGATATGGGATCAAGGTCATGTCATCTTGCCTGTGATATCCTCACCTTGGAAAGGTTCTTGATCGTCCTGCACGTACTCTCCTGACTCCACGTATTCGGTCTCCGCTCCCGGTGCTACCCAACACAAGAATAACAGCCAATGAACAGCAGCACCACAAAATGCAACAATCACATGATGCATGAGATGAAAGTTGAGCATGCACCACTATTTCTAACACTAGCACAAGCAAGATAAGCTACAACAAGTTCCTGGACAGAACTTTGCACTAAACTATTTGGACATGCATGGGAATGATATGAACAGATGCATCTCGTAAAAACGGTGCAAAACCATGTAAAGAACTTTGCAAACGGAGTTACGGATCAACGGGAATCAACGAAACACGATATGAAGCCCTATGTGAAAGATTCATCACCACACACACCATTGGCACAAATCTGGTGTTCCCAGGTTGCCAAGACATATATTAACCCAACATGAATGAAATGGAGCAAGGTAGAACACCCCAACAACAATTAAACACAAACTATGAACAAAATGGCAAAACTACGTAATCTGCCAGTTCTGCATCTTAGCTGTTTGTGAGCAACATGCAACATAGCTACAGGTCT
The DNA here is from genome assembly GCF_904849725.1 of Hordeum vulgare subsp. vulgare. Classification (NCBI taxonomy): domain Eukaryota; kingdom Viridiplantae; phylum Streptophyta; class Magnoliopsida; order Poales; family Poaceae; genus Hordeum; species Hordeum vulgare. The sequence goes on along the minus strand of NC_058519.1, from coordinate 615,864,582 downwards.
TCAAATACGACAAATAATATATGTGGCTGTTGCCAACCAAGAACACTACAAGCTCCAGCAAGAATCACAGCAAAAGGAATTAAACCCTAGAAGGTACAAGGCCACAAACTTTCCCAAAACCATCAGTTCTCTGGGACTTAGTGAAAATTCCTGCACCTGAGTTTCTGTTTCTGTTCTGAAGCTTGTTGACAGCAATGAAAACACAATCTACTGGACTCCAAATGACTTGAAAATTGACAGGAAACTTCACAAACATACCAGGTTCAAAACACTAGCACTGAACTAAGTCCAGTTCCCAACAGAATGACAAGCACAACCTCATCTACAGGGGAAGAAAAAGTTTCCAGCATTCCAGACTTGGTGAAATTTTCAGAGTTCAAAAATCTGGAATTTTCCAGCCACATACCCACTTTGTCTAGGCATAGTTTGCACACACATGTTACCAAGAGGTGTTTGACCCCTCTATGGTGTTGATCACAAACCCCTACTACTAACACACAAAATTCCATGCCCTTGGGCTCCATCTATACCAAGGAAACAAAGCCCAAACTTTCAACAAAGTGCAAATGCAATCCATAAGGTATGCTTCTAAGATGACAATTACATAGGAGGGTTTCATGTGCACAATGACAAAGTGACATGGGGGTTTGAACCCCATGTTTGTGTCATGCCCATCAACCACTCCAACACACACAATTCCTCACAAGCACTAGCATCCAGCTCAAAACAAAAGAAACTCTAAGCTAACAAGAGGGTATGCACACCCCCACATATGGCCATGTGATGGTGCACACTCTCACAAGCACCCCTAGGATCTTTCTAGGATTCGTGTCATGCTCAAGTAGCAATCCCCACAACAATCTACCCAAATTTAACTAGGAACCACACCTCCACATGCTAACATAGAGCCACATAGAACATCACATCACATCAAAACATGTGGTGAGGGGGAGGCACCCATATCACAGTATTTTCATACAAAACAATTAAAGCTACAAGTTCAACTTAGCCCACACCAAATTTCAAAAGTAAGGGCTATGCAAGATTACCTAGTGCAACTAATCACCTCCAAACACTACACACATAATTGTCAAGGCATCTAGCATCATGCCCTTAACAAGGTTGGCTCCTCTTCACTAAGGTGCACCCACCAAAACCATCACAAGTATAGCAAGATCACACATCACCTCTTAGTGTGCAAAACACACACATAACTAAATCTACCCTATCTATATTAGCAGGAACAAAATCACACCCACTCTATAAAATAGTTAGTTATGAGAAGAATTCACAAAACTAACAAACCACTTTGTATGGAGTTAGGGAAACAGAAATTAAAAGGCAGGAAAAGAAAAGAAAGCAAAAAAAATAGAATCAGGGGCTGCTGGGATTCGAACTCAGGCCCCTGCTGTCCAGCACCACTATCTCACCACTGCGCTGCTGCACCAGTTGTGGTCAAGAGAAGAGAAAAGGCAAGGTAAGCTACCTGCAGGAATAAATCAAAACAGAAGAACAAAAGGCGCCGAGGGGGGGACTCGAACCCACGCCCTCCTACAGGCGCAAGCACAAGACAGAGCAAGACTACCATCGGGCTACGGATCGGAGACTGGCTAAGACAAGAAGGTAAAATAGTAAAACCCACTCCACTCACGAGATGAACTCCGCCGGCGGCCGGACCCGAGGGAGCTGGCGGCGCCACTCCCGGCCATCACCGGCAGGGGAAACTATCAGCGGGGCCCGCGGGAATCTCAAGGGCTCCATTCCCGCCCTGAGCACGGGAAAAGGTCCCTCCTTTGGCTGCCCGGAACGGCAGCGGTGTGCTCTACCACTGCAGCTGCTAAGTTGCACCGGCTAGCTGCTACTGCTACTGCTAGCGCCTACTACCGGCTGCTGCTGCTACTACTACGCGTCGATCTGCTACCAACACCCTGCTACACCACTACGCCTCGCCTCTCCTCTCGACAACGCACGCACGAGCTCGGCACAGAACAACCGCTACTACTACTCCTCTAACATGCTACTGCGACGAACAGAGGAAGCATGCGCCCGACGGGACCGAGCCGATCCGCGGCGGAGGAAGGACGGGGAGGACGCGGCCTCACCTTGGGAGAAGATGGGGCGCCGAACGGGGAGGAGGACGCCGAATAAGCTCCTCCGACGTAGACCGAAGCAGGGAAGGAGACTCCCGGTTCGCCCCGTTGACGAGGACGAGCTCGACGGGGGGGTCGCTCCACGGGGTCCTAACGCCGGGAATGGGACGCGGGGAGCCGCCCCGAGCCCCCAGACATGGCGGCCGGTGCCGGAGACGACGGATCGGCGGGTTGACGGAGGAGGCGCTGCACTCTCTCTCTCTCTCTCTGCTTCCTCTCAGAAACTTACCAGGGAAGAACGAGGGCAGGAGGAAACTGGCGGCGCTGGGGGGAACGGAGAGGGAACCCTAGGGCGGAGGAGGAGGGTCCCGGGCTCCTTTTAACGTCTCGGGAGGCGAGCTCGAGCCGCTGGATCAAGGAGAGAGTGATCGAGAGGTGGAGCGTAGGTCGTAGAGCATGACGTCGGGAGGAAGAAGAGAATGGCTCGCCAGCGGGCTCTGTCGCCAGGGGTAGAGTCCTACTGGGCCGCACGGGAGAAGACTTAATGGGCCAGGGAAAGAAATAACACACAGGAGGCTTAACCAATTAGATTAATTGAAAAACAAATGCACCCACGGAAGGGAAAAAAATTATATTACCCAAAATAACTACTGGGTTAAAAAAATAAAAGGAAAATCCTGCTAGACATAAGAGATACTGGCCCAATAGGGAAAAATAGGAAAGCAATATTTGGTGATGTTTGAAATAAATGCAAAACAGTAATTAACCTACTATTTTGAGTTTATTTGCACCTCTAAAAATCATAGAACAAACCAGAAAAATTGCACCCCCTCATAAACACATTTTTATCTAACCACCAGACATTTTAGAATCATTTTTGGGAAGAAGGAATTTTGTCATGGGAAAAATAGGAGGGAAAAGGAGTTTAAAAAGCAAGAGCTTAAAATGACTAGCACTCACTCCTACATCACACACACCATTATCACATGCATCACAAGGTAGTGCAAAACCACCACTTAACCCTAGCAAGATCACATGCACTCCCAACACCACAACACTACTCCTAGTAAATTCAAATGCAACATGATCATGGCATGCAATCATAAGGTATGGCAAGGAATGATATGCTATGCATGCATGCAAGGGAAGTAAGCACTAAGGAACACACATGAAATCATGGCACAAAATGATATCATCAAGATCTCTGACAAGGTGGCCCCACATGGAAGGTTACAAAAAGAGAAAGACCTACACTTGGGGCATTACAGATGATGAAACACTCACATGATACGTGTACTGATTATTGAACATTAGATCTGTCTCCACCGGCTCAGATGTTGGTACTGTGGAAAATCCTCAATCTCTCTGTGTGATAGATGATTTTATCAGTTTAGCGTTTAGCAATTAGCAATTAAAGTACACATCAATTTTTTTAAGAAGCTACGTAGACTAGCGGCAAGAGTAAAATATACTCTGTCCGTCAGCGTTTTTGACACAAAAGCTATCCAAAGGAATAATTAGCTGAGTTCTATTTGTATCCAAAGGAGAGTAGCAGCGTTTTAGCAGACTAGCAGCGTTTTAGCACAGTTTTAGCAGACTAGCAGCTAAAATATACTCGAAGATAGAACTCTCCTAAAATATACTCGAAGATAGAACTCTCCTAAAATATACTCAAAGATAGAACTCCGCTAGCGTGGAAGAAGAACACACCGCGAGTCTGGCGCACTAGTGGAAAACGGGCCTTCGGTCGGGACCCTTTAGTCCTGGCCTGCCTCTGGGCCGGGACTAAAGGCCCGACCACGTCGCCCCAATTCTCAATGCCTCCCTCGAGGCTTTAGTCCCGGCCCGTAAGGAGCCTTTAGTCCCGGTTCGTGTCCCAAACTGGGACTAAAGGGCTACGCGGTGGGCAGCCCGCATGTGCGACACCTTTAGTCCCGGTTTGTGTCTCAAACCGGGACTAAAGTCCTCTGCCTATATATAGCACAGCCCCCCTCTCCCCTCTTCCTTGCATTTTTCTTGGATGGAGGATTGTGGGTGTGTGCTAGCTCTCCACTTTTTTTATGCACTAGAGGTGTTTGTTGAAATGTGTGTTAGAGCGATGTCGCTTCAGTTCACCGAACACAACTACGATATGAGATGCATGAGCCACGCTTAAACCTCTTCCTCTTTATTTCTACTTATTCTAAAAGGTTAGCAACTATATTTCCTCGTTTAGACCGTGCGGTACTAATTTTTAGGATCGTGATTGTATTTGATATACTGTCGTATAACACAGATGAGCCATCCATGGATGTACGGTGATCGACACACATCCGCTTATAGAGAATGCGTGCATTCTTTTCGAGATGCAGCCGATGCGAACAAGCATGGTGGTGGCTTTATGTTTTGTCCATGTGTTGAATGTCGGAATGAGAAGGATTACACTTCCTCAAGAGTCATTCAGAGCCACCTGCTTAGGTCCGGTTTTATGTCGGGCTATAATGTTTGGACCAAGCACGGAGAAAGAGGAGTTATGATGGAAGACGACGATGAAGAAGAAGAAAACGATGATGACAACTACCGATCTATGTTCCCTGAGTATGCTGATACCACAATGGAAGACAATGAAGAAGAAGATCAGGATGAAGAACGGGAACCAGATGAGCCCGCTGATGATCTTGGCCGGGTCATTTCTGATGCACGGCGAGGTTGCGACACAGAAAAGGAGAGGTTGCAGTTCGAGCAGATGTTACAGGACCACAACAAATTGTTGTACCCAACTTGTGAAGATGGCCAGAAGAAGCTGGGTAGCACACTGGAATTGCTGAAGTGGAAGGCAGAGACCGGTGTGACTGACTCATCATTCGAAAAGTTGCTGGTACTGATGAAGAAGATGCTTCCAAGAAAGAACGAATTGCCCGTCAGCACGTACGAAGCAAAGAAGCTTGTCTGCCCTCTAGGATTAGACGTGCAGAAGATACATGCATGCCCTAATGACTGCATCCTCTACCGCGGTGAGAAGTACGAGAATATGGATAAATGCCCGGTATGCACTGCATTGCGGTATAAGATCAGAAAAGATGACCCTGGTGATATTGAGGGCGAGCCACCCAGGAAGAGGGTTCCTGCCAAGGTGATGTGGTATGCTCCTATAATACCACGGTTGAAACGTCTGTTCAGAAATAAAGATCATGCGAAGTTGTTGCGATGGCACATGGAAGATCGTATGAAAGACGATAAGTTGAGGCACACCGCTGATGGTCGGGAGTGGAGAAAAATCGAGAGAGAGTTCCCGAGATTTGCAGCTGACGCAAGGAACTTATGGTTAGGTGTGAGTACAGATGGCATGAATCCTTTTGGGGAGCAGAGTTGTAGTCACAACACCTGGCTCGTTACTCTATGTATCTACAACCTTCCTCCTTGGTTGTGCATGAAGCGGAAGTTCATTATGATGCCAGTGCTTATCCAAGGTCCAAAGCAACCCGACAACGATATTGATGTGTACCTAAGGCCATTAGTTGATGAACTTTTACAGCTGTGGGCCGAACCAGGTGTACGTGTGTGGGACTAGCACAAACAAGAGGAATTTGACCTTCGAGCGTTGCTTTTCGTAACCATCAATGATTGGCCTGCTCTTAGTAACATTTGAGGACAGTCAAACAAGGGATACAATGCATGCACGCACTGTTTGGATCAGACAGAAAGTATATATCTGGACAAATGTAGGAAGAATGTGTACCCGTACAATCATCGTTTTCTTCCGCCCAAGCATCCCTTAAAGAAAAAAGGCAAGCATTTCAATGGCAAGGCAGAACCCCGGGGGAAGCCTATCATCCGTACTGGTGCTGAAGTATTTGATATGGTCAAAGATTTCAAAGTAATCTTTTTGAAAGGGTCCTGTGAGCCAACCTGTTCCTAACGGCCCAGATAAGCGCGTACCCATGTGGAAGAAGAAATCTATATTTTGGGAGCTACCCTACTGGAAAGTCCATGAGGTCCGCTCGGCAATCGACGTGATGCACCTGACGAAGAATCTCTGCGTGAATATTCTAGGCTTCCTGGGCTTGTATGGGAAGTCAAAAGATACACCAGAAACACGGGAGGACCAGGAACGTCATAAAGGAAGAGATGGCATGCATCCAGGGCGGTTTCAAGGGCGTGCCAGCTACGCTCTTACTAAGGAAGAGAAGGAAATCTTCTTTGAAGTCCTTTTCAGTATCAAGGTCCCGACTGGCTTCTCGTCGAATATAAAGGGAATCGTAAATATGAAAGACAAAAAATTCCAAAACCTAAAGTCTCATGACTGCCACGTGTTTATGACGCAATTGCTTCCGGTTGCATTGAGGGGAATTCTACCAGAAAATGTTCACGTGGTAATTGTGAAGGTATGTGCATTCCTCAATGCAATTTCTCAAAAGGTAATCCATCGAGAAAGTCTATCAGGGTTACAGATTGATGTGGTCCAATGTCTGGTCATCTTTGAGTTGTTGTTCCCGCCATCCTTCTTCAATATAATGACACACCTCCTAGTTCACCTAGTAGAAGAGATTAGAATTCTCGGTCCTGTGTTTCTACACAATATGTTCCCCTTCGAGAGGTTCATGGGAGTCTTAAAGAAATATGTTCGTAACCGTGCTAGGCCAGAAGGAAGCATCTCCAAGGGCTATGGAACATAGGAGGTCATTGAGTTTTGAGTGGACTTTCTTCCTGACCTTAAGCCGATTGGTGTTCCTGAATCTCGGTATGAGGGTAGGCTGACAGGAAAAGGCACACTAGGAAGGAAAGCAAAAGTATGTATGGACGGGCATTCTTTCTCTCAAGCACACTACACAGTTCTACACAATTCCACCGTGGTGGCTCCGTATATCGTGAGACACAAGAATATTCTACGCTCCGAAAACCCGGGGAAGGCTGACTCTTGGATTAAAGGGGAACACGAGAAGACTTTCGGCAGTTGGTTGCAGACACATCTCATGAATGACGACACCGTTGGAGATCAGCTGTACTGTTTGGCTAGGCCACCATCTTCGACTATATGTACTTTCCAAGGCTATAAGATAAATGGGAATACATTTTACACGGTTGCCCAAGATAAAAAGAGCACCAACCAAAATAGTGGTGTCCGCTTTGATGCAACAAATGAGAATGGACACTGTTTGGAAACATATTACGGGTACATAGAGGAGATATGGGAACTTGACTATGGACCTACTTTTAAGATCCCTTTGTTTCGGTGCAAATGTGTGAAGCTGACAGGAGGCGGGGTAGTTGTAGACCAAAAGTACGACATGACAACAGTCGATCTCAACAATCTTGCGTACATGGACGAACCATTTGTCCTAGCCAATTATGTCGCTCAGGTTTTCTATGTGAAGGACATGTCTACAAAAACGAGAAAAAGAAATCAGCAAAAGAAGATATCGTCCAATGAGCCAAAACGCCACATAGTTCTTTTAGGGAAAAGAAACATCGTGGGAGTAGATGACAAGACAAACATGTCAGAAGATTATAATAAGTTTCATGAAATTCCGCCCTTCAAAGTGAAAACTAACCCAATCATCCTACTAAATGATGAAGATTCTCCATGGCTACGACCCATAAGAAAACAGAAATAATAGATAGGAATATTGGTGCAATAATGTAATAATGTATTAAACCTTTTATGTAATGCATGTATGAAATGTACTAAATTTCAAACACTTTTCATTTTAATAGTTTTGTCAAATTCTCAAATACGCAAAAAGAATTTTAATATCCCTTTGTAAGAGATGAGTTCTCGTTCAAAACCCTCATACTTCGAGAGAGATTGTCCTTTTTGTACACGAAGTGCATCCAATTTTTGTCGTAGCCCTCTCAACTTTTTAACACATGCTATGTGGGTGAAATGATGATAGCATGCCAACTTTCAACATTTTCAGAGTTCATTTGTAGTGCTTTTCAATTTCAGGGTCAACTAGCTCAAAAAAAAAGTAAATGCACGAAGAATACCAAATGAAGTCAGAAATTGTTGAAATTTTGTGATGTGCCTTTGAATGGTGCATTTTGAACACACAAAAAGTATGGAGTTCAAATAAGTTCAAAAAAATGAAATCCCTTTGTAAGAGATGAGTTCTCGTTCGAAACTCTGATACTTCGAGAGAGATTGTCCATTTTGTACACGAAGTGCATCCAGTTTTTGTCATAGCCCTCTCAACTTTTTAACACATGCTATGTGGGTGAAATGATGATAGCATGCCAACTTTCAACATTTTCAGAGTTCATTTGTAGTGCTTTTCAATTTCAGGGTCAACTAGCTCAAAAAAATAAGTAAATGCACGAAGAATACCAAATGAAGTCAGAAATTGTTGAAATTTTGTGGTGTGCCTTTGAATGGTGCATTTTGAACACACAAAAAGTATGGAGTTCAAATAAATTCAAAAAATGAAATCCCTTTGTAAGAGATGAGTTCTCGTTCGAAACCCTCATACTTCGAGAGAGATTGTCCGTTTTGTACACGAAGTGCATCCAGTTTTTATCGTAGCCCTCTCAACTTTTTAACACATGCTATGTGGGTGAAATGATGATATCATGCCAACTTTCAACATTTTCAGAGTTCATTTGTAGTGCTTTTCAATTTCAGGGTCAACTAGCTCAAAAAAATAAGTAAATGCACGAAGAATACCAAATGAAGTCAAAAATTGTTCAAAATTTGTGGTGTACCTTTGAATGGTGCATTTTGAACACACAAAAAGTATGGAGTTCAAATAAGTTCAAAAAAATGAAATCCCTTTGTAAGAGATGAGTTCTCGTTCGAAACCCTGATACTTCGAGAGAGATTGTCCGTTTTGTACACGAAGTGCATCCAGTTTTTGTCGTAGCCCTCTCAACTTTTTAACACATGCTATGTGGGTGAAATGATGATAGCATGCCAACTTTCAACATTTTCAGAGTTCATTTGTAGTGCTTTCCAATTTCACGGTCAACTAGCTCAAAAACAATAAGTAAATGCACGAAGAATACCAAATGAAGTCAGAAATTGTTGAAATTTTGTGATGTGACTTTGAATGGTGCATTTTGAACACACAAAAAGTATGGAGTTCAAATAAGTTCAAAAAAATGAAATCCCTTTGTAAGAGATGAGTTCTCGTTCGAAACCCTGATACTTCGAGAGAGATTGTCCATTTTGTACACGAAGTGCATCCAGTTTTTGTCGTAGCCCTTTCAACTTTTTAACACATGCTATGTGGGTGAAATGATGATAGCATGCCAACTTTCAACATTTTCAGAGTTCATTTGTAGTGCTTTTCAATTTCAGGGTCAACTAGCTCAAAAAAAAGTTAATAGTTTGGATAGTCAAAATAATTACTTTTGAAAATAGAAAATAGTTTTGCATTATTTATTCAATTTCAAACACTTTTCATTATCATAGTTTTGTCAAATTCTCAAATATGCAAAAAGAATTTTAATAAACATAGTTTTTTAATTGAAAATAACAAAATAGTTAATAGTTTGGATAGTCAATATAATCGTGCAGGCGAGGAGGGGCTTTAGTCCCGGGTGGAGCCACGACCCGGGACTAAAGCCCCTCGCCTGCCGCCTGCCGAGGAGGGGCTTTAGTCCCGGTGCGTGGCTCCAACCGGGACTAAAGGCCCCTGCTTCCCGCCTTCTGGTCTACCCGAAAAGAGGCCTTTAGTCCCGGGTCGTGGCTCCACCCGGGACTAAAGGGGGTCTTTAGTCCCGGTTGGAGCCACGCACCGGGGCTAAAGATCCACCTATATAAGCGGGACTTTGAAAAATTCCAACCCAAATCGTCCATTTCTCTTCTTCTTCCTCTCGTTCTCCTGCCCGGCGCGGCACACCGACGACCTTGACGACGTCGTCAGGCTGCCTGCCGTCCTCCTCGCCGCGCGCCGCCGTCCTCCTCGCCGCGCGCCGTCGACACCTCCGGCTGGTAAGCCCCCCGCCCCCTCCTCCGGCCGATAAGCCCCCCGCCCCCTCCCCAACACTCCGGCCAGTAGAAGAAAAGAAGAAAAAGGAGAATAAAAGAAGAAAAAGGAGAAGAAAAGAAGAAAAAGGAGAAGAAAGGAAGAAAAAGGAGAAGAAAGGAAGAAAAAGGGGAAGTAAGGAAGAAAAAGGAGAATAAAGGAAGAAAAAGGAGAAGAAAGGAAGAAAAAGGGAAGGAGAAGAAAAGAAGAAAAAGGAGAAGAAAACAAGAAAAATGAGAAGAAAAGAAGAAAAAGGAGAAGAAAGGAAGAAAAAGGAGAAGAAAGGAAGAAAAAGGAGAAGAAAAGAAGAAAAAGGGAAGAAAAGAAGAAAAAGAAAAATATTTTTTTTGTCATTTAATTCCTATTGTTATTAGGTTTGTGCTAGATTATTAGGGTTAGTAATATTTAGAATTAGGTTAGGGTTACAAGAAGAAGAAATATGAACAAAAGTAAGAAAATAAGATTAGGAAAAAGGAAAATAAGAAGAGGAGGAGAAGAAAAGAAGAAAAAGGAGAATAAGAAGAGGAGGAGAGGAGAATAAGAGGAAAAATAGAAGAAGAGTAGAAGTAGAAGAGAAAAAATTAGAAGAGGAGGAGAGGAGAAGTAGAAGAAGAGAAGAGGAGAAGTAGTAGAAGAAGAGGAGAAGTAGAAGTAGAAGAAGATGTAGAAGAAGAGGAGAAATAGAAGAAGAGGACAAATTAGTTTAGGGTTACAAGAAGAAGAAATATTTTTTTTTGTCATTTAATTTTGCTATTGTATAGTGTATATGCTTAAGTGTTAATAGTGTTTCTTAGATTATTGCTTAATTTTGCTATTGTATATGCTTAAGTGTTAATAGTTTAATTTTTCTATTGTATATGATTAAGTGTTAATAGTTTATTTTTAGCAAGAAAATTAATAGAACTAGTTTATTTTTTTAGTTCATTTTACGATGCCTATCCCGCATCCTCGTCGTCGACTCGGCGGAGGACACCTGCTTGATCAGAGGGGCCCTGTCCGGGATTGGGCTCCGCCCGGCTGGTATTGGGAGGTGCTACCTTCCGGGGGGCGTAGGTTGGTGAGGAGCCAGCCCGTCGTTGACCCGATCCTTGTTTGGTGACGGTCGCGTGGGCCAGTGAGGGTGCCCAGGCTTCCGGACACCGCGGAGGTGGTACGTCACCGTGTCAGCGAGGAGGATGAGCACGTCCGTCGCTACATGGTTGCCTTGGAGGGCAGGTTCGAGCATACCTGGCAGGTTCTTCGGGGATCTCACTGGAGCTATGATCCTGTGATGGTTCCTTCTCTTTGGGTGTCCACCGCCCGCGCCGATACCCGTCGGGCGCTACGGTTCTAGATGTATCAGTGATGCTATATGTATGATAGTATTCGAGGAGTATTAGTGATAATATTCGACGATTTACGAACAAAAGAGATGATGTATTTGCTTATAATTGAATGCATGCTAATTTGAATACTACTTTATTTTACGATTTGGTTTTGCTTATTGAATGCTCAAATTGGAAAAGTACTCCTACTTTGTATACTATGCAGAAATCTAGGAGTCCCGGGTGGAGCCACGACCCGGGACTAAAGTTGTTTTAGAACGGAGTTCCTGATAGAATAATTCTTTTTTGGTACAAAGGTTAAGAGAATCCGTTAGACATATTTTAGAGTTTAGGTTCTAGCCAAGACCCGGGACTAAAGGTCCTCCTATATAAAACGACACTTCGAAGTTTCCAACCCCTCTTATATAGTTTGTTAGTTTATTAGTTAATCAAATGTCCGTTTTTTGCAGAACTATGGATCCACATATCAGGAACCTCGAAGAGGGAACTTCTCGAAGATATAATCAAAGACGGCCCCGACGTTGAACCAGCTGAATCTCCGTCATCATATCTAAACCCCTCCGGATATGGAATGGAGGTCGACCGACACGAAGATGAAGCCGATGGGGCAGGAGATAGGTCCAATGACGGAGAAGGTGATAGCTCGACTGATGGAGAAGCCGGTGAAGAAATAATAAAGTCCGGCGAGGTATACATATGAAGTTCGACAATCACTTGTAATATGTGAAAAATATTGGAGATAGCTCTATATTGTATACATATACATTCATTTGACGAATGTTTCTCCCTATTAGGCCTCCACATCGAGCAAAGCTACGGAACGAGGCCCGACTAGAAAGTTGGATGCACGGACGCATTACACCTTTGAGGTGATATTGCCTATGGGCGAACCCAAGCTTCCTAAGAATGTTGCTGACACATTCAAGAAGCAATACGGAGTTCTCGTTAGGGATCACGTCCCGATCAGCGTTCGGGAGTGGAACAAGCGCAAAGGGGCAGCCGATAGTGACTATGTCGCCGAAAGGTACAAAGATAATCTTTGGAATGATCTCATGTCACATTTCAACCTGCCAGAATGTGAGAATGAAGACGCCGCAGACAAACTGAGGGCCAAAGTCAAGCAGTGGACTCTAAAGAAGATGGCCGAACTGTTCCGTAGCTGGAAGAAGAAGCTATGGAAAAACTATCTGAAGACAAAGAAAGTGCCAGTATTCGAGGGGTATCTAGACAAGCAGGCGAATCATTGGAAGGCATTTCAAGAGTACAAGGAGTCACAAGATGCCCAGGCATTATCAGAAAAGAACAAGATAAATGCCGACAAGAAGAAATATCACCACGAGTTGGGGCCACGGGGCTATGAGACTGCCATCCCAAAGTGGGATAAAAAAGAGCAAGGTCTGCTAGATAAAGGCATCGTACCTGAACCACTCCGTGATGAGTGGGAATTGAGAGCAAGAAATTGGTTCCTTGCGCATGGTGGTTCGTACGACGAAGAAACAGGGGACCTCATCTGCAGTGACGGTCTTAGGATACCCACGGAGAATTGGAAAAGGATAGTGAAAGAAATTAAGGAGGGAAAAAGAAAGTTCACTGCAGATAGAGAAAAAGTTGCTCACACTGGTCCTCGGCAATGACGAACATGGAGGACGAACGCGAGGCTTCGGTCCTTCTTACCCGTGGTGGCTTGGGTTTGCCAGAGACCAAGACACTTACAGAAGCCGAGAGAGAGCAAAGAAGTGGCAGCAGGATGAGGAGAATGACAAGTTCAACCAGTTGCTTGCCAGGATTAACGAGCAACAGAAGCAGATTGATGAGCTTAGAGGAGTAGCGCCCCAGGAAGATCCTGCATTTGATATTACCGGTGCCCCATCTAAGAGGAAAGGCAGCATGGCTGAATCTGAGGCCCCGCCCGATGATTCACGAAGAATGATAGAGGGCGGTCCCGGCTACCCCATGGATGGAATCAAGGAGTCAACATCATGTGAACTCCATCAGAAATTCAAGAACATATCCATGAAGGTGGCCGTCGGACAAGCTTTACCTTCTGGCCCTGATGCACACTGGCATGCCGTGAGATTCCAGCTGGCTTTCCTAAAGTCGGGATGGATGAAATCATGGCGGGGTTTTCATGATATGGAGCTCGACATAGCTGGACCCGAAGATGAGAGGACACTCGGAGAAGTACTGGGTGGAGTCATCCTATGGGACAAGAACTACATCAAGCTTCCAGGCTCGCCCCCAAGGACAACACCGCCTCCGAGTCGTCGCAGGTCACCTACACCTCCATTACCTCCAAGCCCTCCACATGACGTCGGCCAGCACAACACGAGTCCATCTCGATCACCGCCGCCGGACTTGGGTCGTCCGTCTCCGCCGCCGCCCGCTCCGGATACTAAGCGGAAGCGCACCACCAAGAACGCTCCGCCGACGATTTATAAGCGACGGAGCCCCCCAAAGCGCAAACGGTCGCCCCTCCCAAAGGTACCTCATGCTAATCTTCCTATCAGACCTTATGATCGTACCCCCGAGGAAAACGCCAGGATAGCAAAGGAACATCATGATGCGCAGATTAAAAAGAAGGAACCCGAGCCCCGCCCGGAATACACCGAGAAGCAAATAGCATTTGCAAAATACTTCACGACCCTTCCATCACAGTATGACTTACACCATAAGCCTGATGACTATACACGCACATTGCAGAAGGAAGTGAAAAAGAGCAGATCACGTGCAAGTGCAAGTCGGCGCAAATCAAGTTCAACTACAAGCAAGAAAAAATCAGACGTTCCTCAGCTTGGACAACAGGCCAAACAGTCGATCCCACCCCTCAAGGTGTTAACCGAGAATGTCCCCCCTCCGGTGCAGGGGCAAGATTTGGAATTAGCAAAGAAGTGGGCGGCTGAATGGGGTATCTCGGTTGAAGACATTCTGGCTTCCCAAGACGACAGGTTACCCAAGGCTGTGGTAGCCCCTAAGCCACAGTTTGTCATGGGAGTGCCTTTGGTGAGCAAAGATGATCTCCCAACAAATATGCGTTACTTGCATACATGGTACTTCAGTGAATCAAATAATGGGAGACCGATGATCGTGGTGAGTGTCCCACGGGAGTACTACGGCCGCCCCAAAGAAATCCATATCGACTTTGATGAACTCTTCCAGATGTACAATGGCGACGCCCTCGACAAATCGCTTATGAGTTGCTATTGTCTGTAAGTTTTTCAATTCGTTGTCTACATATAACTTGTTTAGTTATTTCAATTCAGTGTCTATATATAACTTGTACTCTATTATGCAGAATGAAGATTCTGGATTGTAAAAGTAAGAACATCCTAAATATTGGGTTTATTGACCCAGATAAAATACATATAGCGACGCTAACTGATAAACCCAAGGAGACGGAGGAAAACCTTCTAAGGTTTCTAACAGATCAAAATTTCTGTGACCACATACTGTTTCCATACAACTTCAGGTGAGTGTCTTTACTTTGTTGTGTCCATTCACTTATAAGTGTAATTGATAAGTTAGTGACACACACACACACACACACACACACACACACACATATATATATATAGTTATTAACCTATTTTCATTCATGTCTCCTTCTAAAAATCCTAATGCTGCTTTATCTACTGATTCCCACCTTCGGTCTAATAGAGTTATAAGCACCTTTGCTCCTAATTTCTTTCTTGTCATACCTTTAACTCCTATAATATACATACCTTGATGAATATATTTGTAACCACAATATTTTAGTTCATTTTCAATATTTTTGCTTACTATTCTTAAATCAACTGGGTGTGTTAACACACTTAGTTCTACTTCTCTAGATATTCGGTATAACCCGCTCTTACTCTCAAACATACCCATGTGATATACCTGTTGCGGTTTTATTTTTCTTGGGGTATCCTTTTGATATCTTTCGAGGTCTCTCTGAATATTTATAACTTCTTCAATACTATCAATATCATCAGCTTTACATGATAATCTATGCTTCATTGCGAGTGGTCTTGAGTCTTGCCTTACTAATTGGAGGGTTTTATCTCTTCTAAGGAAGCCTTTAGATATGTCCATTTTTCTGAATTAATATTTCTTGATGATGTTACGATTCCAGATGACGATAGCACAATTTCTTTGTTGTTATGGACACTTTTTAGCTTGTCTAAAACTTGGATTAATAGCTGAAGAATTGTATTATTTTGTCTTATTATAATTTTAGAGTCTTCTTTTGGTGAGTCGTGATCAGAAAATCCTACAGGAGGTGACAAGTATTTGGCTACTTCGTTTAAAGCTTGGCTATATTCAGTCATATAATTATGAGACAATCAAAGTTTTAACTTCTTGCAGCAACTTCTTTATATCGAGTATATCTTGTCTTGCTTCTGTGCGAGGGAGTGAGTCTTTGCCTTTACTTAGGTAACGGCCAATTGACAACACTTCTTCTTTAATATAATCGTTATTCTTGCAAAGTACGTTCTGCCTGGCCTTTGCTTCTTCTAGCTTATGTAAGGCGAGATCAATTTTATTGTTCAGACCAGAATATTTATCCGCAAGCTTTTGGTATTCTTTGGATAAACTCTCAAATTTTTGGTCTAAATTATCTTGTCTTTTCCCCCAAGATATGTAAAAGTTATATATCAAATCGACAATTGTATTTAGCTGGCTATGAGATGTATGCCAGGTATGCTCTTCAGAAGGATTTATTCTGCACCTTATATTAATATTCTCTTTAGTATTTATTACCTTACCTGTGCTAACTTCTAAATTTAAATACTTTAACCTATCAATGTTTAAAACGCTGGACCTGATACCAAATATACGGACTATATAAGTTACCAAAATTGTGAAGGAAGTAGTAGCATTAGATTTATGAACTATAAATCGGCATCAATAGAAGACGCAGAATCCTTTATGTCACAAACAGAATCTATTGACGATAAGAATAAAGGTGTGACCGAATGCATGGAAAAAGCTAATTTAGATGATGAAATAATTCACTGGGAAAATAAGCTAAAGCATATAGATTGGGAATATAAAAATTCTATGACAAAAGATTGGCCTAAGATAAGAGAAAGAGAATTGTTTATAATTAGAGAAATTGCAAGGTTAAAAAAACTAAAAAATGAGAAAAAGTTGGTAACTAGTGGTTCAATTATGCCAAATACATCATCAATTGAAAGAGGAGAACATGCTGGTAGTAATAATGATGCTATCACTAATAGAGATAAGAATATTGCTCAGGAAGAAGAAGTTGTTAGTGAAGAAGAGCAATGGGATATAAATAATAAGTTATTAATAGAAAGTTATGAAGAGGAAGAGGAATTAGTAAAAGATATGTGGTTAGAAGATGAAAATTATAATGATTCGGAGCAGAATAGTGATTTTTATAACTCACTAGATGATGTGGGACTACAAAATTTAGACAATGCAATGGAAGCTATGGTAGTAGAAAGTAGTAATAAAAGAAGAAAGGGATATGGCGAGTCTTCGGTAAAAAGAGAAGGAGAGAGAGAGAGACCTACCAGATCAGCTGGACAATGGCCTCCAGAAAAGGATGATTATCAACCTACATATATCCCTGGACAATATAGATATATGGGTGCTAAAATAAGAGATTTTGAAAAGCCAGTGCAATTTCAAAATTATAAGAATGATGGCGCTATTTTAAACCTAGCAGCTCATGACCCTATAGATTGGCCGAATATAATCAGCATATGGAAAGGTTTAATAGTTCAAAAATATATACAAAACCAGTATAATATAGGAACTAAGGTAGAAGATATGTTAACATATCTTGAAACATTTTTAGGAGAATCTGTAAAAGTTCTATGGGAACAATGGGTAGAGACATATCCTAATCAGTATGAAGAATTAAAAAGGGCCGGAAGTAACCGTAATAACTTTGCAAATGTTATTTCAAATATGATCATCGCAGAAGACCCGGAATTAGGATATACCTCACTACAAAACGAAAGGTTGAGAGAAATAGAAAAACTATCATTAACTAGCTGGAAAGGAATAAAAGAATTCTCTCAACATTATTTATATAATGCTACCACTGCGAAGCAAGGGTTTAATGTAGGTGTTGTAGAAAGATATTTTAATAAGTTGCCAGACCCTCTAGGATCCATAATATTTGAAGAATATAAAAAAGAAACAGGTGGAAACGTGGTAAATATATCTCAAGCCATAACATTTGTTTTTAAACAATTAAGAAAGGTATGTACAGGCATACAAGCCCAAAGGTCTATGAAGAAGTCAGATTACAATTTCTGCAATAACATAGTCCAAATACCGCTTACGTATGGAGAAGAAAGGCATCGGAAAA
Organism: Hordeum vulgare subsp. vulgare; assembly: GCF_904849725.1. Taxonomy (NCBI): domain Eukaryota; kingdom Viridiplantae; phylum Streptophyta; class Magnoliopsida; order Poales; family Poaceae; genus Hordeum; species Hordeum vulgare. The sequence continues at coordinate 615,846,899 of NC_058519.1, read as the reverse complement.
ACAAATATTATAAACCACAAAGGAGAGATAATAGAAATTTTAGAACAAAGAAAAGATATTTCTTGAGAAGGTCCGATAATAGAGCCCCATTCTTGCATAAAAGAAATGTAAGAAGATATAATCCTAAGAAATCATATGATAAAACATGCAGGTGTTTCATATGTAACTCTCCCGATCACTTAAGTAGAACTTGCCCTAATAAAGACCAGAAAAGGTACTCTAGCAAATATGAGGAGCAAGAGAGAGTATTAATAGTAGATAGTGTTAATGAGAATATTTTGGTATGTGATGATGAAATAAAAGACGACGAGTCAATATATTCAATCATAGAGACAGATGAAGTAGAAAATGAGACTCCAGAATATGAATCAAGCGATGATGAAATAGACCTAATTGATGAATTAGCCGGTTTAAAGATCGAAATGATGAATCAAGTAGATTGTGAACATGACTGGATTAAAGGAAAAGGGGATTATAACATAAAATGTGCTTTCTGTATATATTATCCTAGCCAAGATAATAGATTCACATGTAGTTTATGCTTAAAGCAAGCATGTACCTCCTGTCTAAAAGTCAGTAATCAAAAATGGAGACAGGAAATAGAATGGGAGCCAGAAGAAAGAATATTATCCAGCAGGGTTAGAAACTTAGAAAATAGAATAAATAAGCTAGAAGCAGAATTAGAAAAGCTAAAGGATGAATTAGAAGATAATAAAGAGCAAGATAATAAGGTTGCAAAAATCACAGAGATGAAAGAACAAATGATAACAATAAAGGATAAAAAAGGAGATAAATTAATACAATTAAAAGATGCAATAACTAGTTTTGGAAACAAATATATTGTTCGATTACCATTCAAAGAAGTGTTAGGGATAAGAATCCCAGTTAGAATAGTTCTAAAGCCAAACATTTCTTATAAAGTGTTAGCGCTACTAGATACGGGTTGCACAAAGAACATCATACATGATAAATATTTCATGAGATGTCCAGAAATAGTTGAAACTATAGATAATAATAAAGCTGAAGTATCTACCGATATGTCAGGAATAAAGAAAATCCACAACCAGTTAGCATATAATATTGAAGCATACATAAATGGCACGAAATATATAATAGATGAAATTACAATAAGAGATTTATCAGTAATAAATGATGACATGATAATAGGGTTAAGGTTTTTACAACAGTCTTTACAAACTACAATTATACATGAAGAAGGGGTTACATTTATCCCTTATCAGGATAATCTCCCATACATATCTGAAGTAAGAAAGCAAAGAAAAGCTTTGCAAAATGTAGAGATATCTAATTTGGATGGAGAATATAGTACAAGTCCAGAGGTAGCCCTTGAATTCTGTAAAGATGAAGAACTTAGTGAGACCATAGAAGAATATCATATAGAAAATACAAGTACAGAATGCATAGCATTACAATCATTTTCACCAAATTGGTATAGAGACATAAAATCCAAAAAAGATATAGATAAGATAGTGCAAAGATTAGAAAACATACAAAAAGGAGAAATATTATATGTTTTATTTGACGGAAATAAACCCGGAATATATTTGACATGGGAAGACATCATGATAGAGAAACTAGATGCAAACGAATGGGACAAGACTTAACATTCAAAAAATATGAAGGTATTGATGAGGCCTTGTTTTGGGCAAGAAAAATGATAGGGGAAAACTATTATATTGACCCCAAGGCTAAAGATTATATCCAGAAGAGAAAGAATGCAGATAACAATGCATCTAATATGCCAATATTTAAAATAACCAAGGGAGAATCATCAGGAAAGAATATAAAGGAAGAAGGTTCTCCAAAAAATTATACATATAAAGAATGCCTTCTGAAGGGCCTAGACCCTTTGGATAGTGAATATATAGATCAAGAAATGGACAAAAGATTTGAAGAATTGTCAAAAATAATGAAGAAAGAATTAAAGGAAGAGATATTAGAAGAAATAAGGGTTGAAATGAAAATCAGATTTGAAGATATAAAGAAAGAATGTGATACGAAGTATGATTTCCATCTCTTAGATGAGGATCATATGGATATCGCAGGGCATGGGCAGCCACCTGAGTAAAACCCAACTTCAAATGTCATTGAATTTGAATTGATATTACTATCAATCATTCGGGCGCGGAGGACATATACTCCGACTGAATGCTGATAGGAATTTAGAATCTTAGTGTATATTGATATGAAATATCAATTATATGGGCAGGGAAGACCCCCCTCAAAAAAAAAGCAGCATGTATGCGTACGCATATCAATAGCCAATGCACACACATGTGCATGTTTCCAGCCAAGTATGCCCGCATACACATATCAGCAGGCAGTGTACGGGCACATGCATATCCAAAGATTGTAATATTCCTGAAGATTAAAGTCCAAGACAAAATCATGACGAAGAAGAAAATCAAAAAAGAAGACAATGCCACCTCCATTGGCAGCCAAGACACGGTGTGCAAACCTCTCCAACATGCACTCAATACCCTAGAAAGAAGGGCTATAATGGCTACAAAGCCTATAAATCCTAGAAGGCCTAAAAACTAGGTGCATGATGGACAAGGAGAAAGAAGGAGGAAATAATAGAGGAGCCTTCTCCCGGAAGCCATCCAAGAGGTGCTCTCTTGCCTATAAAAGGAGGAGCCTTGCTGCGAAGAGAGACACCAGACGGAGAAGAACCAGCCACAGATAGAGCACAGAGTTGCAACTCAGCTAGCAAGCTCTTTGCTCAAGTAGTAGTAGTAGTAGTACTGCCTCATCGTGTAATAAAGAGCTACAATATTTAGAGCATTTGTAAGCTCTCGAAGGTAGTTAGAAGGTAATTTCTTTATCCTTGTGTAAACCCTTCGGGGGTTCCCGAAAGGGAAAACCATATGTAAATTATGTTGTGGAAATGATGTAGTTTCGTGTTTTCACTTGGTATTTTATTTTTGAATTTATGGAACGAGTTCTTATGCTAGGGATCCTATAGGAGAAAACTCTGCCGGTAGTTCTCTGTGTAGCCTTTTATGGCATTTGAATGAGAACCTTATGGCCGTAGAGAAGTGTTCCCTTCGGGTGGAACTGCCTGGGAAGACGATAGGAATTTACTCCATAAATTTGCAACTAAAACATCAAGTGAACAAACTTAGCTACATCTGAAACAACATAATGATAAATATGGTGAGTACTGAGTAGGATATTACACCACTGCGTACACCTCAGTCGTCTTGTTGGCCTCGACAGCCCCTCAAAGATCCTGCAATATAAGCGAAATAATTTAAAAACACTTCGTACTAAAATAATATAAAATAAATAAATAACTTTGTATTTACTTTAATAACTCGTATACGTAATCACGTATATCAACATTAAAACCTGAATTTGTAACTTAATATAGTTTAGATTAATTTTAAATATTTTAATTATTCCAAATATTTTAGATATTCCGTATATTGGATTCTGTTGGACATTCAAATTGATAAGGGAAGAGTTGATGCCTTCGACCCATTATCGAGACCCTTGGAACAGTTTCAAAGCCTGCAGGACATGCTCCAAAGGTAATTTCAGTCATTCTTGCGCTCTATCGGTCTCTTTCGATGATTTTCTGATATATCAATTAATGAAAAACTTAGCAAATCATTATCCTTGTCGGGCAGGGTTTGGAAGCGGTTTAAGTGCGTGACTCCCGATATCGAGCCTGAGAAGCTGACCTTTAGAGCGGCTCAGGTAAGTAGTAGTATGATATACTTCTATTTTCAATACATTTATGATGCTAGATTATTATTTTGATTATATATATTCTATTCTCGTAAAGTGCGACCAGCAGCCACGGGGAACGCATCTATGCGGATACTATGTTTGCGAGACCATTCACAAGGATCACAGATTCGACGTAAGCAATGAACATTCACACCTCTATTTTTACCCGTCATTCTTTGTTATCATGATTGATATTCATATTCATCTCCTCTTCTTATATAGTACACGGCCATGAGGACGAACGTCCTACCAGAGCAACGCGCGATTGCTGTTGCAGAGGAGCTTGCGACCTTTCTGAGGACGGAAGCTATAGATGACAAAGGACGATTTAGTGTAGCTAGGGGCCATTACTGATATTCGTCCATGTAATCGAATAGACGGGCTCTAGTCCCGATAATTCAGATCTCCATATAATTATATATATATATGCTCGCTTGTAAGATAAGTTAATCTTATATATATATATGCATAATTATTTATATTTAAATTATATGAAAACTAATTCCCGAACACCAAACGAGGCATCACGTCAATCTCCCGAACACCTAAACCCTAAAACCCTAAAACCCAAAAATAATTTCATTCAAAAAAAACCCAAAAAAAAAAACCTGAAACTCTTTAGTCCCGGTCCGTGTAACGAACCAGGACTAAAGGGCCTGCCCCTAGGGCGCTACGAGGCGCCCACGTGGAGCACCTTTAGTCCCGGCTTGGAACAGGGCCGGGACTAAAGGTTAGGCCTTTAGTCCCGCCCCTTTAGTCCCGGTTGGTGAACCGGGACTAAAACCCCTTACGGGCCGGGGCTAAAGGCCCCGTCCCCACTAGTGGCGAGAGGCACAAAGACTCACTGACAGCTGCACGGAACTGCTCACTGAGATAACTTGTCCCTGAACGAGACGACCTCGGCCCTCGGGTGCATGAACTGGAGTACTGGACCGATCGACCTGGCGACCGGCGATGATCAAGGCTGACTGGCCGAGCCGGACCTCCATAGCCAGCTGCACGGCGGCGTCGGTGGCGGCGGCATGCAGAAGCACTGCGACTCGCCACTCGTGCCGGTCGGCGGCTCGGCGCCGTGCGCGTTCTACTGCCGCGCCGACTGTCGGGCTCTAGACGTGACGTCCGCCGGACTGCCGTCGGACCTCCTGCGATGGCACGATCTGCGATAGATGAACCGTCGCCCGTCGGCGCTGCCTCGATGGCTCGATCCGTAATTGGCGTCGCCGCGTCGGTCGGCTCCCCTCTCCAGTCTCCAATCGCATCAGGTACATACGCATCTTCCCTGGTCGATCCGCATGGGCCGCGTGGGCTGCCTAGCTCCCTTTGCATCAGGTACGCTTGCAGGTAAGTGTTTTTTTTAATATAAAAACACACACACACACACACACACACACACACACACATATATATATATATATATATATACATGTATTCTTGTCAGAATTTCAGGGTATGCTGGGGCTTACCTGGCATACCCTCTAGCTCCGCGCCTAACCATCATCCTCATCCTCGACGATCATATTGCGCATAATAACGCAACACGTCATCAACTATCACAAAGTTTCTAATTCTTCCATTAGTGCAGCCCCGCAGACAAATTCCCAACGCACTAGGAGCAATCCGAATGCCCTGTCCACATCCTTCCTAGATGATTCTTGCATTGTTGCAAAGTCCTTGTGATTCAAATGTGGTCTTCACAAATGCAGCCCACTGAGGATATATGCCATCGGCAAGATAGTATCCCATGTTGTAGTCTTGGTCGTTGACGATATAGTTGCACAGAGGTGATTCCCCATTGCAAAGTCTCCTGAACACCGGCGATCGTTGAAGCACGTTGATGTCGCTGTGAGAATCCAACATTCTAAAGAAAGTATGTAAAATCCATAAGTCATGTGATGCCACTGCTTCTAGGATGATGATGGCCTCTTTGGCGTGACCTTGATACATTCCTCGCAAACTTTTGGGACAGTTCTTTCACTGCCAATACTTGCAATCATTTGATCCGGGCATTCGTGGAAACCATCTAGCCTCTTCAATAGCCAACAACTTTTCTGTGTCCTGCACATTTGGTTCTCTCAGATACTCTGCTCCAAACACCTTGATCACAACACGACCAAACTTGACAGTAGTCTTGAGGCATGTGCTCTCCCCTTCCCGACCATCTGACCAACGACATCTACCGCAGTACCAAGTGTAAGCATTCTCACAGCAGCCATGCGCTTATGTTTGGGAGAGAAAAAGTGTTTACCGCAGCAATCCCTTGTGAGCTTGAAATAGTCATCGTGTGCTTTCACTTCCTCCACAATGTGCAAAACAATGGGTTTTACATCGGAAACGACGACGAAACCATGTATCATTCGGGAAAGTTGGGTTCAGAGCAAAGTAATTCTTCCACAATAGTTTTGCTCTGAATACCCTATCTCGATTGATCACTCTTCTTTCTTTGATTGAGCCCTTGAAATTAAGAATATACTCCACTTGCCGGTCCATTTTCTCTTTCATGGTCATGAGCATGATCATATCCACTTCTTTGTCTGAATTCGATGAATCGAAGAGCTCATCTTCATTCCGATCAAGTTTAGTCGGTCCATACTTCTCGCCGGACGAAGCACCAGAATCCATCATGCCTCCTAAAAAACTGACCCAAAAATCTAGTGAGACATTGTGTTGAACACATATAGTGCAAGGGAGAGCCATAGAGTTGTCGGGCGTACCATAGTGTCTTTCGGACCGACGATGACGTCCTGCGTGACGAGGACGGGACAAAAGACTCCTCTGATGGACCTGGATGGGTTGAGGCTACGAACGGCGGCGGAGCTGCGAGACGGACGACACGAGAAGGAAGAAGAGAGGAAAACAACAAATGGATGAGGCTGTTCTCGGGGGTGGATTTGGTGCAATTTATGTTCGGATTAGGATGTCGGGTCCGATGTGACGGACATGCGTGAGCATGCTCGGCTCTCCCATATCCGCCTCGTATTTGGACTGGATATGAGGGGTGCCGGTCAACCCGAACGTTTAAGGCCTATTTGTGAAGTCCGGGTGTATCGACTTTTTGTGTTCTGACAGTGATCGGATGGCGTGTTCGGACATTTAAAACGGACGTGCAAGGTCCGAATGTAGATGCTCTAAACTGCACAAAGCATGCTGGCCCCAGTACCCAACTTATTGGATTGAAAAACGTAGCAACTCTGATAACAAAAAAAAAAACCGTGGAAACAACAAATCTATCTCGTCCGGACCGTAGATTTCACCTCACCGGCTTTTTGTGACTTGGCTGTTGCCCGCATGTGCAGCCTAGAATTGTTTAGACAAATCTAAGCCTTAAAGCTTAAACGAATCTAATTCAAAGCTTCATTATTGGAAAAAAGAAAGCTCACGGATTCGCTCGCCACGTTACGGCCACCTACGGATCGAGACGGAGACCATGCACGCACGGACGCACGAGACGTCGGGTCGTTTTGCCTTCGGCCGGGAGGAACCGGCTCGCCAAAGGCATCTCCGGTGCCAGTGGTTCGGGGGGCACCGGCGGGAGCCCCGCACGTGCCGGATCGCGCCCATGCGCCGTGGTGCTCCGCGCCAGCGCCGCCCTCCGACGACCTCCCGCCTGCCATGCCCCCTCTCCCCGCTACACGCGGCGAACGGATCGAAACTCCGTCGAGTCGCCGCCATGTGATGTGATGCTAGCTAGTACTAAAAAAGTTGTATGGCCGTTCTAGCAGTTGTTCGTCCACGGTGGACGGGACTCTATCACGTTTTTTTTAGAGAACCACATGTTTCATTAATCGAAAAAAACAAGTTACAATAAACAACACATGTAAAAACTAAAAGACAAACCGGGATAAAATGATTATCCTGAGTTTGCACATAAAAACCTAAGAGATCGAGAAAATACAAAACGATCCCTATGATTTTCTGCAACCACCATAGCGAACGGCCGCCGCCAACTCCAGCACCGCCGAGTGGAACGCCGGAAGAGACGCCGAGCCTCCGCCATCCCAAGATCAGAGAAAGCACCATTGCCAACGAGGCTTTGTGAGTCGATGAACAGGCCCGCTGCACGCAACAAGGCAAATGTCGCTGTAGCACGTCGACCGGGGGACGTCCCCGTGTTGTCTTGGACCAAGATTTATCGCCTCCCATCAACAAGGTTGGATAGGAACGGCAGATCCACCACCTTCGGACCGACATCCTCGCTCCAGAAGAACCACCTCGCCCCGGCCGCCAGCGTCGTCGCGAATTACCACGAACGCCAGCGACAGACCGAGAAACTGATCTCGCCAGATCTGAAGAACGGCGAGAAGACCAACTCGCCGATCTGAAGGACCGAGCAGCACACGTTGCCATCAACTCCAAGACGCCGCCGTGAAGGTCGCCGTCAGTGTGGGAATAGAGTTGATGCAGATTTATTTGACCGGACGCCGCTCCCACCACCCCAACGACGTCCCAAGAAAACACTAGACCAGCCCTAACAACAAGCCGACGTCGCAGCGCCGTTGCAGCGCCGTGGTCCCCACCTCCTCACGTCGCCGGAGTGGGCAACGGAGGAGGCAGGGACCGGTGGGGGCCGGTGTCGCTGGGCAGTTCCTGGCGATTGTCTCGGAGCGGTTCGTTCGCTCGCTCTGGACCGGACTCTATCACGGTTAATGTCACCGTGCCGCCCGCCGGTAAGGCCCTGTTTGGTTTTAATAAGTCAGGTGACTTATAAATCAGGTGACTTAAAACCAATGACTTATAACTCACGCCTGTTTGATTGTCATCTGACTTATAAATCACGTTTTCATGCAGAAGTTGATGACTTATAAGTTTTAAGTTGGGGTGGAGCAACTTATGACTTATAAGTTGGGTCTATTTGATAAAATAAGTCACATTTTGCAATTTTTAACTTATAAGTTGGTGACTTATTTGGAAACAAACAGATCTTAATGTCGGAGCGTTGGTTCCGGTGAACGAGATGCTACGGCGTGTCACTGTGGCACCGGTCTTGGACTGGGCTGGAGCGTTGTTTTCATGGAGGAGGACGTACGACGTCGAAGACGAGAGGTTTGAATGGTAAACCGTGGGCTTGCTTACAATGGTTTTAATGGCGGGCCGCTTTCGACGACGACGGACGCTCTTGTCGTGCTCGGGGCTGAAAGGACGCCTGCGAAGGCGACAAGAACCGGTGCCCTTTTTTTTCTCCCACGGGGGCGGGAGGGATGTGCTCATTCTGCGTTGTCAAGACAACGACCCCCGATGACATGTGGAGGACACGGGATGCATAATTTACCTGCAACTTGGCGAAAACAAAACCAATGTATTGGAGGTGCTGTCATTTCCTTGCTAGTATGATACTGCATCTGAATTGGTCCAAGCAAGACCGTATTCAGTCTAGTGCAGTACGTCAACGAACTTAGACTGTTTCAGCACACGTGGTATACGCTACGATAAATGCATAAAACACATGGATGGATCATCTTTGTCGAATCCAAACCGTGTAAGAATCTTGTAATCTGCAGAGGAAGAAGCATTATCCGATTCATTTCTCTGTTGTCCACCAGGTGCAGAGATCGATGCAGAGAGTGGTTCTTGGTCTCTAACTGAATGTGCTAGCGACAGAGGCTAGTATATAGCATCGATGGTTCAGGATCATTTCCATCAGGCCAAAAACAACAAAAATGCAAAGCTCCGGTTGCTTGCCTCCGCTCCTATTCATGGCTCTGCCCTCCTCCGGTGTGAATTTGCAGCCTCTCAACGATCGTCGGAGGCTAAAAATGGAGTTGGGCCGTGCCCTATTTGTGCACACCCCCCGGAAGACGGCAGGCCAGCCGAGCCTCCTTGACATTTAGTGGCATGTCAAGGCGGCATTGCTCCCAATTCTCGCCCGCCTAAGCCGCCTAGCTCGCCGTTCGCCGCCGCACGCAGCATGATGAAGGGGGCCGCTGCCATGAGCACGATGAAGCCGCCGTCGTCGCCCATGTTCTACGTCCACGAGGCGGACGCCCACGGCCACTACTTCCTCGAGGAGTGCTCCCTCTGCGGAAAGTCCCTCTCCGGCGACATCTTCATGTACAGGTCCGTCGATCGTCCAGGCGTTCGATGTGTCATAGTACCTGCAAGGCGACCATATTGTCCGTGTACGTGACTACGTGTGTGTTGTGCAGGGGTGACACGCCGTTCTGCAGCGAGGAGTGCAGGCAGCAGCAGATCGAGGTGGACAGGGCCAGGCACCGGCGGAAGAAGCACGCGGCGGCGCACGCGGTGTCCGCGGCGAGGAAGGAGCATCAGCACCGGCACCACCACCACCATCACCACCACCATCACCGGCAGCACCAGCAGCCGCAGCCGCAGCCGCAGCCGCAGCCGCGGAGGGCCGTGGTGGGCGCCGGCGCCACCCCGTGGACCGACGCCGGGTTCGCCGCGAGGAGCCCCGCGTTGCGCGTGTGACCCTCCGATCGAACCTCAGCCTGAGACACGTACGTACAGGACGACGGGGATATACGTACGTACACGGGTTTAGGGTGTATCGAGGAGGATCTGGACGATCGAGATGGATCCTCTTCCGCGGGTGTGGCTGGACATGGAGGTTTTATTTTCACAAAAATAGTGTGTTTCCGATCGTGGTTAGAACTTTAGAGCCACGAGACTGTGAGCCATGTATGTATGGATGCACGGGTCCGTCTCCAATTTTCTCGCCCCAGATTAACTTGGCTGTTTGTTCTGCTTTTGAGGAATGGGATTGATTTCTCGTACCAAACGTTCTAGATGTAAATCTTGCTGTTACTTTGATCAATATATGTGTTTTCTTGTACAAGTTCCTGAACCCTGAATGGAAGTGCAACGAAACAGAGAAAGTGTGATACTACTATGTAGGAAATAGTCAGGACTTCAGAGTGGTGATACATCGAAGGTTCAGAACTTCTGGCTACTGTACGTATCTGTGGCAGCGCCGGGTCCGGGCGTCCGGCGTGGATTTGACAGTGTGATCGCAGCCTCAAGGATGGCGACGTGAGACATATGTTAGTGCGCATACTTGATGACCAAGGCGATCTCATATCAACATGAAAGATTAGTTCAGTAATCAAGTATCGCTAACACTCTACCACGAACCAAAATTGGACGGCCAATGGAGCGAGGGATGCAAACACAGGCATAAACTATGCCGGTCTAGCTTCTTTTAAAAGTCACCCGAGATGCGTAGGATTGGATGCCCGGCAATATTGTAACGAATGCAGTCGATCCCATAGATCTTATGCGAGATTTTGCGGCCTGATTTCCCGGCATCTTCTTCGCCTCGCCCGACAAGCAGAACGGGCAGTGCATATTCCCGCGAGGAGCTCGCCATTTCTCAGCCCCGGACCAGACGGATCTCTTCTCCCACGGATCCTACTTTGAATCCATACTGTAGTAAGCTAGGAACCACTACTACGGTAGGAATGGTAGGAGATCTTAGGGCAAATCCTCCGATAAAACTAGCTACAGAAGTAGACAAGATCGCCGGGGCATAAAGAAATGCGAACGGTGCGGTTTACCGTGTGGCATCACTGGGTCCGTCCACCTGTGCGCGTGTAGCGTGTCCCCCCAGCGTGAGCCGAGGGCTGGTTGGAATCCGGGGAACAAACTAGTTAGAGTCAACTTTCGGTTATTCTACTCTACTCTCTCCCCGGACCCCGGCTGCTATGCTACGGACGCCAAGCTCGGCGCGGGTGCTAGCCAGGTCCGTGCCGTGCTACCACCTATGATCGCAATTTCTTAACGCTGGGTGGTACCACCGGGGAGATTAACTAGTGGTGCTGCGTACAAAGGTGACCGGGATGGCAGGATGCGACGAAGACCTAATGCATTAACTTAGGGCACACTAATCCATAACGCATCCGTGGTAAGGATGACCCGTCCACGAACTCGAATGGGGAAACATTCAACGCTACTATGTAATACGTATATGTTCATCAATAAATTTAAATTTAAATTTAAATGTACTTCGATGTGGTCCACACAGCGTGCCGGATCGCATGTCCGATCACAACAAATAGAGACAATTATGCTTAGGTTTTACATGCTCGATTCCGAAAAACATTAGTCCAATAGTCCGTGCATTTCTACCCTATCGGACTGACAATCCCCTCCAGCTGCTCAAGGAGGTGACGTTGCCGCCGCATAGGAGACCTCCGCCTCGGAGCCTGCCTCCGCCGTGTCCTCGTAGTCCATCGCCCTACCAATCTTTCCACCGTTGCAACATTTGGTACCAATAATCTCTTGCGTCGACAACATCTTGGCGTCCTCCGTATTGGCGGTGATCTTTACCCTCTTTTCCTCGAGTACGACCTACCTCTCTTCGATCATGGTCCTCCTCTTTTTGAGCGTGAGCTTCTTCTCCGTCATGTCCATCAACAGTTTGAACTTCTCCGTCTTCTTCTCATCCTTGATCTTCGAGCGCCTCATGCATGCCTCCTCCTTCTTCTCCAAGATGTCCTCTAACCTCTCCGTCAGCTTGGTCGCCGAACCTTCTCACTTTGCTCTCTCCTCCTCCCACTTCTCCCCTAGATTTCTTCAAACCTTCTTCGGTGGTTGTTGGGTTGGATTGTTAGGGTTATCGGTTTCTTCCTCGTTGGTTTGGACGGCGGTCTTGGCAATGAAAATGTTTCACTTCGATTGTCCATTCAACTTGAACCAACAATGCATGACGGTGAAGGACTTTTTTCTCCAACTTTTTATACACCGTTTCTTGAGCATCTCCTCATTTGCGAACTTCGCTTTGACACGGTGATCCTGCCGCGTCACAGTGTTGATCTTCCGGACGAGCGTATCGTGCGGATCCTCCGGCATCTTCTCCAGCTCCATCTTCGACGTCTCCATGCGTCAGCGGCGGGAAGAAGGAAAGGACGGGAGAAAAGAGTGGGAAGTGGGTCGAGAGCGTCGTGGAAGGAAAGAAGAGAAGTGGGGATTTTTATGCGAAAACAATGCTTGATGCTGCAAAATCACGGGCTCCGCGTTCCTTTTGAGTGAGTGGGGGCATAGATAGCAATGTTTTTTGTGTGTGGACACCCACAAAAGCTCCCACATTTGTCTCCAACTTACGGGAGAAATCGTATCTGGATCTCGCCGTGGACCGATACATGACCGCGTTGAATGACTTCTGCGGTTCAGACCATGCATTATGAACGGGAGGTTTGCGGGTCCCCCGTCACCAATAATTTGTCCACTTATATTGAGAGAAGCGTTCTTGCATGTGTAATGGGCACCGTGTTCACATCGTTATGGACTTATGGTAGTTTTGTTTTTCTACTCGTATTGTTAATGGTGAGTGGTGCTACGGCAACAGACAACATCGCCAGAAATTGGCACGTTGACGGAGACTTGTCTTGCGCTGGTTTTTCCCTTGAAGAGGAAAGGGCCATAGTGTTCACTAGAGGCTTCTCTCAAAATAGCAAATATTACGGTGGGTGAACAAATTACTGTCGAGCAATTGATAGAACCGCGCAAAGTCATGACGATATCTAAGGCAATGATCACATATAGGCATAACGTCCGAGACAAGTAGACCGATACTTTCTGCATCTACTACTATTACTTCACACATCGACCGCTATCCAGCATGCATCTAGTGTATTGAGTTCATGACGAACAGAGCAACGCCTTAAGCAAGATGACATGATGTAGAGGGATAAACTGAAACCAATGATGAAAACCCCATCTTTTTACCCTTGATGGCAACAACATGATGCGTGCCTCGCTACCCTTTCTGTCACTAGGTGAGGTCACCGCACGGTATGAACCCAAAACCAAGCACTTCTCCCATTGCAAGAATCATAGATCAAGCTGGCCAAACAAAACCCACAACTCGAAGAGAATTACAAGGATATGAAATAATGCATAAGAGAGATCAGAAGAAACTCTAATGAGATTCATAGATAATCTGATCATAAATCCACAATTCATCGGATCTCGACAAACACACCGCAAAAGAAGATTACATCGGATAGATCTCCATGAAGATCATGGAGAACTTTGTATTGAAGATCCAAGAGAGAGAAGAAGCCATCTAGCTACTAGCTACGGACCCGTAGGTCTGTGGTGAACTACTCACGCATCATCGGAGAGGTCATGGTGTTGATGAAGAAGCCCTTCGTATCTGAATCCCCACTCCGGCAGGGCACCAGAACGTGCCCCAGATGGGATCTTGCGGAGACAGAAGCTTGCGGCGGCGGAAAAGTACTTTCGATCATCTCTTGATTTTTTCTCGGATTTTAGGGAATATATAGGCGAAAGACCTAGGGCAGAGGAGGCCCAGGGAGCCCAGAAGCCTGAGAGGCGCGGGTCCCCTTGGCCGCGGCTAGGGGGCTTGTGGGGTCCCTAGTGGCCCCCTGCCTTGGTTCTCAAGCTTCCCGATCTTCTTCTGTTTCGGAAAAAATCTTTTTGGAGGTTTCGTTCCGTTTGGACTCCGTTTAAAATCCTCCTCTGAAAGGGGTCAAAAACACGGAAAAAACAGAAACTGACACTTGGCACTGAGTTAATAAGTTAGTCCCAAAAAGATATAAAAGGCATACAAAACATCCAAAGTTTGACAGGATAATAGCATGAAACCATCAAAAATTATAGATACGTTGGAGACGTATCAAGTGGCCTATCAGACTATCCACGATGAGGAGAAACATAGAGTAGTAACATGCATATGTTACTAATCTAAGTTTCTACCTCCTTAGTGGATAGTAACATCGGGGCAGTAACATTGAGCCTTTCATTTATTAGCTTATAGACTCATCTTGCCTTGATATGCGTTATGTTACTCATAGGGGTAGTAACATGATAAGTTACTCAATTTCTCTCTCTTCTCTTAAATTAGTTGCCACATCATATTTTTTTGCTTAGGTGGCATCTATGATACTACGTATGTTACTCTCACTGTGGGTAGTCTCACGAGGACATGTTTGTCATTGGGGAGGCATGCCGTTACAACACAGATGGCGCTAGTTAATTAGCCAAGACATCGGTGCATGGATCACGTTAGAGCGGTCGCGGTGGAGTCTACTTACATAGTAGACGTTGCCACCACACTTGTTTATAGTTCTCCGCAGTGGTCGGTGACCTAAACCATGGTACCGATTATTAGAAGTGGTATTCCATTGATCGTGATTGGCAGTTGGGTGGTGCACTGCTACTTGTTGCAGAGCGAAAGCTAGTTCTAAGCCAAAATCTACGGGTGTGTTTGGTTGCATGCATTGTTTTTTCCCATCTGCATACTTGTCCCGGTTGGGTCTGGTTGAGTATATGCAAGCAAAAAACCAACATCTGCATGTTGATTGATTGCCTGGATGTCCTCTCCCTACATCTCGTAGCGACACCTCTACGCAACGCGTTTGGTTGTTCGCATTGTATGTGGTCACACGAGTGCACGTTGTTTTTTTACATACGAGCATACACTTGTTCTCACCTTGTACCCTACTTGGTGATCTTACCAATACCACTACACCTTACACACATTCACACCGAGCACACTAACGTCAGCTGTGCTTCCCTGGCAATGGCTCCAGAAAAGTGTTGATCCTGCAATCTCTAGTGTTAGCGAGACGAATGCTTATGACAACGAACCTTCTCCTGCAACGTCACCAGAACAATGCTGCTAGCACTCCCCGGCAATGAAACTGGAAGAATGTCGTTGATGGCCCACCAGTGTGTGGGTTCGCAGCAGTTTTCGAGGGTAGAGTATTCGACCCAAATTTGTAGATCGCCAAAAGGAGGTGAGAGAATACTCTCCATTATTAGCAGCTGAATTTGTCAGATTCAACCACACCTGAAAGATTAGTATGTGCAAGCACAATAGTAATAGCAAAGTAACGAGTAACGGCAGTGTAACGAGCAATAGCAGTGGCAAGGAACAACAGTAGTGACAGCAGTAGCAACGGTAGCAGCAGAGCAAAACAAGTAACAACAGTAGCAACAGTAGTAGCAGCAGCAACAGAGCAAGACAAGTAACAGCAGTAGCAACTGTAGTAGCAGCAGCAGCACAGCAAGACAAGTAACAGCAGTAGCAACAGTAGGACAAACTCGTAGGAATGGGTCGGTGATTTGTTTGGATGATATTCATCATGCAAAAGCTATCACACGGAGAGATATGTGGCTAGCTCCCGTTCGTCAATGTGATGTAGGCATGCATTCCGTGTGTCATCATACGTGCTTAGGGAAAAGAACTTGCATGACATCTATTGTCCATCCCTCCCGTGGCAGCGGGGTCCAAAAGGAAACTACGAGATATTAAGGTTCTCCTTTTAATAAAGAAGCGGACCAACGCATTAGCACTTGGTGAACACATGAACTCCTCAAACTATGGTCATCACCGGGAGTGGTTCCGGTTATTGTCACTCCGGGGTTGCCGGATCATAACACATAGTAGGTAAATACAACTTGCAAGATCGGATCTAAAACACACATATATTGGTGACAACATAATAATTTCAGATCTGAAATCATGGCACTCGGGCCCTAGTGACAAGCATTAAGCATAGCAAAGTAGTAGCAACATCAAATCTCAGAACATAGTGGATACTAGGGATCAATCCCCATCAAAACTAACTCGATTACATGATGGATCTCATCCTACTCATCACCGCCCAGCGAGCCTATGAATAGATTACTCATGAACGACGAAGAGCTTCATGGAATTGGAGAGGGAAGAAGGTTGATGATGACGATGGCGACGATTTCCCCTCTCCGGAGCCCAAGACGGACTCCAGATGTGCCCTCCAGATGAAGAATAGGAGGTGGCGGCGCCTCCGTACCGAAAACGCGACGAAAACTTCTCTTTTTATTTTTTCTGGGACGAAAGACAACTTATAGAGCTGGAGTTGGGGGCGGCAGGTGCCTGTGAGCCCCACAAGCCTGCCCACCGCCAACTGGCAATGGTGGCGGAGCAGGGGCTTGTGGCTCGCTGGCCCACCCCCTAAGGTGGAACTTGGCGCAGATATTTTTGATATTTTCCAAAACTGCTACTCGTAAATTTTCAGGACGTATGGAGAACTTTGATTTCTGCACAAAAATAACACCAAGGCAATTCTGCTGAAAACAACATCTGTCTAGGTTAGTTCCATTCAAATCATGCAAATTATAGTCCAAAACAAGGGCAAAAGAGTTTGGAAAAGTAGATACGTTGGAGACGTATCAACTCCCCCAAGCTTAAAACCTTGCTTGTCCTCAAGCAACTCAGTTGACAAACTGAGAGAGAAGGAAAAACTTTGACAAACTCTGTTTGATCTTGTTGTTGCAACTATGTCTAACTCATAACCAGAATTTCAGCAAGATCACAAGTTAACCACATAAGCAAATGACACAAAGGTCTCACGATAAACTAATATCAATGGCATAATCAGCTAATGAGCAAATAATAATGAGTTTCAAATACCAACACTTCAATCAAAGCAAGCATGAAGCAATATGAATAGTTGGTATCTCGCTAGCTCTTTCTGGGACCGCAAAACATAAATGCAGAGCACTTTCAAAGATCAAGGGTGACTAAACATTGTAATTCATAGCAATGAAGATCCAGTCATAGTCATACTCAATATCAATCAAAAACAAAGCATAAAAATGACAGAGGTGCTCTCTTATTGGTGCTTATATAAGAGGAGGATGACTCAACAGGAAAATAAATAGACAAACCCTTCGCAGAGGGAAGCATTGATTTGCAGAGGTGCCAGAGCTCAAGTTTTGAAAACAGAGATAATAATTTTGGGTGGCATGCTTTCATTGTCAACGCAATGACCAAGAGTTCTCAATATCTTCCATGCTACTCATGCTATAGGCGGTTCCCAAATATAAAAGTAAAGTTTTAACTCCCCCACCACCAATCAATCACACTCCACGGCTAGCCGAATCCTCTGGTACCGTCCATACTAACATCAATCCGGGGGGAGTCTTGTTTTACAGTTATGTTTTTGATTTAAGCATGGAACTGGGCATCCCAAATACCGGGCCCTTTCTCGTGAAGGACTGTGAATAAACACATGTTGAGGATAACACTCCTAGCATGGAAGATACCTATAGCCCTCTGTCACCACATGAGCGGTTCGGGCATGCAAAACAGATTTATTTCTTGAAGGTTTAGAGAATGGCACATGCAAATTTACTTGGAACGGCAGGTAGATACCGCAAATAGGTAGGTATGGTGGACTCTCATGGAAAAACTTTTGGGTTTATGGAAGTGGATGCACAAGCAGTATTCCCGCTTAGTACAAGTGAAGGCTAGCAAAAGACTGGGAAGCGACCAACTAGAGAGCGACAACAGTCATCAAGATGCAATGAGTTTGACTAACATTGAATGCAAGCATGAACAGGATATAAATCACCATGAACATGAACATCATAGAGGCTATGTTGATTTTGTTTCAACTACATGCATGAACATGCGCCAAGTCAAGCCACTTGAAACATTCAAAGGAGGATACCATCCTATCATACTACATCATAGTCATCTCAAAATCTATGTTGGCAATCAAGACAAACCATTATAAGCTCTCAGCTAAATAAGCATGGCATCAGAAACTATGATCTCTAAGTTGTCATTGCAAACATGGTTCTCTCAAGACAAAGCTAAATCTGGGTCGACAAGCTAGTCATATTTACAAAAAACAAAATAGATAGAGTTCATTCTAGCTTTTCAGTCTGAGTCACTTCATCATATATCATCATTGTTGCCTTTCATTTGCACGATCGAACGATGAAAACGATAATAAGCGCATTGGACTAAGCTGAATCTGAAGGCAAACACAAAGGAGAAGACAAAATAATATGGCTCTTTGAAAGCTAAACAGGTAAGCATGTAAGAACCACTAAGCATTGTAACCAATATCTTCTACCTTGACACAAAGAAAAAGAAAACTATTTAGACGGGAAAGCTCCCAACAGGCAAAAGAAGAAAGAAAAATCTTTTTGGGTTTTCTCAAGAGGACACAAAACAAGAAAACAAAAAGAAACTAGCATGGATAATACAGTGGCAAAGTGTAAACACCGGCTAACAAAGCGAAAACATAAGCATGAATGTAAAGTCGGTGAGAACAAGTACTCCCCAAGCTTAGGCTTTTGGACTAGCTTGGTCTACTCCCAAGGTGGGAAATAACCAGCTCCAGGATACTCCGGAGCAGACTGTGGATGCCACTGCTGTGTGAGCTCCTCTGGCTCCCACTGATAAACTGGCGTCTGGTACTCGACTGGCGGCTCAGGCACGGGCGCCTGTGGTTGGGCCAAGCCCCAACATGCATAGATGTCTGCGGGCATAATAGTGTACCTGTCTGCATGAAGATCAAACAAAGAAGAAGCAGGCAAAGTAATAGTCTCTCGAGTACCCTGACTAAACACCAGGTAATAAATCATCCGTCTACTAGCATCTCTATCCAGAAGATCATGGCGAACCATGCTATCATAATCCAGATATCTCTCAGGGAGAAGCATCTCTCCTTCCTCTCCCAGTCTAATGGGTATCTCAAAGTGTCTGGCAAGACGGGTAGCATAGATACCTCCATAAACAACACCTTTAGAATGGTTCATGTTCAACTGTTGAGCTACTATAGCGCCCAAGCTATAAGTCTTATAGTTATAAAGGCCTTCGTGCAAAACCGCAAGGTGTGGAGAACTAAGTGATCCAGCCTCCCCACGTCCAATCAAACATTTTCCCACAAATAGTGAGAAGTACCGAAGCACAGGAAAATGTATGCTGGCGATTCTAGCGCGAGACACTCCTCTCTCCTCTCCAACGGCAATAGAACCAATGAAATTCTCCAAGTCCCGTGGACGAGGGTCACGGATATCCCCAACATAAGGTAATTTGCATACATTGCAAAAGTCCTGCAGCGTCATGCACTTGGGGACATCGTAAATCATGAACTCAACCATGGGAGGATTCTTCCTCGGATAAAAGTTGAAGCTTTGAACGAAAATATTGGTGAGGAGGAGGTATTGTGGGCACTTATCTTCAACAAACACAGTAAGACCTGCGTTCTCCACCAAGTAATAAAAGTCTTCATAAAGTCCGGCGGCGCGCAAAAATTCATCACTTGGCCACTCGCACGCTCGAACTTCTGTGACTCGAGGGACTACGTACTTGGGGTGGTTCTTCTCATCCTCCTTGTGGTTATGGCTTGAAGAGCCTCTCAAGAACCTGCTCATATTTTCCCTTTTCTAGCTCTGAAAAATTCTGAATTTTTTAGAGACTTCGAAAGAAAAGTGAACAAGGATCAACCCCACTTGTAGCAACTACTCCTACTAGTGCCTAGAGACCGTATCACGCGCTAAAACTACTTGGGACCAGCTAAAATCAACTTTTCTAGCTCAAGAACAGGGTTACCAAGGTAGCAAGAATTCGCGAAGGATAAAGCACTAGAGCAAAAACTAATTGGACCAATGGAGGAGTCACTTACCAAGGAGTAATTTCCCCAAAATGGTTCGGAGAATGGTGCTTTGAGGAAGGAGATCGAAAATCACAGCCAAATGAGCAAGAACACGGGTTTGAGCTGCGAAACAATTTTTTCTGGAGGTGGAAGATGTTGGGGAACGTCGCATGGGAAACAAAAATTTTCCTATGCGCACGAAGACCTATCATGGTGATGTCCATCTACGAGAGGGGATGAGTGATCTACGTACCCTTGTAGATCGTACAGCAGAAGCGTTAGTGAACGCGGTTGATGTAGTGGAACGTCCTCACATCCCTCGATCCGCCCCGCGAACAATCCCGCGATCAGTCCCACGATCTAGTACCGAACAGACGGCACCTCCGCGTTCAACACACGTACAGCTCGACGATGATCTCAGCCTTCTTGATCCAGCAAGAGAGACGGAGAGGTAGAAGAGTTCTCCGGCAGCGTGACGGCGCTCCGGAGGTTGGTGATGACCTTGTCTCAGCAGGGCTCCGCCCGAGCTCCGCAGAAACGCGATCTAGAGGAAAAACCGTGGAGGTATGTGGTCGGGCTGCCGTGGAAAAGTCGTCTCAAATCAGCCCTAAAACCTCCGTATATATAGGTGGGAGGGAGGGGACCTTGCCTTGGGGCTCAAGGAGCCCCAAGGGGGTCGGCCGAGTCCAAGGGGGGAGGACTCCCCCCCCCCAAACCGAGTTGGACTTGGTTTGGTGGGAGGGAGTCCTTCCCTTCCTTCCCACCTCCTCTTTTTTTTCTCTTGATTTTCTCTTCTTGGCGCATAGGGTCCTTTTGGGATGTCCCACCAGCCCACTAAGGGCTGGTGTGCCACCCTCAAGGCCTATGGGCTTCCCCGGGGTGGGTTGCTCCCCCCCGGTGAACTCCCGGAACCCATTCGTCATTCCCGGTACATTCCCGGTAACTCCGAAAACCTTCCGGTAATCAAATGAGGTCATCCTATATATCAATCTTCGTTTCCGGACTATTCCGGAAACCCTCGTGACGTCCGTGATCTCATCCGGGACTCCGAACAACATTCCGTAACCAACCATATAACTCAAATACGCATAAAACAACGTCAAACCTTAAGTGTGCAGACCCTGCGGGTTCGAGAACTATGTAGACATGACCCGAGAGACTCCTCGGTCAATATCCAATAACGGGACCTGGATGCCCATATTGGATCCTACATATTCTACGAAGATCTTATCGTTTGAACCTCAGTGCCAAGGATTCATATAATCCCGTATGTCAGTCCCTTTGTCCTTCGGTATGTTACTTGCCCGAGATTCGATCGTCAGTATCCGTATACCTATTTCAATCTCGTTTACCGGTAAGTCTCTTTATTCGTTCCGTAATACAAGATCCCGCAACTTACACTAAGTTACATTGCTTGCAAGGCTTGTGTGTGATGTTGTATTACCGAGTGGGCCCCGAGATACCTCTCCGTCACACGGAGTGACAAATCCCAGTCTCGATCCATACTAACTCAACTAACACCTTCGGAGATACCTGTAGAGCATCTTTATAGTCACCCAGTTACGTTGCGACGTTTGATACACACAAAGCATTCATCCGGTGTCAGTGAGTTATATGATCTCATGGTCATAGGAATAAATACTTGACACGCAGAAAACAGTAGCAACAAAATGACACGATCAACATGCTACGTCTATTAGTTTGGGTCTAGTCCATCACGTGATTCTCCTAATGACATGATCCAGTTATCAAGCAACAACACCTTGTTCATAATCAGAAGACGCTGACTATCTTTGATCAACTGGCTAGCCAACTAGCTTGCTAGGGACGGTGTTTTCTCTATGTATCCACACATGTAAATGAGTCTTCAGTCAATACAATTATAGCATGGATAATAAATGATTATCTTGATACAGGAATTATAATAATAACTATATTTATTATTGCCTCTAGGGCATAATTCCAACAGTCTCCCACTTGCACTAGAGTCAATAATCTAGCCCTCACATCATCATGTGAATTACATTGTAATAAATCTAACACCCATACAGTTCTGGTGTTGATCATGCTTTGGCCGTGGCAGAGGTTTAGTCAGCGGGTCTGCTACATTCAGATCCGTGTGCACTTTGCATATATTTACGTCCTCTCCCTCGACGTAGTCGCGGATGAGGTTGAAGCGTCGTTTGATGTGTCTGGTCTTCTTGTGAAACCGTGGTTCCTTTGCTAAGGCAATGGCACCCGTGTTATCACAGAACAAGGTTATTGGATTCAGTGCGCTTGGCACCACTCCAAGATCCGTCATGAACTGCTTCATCTAGACACCCTCCTTAGCCGCCTCCGAGGCAGCCATGTACTCCGCTTCACATGTAGAATCTGCTACGACGCTTTGCTTGGAACTGCACTAGCTTACTGCACCCCCATTAAGAATAAATACGTATCCGGTTTGCGACTTAGAGTCGTCCGGATCTGTGTCAAAGCTTGCATCGACGTAACCTTTTACGGCGAGCTCTTCGTCACCTCCATACACGAGAAACATCTCCTTAGTCCTTTTGAGGTACTTCAGGATATTCTTGACCGCTGTCCAGTGATCCACTCCTGGATTACTCTGGAACCTACCTGCCATACTTATGGCTAGGCTAACATCCGGTCTAGTGCACAGCATCGCATACATGATAGAACCTATGGCTGAAGCATAGGGGACGGAGCGCATATGCTCTCTATCTTCATCAGTTGCTGGGCACTGAGTCTTACTCAATCTCGTACCTTGTAGAACTGGCAAGAACCCTTTCTTGGACTGTTCCATTTTGAACCTCTTCAAAACTTTATCAAGGTATGTGCTTTGTGAAAGTCCTATCAGGCGTTTTGATCTATCCCTATAGATCTTAATGCCTAGAATGTAAGCAGCTTCTCCTAGGTCCTTCATAGAGAAACTTTTATTCAAGTAACCTTTTATGCTCTCCAAAAACTCTACGTTGTTTCCAATCAGTAATATGTCATCCACATATAATATTAGAAACGCCACAGAGCTCCCACTCACTTTCTTGTAAATACAAGATTCTCCAACCACTTGTATAAACCCAAATGCTTTGATCACCTCATCAAAACGTTTGTTCCAACTCCGAGATGCTTGCACCAGTCCATAAATGGATCGCTGGAGCTTGCACACCTTGTTAGCATTCTTAGGATCGACAAAACCTTCGGGTTGTATCATATACAATTCTTCCTTAAGGAAACCGTTAAGGAACGCCGTTTTGACATCCATCTGCCAGATTTCATAATCGAAAAATGCAGCTATTGCTAACATGATTCTGACGGACTTAAGCATCGCTACGGGTGAGAATGTCTCATCGTAGTCAACTCCTTGAACTTGTGAAAAACCCTTTGCCACAAGTCGAGCTTTATAAACGGTCACATTGCCGTCAGCGTCCGTCTTCCTCTTAAAGATCCATTTGTTCTGAATAGCCTTGCGGCCCTCAGGTAGTACCTCCAAAGTCCACACTTTGTTCTCATACATGGATCCTATCTCGGACTTCATGGCTTCCAGCCATTTGTTGGAATCTGGGCCCACCATTGCTTCTTCATAATTCGCAGGTTCATTGTTGTCTAACAACATGATTGATAAGACGGGATTACCGTACCACTCTGGAGCAGCACGTGGTCTCGTCGACCTGCGTGGTTCGACAGAAACTTGAACTGGAGTTTCATGATCATCATCATTAACTTCCTCCTCAACCGGCGTCGCAATGACAGAGGTTTCCCCTTGCCCTGCGCCACCATCCAGAGGGATGAGAGGTTCGACAACCTCGTCAAGTTCTATCTTCCTCCCACTCAATTCTCTCGAGAGAAACTCCTTCTCGAGAAAAGCTCCGTTTTTAGCAACAAACACTTTGCCCTTGGATTTGAGATAGAAGGTGTACCCAACTGTCTCTTTTGGGTAACCTATGAAGACGCACTTTTCCGCTTTGGGTTCCAGTTTTTCAGGCTGAAGCTTTTTGACATAAGCATCACATCCCCAAACTTTAAGAAACGACAACTTTGGCCTTTTGCCATACCACAGTTCATATGGTGTCGTCTCAACGGATTTTGATGGTGCCCTATTTAAAGTGAATGCAGCTGTTTCTAATGCATAGCCCCAAAATGATAACGGCAAATCAGTAAGAGACATCATAGATCGCACCATCTCTAATAGAGTACGATTACGACTTTCGGACACACCATTACGCTGTGGTGTTCCAGGCGGTGTTAACTGTGAAACAATTCCACATTGTCTTAAGTGAGCACCAAACTCGAAAATCAGATATTCACCCCCACGATCAGACCGTAGGAACTTGATCTTCTTGTTATGATGATTTTCCACTTCACTCTGAAATTGCTTGAACTTTTCAAATGTTTCAGACTTGTGCTTCATCAAGTAGACATAACCATATCTACTTAAATCGTCAGTGAAGGTGAGAAAATAACGATATCCGCCGCGTGCCTCCACGCTCATCGGACCACACACATCGGTATGTATGATTTCCAACAAGTCACTTGCACGCTCCATTGTTCCTGAGAACGGAGTCTTAGTCATCTTGCCCATGAGGCATGGTTCGCACGTGTCAAGTGAATCAAAGTCAAGTGACTCCAGAAGTCCATCAGCATGGAGTTTCTTCATGCGCTTTACACCAATATGACCTAAGCGGCAGTGCCACAAAAATATGGCGCTATCATTGTTAACTCTAACTCTTTTGGTCTCAATGTTATGTATATGCGTATGGCTATCAAGATTCAATATGAACAATCCTATCACATTCGGTGCATGACCATAAAAGATGTTACTCATAGAAATAGAACAACCATTATTCTCTGACTTAAAAGAGTAACCGTCTCGCAATAAACAAGATCCAGATATAATGTTCATGCTCAACGCAGGCACTAAATAACAATGATTTAAGTTCATCACTAATCCTGACGGTAACTGAAGTGACACTGTGCCGACGGCGATTGCATCAACCTTGGAACCATTTCCTACGCGCATCGTCACTTCATCTTTCGCCAGCCTTCGCCTATTCCGCAGTTCCTGTCTCGAGTTGCAAATATGAGCAACAGAACCGGTATCGAATACCCAGGCACTACTACGAGAGCCGGTTAAGTACACATCAATAACATGTATATCAAATATACCTGATTTTTCTTTGCCCGCCTTCTTATCTGCCAGATACTTGGGGCAATTGCGCTTCCAGTGACCCATACCCTTGCAATAGTAACACTCCGTTTTCGGCTTAGGTCTAGCTTTGGGTTTCTTCATCGGATTGGCAACAGGATTGCCGCTCTTCTTTGAATTGCCCTTCTTGCCTTTGCCGTTTCTCTTGAAACTAGTGGTCTTATTCACCATCAACACTTGATGCTCTTTACGGAGTTCAGACTCTGCGACTTTCAGCATCGCAAACAACTCGCCGGGAGACTTGTTCATCCCTTGCATGTTGTAGTTCAACACAAAGCCTTTATAGCTTGGCGGCAGTGATTGAAGGATTCTGTCAGTGATAGCTTCTTGCAGGAGTTCAATCCCCAGCTCAGCTAGACGGTTTGAGTACCCAGACATTTTGAGCACATGTTCAGTGACAGATGAGTTTTCCTCCATCTTGCAAGCATAGAATTTATCGGAGGTCTCATACCTCTCGATCCGGGCGTTCTTCTGAAAGATAAACTCCAACTCCAGGAACATCTCAAATTCTCCATGACGCTCAAAGCGACGTTGAAGTCCCGGTTCTAAGCCATACAAGACTGCACATTGAACTATTGAGTAGTCCTCCTTACGTGCTAACCAAGCGTTCTCAACATCCTGATCAGCCGTAGCGGGTGGTTCATCTCCTAACGCAGCATTAAGGACATAATCCTTCTTCCCAGCTTGTAAGATTAGCTTAAGATTACGAGCCCAGTCTACAAAGTTGCTTCCATCATCTTTCAACTTAGCTTTCTCTAGGAACGTATTAAAATTCAGGATGACTGTCGCGTGAGCCATGATCTACAACACAAATATATTCAAAGTGGACTTAGACTATGTTCAAGATAATTAGAGTTTAACTTAATCAAATTATTCGCAAAACTCCCACTCAAAAAGTACATCTCTCTAGTCATTTGAGTGGTTCATGATCCACTTACACTAGCTCAAGTCCGATCATCACGTGAGTTGAGTATAGTTTCAGTGGTAAGCATCCCTATGCTAATCATATCATCTATATGATTCATGATCGACCTTTCGGTCTCAGGTGTTCCGAGGCCATGTCTGCACATGCTAGGCTCGTCAAGCTTAACCCGAGTGTTCCGCGAGCGCAACTGTTTTGCACCCGTTGTATGTGAACGTTGAGTCTATCACACCCGATCATCACGTGGTGTCTCGAAACGACGAACTGTAGCAACGGTGCACAGTCGGGGAGAACACAATTTCGTCTTGAAATTTTAGTGAGAGATCACCTCATAATGCTACCGTCGTTCTAAGCAAAATAAGGTGCATAAAAGGATTAACATCACATGCAATTCATAAGTGACATGATATGGCCATCATCACGTGCTCCTTGATCTCCATCACCAAAGCACTGGCACGATCTTCTTTTCACCGGCGCCACGCCATGATCTCCATCAACGTGTTGCCCTCGGGGTTGTCGTGCTACTCATGCTATTACTACTAAAGCTGCATCCTAGCAAAATAGTAAACGCATCTGCAAGCACACACGTTAGTATAAAGACAACCCTATGGCTCCTGCCGGTTGCCGTACCATCGACGTGCAAGTCGATATTTCTATTACAACATGATCATCTCATACATCCAATATATCACATAACATCATTGGCCATATCACATCACAAGCATACCCTGCAAAAACAAGTTAGACGTCCTCTAATTTTGTTGTTGCATGTTTTACGTGGTGACCATGGGTATCTAGTAGGATCGCATCTTCCTTACGCAAACACCACAACGGAGATATATGAGTTGCTATTTAACCTCATCCAAGGACCTCCTCGGTCAAATCCGATTCAACTAAAGTTGGAGAAACCGACACTTGCCAGTCATCTTTGAGCAACGGAGTTACTCGTAACGATGAAACCAGTCTCTCGTAAGCGTACGAGTAATGTCGGTCCAAGCCGCTTCAATCCAACAATACCGCGGAATCAAGAAAAGACTAAGGAGGGCAGAAAAATGCACATCACTGCCCACAAAAACTTTTGTGTTCTACTCGAGAAGACATCTACGCATGAACCTAGCTCATGATGCCATTGTCGGGGAACGTCGCATGGGAAACAAAAAATTTCCTACGCGCACGAAGACCTATCATGGTGATGTCCATCTACGAGAGGGGATGAGTGATCTACGTACCCTTGTAGATCCTACAGCAGAAGAGTTAGTGAACGCGGTTGATGTAGTGGAACGTCCTCACGTCCCTCGATCCGCCCCGCGAACAATCCCGCGATCAGTCCCACGATCTAGTACCGAACGGACGGCACCTCCGCGTTCAGCACACGTACAGCTCGACGATGATCTCGGCCTTCTTGATCCAGCAAGAGAGACGGAGAGGTAGAAGAGTTCTCCGGCAGCGTGACGGCGCTCCGGAGGTTGGTGATGACCTTGTCTCAGCAGGGCTCCGCCCGAGCTCCGCAGAAAGGCGATCTAGAGGAAAAACCGTGGAGGTATGTGGTCGGGCTGCCGTGGAAAAGTCGTCTCAAATCAGCCCTAAAACCTCCGTATATATAGGTGGGAGGGAGGGAACCTTGACTTGGGGCTCAAGGAGCCCCAAGGGGGTCGGCCGAGTCCAAGGGGGGAGGACTCCCCCCCCCAAACCGAGTTGGACTTGGTTTGGTGGGAGGGAGTCCTTCCCTTCCTTCCCACCTCCTCTTTTTTTTCTCTTGATTTTCTCTTCTTGGCGCATAGGGCCCTTTTGGGCTGTCCCACCAGCCCACTAAGGGCTGGTGTGCCACCCTCAAGGCCTATGGGCTTCCCCGGGGTGGGTTGCTCCCCCCCGGTGAACTCCCGGAACCCATTCGTCATTCCCGGTACATTCCCGGTAACTCCGAAAACCTTCCGGTAATCAAATGAGGTCATCCTATATATCAATCTTCGTTTCCGGACTATTCCGGAAACCCTCGTGACGTCCGTGATCTCATCCGGGACTCCGAACAACATTCGGTAACCAACCATATAACTCAAATACGCATAAAACAACGTCGAACCTTAAGTGTGCAGACCCTGCGGGTTCGAGAACTATGTAGACATGACCCGAGAGACTCCTCGGTCAATATCCAATAGCGGGACCTGGATGCCCATATTGGATCCTACATATTCTACGAAGATCTTATCGTTTGAACCTTAGTGCCAAGGATTCATATAATCCCGTATGTCATTCCCTTTGTCCTTCGGTATGTTACTTGCCCGAGATTCGATCGTCAGTATCCGTATACCTACTTCAATCTCGTTTACCGGTAAGTCTCTTTATTCGTTCCGTAATACAAGATCCCGCAACTTACACTAAGTTACATTGCTTGCAAGGCTTGTGTGTGATGTTGTATTACCGAGTGGGCCCCGAGATACCTCTCCGTCACACGGAGTGACAAATCCCAGTCTCGATCCATACTAACTCAACTAACACCTTCGGAGATACCTGTAGAGCATCTTTATAGTCACCCAGTTACGTTGCGACGTTTGATACACACAAAGCATTCCTCTGGTGCCAGTGAGTTATATGATCTCATGGTCATAGGAATAAATACTTGACACGCAGAAAACAGTAGCAACAAAATGACACGATCAACATGCTACGTCTATTAGTTTGGGTCTAGTCCATCACGTGATTCTCCTAATGACGTGATCCAGTTATCAAGCAACAACACCTTGTTCATAATCAAAAGACGCTGACTATCTTTGATCAACTGGCTAGCCAACTAGAGGCTTGCTAGGGACGGTGTTTTGTCTATGTATCCACACATGTAAATGAGTCTTCATTCAATACAATTATAGCATGGATAATAAACGATTATCTTGATACAGGAATTATAATAATAACTATATTTATTATTGCCTCTAGGGCATAATTCCAACAGAAGATGAGGCTTGGAGCTGGAATGAGTGGAGGGGATGCCTGTGGGCCCCACAAGCTTGCACCCCGCCACCAGGGGGGTAGGTGGCGGCGGGGGGCTTGTGGCCCACTAGTCAGGCCCCGTGACCAGCTCTCAGGCCCAGAAATTTTCAAAATTCCAGAAAAAAATCATACTAAATTTTTAGGACCATCGGAGAACTTTTATTTTCGAGGTATTTTTCTCTGGGACGCTAGAACAGAAAACAGGAAAAGCTAAACTAATTCTATCATTTTTCTTCTAAGCAACAGAAAATGAAGACTCAAAACAGAGGTATGTGACTCTCTGATTCATCCGTTTCATGGTCATCGGAAGAAATCCGTCGATGGGGTTGATCAAGTCCTTATGACAAAACTTTCTCGAATCGCAAGAGAGAACGAAGAATTTTCGAATAGCCACTAAGTCACCTCAATGGGGATATGAATCTCCCCAACAAGCAAATCATACTTCATCTTGACACGAGGAATAGGGCATTCAAAGCTCCCAATAAGAATCGATGAAGTCTTTTCAATAGCATTGATGGAATGTACTGGATATCGTTTCTTCGGAAAGTGCACTGTGTGCTCATTACCGTTGACATGGAAAGTGACATTGCCTTTGTTGCAATCTATAATAGCCCCTGCAGTGTTTAAAAAGGGTCTTCTGAGGATGATAGGCATGCCATCGTCCTCGGGAATATCCAAGATAACAAAGTCTGTTAAGATAGTGGTGTTAGCAACCACAACAGGCACATCCTCGCAAATGCCGATAGGGAAAGCAGTTGATTTGTCGGCCATTTGCAGAGAAATTTCAGTGGGTGTCAACTTGTCCAACTCAAGTCTACGATAAAGAGAAAGCGGCATAACAGTAACACCGGCTCCAAGGTCACATAAGGCAGTTCTTACGTAGTTTCCTTTAATGGAGCAAGGTATAGTGGGCACTCCGGGATCACCAAGTTTCTTAGGAGTTCCACCTTTGAAAGTGTAATTGGCAAGCATGGTGGAGATCTCAAGATCTGGTATCTTCCGTTTATTAGTCACAATATCTTTCATTTACTTGGCATACGGAGACATCTTGAGCATATCAGTTAACCGCATATGCAGAAAGACGGGTCTTATCATCTCAACGAAGCGCTCAAAATCCTCATCATCCTTTTTCTTGGATGACTTAGGAGGAAAGGGCATAGGTCTCTGAACCCATGGCTCTCTTTCTTTACCATGCTTCCTAGCAGTAAAGTCATTCTTGTCGTATCTCTTAGGTTGTGGATTATCAGGATTAACTGTAGGTTCAATCTCCACATCCTCATCATGGCTAGGTTGAGCATTATTATGAACATCACTGTCCACATTGTCACCAGGTTCATGTTCATCACCTGATTGTGTTTCTGCATCAGACGCAGAAATATCATTAGGTTCTTCAGGTGTGATAGTATTTGGTGAACTGGCGTGCAGGTTTGTATCATCCTTCTTCTTCTCCTTAGGATGACTAGGTGTATCAGCATTGATTCCTTGAGAATCTTGATCAATTCTCTTAGATGACCTTCAGGATACAAAGGTTCCGGAGTCATTTTGCCACCTCTAGTAATGACTCTGACAAAGTTGTCATTTAATTCATTGAGCAGGTCATTCTGAGCTTTAAGTACTTGTTCTACCCGAGTAGTAATCATAGAGGCATGTTTACTCAGAAGCTTCAGAGCATTGACATTTTTGTCTACACAAGCACTTAAATGGCTAAGCATGCGAGTACTTTGTTCCAAATGTCTGCTAACATAATCATTGAAACTCTGTTGCTTGGCAACAAAATTGTCAAATTCATCAAAGCATAGGCTAGCAGGTTTATCAAAAGGAATATCACTCTCATCAAACCTATGCAGAGAATTCACTTCTACTACCTGTATCGAGTTATCGAGACCGTGGATATCTTCGATAGGTGGTAGATTTTTGACATCTTCAGATCTAATGTCTTTCTCTTGCATAGATTTCTTAGCTTCTTGCATATCTTCGGGACTGAGGAATAGAATACCTCTTTTCTTAGGAGTTGGCTTAGGAGGTGGTTCGGGAATAGTCCAAGCATTATCGTTGATCAAGAGGTTATTCAGTAGAGTCTCAGCTTGTTCTACAGTTCGTTCCCTAAAATCACAACCGGCACAACTATCTAGGTGGTCTCTAGAGGCATCGGTAAGTCCATTATAGAGGATATCAAGTATCTCGTTCTTCTTAAGAGGGTGATCAGGCAAAGCATCCTGTAGCCGGACGAGCCTCCCCCAAGCTTGTGGAAGACTCTCTTCTTGGAGTTGAGCAAAGTTGTATATTTCCTGCAAGGCAGCTTGCTTCTTATGGGCAGTGAAATATTTCTCAGAGAAGTAATAGACCATGTCGTGGGGACTACGCAGACATCCAGGAGCAAGAGAGGTGAACCAGGCTTTAGCATCATCCTTTAGAGAGAAAGGAAACATCTTAAGGATATAGTAGTGGCGGATCTTCTCCTCATTAGTGAAAAGGTTGGCTATTTCGGATAGTTTGGCAAGATGGGCTATGACCATCTCAGACTCATAACCGTGAAAAGGATCAGATTCGACTAGAGAGATTATCTCAGGGTCGACAGAGAATTCATAATCCTTATCGGTGACAAAGATAGGCGAAGTGGCAAACTTCGGATCATTTTTCATCCTAACTTCCCGAGATTTTTCCTTCCACTTGAGAATTAATTTCTCAGCGTCATAGACATCCTTACACGCAAGAAAATCCTCAGCTATCTCTCCCTCCATAACGTAACCCTTAGGTATATCAGGCAATTCATATCTAGGAGAGCTAGATCTAGCAGGAGCAAAAGCAGGTTCTATCTCAATAGCATCAGCAATTTCAGAAGCATCACGAGCATTGGCAGTAACTCTAGCAATATGAGCATCAAGGAGCACTCCTAGTGGAAATCAGGCAAAGGAGCATCTCTAGCAGTATCAAGCATAGCATCATCAGGCAAAATAGCATCCCTAGCATCATCACGCAAAGCAGTATCAAGCATATCATCTCTAGCAGTATCAAGCATAGCATCTCTAGCAGTAGTATCAAGCATAGCATCTCTAGCAGTAGTATCACAAGCATCATCAAGCACAGGCGACATATCAAGATTTCTAGCAGGAGGTGAAGTCGCAAACTTACTCATAACTGAAGGTGAATCAAGTGCAGAGCTAGATGGCAATTCCTTACCTCCCCTCATAGTTGAGGGCAAGACTTTGGTCTTCGGATCCTTCAGATTCTTCATAGTGATCAGCAGATATAAATCCAAAGTGACTCAGAGAATATATCAAGACCTCCCCGGCAACAGCGCCAGAAAAATGCTGACATCAGCTGTGCTTCCCTGGCAATGGCTCCAGAAAAGTGTTGATCGTGCAATCTCTAGTGTTAGCTAGACGAATGCTTATGACAACGAACCTTCCCCTGCAACGGCACCAGAAGAATGCTGCTAGCACTCCCCGGCAATGAAACTGGAAGAATGTTGTTGATGGCCCAACAGCGCGTCGGTTCGCAGTAGTTTTCGAGGGTAGAGTATTCGACCCAAATTTGTAGATCGCCAGAAGGAGGTGAGAGAATACTCTCGAGTACTATCAGCTGAATTTGTCAGATTCAACCACACCTGAAAGATTAGTATCTGCAAGCACAGTAGTAACAGCAAAGTAACGAGTAACGGCAGTGTAACGAGCAATAGCAGTGGCAAGGAACAGTAGTGACAGCAGTAGCAAATAGCAACAGTAGCAAGCGACAGTAGTAGCAAAAGTAGCAGCAGAGCAAAACAAGTAACAGCAATAGCAACACTAGTAGCAGCAGCAGCAGAGCAAGACAAGTAACAACAGTAGCAACAGTAGTAGCAGCAGCAGCAGAGCAAGACAAGTAACAGCAGTAGCAACAGTAGGACAAACTCGTAGGCAATGGGTCGGTGATTTGTTTGGATGATATTCATCATGCAACAGCTATAACACGGAGAGATGTGTGGCTAGCTCCTGTTCGTCAATGTGATGTAGGCATGCATTTCGTGTGTCGTCATACATGCTTAGGGAAAAGAACTTGCATGACATCTATTTTCCATCCCTCCCGTGGCAGCGGGGTCCAAAAGGAAACTACGGGATATTAAGGTTCTCCTTTTAATAAAGAACCGGACCAACGCATTAGCACTTGGTGAACACATGAACTCCTCGAACTATGGTCATCATCGGGAGTGGTTCCGGTTATTGTCACTACGGGGTTGCCGGATCATAACACATAGTAGCTAACTACAACTTGCAAGATCGGATCTAAAACAAACATATATTGGTGACAACATAATAATTTCAGATCTGAAATCATGGCACTCGGGCCCTAGTGTCAAGCATTAAGCATGGCAAAGTAGTAGCAACATCAAATCTCAGAACTTAGTGGATACTAGGGATCAATCCCCATCAAAACTAACTCGATTACATGATAGATCTCATCCTACTCATCACCGCCCAGCGAGCCTATGAATAGATTACTCACGAACGATGAAGAGCTTCATGGAATTGGAGAGGGAAGAAGGTTGATGATGACGATGGCGACGATTTCCCCTCTCCGGAGCCCAAGACGGACTCCAGATCTGTCCTCCAGATGAAGAACAGGAGGTGGCGGCGCCTCCGTATCGAAAACGCGACGAAAACTTCTCTTTTTATTTTTTCTGGGACAAAAGACAACT
Organism: Hordeum vulgare subsp. vulgare; assembly: GCF_904849725.1. NCBI lineage: Eukaryota > Viridiplantae > Streptophyta > Magnoliopsida > Poales > Poaceae > Hordeum > Hordeum vulgare. The sequence goes on along the minus strand of NC_058519.1, from coordinate 615,813,006 downwards.
TATAGAGCTGGAGTTGGGGCGGCAGGTGCCTGTGGGCCCCACAAGCCTGCCGACCGCCACCAGGGGGTGGTGGCGGAGCAGGGGCTTGTGGCCCACTGGACCACCCCCTGAGGTGGAACTTGGCGCAGATATTTTTTATATTTTCCAAAACTGCTTCCCGTAAATTTTCAGGACGTTTGGAGAACTTTGATTTCTGGACAAAAATAACACCAAGGCAATTCTGCTGAAAACAGCGTCAGTCCAGGTTAGTTCCGTTCAAATCATGCAAATTATAGTCCAAAACAAGGGCAAAAGAGTTTGGAAAAGTAGATACGTTGGAGACGTATCACACACCAACGCCACAACACAGCTGTTAGAGCATATTTCTCCATATGTGGTTTTGGTAATTGATGACAATCCCTATGGAGTAATGGTTGCCGTAAGTTATATTTGCAGGATTTATCCATGTGCACTTCTTGAAGTACATTTGTTGGTTTCAAGGAGTTTATATGATGACCAAGGTGGCATTCAAGGTTTTATCCAAAGATTGGTCATAAAGAAATAATGTTGATCAAGACTAAGTCAAAGAGTGAATCAAGTTGATCAACACAAAAAGCATACAAGATGTACCGAGATGGATCAAGTGATCACATGGTATGGTAAGCATTATTCATTACGCTTTTTGTACTAACCCATGGTCTTTGTGAGAGTTCTATTGGGGTTAGGTGTGTTTCCATGGGCTTGCGTCAAGAGAAAGATCTCATACAACCCATGAAGGATGACATCAAGTGGTGATCGTGATCAAGATGGCGGTGTGTAAGTTCAAGTGGAGCATCATGAAGATATCATGCTTGAAGCTTGCCGTCCATTGTGAAGGCAATGGACTTGTGAAGATGTGCTGAAGAATGGCTCACCCATAGTGAGTTTGGGGGAGCAATCAACTAGTCTTCATCAATCCAACACAATCTTGAAAGGTGGTCCATCTTGAGGAAGTCAATATCGTCATATTCTAGCCCAAGTGGACTATGGGCAAGGTATAGGCTTACCCTTGGTAGGTTTTTCTATTTTAGGATAGATTTCCGTACTATCAAGGGGGGCTGTTGATCGTATCGTTCGTTGAGAGCTCAAACCATTTGCATCCTTGCATCATATTTCTTGGTTTTTGTTTGGTGTTTCTCTGTCTGAGTTTTAGAGCTTATGGTCATCTTTATGACAAGCTGGAGTTCATCGAAAACGGAGTTCATGTGCATATTCTATGATGTTTCCGATGTTGGAGTTTTTGCTGGTTCTTCATTCATAGAGGTTTCACATCTCTATATCATTGGCATTTTTCATAAATGCCTATTTTTAAGATTTCCGATCGTTGTTGGATAGCTCTTGTCGTCGTGAATCCAACAAGCTTGAGTTTGCTCAATTCAGAACTCATTTGCAGAAGTTATGACACTTATGGTATTTCCTATTTCCTTCTAGCGGTTGTACCGCCCGCCCCGTGGGCGGTTGAACCGGCCCAACACCATTCCACAACCGAACATGATTCTATTGTGCTGCGTGGTTGGGTGGTGGTGGCCCGGTTGTACCGCTATATTAGTATAGCCGGTACTAACGGTGTTCTTAGCGGTAGTACGACTTGGGACTTAGACGTGCCTAGCAGTCGTGGCAGGTGGAACCGATGGGCAACCTTCTGTTCTGGTCCGGTTGTTGAGCGGTGGCTGGGTGGTTGTACCGCTAAAATAGGCAGCCCCGTTGTACTGCCCTGGCAACTGGTTGTACCGCCTATGTGTAATTGTGCACATAACACGCAGATTTGTGGGGTCCTATTTAAGGGGGTCTTCTTCCCCAATGGTTCCCCATCTTTCCAGCTCGTGTTTCCCCCCATTGTTGACCTTCTTAGAGCTTGGTGAATCCCAATCCCTCCAATGATTCTTGCTAGTTCTTGAGAGAAAAGAGAGAGGAGATCTAGATCCACATCTCCACCAATCACTTTCTCCTCTATGTGAGGGGAACCCCTTGGATCTTGATCTTGGAGTTCTTTGGGAGATCCTTATTCTTCCTCTTTTATTCCTCCACAACTTTTGTTGTTGTGGAGGGATTTGAGTGTGAGGGACTTGACCACTTCGTGTGTTCTTGCCATTGCAATAGTTGCATCAGTTTGAGTTCTCCACGGTGATATGTGGAAGTGAAAAGTTGAGAAGCTTATTACCCTTTGGTACTTGGTACCCTTGAAATTGTTCTTGTGGATGCTTTGGCGTCCTAGAATCTTGGTGGTGCCTTGGAGCTCAATCATTGTGGTGTAAAGCTCCGGGCAAGCGTCGGGGTGTCCAATTAAGTTGTGGAGATTGCCCCGAGCACTCAAGGTCACCTCGAAGCCATATGTCATTGTGGTGAAGCTTCGTGGTATTGTTGGGAGCCTCCAATTAAGTTGTGGAGATTGCCCCAACCTTGTTAGTACGGGTTCGGTGACCTCCCTCAAGGGTCCCTTAGTGGAATCACAACATCTTGCATTGTGCGAGGGCGTGAGGAGATTACATTGGCCTCAGTGGCATCCTAGGGAGCATTGTGCCTCCACACTGCTCCAAACGAAGATTAGCATCCGCAAGGGTGTGAACTTCGGGACACATCGTTGTCTCCGCGTGCCACAGTTATTTCTTACCCGAGCCTTTTACTTATGCACTTTACTTTGTGATAGCCATATTGTTTCTTGTTATATATCTTGCTATCACTTAGTTTTTTATCTTGCTTAGCATAAGTTGTTGGTGCACATAGGTGAGCCTAGTTATTTTATGTTTTGTGCTTGACAAATTAAACATTAGTTTTATTCTGCATTTTTTCAAGCCTAAACCGTAATTATTTTAAAGCGCCGATTCACCCCCCCTCTAGGCGATATCCACGTCCTTTCAACAACTATGACAATGAACTAAACGAAGATGAGGAAGTTCTTCAGCCCTAATGGTCGATACATCTGCCAACCGCAACCTTGTTGCATGAATGCTCTCGCACATACTTGGAATAAGCATCTTGTGCCGCCTCCCTAGTCTTAAACCCTCCTGTGTGGTTTCTCTTGCCGTAAATGGTAGATACATCTTGCCAACCGCAACCTTGTTGCATGAATGCTCTCGCACATACTTGGAATAAGCATCTTCTGCCGCCTCCCTAGTCTTAAACCCTCCTGTGTGGTTGCTCTTGTCGTACCGTGAAACTTGTTTGTTGCAAGCTTCCCATGAACTGTAAACCCATGGAACCCTACCTTCGAACACCACATACCGCTTACCATGGAACAAGAGCAATAAGTTCAAGCAACAAGCACTGCAACACACATACAATAAGCAATGAAGAACTCTAGGAGCAAGCAGTGGAGCAGAAGAGCATTAGTAAGCATGCATGACCATAGCAAGTTCAACCTACACTACTTTGGTGTCATCTTACCACCACATCCAAAAGAGGGTGTATTCCTACCACCGTAGGTTCGTGATCACCGCAAGGGGTTAGTATATACCACCTCACCAAAATATACAGACCATAAGATTGTGTTTAAGCCCTAACTACACAAAATATACGTCGTCATCGTCATCATCGTCCTTGTCGACCCCGCTGTCGAGGATCATGCACGCAGCCGCTGATGACCCACAAGTATAGGGGATCAATCGTAGTCCTTTCGATAAGTAAGAGTGTCGAACCCAACGAGGAGCAGAAGGATCTGACAAGTGGTTTTCAGCAAGGAAATATCTGCAAGCACTGAAATTGTCGGTAACAAGTGATTGTGTGGTGAGATGATTCGTAGCAAGCAACAAGTAAAAACAGTAGCAACAGTGTAGCAAAGTGGCCCAATCCCTTTTGTAGCAAGGGACAAGCCTGGACAGAGCCTTATAGGAGGAAAACTGCTCCCGAGGACACATGGGAATTTCTGTCATGCTGGTTTCATCATGTTCATATGATTCGCGTTCGTTACTTTGATAGTTTGATATCTGGGTGGACCGGCGCTTGGGTACTGCCCTTACTTGGACAAGCATCCCACTTATGATTAACCCCTCTCGCAAGCATCCGCAACTACGAAACAAGAATTAAGACAAAGTCTAACCATAGCATTAAACTAATGGATCCAAATCAGCCCCTTACGAAGCAACGCATAAACTAGGGTTTAATCTTCTGTCACTCTAGCAACCCATCATCTACTTACTACTTCCCAATGCCTTCCTCTAGGCCCAAATAATGGTGAAGTGTTATGTAGTCGATGTTCACATAACACCACTAGAGGAAAAACAACATACACCATATCAAAATACCGAACGAATACCAAATGCACATGACTATTATTAGCATGACTTATCCCATGTCCTCAGGAACAAAAGTAACTACTCACAAAGCATAATCATACTCCTGATCAGAGAGGTAATGAGTAGCATCATGGATCTGAACATAAATTCTTCCACCAAGTAATCCAACTAGCATCAACTACAAAGAGTAATCAACACTACTAGCAACCTTACAAGTACCAATCGGAGTCGCGAGACGGAGATTGGTTACAAGTGATGAACTAGGGTTTGGAGATGAGATGGTGCTGATGAAGATGTTGATGGTGACAAGTCCCCTCCAATGAGAGGAGTGTTGGTGATGACGATGGCGACGATTTCCCCCTCCGGGAGGGAAGTTTCCCCGGCAGGATCGTCCTGCCGGAGCTCTAGATTGGTTCTGCTCAAGTTTCGCCTCGTGGCGGTGGCGAAACCACGAAAAATCTCCTCTCTGATTTTTTTCTGGACGAAACCATCCATATAGCAAAAGAGGGGGGAAAGTGGGCCAGCAGGGTGCCCACAAGCCCCCATGGCGTGGCCTGGGGGGGTGGCCGTGCCGTGCAGGCTTGTGGCCACCCCCTGGCGCCCCTGTGGTGCTTCTTCGGCCCAGTATTTTTGATAAATTTGGAAAAAAATCCCCGTTGATTTTCACGGCATTTGGAGTTGCGCAGAATATGTATCTCAACTTTGCTCCACTTTCAGGCCAGAATTCCAGTTGCCGGCATTCTCCCTCTTCATGTAAACCTTGCAAAATAAGATAGAAAAGGCATAAGAATAGTACCGTGAAGTGAAATAACAGCCAAAGAAGCGATAAATATCAACATGAAAACATGATGCAAAATGGACGTATCAACTCCCCCAAGCTTAGACCTCGCTTGTTCTCAAGCGAAAGCTTAACTCAAGAAATATGTCCACATGTTTAGGGAGAGAGGTGTCGACAAAACAAGATACGAACATGCATGCATCATGATCAAGCTCAGAACAACAATACCAACATATAATCTCTCATGCTAAAGTGATAATTCCTTCACAAAGTAAAGCATGGATCAAGAACCTTACCGAGAAGTAACAACTGATAGCCCTTAGTTATTGGAGCAATTGCAATTTATCACAACATCAGAAAGAGTCAAATAAGAGCTTGTAAAGCAAATCCACATACTCAATCATTCTTTAGTTCTCTACAATTGCTACAACTCACGTGGTACTCATGAGATCAAAGTTTCAGCTGGACACTGAGAAAGATAGGGTCTTATAGTATTGCCTCCCAACTGCTTACCTCAAGGGTAATGTCAACAATAATAATTCTTGGATGCCTACCTCCAAGTTGACATATAAATATAGATCTTTACCAAGCATGTGACGGTAGCCAAGACAAAGGCAAAATAAGGAATTGGTGAAGATCACCATGACTTTCTCAGGGACAAAAAGTAAAGGTACAGGATAGGCCCTTCGCAGAGGGAAGCAGAGGTTGTCATGCGCTTTTGAGGTTTGTATGTGTGTCCTCTTAGTGCGGAGGAACGTCACTTTATATTGCCTCATGTGATAAAGAACTTTATTATGCAGTCTGTCGCTTTTATGTCTTCCTCATCACAGGTTCGTACAAAGCTTATTTTCCACACACTAATGGATCATACATATTAGAGAGCAATTTTTATTGCTTGCACCGATGACAACTTACTTGAGGGATCTTATTCAATCCATAGGTAGGTATGGTGGACACTCATGGAAAAACTGGTTTGAAGGTTTAAGGATGCACAAGTAGTATCTCTACTTAGTGCGAGAGTTCTGGCTAATATGAGGTGGAAGCAATCGTCACATGCTAAGGGATCTCTAATCATATAACATTCTTCAGAGCCAAGCAAACACAATTCATTATGTTGTCTTCCTTGTCCAACATCTACTTCTAGGCATGTAATAGTTTGGTGAGTGTTCACAATCATAGATGGTGTCAGAGATGATATATTTATATGTGAACCTCTCCTTCTTTATCACTTCCTATTAATTGCAACCATGACCTAGGTCTACGTTTGCCTACCCTCAACAAGTTTCAATCGTCATTCTTTTTATATGTGAAGCCATCACTTCCCATAAGATCATCACATGATCTTTCATGCTTTTGTTCTATTCTCACTCTTTTGATCATGGCAAGAGTCAAAGCCCTTCAACTAAGACACTCTTTATTATATGGCTCGCGATCAAGAATGCATCGGGGGTGACACAAAGCAAAACTCAAGACTAAAACACTAAGACTTTTAAACTACTAGAGAAAAGAAAACTGAAAAGGAAAACTAAAACAAAGGTAAAGGCAAAAGATGTGATGGTGATACGATACCGGGGCAACTCCCCCAAGCTTGGCAAAAGCCAAGGGAATTGCCCATACCAATGCTCAGTTGTCTTCCTTTGGTGGTGATGGTGGTGGAGTTGTTGAAACATGAGTTTGATCCTCCATCTTCCAAGGCAGAGGTGCTCCACCATGGAAAGATGAACGAGTCTGCGGAATCCTCAAATCTGCAGCCAATCTTATTGATTTAAATCTATACTCATACTCACAGTTTTGGTTCTACAGGTCATAGATCTGGCTCTGGAGTTGATCAACCCTGTCATAGAGCCTGGAGAGGTGCTTCCCAATGTCATTGGCATCAATCCTGTGCTTGTTGGTGAAGTCCGTGATCATCATGTGGATGGCATTGAGTCCATGCTCCACCATCCCCTGGCACTTGAAGACTTGTTGCTCCATTGCTTCGAGCCTCGTCTCCATGCTTCCGGTCTTCTTAGGCTCCTCAACATCACGGATGTGCAACATCCCCTCACGCATCTCGATAGATTGAGGGTGTTGTAGCACTTCCGTGAGGTAGGGATTGATGACCTTCTCGAAGATTTTGTCCTTTGGAGCTTTTGGGGAAGTCATAGGGATCTAGATCTGCAACAGAAACAGGCTCGAAACGAAAAACAGAGGAAATCTGCATGATGCAGGGGTCAGACCAAACGGAAGTATATATAATGATTTTTTCCAGACCAGAAGGAGTACCCTGCACAAAAACGGAGTCCGGGAGGCGCACGAGGTGGCCACAAGCCCTCACGGCGCGGCCAGGGGGTGGGACCGCACCGTGCAGGCTTGTCGCCACCTCGCGCACTTTCCGGACTACTTCCAATTTTGTATTTTTTCTAATATTCCAAAACGGAGAAAATTTCCTACTCGAAAAGTTTTGGACTCTGTTTTCTTACCGAATCAGATACCTCTTCGTTTTTCGGAGTCTGAAACAGGCTGATAAATGTCCCTTAGGTATTCTTCCGGAGTTATGGTATTGATAATATTGCTTTCAACATTTATGGGAGTACCTGAGATATAATGCTTGATTCTCTGCCCATTTACCACTCTCGGACAATTACCTTTCGTGTTGTTGATCTTGATAGCACCGGAACGATATACTTCCTGAACAACATAGGGACCTTCCCATTTAGAGAGAAGCTTGCGTGCAACGAATCTTAAACGAGAGTTATATAGCAAGACATAATCACCTACATTGAACTCACGCTTTTGTATCCTCTTATCATGCCACCTCTTAACCTTCTCTTTGAATAGCTTGGCATTCTCATATGCCTAAGTTCTCCACTCATCAAGCGAGCTAATATCAAATAACCTCTTCTCGCCGGCAAGTTTGAAATCAAAGTTGAGCTCTTTGATTGCCCAATAAGCTTTATGCTCTAGCTCAAGAGGTAAGTGACATGCTTTCCCATACACCATTTTGTACAGAGACATGCCCATGGGATTCTTATAGGCAGTTCTATAAGCCCACAGTGCATCATCGAGCTTCTTAGACCAATTCTTTCTAGACCTGTTGACAGTCTTTTGCAGAATTAGTTTAATCTCTCTATTACTTAGCTCTACTTGACCACTCGACTGAGGGTGATAGGGAGAACCAATTCTATGGTTCACATCGTACTTAGGAAGCATTTTACGGAAAGCTCCATGAATGAAGTGTGAACCACCGTCGGTCATTACATATCTAGGAACTCCAAATCTAGGGAAGATAACTTCTTTCAGCATCTTGATAGAAGTGTTGTGATCAACACTACTAGTGGGGATAGATTCTACCCACTTAGTGATGTAATCAACAACAACTAAGATGTGAGTATACCCGTTGGATTTTGGAAAAGGTCCAATATAATCAAAGCCCCAAACATCAAATGGTTCAATGACAAGTGAATAGTTCATAGGCATTTCCTGACGTTTACTAATATTACCTATTCTTTGACATTTGTCACAAGACAAGACAAACTTACGGGCATCCTTGAAGAGAGTGGGCCAATAGAAACGTGATTGCAATACCTTGTGTGCAGTTCTATCTCCCGCATGGTGTCCTCCGTAGGCCTCGGAGTGACACTTCTGTAGGATCTGTCCCTGTTCATGTTCAGGTACACAACGTCTAATAACACCATCTACTCCTTCCTTATAAAGGTGAGGATCATCCCAAAAGTAGTGTCTCAAGTCAAAGAAGAATTTCTTCTTTTGCTGGTATGTGAAACTAGGTGGTATGTATTTGGCAACGATATAGTTTGCATAATCAGCATACCACGGTGCACTACGTGAAGCATTGATGACATTCAGTTGCTCATGGGAAAGCTATCATCAATAGGTTGTGGGTCATCAAGAACGTTCTCCAACCTAGACAAGTTATCTGCTACTGGGTTATTAGCACCCTTTCTGTCGACAACGTGCAAATCAAATTCTTGTAGCAAGAGAACCCATCTGATAAGTCTAGGTTTAGTGTCCTTATTCTCCATGAGGTACTTAATAGCAGCATGATCAGTGTGAATAGTGACTTTGGGAACAACTATGTAAGACCTGAACTTTTCACATGCAAACACGACTGCTAAAAATTCCTTCTCCGTAGTAGCATAGTTTCTCTGGGCACTGTCTAGAGTCTTACTAGCGTAGTGAATAACATTCAACTTCTTATCAACTCTTTGCCCTAGAACAGCACCAGCAAAATAATCACTCGCGTCGCACATGATCTCAAAAGGTAAGTTCCAATCAGGTGGTTGAACAATAGGTGCAGTTATCAAAGCCCTCTTAAGTATTTCGAAGGCTTCCTCACAATCATCGTCAAAGACAAAAGGGATATCCTTTTGCAAGAGATTGGTAAGAGGCCTAGAAATCTTAGAGAAGTCTTTGATGAACCTTCTATAGAAACCAGCATGACCAAGGAAACTTCTTATCCCTTTGATACCTGTGGGGTATGGCATTTTCTCGATTGCATCAACCTTAGCCTTATCAACCTCAATACCTCTTTCAGAAATTTTATGTCCTAAGACGATGCCTTCATTAACCTTAAAGTGGCACTTCTCCCAATTCAATACAAGATTGGTGTCTTTACATCTCTGTAAGACTCGATCAAGATTGCTGAGGCAATCATCAAAGGAAGATCCGTAAACGGAGAAGTCATCCATGAAAACCTCAACAATCTTTTCACAAAAGTCAGAGAATATAGCCATCATAAATCTTTGAAAGGTGGCAGGTGCATTACATAAGCCAAAAGGCGTACGTCTATAGGCAAAGGTACCGAAAGGGCAGGTGAAAGTGGTTTTCTCCTGATCAGATTGTGCAACTGGTATTTGGAAGAACCCAGAATAACCGTCTAGAAAGTAGAAGTGTGTGTGTTTGGACAACCTTTCTAGCATTTGGTCAATAAAAGGCAAAGGGTAATGATCTTTCCTAGTGGCTTTATTCAATTTCCTAAAATCGATCACCATCCTATAGCCAGTAATAATCCTCTGAGGGATCAATTCATCCTTATCATTAGGGACAACGGTAGTGCCTCCCTTCTTAGGGACGCAATGCACCGGACTCACCCAATCGCTCTGAGCAACAGGATAGATGATACCTGCTTCCAGGAGCTTTAGTATTTCTTTTATTACTGCCTCTTTCATCTTAGGATTCAATCTCCTTTGATGATCAGCAACTGGTTTGAAATTAGGATCAGTTTTAATCTTGTGCTGACATAGAGTAGGACTAATGCCCTTAAGATCATCAAGAGTGTATCCAATAGCTGCACGGTGCTTCCTCAGAGTTTTTCGTAGCTTCTTTTCTTCATGCTCTGATAGGCTAGCACTAATAATAACAGGATATATCTCCTTTTCATCATGATAGGCATACTTAAGAGTATCAGGCAATCGTTTAAGCTCGAACACAGGATCACCCTTTGGTGGGGGTGGATCCCCAAGCAGTTCAACATGCAAGTTATTCTTAAGGATAGGATATTGTTCTAAGACAATTCTATCTATCTCATCCCTTTCATCCATATGCATATCATTTTCAAGCTCAAGCAAGTATTGCTCTAAGGGATCAGTAGGAGGCACGACAATAGAGGCTAAGGCAATAATTTCATCCCTACTAGGCAACTCCTTTTCATGAGGTTGTCTACCAAACTTAGAGAAATTGAACTCATGTGACACACCTTCAAAGCCAACAGTGGCAGTTTGCTTCTCACAATCAATATGAGCATTGACAGTATTGAGAAAAGGTCTACCAAATATGATGGGACAAAAGCTATCTTGTGCGGTAGCAAGAACGAGGAAATCAGCAGGATACTTCGTTTTACCACACAAGACTTCAACATCCCTAACAATTCCCACATGGTAGATAGTATCTCTATTGGCAAGCTGAATAGTGACATCAATAGGCTCTATCTCAACAGGTGCAATCTCATCTTTGATTTCATCATATAAGGATTGAGGTATTGCACTAACACTAGCACCCACATCACATAAGCCATGATAACAATGATCTCCTATCTTAACAGAAACCACACACAAGCCAACAACAGGCCTATGTTTGTCTCTAACATGAGGTTTAGCAATTCTAGCAGCATCTTCACAGAAGTATGTCCCTCAACTTCTTCAGACAGAAGATCTTTGATGATAGCAACGCTAGGTTCAACTCCAATTTGCTCAGGGGTGTAGGTGTTCTAATGTAGCCTCTACGTATCACAGTTGAAGCTTTAGAATTATCCTTTATCCTAACAGGGAAAGGTGGTTTCTCAATGTAAGCACTGGGAACAACAGGATCACTATAGGCAATCACTTTCTCTTCAACTGGAGTGGGTTTAACTACATTGACTTCTAAAGGAGGATGATATTTAAACCACTTCTCTTTGGGGAGATCAATATGAGCAGCAAAAGATTCACACAGTGAAGCTACTATCTCAGAGTCAAGTCCATACTTAGCGCTAAAATCACTAAAGGTATTTGTCTCAACAAAGGATTTAACGCAATCAAACGTGAAATTCATACCTGACTCCTTACCATCTTCAAGCTCCCAATCTTCAGAGTTGCGTTTAATTCTCTCCAATAAATTCCATTTGAAGTCAATATCTCTCTTCATAAAAGAACCGGTACAAGAAGTGTCAAGCATGGTGCGATCATCATGAGAAAGCCGAGCATAGAAGTTCTGAATGATAATTTCTCTCGAGAGCTCATGATTGGGGCATGAATATAGCATTGATTTAAGCCTCCCCCAAGCTTGAGCGATGCTTTCTCTGTCACGAGGCCAAAAATTATAAATATAATTCCAATCACGATGTAATAATGCATAGGATAAAACTTTTGATGAAATTCCAATTTCAACCGATTGTAGTCCCATGATCCAGTATCATCACATAGCCTATACCATGTCAACGCCTTATCCTTCAAAGATAAAGAAAAGACCTTCTTCTTGACCTCATCCTTGGGCACACCTGCAAGCTTAAATAAACCACAAACTTCATCTACATAGATCAGATGCAAGTCTGGATGTGATGTTCCATCTCTTGTAAAAGGATTAGCCAGCAGTTTCTCAAGCATACCCAAAGGAATTTCAAAGCAAATATTTTCAGTAGGTGCAGCAGGTTGAGGAGCAACCATTCGTGCTTCCGTTCGAGGTGAAGATACCCCGAACAAGCCCCTCAAAGGATTAGTATACATAGTGACAAGTGACAATAAATTTCAGCACACTATATGAATGTTTCCTTACCAAGTTCCACTTACCAAAGGCGCTTCACTCCCCGGCAACGGCGCCAGAAAAGAGTATTGATGACCCACAAGTATAGGAGATCAATCGTAGACCTTTCGATAAGTAAGAGTGTCTAACCCAACGAGGAGCAAAAGGATCTCACAAGTGGTTTTCAGCAAGGAAATATCTGCAAGCACTGAAATTGTCGGTAACAAGTGATTGTGTGGTGAGATGATTCGTAGCAAGCAACAAGTAACAAAAGTAGCAACGGTGCAGCAAAGTGGCCAAATCCCTTTTGTAGCAAGGGACAAGCCTGGACAAAGTCTTATAGGAGGAAAAGTGCTCCCGAGGACACACGGAAATTTCTTTCATGCTGGTTTCATCATGTTCATATGATTCGCGTTCATTACTTTGATAGTGTGATATGTGGGTGGACCGGCGCTTTGGTACTGCCCTTACTTGGACAAGCATCCCACTTATGATTAACCCCTCTCGCAAGCATCCACAACTACAAAAGAAGAATTAAGACAAAGTCTAACCATAGCATTAAACTAATGGATCCAAATCAGCCCCTTACGAAGCAACGCATAAACTAGGGTTTAAGCTTCTGTCACTCTAGCAACCCATCTTCTACTTACTACTTCCTAATGCCTTCCTCTAGGCCCAAATAATGGCGAAGTGTTATGTAGTCGACGTTCACATAACACCACTAGAGGAAAAACAACATACAACATATCAAAATACGGAACGAATACCAAATTCACATGACTATTATTAGCATATCTTATCCCATGTCCTCAGAAACAAAAGTAACTACTCACAAAGCATAATCATACTCATGATCAGAGAGGTAATGAGTAGCATCAAGGATCTGAACATAAACTCTTCCACCAAGTAATCCAACTAGCATCAACTACAAAGAGTAATCAACACTACTAGCAACCTTACAAGTACCAATCGGAGTCGCGAGACGAAGATTGGTTATAAGTGATGAACTAGGGTTTGGAGATGAGATGGTGCTGATGAAGAGGTTGATGGTGACGAGTCCCCTCCGATGAGAGGAGTGTTTGTGATGACGATGGCAACGATTTCCCCCTCCGGGAGGGAAGTTTCCCCGACAGGATCGTCCTGTCGGAGCTCTAGATTGGTTCTGCTCAAGTTCTACCTCGTGGCGGCGGCGAAACCACGAAAAAGCTCCTCTCTGATTTTTTTCTGGACAAAACCCTCCATATAGCAAAAGAGGGGGGCAAGTGGGCCAGCAGGGTGCCCAGAAGCCCCCATGGCGCGGTCGGGGGGGGGGGGGCACCGTGCAGGCTTGTGGCCACCCCCTAGCGCCCCTCTGGCGCTTCTTCGGCCCAGTATTATTGATAAAACTGGGAAAAAATCCCCGTTGATTTTCACGGCGTTTGGAGTTGCGCAGAATAGGTATCTCAACTTTGCTCCACTTTCAGGCTAGAATTCCAGTTGCCGGTATTCTCCCTCTTCATGTAAACCTTGCAAAATAAGAGAGAAAAGGCATAAGAATAGTATCGTGAAGTGAAATAACAGCCAAAGAAGCGATAAATATCAACATGAAAACATGATGCAAAATGGACGTATCAGCCGCCACCAGCAGAAGTAGCACTAGTAGTAGTGCTTCCTAGACACGTCCTCGACCACACCACCTATGGGCTGGTCCCATGGCAACAAACCCAACGCCATGGGCTTTGTTGTCCAACAGGTGGCTCAGAGCCACCATGATACCCTCTGGGCTGAAGCCGATATGCTCAATGATGGCATCGTAGAGCTGGGGGTGGACGTCCACACTCTTGCTCCCCCTGATGGTGGTGGCCACTTCCTTCACTCCCTCAGTCATGCTGCTGAAGACGCTGAGCTCCTCATCCACAAAGGTTTCCCTCTTCCTCTTCCTATCAAGCACATGAACGTGCTCACCATCCTTCTCATGAGCATCAACGTTGATGGTGTCTGACTCCTTGGTGTCTGGATACTCGTGCATCAGTAAGCCGAGCGGCTGACCAGAGCCCATGTCATGCTTGCTGGTTGCCAGCCCGAAGGTGAAGATCTGATGCATCTGGTGGTAGTTCTGAATAGGAGTGTTGAGGAACTCTGTGTCCTTGGGATGAGCCTAAGAAGAAACAGGGCGGACAGGTTAGTTAGTATGGCAATGGTTCATAGGCTTGAAGTGCTGGTTTGTTAGAATGGCATGGTTTCTGAGCTAACTGTGGCGTGGCCTTGGTAGTGTTGTGCCTCTAGAAGGATCGAGCAGGTGTCCTCATCCCATGAAGCACCGCTGAGGTCTCTTAGCTTGGACACAGTGATCCACCTAGCTCTCCACTTCCTCGGGTGGTTGTACACCTGGGTCGAGGTGACCTCGTGTCCACATAAGTCGAACACCTGCTTTGCAACAAGGTTCAAGTGCACCTCCTTGAAGCCCTTGTCGGTACTCACTCCACTAGATATGATCTCACACATCTTGTTAAGCACAAAAGTGGAGAGGAACAACTATCATTTCATGTTGTTCCCCCTGCCATCCTTCTTCTCCTTTGCTGCTGCCTTTTGAGCAGTAGCATGAGCAACAACATGGGCCTGAGCCAGGACAAATGGAAGAACCGTAGGCGGCACCCCAAAAACCTCTGAATCAAGAGGCATCTGTTCCATAGGAGGTTGGGAGTCCTCGACGTAGGACGGCGGGAACTAGCTCTCACACAACACGAGGGCGTGACTAATCTCTTGTGTTTGTGTGGTCATGTCCTACCAAATTCATCAAAGCATACCACACATCAACACAGCAGAACATAGCACTAATCTTTGACACATATGGATGATCTTGTTCAACACTTGCACACTACTAGCAAACCATCCATGACCACTAGCTACCACACACTTTCCCACATGGAAACAACCCCCAACATGCTCCAAATCCATCACACCTAGCTACTACAACATCACAGTCAAACAGATTGGGCGACCAAACCCTACCACATGGAAAGATCTTGCTAGAACTAGTAGAGAGGAGTGATGATTGAACTTACACGCGCCATCGGAATGGCCGGGGAGGAGGCACCTAACACGTCGGAGTGGAGGAGGAGGACCCACCACCGCAATCAATCGGTCGCCGGAGTTGTTGCGTCGCTTACCTCGTCGTCGAACTGGATATGTGTCGAAGGAAAGCTCGAGAGGGGGGAAATGGTGGGTGAGTTTTGCCGCCGCGGTCACCCTCAATATATAGGGCGTCCGAATTCGTCCCACCTCTTTTTTGGAGATGCGCCATCGCTCCCGCCATCTCCCTCCCATGCGCGGCGCGACGTTCCTCTCCCCTACAACGCTCGAGCTTGGCTTGCAAAAAAGGCCAATCCGGTCGTTCCCAGCGGGTCTGGCTGAGAGGTGCTTTGAGGTTCATGCTATGCGGGCAAATCAGTGAATGCAGGCTACCAAACAGCCCATTTTCATCCCGCGCGAGCCTGGCTGGGCCGAAGGCACGCAACCAAACGTGCCCTAGCTAACCCATGAAGCTGGGAAGGGCCTTACGGTTACGGGCTAAGAGTGCGACATTAGGGCCAGACCGTTTTGGCAGCCGCTCTTAGTCTTAGTCCTGTCTTTCATGAAGCTCCTACTAGCGCTAGCAGCAGCGTCCTCTTGGGCCAGCCCACAAACGCCTAACGCTAGTTGATAATAAAAATCGTATAAAAAAGTTGCTGGCGTGAGGTTCGAACTCACACCACTTGCTTTGTAAACCTGCTCGGCTAACAATTACATCTACATAGTACTGTTTACAAGTAATACCTCGATAATATCTAAGGATAATACTGGTTGCGTGATTCAAAAAAATGAAAGTGTATAGATTAAAAAAAAGTTCACGATTTGTTTTTTTAATTAAATTTGATAAAAGTTCATCAATTTTGAAAAAAATCGTTGAATTTAAAAAAGTTCAACTAGTTTAAAAAAAGTTCATTGAATTTTGAAAAAGGTTCATTTTTTTTAAAGTTCTTTTAATTTGGTAAAAAGTTCATCAAAATTGACAAAAGTTCATCGGATTTTTTTTAAAGTTCATCAAATTTTGAAAAACTTTCATCAAATTTTAAAAGAGTTCACCACATGTGACAAAAGTTCATCTAAATTTTTAAATAAGGAAAAACATAAATTTAGAATAAAACTAGGAATTTTGAAAAAAAATCACGCATTAACATAAAGCTAAAATGAAAAAATAAAACCCAAATAAAACAGCCCCGCAATTGAAGGATTCCTGATTTGAAGGATTCCTGCGATCGGAGCAACAAACAAAAACAAAAATAACATGTTTGTAACACATAGTCGTTAGTGGCGTAGTGCTGGGTGTCTCATATAAATGAAGGGACGCGCTACACGTGCCCAAGGGACATGCTACACGCGTTCGTTTGTGAACGGGGCATATAAACGCCAAATAGGAAATTCATGTCTTTCACGTTATCTCAAAAAGGCCTATCTTTCATGACCTTAAAAAAAGGAAAAAAACATTGTCATGTTTTAGAGTTTGCCACCGACTCCATTCAATACCTACGGCATCTCCAACGACAACGTGCATACGTCCGAGCACAGGGCAACAGGAGGATTAGTTCGCGGTAACGGATACGGGAGGCCTTCATCCAACCATAGCCGTAAACATTTTAACAATAGTTCTTACCAACTAGATGAAACTTGTGCAAATTAGACAAATTCTGATTTAAACACGACGATATTCATTTAAACTAGGATAATTTGTACATAAAGCCGAACATTATTTCGTTTGGTGAACTAAAAGACTTAAAATAAAACCCTAAACTACCATATACTTGACGGTGACCTCGTAGGCCATGTCGGGTTGGCCGGCGGCTCGCCCTCTATCGTCGTTGCCTGATTCGGTGTCGGATTTGTCGTCGTTGGGCTTCGGACGACAGAAGGTGGCAGCATCGTGACAGGGCTTCCCCGCAATCACTTGACGCTCGCGGATGATGCTCTCCGCTTTCTTCTACTCCACACGCAGTGCGGCCGCGGGAACATAGTACGTGGGCTAGGGAAGAGTGCGGCGGTCCTGGGTGGAGGCACCATTGGCGGCAACGATCTCGTTGAGACACCATTCCTCGTCGTACTTGGCCATCTACCCGTCGAGGCGGTGACTCTCTCCGACATCGTCACGGATCGGTCCAGTGCCCACACGTACGCTAGTCCTCGTCCATTGCAATGTGTGTAGATGGGATGTCGGCGTTGAAATATAGGGTGGACTTTAGGCCCATCCAACAATTTCTGAAAATCTCTAAGGACCCATGTAGCTGTCATGACAAGAGGATGGTGGAAAGTTTAGTACCACACGAGAAGTTGGAGAGCAGTTGGAGCTCCTTATAAGGGATTCTCTTTGACATACTATTGTAGCTTGAGAAGTGACCCTCATGCACTCCTTCGTTGAACGCCTCGCCACGCCACACCTCGTCGTGACGCGCCGTGGATTGCAGGAATGAGCCGACCTCATACCTATGCGCTTATTTTTGACGGTCAGGAACGAAGAGTCCGTAACAGACGCATCATGATCTCAGAGGTCTGATTTTTGGCTGTTGCCGACTCGGACGTGAGGCCAACCCACGTCTCTCTACCTGGACACATATATGTATATGTGAGGCATCGACCAACCCTAGCCGCCACGAACAGATCACATATGCTCCATGCCCACCACCCTGTCTCGTTCTTTTTGCAACCGTTGTTCCCGACAGTTCCATCCCGTTCACTGCGTACACGGTTGATGTTAGAGCAGGCCTCCGAAACCCCGTCTTTCTGGATCGTGTACGGGAAGGGCGGTTAGATTTTTGGGGAGCGATCCTATGCGAGCGCTCGCCTCCGTTCGTCTGCTTCATATATGCTCGTGTCGCCTTCGTCGTCATCATGTCCATCGACACCGACTGTGCAACCGCCGAGAAGCTCAAAGCCGAGAAGAAGGCCACCGAGGACGCTGCTACCATCGTCGACCCCGCGACCTCCGCATTGCCGATCAGAGGATATAACATGTTTATCCCTCTTCACTTTATTTCTGTTGTAGTGGTACTACCTATGTGCGTAGATGTTCTTATTATATGCATAATATATGTTAGGCCTCCTTTGATTCACAGGATTTGCATAGGATTTTTACAGGATTCTCACCCTCTGAAAATTTTCCTCTACATGTAGTTCATTTTCACAGGAAAACAAGCATGAGGTTGGACTTCATGGAAAAATTCCTTTATTTTGCTTACCCGACGTAGGATTTCAGTGGGCAGTGCATCCTATTCCTGAATGTTTCCTATTAATTCCTATGCTTCCCCAACCCTATGAATCAAAGGAGCCCTTAGTGTGGTTCTTCATCAGCATGTCAGTAATTTTGTCAATGTCATGACAGTGATTATTTTCTAGATTGATTTAATAAAAAAGTACCTATTTACTCAGCAATTTAAAAACCTAATATGTTAGAGATAGTGAAGAATGCGCCCGCGATCACATTGGGCAGTGGTGGCGACACTCGGCGCTCCTTGACAACGCGCCCCCGGACGGCGAAAACTGCTACTCCTTGACCTATCGGGGAGTCCGTGCACGCGTTTGAAGGGTTTAAAGGGTATGATTGTAGATGCTCTCACCTTTTCTCAGCCAAGGACGGATCTCTTCTCCCACTAATCCTGCTTTTCATCAATATAGGAAGCTAGGAAGTACTACCAGGGTAGGAATTCTTAGAGCAAATCCTCCGATAAAAGTATCTACAGAAGCAGACGAGATCACCGAGGGATAAAGAAATGCGAACGGTGCGGTTTACCGTGGCATCACGTGGCCCGTCCAGCTGTGCGCGTGTAGCGTGTCCCCTCAGCGTGAGCCGCGGGCTGGCTGGAATCCGGGGAACCAACTAGTTGGAGTCAACTTTCGGTTATTCTACTCTACTGTCTACTCTCTCCCCGGACCCCGGCTGCTATGGCTATGCCATGGACGCCAAGCTAGGCGGGCTACTAGCCAGGTCCGTGCCGTGCTACCACCACCTACGATCGCAATTTCTTAACGCTGGGTCTGGGTGGTACCACCGCCGGAGAGATTTAACAAGTGCTGCTGCGTACAAAGGTGACCGGGATGGCAGGAAACCACCAAAACCTACTGCATTAACTTATGCCCCGCCCATCACCAATAATGTGTCCACTTTTGTTGGGGAATGCGATCTTGCATTTGTAAACAGAACGGTGGGGTACGGTATTCGCGTCGTCATGGTGGTGATTTTATATTATTTTTTTCTACTGCTCGTACTGCCGCCATTGTTAATGGGGGAGACCTGTTCGTCGTTGGGGAGGCATGCATGCGGTCACAACACGGACGAGGCTAGTTAATTGGCTGGGACGTCACGTCAGTGCATGGATCGCGCAGAGCGATCGCGGTGAAGTCTGCTTACGTACGTGGTACGTACGTACGTACTGGCGCTGCCACCACACTTGTTTATTGCTCGCCGTAGTGGTCGGTGACCTAAACCATGGTACCGTTTGTCAGTAGTGCTACGCCATTGATCGTGATTACTTTGATTAGCAGGTGGCTGTTGTTTGTTGGAGAACCGAAAGCAACCCCGTGACCAGGAAAGCTACGGAAAAAGGGCCTTACGGTCACGGGCTTGCTGCTGGTAGTACGGAATTAGGCCCAGCCCATTTTGGGAGCCGCATGGCCTTACGTCTGCCTTTCACCGGCTCCATTCAGTACTGAAAGTCTGAAACTCGTTTATCACTAGCAGTTGGCGTGTTCTCGTGGTATGGAAACTACAAGGGAGTATGCAAAACAAATCCTATGAAATTCAAAATACGATCGGTAAACAGGAACAGAGGGAGCATAGTGTTAAATAGGTCGAAATCACCCCGCAAAAGAAGGTCGAAACTCCAAGTTATCGTTGATGCCAAATAAAGAGAGCTTCAGCTACGATGAATCATAAGAGTAGTTAAGAAGAGCCTACCGCCTGACTGCTGCGAACCCAAAAGCTAGAACGCACATGCCAAACCTATTTTTTACAGTCCCGTCAATCCTAGTCTTTGGATTGGATACATGGAATCAATTACTACTGTGCGTCCCACGGTACGACAATGAAGGAGATCGACATCCCGACTGAGCAATCGACATATTGATTGACCCATGAGTCCTGTAATCCCACCCAGACTAGACTAAACATTTTGTACCATGCTTAGGTAGTCACCAATTATAATCCACAAAGAGGTACGCTCACGTAACTCGAGTGCTTGGCAGTGCACTGGAGTCGGTGACTGAAAAGCAGTTGTCTTATTGTCCGTCCACGAACTGTTTATCAGCTGCCCCCATTCGTTCAGGCACCAGCACCACCAGCCATCAGGCACCCGCTTTGGTTCAGTACAGTGCAGTGTTAATTTTCATTGAAGTGTTTATGTTGCTCATACCGTCAGGGCCTTCTTATTGGCATATGGTCTGGGGGCACCGCGGCACGATGGCAGGGTGTGACACTATGGAAAACAGTTATTATGGAACATTAACCCCATAACTTAAATTGCTCGTGGCGGTGTTAGCTTACATACGTACCGCTATCACACTTGTTTAAAGAATAAAGATCTCCGTAGTGCTGGATTGTCAAAATATTCATCGCTATTGATTAGCAGTTGGCTATTTTATTCCTGTTGAAGGACAGGAAAGGTCGCCTGTGATAAGGAAATGCCCTGAAAGGACCTAAAGCACTATGGGGTGACAGTCTTTGCGCCAATACGACATAAAATGCTGTAGCCAATTTGGTCACTTCCTTAGTTCCTTTGTTCAGGCCCTATTTTTTCCTAAGAAATATTGCTTTGTTCAGTTCTGTCTTCTATTTTCGCGCATCCTCGAAACCTTTTCCTTTTCTGCAGCAACAGTGCAACCTCCTGTGGCATAGATATTCAGAGTTGCTGTCGATGCGAAACAGTGTTCTTCTGGTATTTGGCAACAAATCTCAATCTTATGAGTTTCTCCCAAGCGAGAGGCAAAGCCAAGAAGCGCGCACAGTTTGAAGAAATCTATTCGAGATGTAAATCAGGTAGTCTACGGTGCCTTCTACAAGAATTGCGGCAAAGGGGACGGAAATCAAGAGTCATAGATCTATTTGCTGGTGGTTGAGAAACTATTTTTTGTAGATCCATCGTCCATAGATGCAGGGAATCAACTACCGTGTCTGTGCCCACTGCAGGACAATGAGAAAGAGCGAGATCCCGGTTAAGCAATAGGTCTATAATAATCGACCCATCAATACGGAGCAGCCCACTCGCTTGATAATCAGGCTGTCCCCCAATAAAATCCATACACAGGTTCGTCAGGTGACTCGAGTGCTTGGCAGGAGTGCACTGCAGTGACGCTCACGGTGATAAAAAAGCAATTGGTGTTAGAGCATCTCCAACAGGTGCCCAAAAACTACTCAGCGCGTTAAAAGATTCTTTTGGACGCCGAACTGCTTCAGCAGAAGCTGTAAAACGCTGCGCGCGCTAAAAACTTCTGGACGCACGCTTAAAAACGCTATCGCGCGCAACATATTTGGTGCGCCGGCTTGCGCGCGCAGCAAACTCTGAGCGGCTGCAGATGGGACCGCTGGATCGGACTGGATTGGACGCCGCAATAGCGCGCGTCTGTTGGAGATGCTCCGGTCCCCGCGCCTCAATACTGCTACAGTGACGCGCTAAAAAATTTATTGGACGCGAATTTTTTACGCTGCCATTGGAGATGCTCTTACTGTCGGTCCATAAGCATTTGATATGGGTGACAACAGATTTTGGCATGGTATAAAACCGCAATTAAGATGGCCTTAAGTGAAAAGGTTTCAACATGAAAAAGTGTCATATCATCAAATTGAGCAATTTTAATATTTGGGTCATTACCATCCGACCTCATCTTAGGAACCGAAATTGTGTTCAAATTTTTAAAATTTTGTGTTCAAATCACCGTTCGGCTGATTACTCTCCCAAGACGGCCTCATATGAAAAATTGTTTTACACAAATTGTCTTCACCGCGTCGAATCAGTCAATTTCAATAAAAATTATCTCGATCCCAAGTCGTATGTAGAAATTAGAACCATCAGAGTGCGGCCCTCTCACGAGCCAAAAAGTAACGCGGCCCATCAAGAGCGATACGGTCCTAAAGATGGCCTCAAAATGAAAAACATCAATATGAAAGTTGTTCGACTCGTCGGAGCGGTTCAATTTACTTTTGGGCTCATGTTCATTCGAGGTAGTTTGTGGCCTCTCAACTCAAAATCTGAATTTGGCTAATTTTTGCAATACTGAGAAAATCGTAGCTGCTCGCTCGGCTTGGGAATAGCAATTAATCGCAAAATCGGCCAATTAACGAGATTAACCTATCGACCATAAATTAATCTAATTTTAAACTCAACAAAAGTAAATTTTGTATGAAGAAAAAAAAAATCTACATAGCAAATATGAAGCAAATGGCACCATTTTCTTTTAACAATAGATGACACATGATGAAAGGTGATGGCTGCCTCGCATGGCATTTGAACGGGTCAATTGACGGAGGTGGCAGGTCACGAAGGAGAAGGGCAAGTAGCGGTGCGCAGAGGGAAAAGAGAAAGAGGCGACATACATGACAGTAGGGGAAGCAGTGGCGCACCTACGAGGACGTGGCCAACCACTGCTTAGGTCGGGAGGGGATGGGAGGAGCGAGTGGAGGGTTAAACCCTGACTCTTTAGGAGCAAGAGGAGCTAGAAAGGGTTATGGGGCAAATAATGGGGCTTTGTTTTGCCCACGAGTTAGCGGGCCAATTTCGATTAATCGGTTTGATAGAACATTTAATCAGTCTGACACATCAATTAATCGGTCTCGCAAGTTAACATGATGAACAAGTGTTATTGGATTCGGCCACTTAATCAGTAGAGATTAACTGGTCAATTAAGTGATTAATCGAATGAATTCTTGAACATTGAATTTTGGGAAGATTTGGACGGGATTTGGAGTTCTTGTTTTGTGCGGGAAGTCTAACCGCCTCATAAATAGATGAGAGGTGACAGCCGATTAAACAATACACAATCGAAAAAATCAATATATGATCTTTTACCTTTACCTTTATCTCTCTCCGTCGTTCTTCTTCTTCCTCGTTCTTTGTTCGTTCTTCGTGAAGGAGGGCACCAATCCACGAGGCTCTAGGGGCGATCAGGTCGACCTAGAGCATCCCACAGCCGCAGTGCACCCTGACTGGGTCCCTCTTGGGTGTGTGGGGCTTCGGGTCCTCAAAAGCACCTGATGTACTACTTGTGTACCACACTTTCGAACGGGTCTCCTTCGACGTGAGCTCCGGGGCATCACCTGTGACTTCATGGGTACACGGCGACGTATTCGTTGACGAACATACTTTTTGGTGACCTCGTTGGGGATGAAGCTTTGAACGGTCTCGAGCCCATTCTTGCTACGAATAGACCGTTATATAGGGTTTGTTATCTACAAAGGTAATATGAGTACCCAATCCCCTTGTCTAGATGCAAATAATTCATATAGTGTTACTAGATCGTTCAATGAATGTACTCTATCGGCCAACCCTGGTTATTTCAATCATGCATCTAATTACATGCAAGGGCCAATTCAAAGTAATTTAGAAGCTTTAACTTTTTATGATACTAGTAACATGCACCCAACTCTCCTACATCGACAACCCCACAAATCGTTATGCCGATGAAGAACATGATGAGTTTGGTCAATCAAGTTCAAAAACCTCGTGTAGTAACTTCCAATAGCATGCGACAAAGTGTTTCACCTTTTTATTCACCGGCAACTAATTTGAAATATACTAGTTCAATCATGCCGATAGCAAGGAGAATCAGCCAAGCTATTGCTAGCTATTCAGCCAGTTACTCTCAACCGTCATATGTTACACCTCATGTTAGTAATTTTTCGGCACCGTATACAAACGTTGATGCTCATAATTCGGCTCCGAACGTTCATGGTTATAACCGAATAAGTGAAAATTTTCCAACAGTGTACATGCCATCATCTAATATTGTAGTATGTAATGCATCCTCTATGCAATTGCACAATTTCAGGAATACCTTGTTGCGGAAATAATCTAAAAGTATTGTGGTAGAATCCCTTATAGAATGGGAAGTGACTACATTAAGAAGGGATATAGCCCGAAATAACAAGATTGGTACTCTTTGCCTTGAAAAGCATGATAAGGGGCTAGTTCCTCATTATAATGTAGTAGAAAATAGAGTTTTGCAAGAAGATGAATCTTCTTCAATTGATAAAATTGGCAAGCAGAAATATGTTTTTACAACTATGCATATGCCTTCATCTAGTACTACATCATATTATACACCCCCTGTACAATTGCAAAGTTTTGGCAACTTATGTGTGTCATTGCCGGAAGAATCTAAAAACCATTGGGGGGCAATCATATCCGGAGTGGACTCAAAATGAGAAAAGTTGAAAACCTATTTTGCCGATGGTCGCGAAGAGAAAATAGATAGAGAATTGGCTCAAATAAAAGAAGCCTTGGCAATTAATATAAGAGATTAAAAGAATGATGATTTGGAAACTAAAAGTGCTTCGATTGAAAAAGCTGAATCAAGTAGTGCTACTTATAAACTGTGTTGGGATTTTTCCAAAGAGGAGGGGTGATGCAGCACACTAGAGATAAGTATTTCACTCAGTAATAAACTAGGTATATAGATACCGACAATCGAATCTTGGGCAAGTAACATGCTGAAGGACAAAGTGAAAAACATACGAGATTAACTGAATCCTTGACATAGAGGTTCAACCGATAAAGATCTTCCTAGAATATGTAGGAGCCAATATGGGCATCCAGGTCCCGCTATTGGTTATTGACCGTAGAGGTGTCTCGGTCATGTGTGCATAGTTCTCGAACCCGCAGGGTCTGCACACTTAAGGTTCGGTCACGTTTCAGTATAGTTGAGTTATAGGTGTTGGTAACCAAAAGTTGTTTGGAGTCCCGAATGAGATATCTTACACCACGAGGAGCTCCATAATGGTCCGGAGGTAAAGATTGATATATAGGAAGTCCTGTTTTGGTCATTGGAAATGTTTCGGGCTCATCGGTAGTGTACCGGGAGTGCCGGGAGGGTACCGGGGACCATCGGGAGGGGTGTCACGTCCCGAGGGGCCTTATGGGCTGTGGGAGGATACAAACCACCCCTATTGGGCTGACATAAGCTCCCACAAAGGCAAATGAGGTTTGAGAGGCAAAAAAACAAAGGTGGAAAAGGTGGAAAGGGTTTCCAAGCGGAAAGGAGGAATCCTACTCTTAGTAGGATTGGAATAGAACTCCTCCACCTCCAATTTAAACCAAACCTTGAGGGTTTGAGGCTTCCTCCTCCTCTCCCTCCATCTATATATACTATAGGTATTGAGGGTTTTCGAGACACACAATTTCAGCCACGTGCTACCCTCTCCTCTAGTTTGTAGTTCTTCCTCTAGATCGGATTTCTGCGGTGCTTAGGTGAAGCCGTGCAGGAATAGATCACCACCATCACCGGCGCGCCGTCACGCTGCCGGAGAACTCATCTACTTCCCCGTCTTTCTTGCTGGATCGAGAAGGCGGGGGTCGTCATCGAGCTATACGTGTGCGGAACGCGGAGGTGCCGTCCGTTCGGCACTAGATCGGGGTGGATCGTGATGGGATCGCGGGACGGATCGTGATGAGATCGCGGGACGGGCCGTGGTTTGAATCGCGAAGATGTTTCACTACATCAACCGCTGCTTAGCGATCTACAAGGGTATCTAGATTCACTCTCCCCTCTCGTAGATGATCATCACCATGGATAGGTATTGCGTGTGCGTAGAATTTTTTTTTGTTTCCAATGCAACACTCCCCAACAGCGCCTCCCTAGGCCACACCCTGGTGGCCTGCGGGGCCCTTGTGGCTCCGTTTGGCGTGATTCCAACGCTGAAAAATCCCATATATACCAGAAACCCCACAAATAAAAAGATGAACTTCCGCTCCGCCGCTGCAACTCTCTATATCGATGAAAAACCCCACTTGGAGCCTTTCGAGTACCCTACCGGAGAGGGGAAATCATCTTCGGTGGCCATCTTCATCATCCCGGCGGAGGCCATGCCGAGGAGGGAGTACTTCACCCTCGGGGTTGAGGTTTCGTACGAGTAGCTATGTGTTTAATCTCTCTCTCTCTCTCTCTCTCTCTCTCTCTCTCTCTCTCTCTCTTGTTCTTAAGATATCACGATCTTGATGTATCACATGCTTTGTTAATATAGTTGGATCATATGGTATTTGTCCCTTGCTATTGTTGTGATGAATTGATTCTTTCACTTTAAGATCTCGTTATGTTGGATTGAATATTCAGGTTTGAGAACACTTGATGTATGTATTGCATGCATATACCCATAGTGACATTGGGGTATTCAAGTGATTCACTTGATATATGTTATGGCATCAACTTGCGGATTGTGGTGACCTTGGGGATCTACGCATAGGGGTTGATTGCATGTTTTCAAACTATGTTCTCCGATAGAAATCTTGGGGTGCTCCTTGAAATTCTTTGTGTTGGTTTGAATATGATAGATCTGAAATTGTTTGATTCATGTCATATAATTAGCCCACAGATACTTGAGGTGACATTGGAGTATCTAGGTGACATTAGGATTGATTGATATGTATCATGGGTGTTATTCTAGTACGAACTCTAGGGTTGTTTGTGACACTTACAGAAATAGCTCAAAAGATTGACTAGAAGGAATAAATTTTAGGTGGTCCTACTACCTACACCAATTTAATCTTATTGTTCTCCGCTAGATAGGAACTTTGAAGTGATTCTTTGTCGCATGTTGAGGGATGATCATATGCTTCTACTATTTTAGCATTGTTGAGAGTTTGCACTAGTGAAAGTATGAACCCTAGGCCTTATTACCAAGCATTTATATGACATTTTGCTTGCTATTTTACACTTTCTAGCTTGCTGTTTTTATATTTTCAGATTACAAAATCTATTTCTACTATCCATACTACACTTATATCATCATATCTTCGTCGAACTAGTGAACCTAAACAATTTACCACTGTATTGGGTGTGTTGGGAACACAAGAGATTTTTTGTATTTGATTGCAGGGTTGTTTTAGAGAGACCATCTTCATCCTACGCCTCCCACGGATTGATAAACCTTAGGTCATCCACTTGAGGGAAAATTTCTACTGTCCTACAAAACTTTGCGCTTGGAGGCCCAACATAGTCTACAAGAATAAAGTATTCTAGTAGACATCAAGCTCTTTTCTGGCACCGTTTGTCGGATAGGTGGGTGCTTGAAGGTAAATCTTTAGATTTTGCAGTTGAATATTTTAGTTTCTTGTTTTTCACTAGTTTGGTTTTATAAAAGAAAACTACAAAAAATAGATTTAGGTTGCCTCATTTGCTTCGTCTCTATAATGTCTTCCATGAAAATGATGGTTCAGAAAATTGTGCTCAATTGCTAGAGGAAGAATTTATGAAAATGCTTAATGTGAAATCTTCAAATGATGATCATGATAGCAATATTGTTGGTATGAATTCTTTGAATATCCATGATGCTGATGGTATACAAAACCACAAGCTTGGGGATGCTATGTCTGATGAAGATGTTATTTTTAGTCCCCCAAGTTTTGATGAGAAAAATAATTATGATGAAAGCATGCCTCCTATTTATGATGATTATTGTGATGACATGTATGCTATAAATAATAAGGATAACCATGAAACTTGTCATCATGATTTTAATTTTCACATGGATTATATCAATCAAGTACCTCATGATAGTTATTTTGTTGAGTTTGCTTCCACTACTACGAATGATAAGAATTTTGCTTGTTTGGGTAGTAATAAAATTCTATGCTTGTGCATCTTGAAAATAATGCTTTATGTGATGGTTATATTGTTGAATTCCTTCATGATGCTATTGAAAATTATTATGAGAAAGAAAATGGCGTTGATGCAGGGGAAGTAGACAAAGTAGAGGAGGACAGAGAAGGGGAAGTGGTCTAAGTAGAGGAGGACAGAGACGGGGACGGACCGGGGGCAGTCGCGCTGAGATGCTCCCCAAAAACCTTATTGACAATCTCCCGGGCAGGATCTCGAACGACAGGGTTTCGAAGGCACCTTCTCTCTCGATCAACCGTGCGCGCGGTCGTCGGGATGGCGTTGAAAACATCACATTAGGGGAACATTAAATGATGGTTAGGGTTGCACATGGAGGAAGAGAGTAAATGGATTAGGTTACACTCCACATTTGGCGCCTCCTTATATAGGCCGTCGGATAGATGGGCCGGGGCCAGGACCAGGACTTAGTCCATGAGTAGCCCACGATCCAACGTCTCGGACAGTAGCACGCTCGTTTAGAGACTCATTCATTAATTCACAATTAATTAACCATTTATGACCGATAAAAATAACACTCGGCTCATTCCTGTGACCCACCGCGCGCGCACGCGCGTCATGACTAGGCGAGGCGAGGCGGGCGACGGAGGAGGAGGAGAGTGCGTGTAGAACTCCTCTTCCCGCATCCCTTATAAAAGGGTCTCATTCTTACTATTATAGTAGTATGGTACTAAACTTTGCACCATTAATCATACACTTTCATGGACCATAAAAATTAACCAGGGATTATTCTCTTATACGAATCTAAACCCATATATAATCCAACAGTAAAATGGTCCCTAGACGCTCAATCCAAACATATCAAGACGGTTTAAAAGTCCATGTTGAAAATGCCCTTAAAAATTTGTTATAGAGTGTTATTAGTGATGGAAGATAAGCCATGGGAAATAAATAAGCAAGTGTCATGATTAAAAATGATTAGATCAAAAGTTTTTTGAGAAAAAAAATCCACGCTCATTCACCGACGACCGACAACCGTGAGGAAACAAGCAAGCAACCAACTCAAATAAAAAGAAAAGGAGCAAGCAACATCGACCCTCACAGCATCTCCAACATCCGCGCTTCGTCCGATGTTAAAAAAACCGATTTACAGCGCGCCCATCGCTAGATTTGACGCGACGCACATCGCTGGCTCCAGCAGCCACTCTAAATTGCAGCGCGGGCGCGCAGCTCCAGCAGCGCGCGAGCATCAATTTGGACACAATTTTACACATTCTCACAAAACAAAGATATGACATATAACAAATAGTTCAACAATACAACCAACAAATAGTTCAACAATACAACAAATAGTTCAACAATACAATAATACAACAAATAGTTCAACAATACAACAATATAACAAATAGTACAACGCACAAATCATGATGCTCTTTAACGGTCATTCCAAGCTCACCACTCCTTAATGAGATCATTCCTGAGTTCATTATGCGCTACTGGACGTCGAATGGCATGATAGGAGGCAACAAAACGGGCCTCCATTCAGCCCTCCGCTGCACTCGCACGGGATGTGCCAAGAGCTCATAGTTAGAGTAGTCTACATCTTGACCACGCTCATTCTCGATGATCATGTTGTGCATGATCACACAGACATGCATAATGTACCAAACTATTTTTTGATCCCAAAATCTAACCGGTCCTCTCACAATAGAAAATTGGGCTTGCAAAATCCCAAAAACTCTCTCCACAAATTTTCTAGCCGCCACTTGAGCATTGTGGAAATCTAGATTTTTCTTACCTTCCGGTTTTTTCAACGACTTCACAAATATTTGTCACTTTGGGTAGATGTCATCCGTAAGATAGTAGCCATAGTTGTATGCATGGTCATTAGCTACAAGCTGCACCGGTGACAGTTTACTATTTGCAATCTTATTCATCAGTGGTGACCGGTTGATAACGTTGATGTCATTCAAAGATCCAGGCATTTCAAAAAAATATGACAAATCCAAGTCTCATGATCGGTCACCGCTTCAAGGATTATAGTGCAACCTTTTTTTTGTCCGTGGAATTAGCCATGCCATGCCTTTGGGCAATTCTTCCAACTCCAATGCATGCAATCTATTGAGCCAAGCATACCTGGAAACCCGCGAGCTTTGTTCATCGCCAATAGCCATGCGACGTCTTCAACATTGGAAGATCTCAGATACTCCAGGTCAAACACTTGCATAATTCCGACTACGAAGCGTTTGACACACATGATGGCTTGGCTCTCACCCATGGCCAAGTGATCATCAACTAGACCAGCGGGAATATCGTATGCTAACATACGCAAAGCGGTTGTCATCTTCTGAAAGGTGCTACGTCCGAGCTCTCCGGCAGCATTCCTCCTCTGCTGAAAAAACTGGTCATGGCTGGCTAGTTTCTCTGCAATGTGCCTGAACAACTCGGTGCTCATCCTAAACCGGCGACGAAAGTACGACTCGGGGTATGTGGGATTCTCCACAAAATAGTGCCTCATCAATCTGTTGTGGGCATCAATCCTATCCATCCAAATTTTCTGTTGACCAATAACCGAACCACCGTGCTTTGGTTTTTTATTGATGTGCAAAGCTAGGATCGTTGCAAGATCCTCCTTCTCTTCCATATCAAATTCTTCTTTGGAAGAATCATATGCCGAACTCATCTAAAATGTTCAAAACTAGACTATAAACAACATGCAACAAAATTCATGTAAAAATGTCAAGTTCAAAGCAATACATACCTTGCGGGCCTTTTGTCGAACACCTTGCGGGCGCCAAGCGACAGTGGGTGCCCGGCGCAACTCGTCGGAGGACTGCCGCGCGCGCCGAGCGGCGCTGACGAGAGAGAGAAGGAGGAAGCCGTGGCCGCGCGGGGAGACCGGGGAAGCGTTGGAACGATCGTCGGAAAAACAGGGATGACGAGGGCGGCGACGACAACGTGGTTGGATGGATAGGTAAAGTTTCGCGCGAGCGCTCGAGAGTTCAGCGCGCGGGAGCGGGCGTAGCAAATAAGCGGCGCACGATGCCGTTTTCTCCCGCGCGCTGAATTACATATGCCGCTGCGTTGGTTTTGCGCGTCCGTTCGAAATGATAACGCGTGTATTAAGGTAAATATTTTTTCAACGCGGCGCTTATGTAACGCGGGCGGCTGTTGGACATGCTCTCGTACGAAGATCGGACGCCTAAACCACGCGGTCTGATTTGCCTCCTCGCGAAACGCCACCGACCCGTTGGTGCTTTCTTGCAGCACAGAACCCGTATAGCTCTCCGTCCGAGCAAAATATCTAGGAAAATATCTCCGGGCATCATTATCCACCGGACCCACCGACCCAGAGCCCACACACGGCGCGCACACGCTCCTCGAGCCCATCCGGCCCAGGACCGTACAACCGGCGGTGCCGCGCCCTGAGAAAACGGTCACTTTCCCAATTTCGCCCCGTCCACTGCCCCGTATTAAAAGGCCCGTGACCTTTTCTGTTTCAGGCCCCACCTCAATGACGGGTGGGCCCCCAGTGCGCTTTAAACACCTTGGCTTCCTCGCGCGTCTTTTCCCGCGCTCTATCCGCCTCACTGTCTCGGGTTCTCTATCGACAGGCCTCTCTCTCTCTCTCTGCCATACGCATACGTGCAAAAAAAAAAATTGTGACATCTTCGCTGATTAATAACGCACATCGCAGCACAATTACACGTATAAAGACGCGGGTTAAGGAGGTCCATTCGACGCCTTAGAATCAGTCCCGTCCGGAATCCCGACGGCGACGCCGGATCCGCTTTGCGATCTGATCGGAGGACAGGTGTTGCTAAACCTTTGTTGGCATCCTCTGAATGAGCCGAATCACGGACCACCACGCGCACCGGGACGGACGCATGGCCATGTCTGGCCTACATGCCACAAATCGGGACGTCTCAACCACCCGAAAAAAGCGCATCCCTCTACGCCCCTAGTCCGGCCAGGATCGTAGGCGCCAAACGTACGTCGTATCGTACGCGCCCGCTCCATACGCTCTACAGCCTCACAATTGACGGGCGCACTGTGCGGGTTTATTAAGCAGGTAGATGGTCAGCGAACTGAGCAGCGATTCCCTGTGCCCGATTCATGAGCGTGCAAGGACCATCATGAGCCGTACCGTAAAGAAAAGAGGGTGCTTGAGAGGGCCGTGTTATGTGGGGGGTGGGGCTAGCGTGCACTTTTATCTCGGCATTTCGGGGCTCTTTGTTCTCTCCATGATGGCGCGCTCGCTTCGCGGTGTAGCACAACAGCCTCGATCTGCGGCTAGATAGATAGTTGCGGCAACATCCTCCGAATGCCGCCCGCCCGTAAAGCTTGGGACGGGACCATGCGTGCGTGGTAGTACTTTCTTCTGAGCACGATCGATGCTCCGCTCGTGTAGGACATGCCAAGTGCCGGGCATGATGCCTCTCTCTGCCTTCCTTCTCGAAAGGAAAAGTAATTTCTTCCATGGAAATCAATCATCGGTTTGGCACTATGAGACGGGAAGTATAGTGCAGGGGCGGACCCAGACAATATTATGACCGGGGGCGAATCATTTGACTGGGGCACATCTTTTATAAAGTTGTTAATTTTAAGACATTTTCTTTCAAAATATACACAAATACCAAAGGAACTCAAAATTTTGAGTGGGGGTCAAGGCCCCCACTCGGTTGTACTTGGGTCCGCCCCTGGTATAGTGTACTACTATGTGATTTTGCGCATGCATGTTCGAATAGGTTTAATTAGTCCAAAGACAAGAGTTGTTTGTGGTGCTTTTAAAGCACTTTATCCTTGACGGTGTAGAGAAGTGTGCAGGTTCTCTTGGCTTGGACCTTTATTCCACGAGCTTTGCTACATCTACGAATAGTGACGTAATGAATAGGCTTGCGGGGTGAGGTGGCTGTCCTTGATTGGTTATCAATGAGCCATAGGGCACATTCCCTGAGAATCAGGGATAGTTTTAATTAGGAACCAAGGAGCCCATATGTTTATGTAGGAATTCTTTGTAAGAATATCTCTAACAGATACTCTAAAAGAGTGACCTGCAAAATAGGTTTAGAGGTCGCTGTTGAACGAATTTGCGGGGCCATTTCGTGCGCCAAAGATCATACCCCATATATGAAACCGTAAAATAAAAAAAAAGATTTGCGGGAAGCAACTACTACATCATTCATCAAACTACACCATGGTTCTTCATCAAACTACATCACTTCTTCGTCAAACTACATCAGTTATTCATACTACTACTAGGAGGGGGGATCTCGGGCCGTGCAGCGTAACCGAGCCAAAGCTACCAAAAACGCCGGGTGCGGTGGCGACGACGCGGCGGAGGAGCCGGAGGAGCTCCATGCTCGTCGGAGTCGAGGTCGATCCAGATCTTATCCCGCTTGGCCTTCACGACGCGAGATCTGCCTCCTTGGACGCACTCGCCTGGCCGGCATCGCCCTCGAGCTTGACGGTGAGCGGCCCGAGCTCCTCCGCCCTCCTCTTCACCGGAGTGACGGTCCGCGAGGACGAGGGCGCCCACAGACGAACTCCCAGCAGCAGAGGAGCCGGAGGAGCCGATGTGTCGAGCCGCGAGCTTGCGGTCGTAGTCGTCGACCTCGCGACGTTCGAAAGCCGGCGGCAGCCGGAGGCCATACTTCAGCCACCTCCATGATCCCCGCTTGCGTGCGGCGTCGGAGGTGCAGCGGCGACGGCGCTCGACATCATCCCCTGATCCATTTTCGTGGTTGTCCATGGTCGGGACGGCCCGCTGGTGGTTTTTTGTCTCACCGGCGTCGAGAAATTAGGGCGGGGTGGGAGTTAAATCGTGACGGAGCTGCGGCGGCGGAGGATAGGGTTTTGACCCATAAAAGCGCTTTGAAACTGCATATATGCTGGATGGAGCGGTCGTTTTGCGGGCCGCGGTAAAAAATTTATAGGCCGGATGCGTGATACGGGGTTTGTTTTGGTCACTAAAACTGACCGAACCCGTATACTCGCCGGAATGTTGCGGATTCGGCTCTTTTACGGTGTATGCTAGAGATGCTCTAAGTCTAGTGTTTTTGTTATTCCAAGCCTTTTCTCCGGGTTAAGAAACGGTAGAAAAGGGAACATCCTTGGGGAGGGGGACTTTTGGAACCTGTGTCTATATATTGTAAAAAAAATATAACAATTTAACAAAAAGTTTAAAAATCTGAAAATATTTTGAAATAAACTTGACCTTTCATTGTACTTGTAAGAAAAAATTGACAAAAAGAAAATTATACTTTGACTTCTTTTCAAAAAAAGACAAATTTTGGGTCAAAATAATGTAAATAGTGACTTGTAATAGCAAATATATTTTGTCTTCTTTGCCGCCCAGAAGTCAACATTGACTTTTTTCTTGAAAATTTATATACTAGTGCAAAAGAAAGTCAAGTTTAATCTAAAAATACTTCAAAACTATTTTAAGTTTGTAATTAATTATTTAAAAATATATTTATATAGGATGCATATACAATCTCTAACCAAAGTGTATTTTCCACATCCTCGGTTTTTTCTTTGCGGTAGAGGAGCTAGCATAGTTGTTGTCACGCTAAAAGTTGAGCACCTTCTTAGAAGAGGTAATAGCATGAGAGATCCTTAAATTTAGAGTAGATGTGATGATTTGGTCCTAAAAGTTACAAAGTGACCCTACCACTCTCAAACTTGCAACTCTTGTGCAAATTTAGTCCACAGCCAATCAGAACGTGCTAACTGGACAGGGTGGGTCAGCTCCGATCATTTTGCACAAAACCCCTTGCATTTGACAGTAATTAATATACTCCTGTCGGCACCTGAGAAGCACCTGAATTTAATAACCCTAATAACTCATGTTCGCTCTCGTGTTCCCCACCGACGGCAGCACTCGTGCACGGCTTCCTCTCCGTTCTCGTTCGCGGCAACAACTTTTCTTCTTGATGGCGTCGCCGGAGTTCTTCGGCGGCCGGGAACCGCCTGCCTCAACCCACCTTGTCCGGCCGCACTCTGTGTACCCCCCCCCCCCCGATTACGGTGGTTCTCGTTCTTCTTTCCCTCTTGTCCCT
Organism: Hordeum vulgare subsp. vulgare; assembly: GCF_904849725.1. Taxonomy (NCBI): domain Eukaryota; kingdom Viridiplantae; phylum Streptophyta; class Magnoliopsida; order Poales; family Poaceae; genus Hordeum; species Hordeum vulgare. The sequence goes on along the minus strand of NC_058519.1, from coordinate 615,777,877 downwards.
CGTGATGTCCTCCTCTCTGCTTTGCTGATCCCTGCTTTGCTCATCCTCTCTGCTGCTCATATATTAGATGAATTTGAGTGATTAATGGATGCATTATTTATTGAGACCTTAGTAATGTTGGCTTATTTGATGAACTTATATCATGTAACGTGTGCTATTTGTTGAATTCTTAGGCTTTATGTTTATCCAGAAGACTGATTTGTTATTTGCAGTGAACTGAATTTGTTTTTACCTAACTACACATAAGGTGCAAGTTGTAGTATTTCTGGTGGAATTCTTTGACTTTAATGCTTTTTGCAATCACTTTGCTTATCTGTGAAACATCAATTTTGCTCATTCTAGTAAGTGGACCACATTGCTACTTATATCCATAGGAATAACATGAGAAGCAATGTATACACATGCAGAATGAAACAAGAGTAGCCATGCATTGCTACTTATATCCATAGCAATAACCAGAGGATCCTCTTAACATAACCTTAGCAGTGAGTCCAAAAGATTTCTAACTTATATGCTGTCATATATATCAGCATACGTAAACTACAGATCACCCAATATTTGTAACTTATATGCTGTCATATATATCAGCACACCTAAACTACAGATCACTCAATATTTCTAACTTATATGCTTTCATATACCAGCATACCTAACATATTGAGCATCTTCTTCTTCACTTCTTGGGGATCTTCTTCTTCACTCCTGCAGCTTCTTGAGACGCTCGGAGCGGTGCACTTTGACAGGGATGGGGCTCTTCTTCCCCTTCTTGCACTTCTTCTCTGACAGCAACTCCTCCTCATCCTGAACTTCTTTCTTCATAGCGACACCAGCTTCTTCCAGATCTCCAACATCCGACAGCTTCTACACATCAATAGGAATTTCTTTGTCGCTCTCGACTGTGACGACGACCGACCCGACCATATCCACCTCCGCCTCTTCCTCATTGTCAGAGAGGACGACAAAGTCGTCAGATGACTCGTCGTCGGAGTCGTCTTCAGGCCCCAACAGGATAGAGGGATGCAGGCGGTCCCAGTAGCTGGTGTTGACGGGCGCTGGGAGAGCAACGACGACGTCGGAGACGTGCTCTGCCCTCGACGCAACATGCTTAACATCCGACACCGGCGGCGTGGTGGATGAGTGGTACATCCACTAGCGGGCCCACTGGCGGGGGTCGGTGGAGCTCGTCACGTCCCGCATTGCCCAGAGGGGGACGGTTGCGGCTGGGATGCTCTCACCGCCGGGGAATGCACGAAGCTTCTCAGCCTCCGTCATGACCTTCACAAGGCCGCGGGCATGGTTCCTCATCATCTGCACAGATAGGAACCAGCGCGCGATCTCCCGATACTGCTGATGTATCTAGACATGGTTGCCGGTTAGGTCTTCGATTGCCTTCTGCCAGGCGAGACTCTGTTCCATGGCGACGACAGCGATGGCTGGCGATGGTTTCGGTGGTGGCTAGGATAGAGTAATGGGGAGTGGTAGTGTGGATTGGGCAGCGTTAGCGGTGCTTAATAAATACAGGAGGGCGTTAGTGGTAGTGGGGATTGGGGATTGGATAGACCAAACGGCAGAACATGGCTTCATAACTACAACATAAGGTAGTAGCCTAACAAATCACTACTCCTGTTCTACTCGCATTGCACTCTCTCTTGCAAACTACAGGTCGAGGGTTCGAGCCCTAGGCAAAACATTTTTTCTTTCAATTTTTTCCAATTTCTTGCACCTAGTCTAACTGCATCATAGTATAACTACATCCTATTTTTTTGCAATATTTGTTCCTATTTGTTGCACCACACTAAGACCATCATTCCAACTTTTTCTCACCACACTAGGACCATCATTCCAACTTTTTCAACCACACTAACACCATCCTGGTTACATCATAGTATGGCTTGCAAAAGACATGTCTTAAAGCCATTGGGTTACATCATAGTAGGGCTTGCAAAAGATGACACATATAACTTCCATCAAATCAAAGAGTTGGAGGCACCATATCTTCAAGAAGAGCATTAAGATCAGGGATGCTGCTATCATCTCCAAAGAGGAGCCAATATGCCCCTCTTCCCCTTCCAGTTGTTGTTCCTGATGAAAATGCTCCTCTTCCTCTTCTACCAGTTGGATTAACTGGCCGAGCAACTGGAACTACTCCTGTTTCTAGGCCTGCACCTGCACCAGCTCCTCTTGCACTCCCTGCACCTGCACCACCTCCTCTTGCTCCGCGTGCACCTGCACGAGCTCCTCTTGCTCTGCCTGCACCTACAACAGCTCCTCTTGCTCTGCATGCACCTGGAGGAACTCATGTTGCCCTTCCCCTTGCCCTTGCAGAAGGTTTAGATGTTTGACCTATATCAAGTGTTGTGGTAGCCGTGGTCAGCCTGACAATACTCATTTCTGTAGTCACCCTAAGCTGGGGTATTGCAGCCCCAGCAGAAGCAACAAAAGATGACTGCTCTGGTAGTGGGACATGAACCCTATTAGGAGGCCTTCTAGCAAGCTCCCTCTAAGCCATGTTGTAGACCATACTTCTTGGTGATTCAATTGGATCCAAAAGAGGATATGCCTGGTTGGGGTAGATGTTCTGCAAATTAAGTTACGTGTTCAGTTTCAGTCTAATATGAAGTGCAGTTACATATTCAGTTTAAGTTTAATATATCTATAGGAATGATGGGTCATCATAATTTTCATCAACCACCTCCACACCCTCTTCAATGAGGTCTTCTTGCCATCTGTAATGGCCCTTTCTGTTATGATCAGCTCTTCCACAAATTGAGCAGTGCATTGTTACACCTTTCTTGTTCAATACCCTGACACCATTTTTAATCTTCTCCTCTGGTGTCTTCTTCCTGTTCTTCTTGGGCCTTCCCAACTGTTTAGTAAACACTAGTGGATGCACTTTCTAAGCATTTGTATTTGCCAATCCTTTGGGTCTGCAAGAGGGAAAAGAGTGTATGCATATGCCTTCAGATATGTTTGAACTGTATATCAATCATGAACCATTGTGTCTGGGTCAATCCTCTCCTCTCTGCAACAAGCTATGGATTGGCCACATGGTACCCCAGACGACTCACATCTCATGCATTCACATGTGTGCTTACAAAGGTCCACTGTGTAGCTAGAGTTACCAGACTGAACTATGAAGATTTGTTGGCCAGCTTCTGATACATGACAGTTTGCAGCAAACTCAGTGTTTTTCTCTAATTTCTTTCTTATCTTTGGGCATATTCTATGCCATGTCCACTTTTCTACAGCTTCTCTTTGTTTACTCACTATCCTTTGCATGATCTTGTAGAAGATACATTCAAGCATACTAAGAACTGCCATCTCTCTGCCATCAAGGATGTAGCTGTTAAACACTCCAGAGTTATTGTTCAATAGAATATCACATTCGGGAAATGTACTGAAAAATGCCTTGCACCAGGTCTTTGCCTCAAGTCTTTCAGTCCAATGGAAGACAACTGGGGAGTGATCATCCATTTTCTAACAGTTTTCTCTCCACTTAACCTTGTTTGGTAATCTTGCAATGACCACAAATCTTGCTTTAGTACCTCTCCTTTGTGCTTCTCATTAAAATTTTGATAAATATGCCTCACACAAAACCTGTGTTCTTAATCTGGCCAAACTTTGTGCATTGCATTTATTAATCCTTTCTGCTTATCACTCGTAACTGTGAAAGAGCACCGTTGGTGGTGTTCAGATCATCTCTTAGAGTTGTCATGAACCACTCCCAAGAACCAATGCATTCTACTTCCACCCAACCCATTGCAATTGGAAAAATGCAGCCATTTGGATCAATTCCAACAACACTAAGAAGCACTCCTTTGAATCTTGTTTTCATGTGACAACCATCAATAAATAGAATGGGCCTGCAACCTTTTAGACACCCTCTCTTACATGCATCATATGACCAGTACAATGGTTTCAAACATTTGCAACCCATTGGAAATTTTGTATCTTTCACGAGTGTAGTTGTCAGCAGAAATGTAGAGCGAGGGTTTTTGCTCCTAACTCATGGCCATAATCACATAGCCTACTAAACTATTCTTCCTCATCATCATGTATCTGCTTAAGTGCTTGTGTTCTAGCCCTAGCTAACTTCCATCTGTTTGGAGTAACATTAAACTCCTTAGTTAGTTTCCTTGCAAATGTTCCAAGTGACATCTTCTGGTCATCTCTAAATTCTTCAATGAATGTCTTGCACAGGAATTTAGCTATCAAATCCTTTAACTTCCATTTCTTTTGACACAAATGCAATGGATTGAATGCCTTGATCACAAATCCTCCAGTCATGTTATCATTGCTAGCCTTGAGCAGCCATGGGCAGCCTCGCTGACAAATTGCCTCTAACCTTATCTTGTCATTCTTCACCTTCTTAATCTGCACTCTATTTTTATTGCATATGCACTTACAGTTTTCCTGAGCTCAACCACATAAGCAAATATCATACCCAAAGTAAAAACAAGGCATTTCATGTCCACCTTGGAATTGAATGTTGTGAACTTGTACTTAAGTTGTTCTTGTTGTTCAATGGAGAGGTTGAGATCTTCATCTTCAAGTAAATAGCCAGGCTCAACATCTTCCACCTCTGGCTCAGCCTTTTCATCAACATCATAGTCAATGTTGTCTTCATAGAGATCATCATCTCCATCATGTATGTCATAATCACTATCACTGATATCTGATTCTTCCAACAACACACAATCAGTCAGCAAGTTTGGCTGAGTAGCATCATTCAGCAAGTTAGGGTGGGCAACATCATTCTCCAAGTTTGAGTCTGTAACAACATCAGTAAGAAAATTCTCCAAGTTTAAGTCTGCAGTAGCATCAGTAAGCAAATTCTCTGGTTGTGTGCTAAGTTCTGCAACCTCTGAAATTGGATTATCAACATTCAAACGAATGATGTTGCCTGAATTGCTTGCATTAACAGAACAGTTAACATGGCTTTCAAATGATGGCTCCTTCAATATCAAATCTTGGCTGAAATTACTGATGAAGTTTGAATGGTCAACCATTATTGCAAGCACTTTATGATTACCACTAGCTCCGATCACTTACTGCAGATCATCATCACCTGTAATTCTCACCATGTCATCTCATATTGTCTTGTCACGTAAACACCAATAGATGATGTGCTGATTCTTAGGATATCCCAACAAGTTTAGGTGCTCTTCTAATACTGCATAAGTAAATGTGCTAGGATCTAAATAGTCCATCACCTCCACAGAACAGTTGTAATACTTCAGTTCACTGACTGCTCCTAAGAAAATGCCATCATGCTCAATTTCGAGTGTGAAAAAAAGAGTGTCAACACTTTTTCCCATTAATGAATCACACGGTGCATCCAAACAGTTCAAAATTCAGTTAAAACTACAGTTAAAAACAACAACATCATATGTACTACTAATCAGCTAAAGCATTTGTACTACTAAGCAGCTGCAGCGTTTGTACTACTAAGCAGCTGCAGCAACTGAAAACAGCAGCAACATATGTACTACTAAGCAGATGCAACAACTGTTCTTCTCACCAGATCTAACAAAAAAACTAAGAAAATATACCTTCCACACACAACAACAACATCAACTCCATGCCTAAATACTATAACCTAAATCCACAACTTAATCATGATAAAATGTACATCAAGCCTAACTTTACTACCATGATCCTCAGACATAAAGCCTAAATCCATACATGCATCTAGGAGAGCAGAGAGGAAGAGAAAGCAGATTCGAGATGAGCTGAGCAGAGAGGATGAGCAAAGCAGGGATCAACAAAGCAGAGAGGAGGAGATCACGAGGGAGAAGAGGGAAAGAAGAACGAGAACCACCGTAATGGGGGGGGGGGGGGTACACAGAGTGCGGCCGGACGAGGTGGGTCGAGGCAGGCGGTTCCTGACCGCCAAAGAACTTCGGCGATGCCATCAAGAAGAAAAGCTGCTGCCGCGAATGAGGAACAGAGAGGAAGCCGCACACGAGTGCTGCCGTCGGTGGGAAACAGGAGAGTGAACAGGAGTTATTAGGGTTATTAAATTCAGGTGCTTCTTAGGTGCTGACGGGAGTATATTAATTATTGTCAAATGCAAGGGCTGTGTGCAAAACGATTGGAGCTGACCCACCCTGTCCAGTTGGCACGTTTTGATTGGCTGTGGACTAAATTTGCACAAGAGTTGCAAGTTTTGAAACTGGGTAGGGTCACTTTGCAACTTTTAGACTAAATCATCACATCTACTCCAAGTTCAAGGATGTGTGGTGCTATTACCTCTTCTTAGAAGGTAGAGAAACAAGCAGCACCGTGAGAGGGAGATGACAATTACGTACCACTAATAGATTAGTAGTAGTGCCAGGAGCAATTTTTTTCACCTCCAAAAATTGACAGACCGAAAACAAGCCGTCGTCTACTGCGCCACACTAGACAGTCCCCGTCTGGTCCAGTGAAAAATCTTGCTCACCCGGCCGGTCTCCTCTCCCGTCGTCGCCATCGGTCCGGGCAGTAACTGTCAAGCGTTCATTGTCTTGCGCCGGACTAACTGAGCCAGCAGCACCATCAGCTGTGACCAAACCAAACATCAAAGTTACCGGGACTCCAGGGCGATGCAAACAAGGGGCGCGAAAAGTAAGCTTCAGTCAGTCTTCAGACTTTACGCTTACTCAGGACAGGCAGGAGTAAACCAGACAGTGAATGAAATCTACCACCGGGGCCGGTGTGATGGTGTGTGTTGTGATACCGATAGGGTACGTACCCACACTCGGTACCGCTGCTGGTCCGGAGTGCTTATTTACCGGAGGTCGCATCCTGAGATGTAATTATGCCGTGTTAACTTTGCTTGCAAGGGCTACATTAGGGGTACGTCTCAAGCGTAAACCCTACTCGTAATGCCTGTCAAAAATATTGAAAAACAGTCGGCATCCTTGGACTGAGAGTGCGTGCTTGGGGTTTGGCAGGTCAAAAGCGTGAGGTCAGTGTAGGTGGAAGTGTCTCGAGCGTGTGCTTCTATCGCCGTCACCGGGTGGCGCGGTTGAACTGCCTGCTTGCTGGTGATCTTGGTTGGCCATCGGAGTGGGGTGGCTGCGTCGTCTACTGATCGACAAGCCCTTTCACGGGCTGGTCGACCCATCGCCGAAACGTAAAACACGAGCCCGAGTGTCCGACAATGGTGCGGAAATGAAGGGCAGAAATAATCTGAACACGTACGGCCCACAATGGCATGCTATCGATGCGGCGCCGGCGCCGGCGTCGTCGATGAGAACTGCGGGAATGATGTACGCCTGGTATTGATATATTATACAGTTCCAAGTGCACGCTGTTGACCTGAGAGACCGTTAAAAGAGAAAAATATTTATGGGGTTGGACAGTGCATAAATTATATACGGTCATCACAATATTTAGTTGTGGTGCGCCTGGTTGGTCAGAGTATGAAACGGTCGAAGAGTATAAAAAGCATGGCCGCTTCTATCCCTGCGGCTGCGGCAAGTCATAAGAAGAAGAAGAAAAACAAATTTGTAGCCACATTTGACGGAGAATGTTGATCTACTTTTATAAGCTCTGCTTAGCATTGCCACATTATATAAACCTCGCAGTTCAACTCGTCGTGGCATGCATTTGACTTCTTGCATCAGTTATGGTCTTATGGGACATCGCATTTTTTTTTGTTCTTTCCTTTCAGATGGATTGATCAACTTTTCATACAGCGGTCTGCGGTAAACCAAATTGACTATGTTTACAACTTGAAAAAGAATAAGTACGGATTCTCACACGTTTGGCGTTACCTTGTGTGTAGCTTCCATACGTTGCCAAAATAAGACAGAGTGGCAAGCGAGTATAAACTGAATGAACTAAGAGCATCTCCAGCAGACGCCCAATATTAGCGTGGTGTCCGAAAAATCACAAGTTTAGCGTGCGCGGAGTTAAAAATTCACTCCAACAGACGCTGTATAATAGAGCACGCCGTAAAAAAATGTTTAGCGCGCTGGGGAAAACTGAACCGGACGCAGTATATTTCGTGCGCGCTCAAACTCCTCCTGCTGCCCGCCCCGTCCCGCGCCGCCGCCCAGGACCTCGCCGTCCACGCCCGACGCACCAACCCGGCGGCCACCAAGGCCTCGACCCCGTCGGCGCTGTCCGCTGCCACTCCATCCGGCGGCCACCAAGGCCCAGGACGGCGAGGTCGCCCTGCTCCTCGAGCTGGTCGACGACGGGTCGCGGCGGCGGGGACGAGCAGGGCGCGACGGCGGGGAGGAGCAGGCCGCGGCGGCGGGGCAGGCCGCGGCCTTGGCGGGGCGGGGAGCAGCAGGTCGCGGCGGGGAGGAGCAGGCCGCGGCGGCGGCGGCGGCGGGGAGGAGCAGGCCGCGGCGGCGGGGCAGGCCGCGGCCATGGCGAGGCGGGGAGGAGCAGGTCGCGGCAGGGAGGAGCAGGTCGCGGCGGCGGGGAGGAGCATGCCGGGTCGGCGGGGCAGGCCGCGGCCATGGCGGGGCGGGAAGGAGCAGGTCGCGGCGGGGCAGGTTAATTTTTGGGCGTGTGCTGGAGATGATACGCGCGTTATATTTTTGAGCGTTTGTTGGAGATGTTCGGTCATCCGGCGCGGCAAAACGCTATTTTGATGCTGTAAATTTTTTTTAGCGCGCGGCTTCGTAGCGCGTCTGTTGGAGATGCTCTAACGTATAATTTTTCTAGTGTTGAATACCAAGCACGGTTGATCAGGCGCCGCATCGCACCCTAAGACCACCGCATCAAGTTGCTCGCGGCACGTACACGCGAGGACCATCTCCAACAGCCGCGCTAAAACGACGCCACGTTGCAGAAATCGTCTTTTAGCGCGCATGTGATAAAAAAGTTGCTCGAGGGAATGCTTCAAAACCGCGCTCGCTGCAAAACCAGTTCAGCGCGCGGGCGAAAACGTCATCGTGCGCCGTTTATTTGCTGCGTCCGTTTCGGCGCGCTGCACACTCGAGCGCTCGCTCGCAGCTCCACCTACCCATCGAGCCGCAGCGCCGCCGCCGCCCGCGCCATCCCATTTCTTCCGGCGACCATTCCGGCGCTTCCCCGGCCTATCCCCGCGCCGCCGCTGCTTCGTCCTTCTCTCTCTAGTCACCACCGTCCCTCCTGGGCGGCAGTCGTCCGACGAACAGCACCCGGGAGCCCACTGTCGCTCAGCGCCCGCAAGGTGTTCGACAAAACGTCCGCAAGGTATGTACTGGATTCAACTACACATTTTTTACATAAATTAATGCATGTTGCTTGTAGTTTTATAGCCTAGTTTAAATTCAACATTGTAGATAAGTTCCTCATATGATTCTTCTGAAGAAGAATTTGATATGAAAGAGGAGGAGGATCTTGCAATGATCCTAGCTATGCACATAAATTAAAAACTGAAGCACGGTGGTTCGGTTATGGGTCGGCAAAAAAATTGGGGGATATGATCGATGCCCACAATAGATTGATCAGGCACTATTTTACGGATAATCCCGTGTATCCCGAGTCGTACTTCCGACGTCGGTTTAGGATGAGCACCGAGTTGTTCAGACGCATTGTAGAGAAACTAGCGAGCCATGACCGGCTTTTTCAGCAAAGGAGAAATACCGCCGGAGAGCTCGGGCATAACACCTTTCAGAAGGTGACAACTGGTTTGCGTATGTTGGCATACGGTATCCCCGTTGATCTAGTTGATGATCACTTGGCTATGCGTGAGAGTCAAGCCATCATGTGTGTCAAGCGCTTCATAGTCGGAATTGTGCAAGTGTTTGGCCAGGAGTATTTGAAATCTCCCAATGCTGAAGACGCCGCAAGGCTATTGGAGATGAACAAAGCTCGTGGCTTCCCAGGTATGCTTGGCTCAATAGATTGCATGCATTGGAGTTAGAAGAATTGTCCTAAGGCATAGGCATGGGCAATTCCATAGCCAAAAAAATGGTTCCACTATAATCCTTAAAGCGGTGGCTGATCAAGAGACTTGGATTTGGCATGCTTTTTTTTGGAATACCTGGACCTTAAAAAACATCAACATTGTCAACCGGTCACCACTGATGAATAAGATTGCAAATGGGGAACTGCCACCTGTGTAGTTTGTAGCAAATGATCGTACATACAACTATGGCTACTATCTTGCGAACGACACCAACCCAAAGTGGCAAACATTTGTGAAGCCGTTGAAAAAACCGGAAGATAAGAAAAATCTTGATTTCCACAATGCTCATGCGGCGGCTAGAAAAGATGTTGAGAGAGCTTTTGGTATTTTGCAAGCCTAATTTGCTATTGTCAGAGGACCAGCTAGATTTTGGGATCAAAAGATACTTTGGTACATCATGTATGCTTGTGTGATCATGCACAACATGATCATCGAGAATGAGCGTGGCCAAGATTTAGACTACTCTCAGTATGAGCTTTTGGGACATCCAGTGCGAGTGCGGCGGAGGACTAAAAGGGTGGCCCGTTTTGTTGCCTCTTATCATGCCATTCGGCGTCCCGAAACGCATGTTGATCTTCAAAACGATCTCATCGAGAAATGGTGGGCATGGAATGACCGACAAAGAGCATCATGATTTGTGCATTTGATGTTGTATTGTTGAACTATTTGTTGTATTTGAACGATAAACTATTTGTTTGAGTTGTAAGAAACGATTTGTTTGAGTTGTAACAAACTATTTGTTTGAGTTGTAACGAAATTGAACTATTTATGTTGATTTATTTTGTTTGTGTTTTCTTTCATAGTTTTAAGTGCATATGTTGTTTGGAGCGATAGCGTGCGCTGTATTTTACAGCGCGTGCTGGAGCTAGGCGCGCGCTGCATTTTACAGCGCCTGTTGGAACCAGCGATGGCCGTCGCGCCAAAATAGGCGAAGGGCGCGCCGCAAACTTAATTTTAATGCGCCACGCGTTGGACGGCTGTTGGAGATGCTCTAAGTATGTTCATTCTTTTTTGTCATGCCAATATAACATTTTTTATGAATGAACCACTAGGGGAGACATCCCGAGTTGTATATATTGCTCTCAATTCAGAAGAAATTGAGTCAGTTTACATGGAAAACCAGATCAAAAATCAAAATCCAGTTTATGTGAAAAACAAGAGTAAAAAACATTAACAACCTGAGGCTCAATCAAAAATTCGCAGGGGCACGCATCTGCGCATCTTTCTGCAAGCATTTATTTATGACGTAATCCGAACAACTCCGACAGAAATTGGTTAAAAAATGAATACAAATTGAAAAGCCCCTCAATAAATAACATGTTTATCTTGTACAAATACGTCATCCAACTCGTCTTGTATGTCATTGTTGTGTGTACGGTACATCTCCCTATTATGTTCAAGCCATTCATTTAAAATGTTCATGTTCTTCTTCCTTGCTCCACTTTCCACTCCAAGGTTTCAATTCTCTTCTCTTTCGTGCCACCTACCTTCTTCCTTTCAATCCTTTTCGTCGTCTTGTTTCTCTATTCGTTTTTCCTCCGTGCAATTATTTTCTTTACCTGATTTGAATTCATCGACATGTCATGTTCTGTTCATTGATTTTGACATGCATAATTACTACTCTTTTTGCTAACCTTTTGTTTTCCTATGATATATGATGTGCTCTCTCAAATATGGGTCTTTCGACTAAACGATCCAGTCCATGTATGACAAAATATTAATTTTTTGGAAACCGTTTGATGGCTTTATTGTGAATTTTTGTACCATTTGATTTCATTCAGTCCTAAGGTTTTAGTTCTTATTATGTCAAGTTATGTTGTAGAAATTTTATTGTTTGTTTTTGTGCGATCATGCCAATCACTTTAGTTATGTTACTCAAAATGTGCATCCATCTGGTTTTTTGGAGCTTACGTGGACACGACTTTCTATGTGACTATTGTTTTCTTGTTAAAAGTTTTTATATTTGATTTCTGCATGCATCCATCAGTTCGTCACCTCAAATTACGTAACATTTATTTTTCGGTGTGTTGGCCACGGCGTGTCAACTTATTTGTTCCTAGTCGTTTTCCCTCATCTTCTTTTTTTCTACTATAATCACGCGGATATGTTCTCTTCTACCTCATACAAGACATTGCTCCCACCGGTTGCCGGTCCCACCATCGGCACCGTCTACATGCACTCATGGTGGTCTTTTGCATTTCCCTCCCAACTCGCCTTACGCAAAAATAACCCACTAGAGTTCGGTCCACTTCATGAAATGGGCATAAATTACAATGTATCCCCCTTAATCTCCTCTAAATGAGGGTTTCATACATCTTCATTGTATCTATTTTTCAAAATATTTTTGCTCTTGTTTTGGAATATAATTTGAATGAAACTAGCTCGAACTGGTGTTGTTTTCGTCACAACTACCTTGTTATTATTTTTGTGCAGTCCCCCCTCCCCGGCGCATTAGAAAGACTTCTTATGGAATGTATAAAAATACTGGTGCAAAGAACTATTGGAGAAGAACCACCGGGGATCACAAGTCAGCCCCCCTCCCCGGCGCGCCCTGGTGACTTGTGGGTCCCACGGACCTTTGATTTACCTAATCCCAAGCCTATATTTCCTGTCTTCCGGAGGAAAAAACCCTGAGAGAAAGCTTTATCGTGTTTTGCGATACGGTGCCGCTGTCACCTCTCACTACTAGGTGTAAGCCTAGTAGTGGTGCGGGGTCGAAAGCTAGTAGTAGCGGAGGGGGCACGCTACTACTAGCACGCTACAGCTAATTGGGTAGTAATAACGTGGGGTGGTACCCTGTGCTACTACTAATTATGTTATTAGCTACTACTAAATGGTTGTACCACACCTATGGACCATACACTACTACTAAATCCGTGTATTACTTTTCTGTGTATTTAGGCAGTACTTATACAACAGTTACATAGATTTTTATGCAGTCCATCATATACATACATCATTGATGGTATATGTTACAACAATGTATCATCATCATTATCATAGTGATATAACAATGTCTACTTATCACCAACATCATCATCATATGTTAAGCACAAGCTAATTGTTATCAATCATGACTAAAAATGCGCATACTAATTGATATGTGATGACCCACGATTATAGTGGATTAATTATAGTCCTTTAGATAAGTATGAGTGTCGAACCCAACAAGGGGACGAAGTAAATGACAAGTTGTTTTTAGCAAGGTAGTCTTTGCAAGCACTAAAAGTAGTTGTAACTAATAGTTTTGTAGTCACGCAATTTGTAACAAGTAACAAGTAACAATTGTTACAAAGGTATAGCAGGCCCAATCCTTTTTTACATTAAAGGACAAGCTGTAAACTTCTCTTATACGAAATAAAGCACTCTCGAGGACACATGGGAATTGTTATCTAGTCACGTTGATCATGTTTAGTTGATTCATGTTCGGTACTTCGATAATTTGATATGTGAGCGGACCGGTGCTAGGGTGTTGTTCTTACTTGAATAAACAACCCTCTTACTATTACCCCCACTTGTAAGCATCTACAACTATGAAAAAAGAATTAAGATAAATCTAACCATAGCATGAAACATATGGATCCAAATCAGCCCCTTACGGGATAACTCATAAACTAGGGTATAAGATTCTATCAGTCTCGCAACCCATCATCTATTTATTACTCCCCAAAGCTTTCCCTTAGGCCCAAATATGATAAAGTGTCATGCAGTCGACGTTCACATGACACCGCTAAAGGAAGAGCAACATACGCTTCATCAAAATATCTAGCGAATACCAACTTCACATGATTACTTATATCAAGACTTGTCACATGCCCTCAAGAATGAAAGTAAGTAATCACAAATCATCATCATGTTCAAGATCAGAGGTGTAATGCATATGCTTAAGGTCATGAACCTGTAATCTTCCACCAAGTAAAGCAACTAGCATCAACTACAAGGTGTAATCAGCACTACTAGCAACCATGGGTGCCAATACGAGGTTTGGAGACAAAGATCGAGTATAAGAGATGAACTAGGGTTTGAGATGAGATAGTGATGCCATTCTGGTGAAGATGTTGATGAAGATTGGTCCTCTCATGATGGATGAAGGTGTCGGGGAACGTCGCATGGGAAACAAAAAAATTCCTACGCGCACGAAGACCTATCATGGTGATGTCCATCTACGAGAGGGGATGAGTGATCTACGTACCCTTGTAGATCGTACAGCAGAAGCGTTAGTGAATGTGGTTGATGTAGTGGAACGTCCTCACGTCCCTCGATCCGCCCCGCGAACAATCCCACGATCAGTCCCACGATCTAGTACCGAACGGACGGCACCTCCGCGTTCAACACACGTACAGCTCGACAATGATCTCGGCCTTCTTGATCCAGCAAGAGAGACGGAGAGGTAGAAGAGTTCTTCGGCAGCGTGACGGCGCTCCGGAGGTTGGTGATGACCTTGTCTCAGCAGGGCTCCGCCCGAGCTCCGCAGAAACGCGATCTAGAGGAAAAACCGTGGAGGTATGTGGTCGGGCTGCCGTGGAAAAGTCGTCTCAAATCAGCCCCAATACCTCCGTATATATAGGTGGGAGGGAGGGGACCTTGCCTTGGGGCTCAAGGAGCCCCAAGGGGGTCGGCCGAGTCCAAGGGGGGAAGCCCCCCCCCCAAACCGAGTTGGACTTGGTTTGGTGGGTGGGAGTCCTTCCCTTCCTTCCCACCTCCCTTTTTTTTTCTTTCTCTTTGATTTTTCTTTGTATGGCGCATAGGGCCCTTTTGGGCTGTCCCACCAGCCCACTAAGGGCTGGTGCGCCACCCTTATGGCCTATGGGCTTCCCCGGGGTGGGTTGCCCCCCCGGTGAACTCCCGGAACCCATTCGTCATTCCCGGTACATTCCCGGCAACTCCGAAAACCTTCCGGTAATCAAATGAGGTCATCCTATATATCAATCTTCGTTTCCGGACTATTCCGGAAACCCTCGTGACGTCCGTGATCTCATCCGGGACTCCGAACAACATTCGGTAACCAACCATATAACTCAAATACGCATAAAACAACGTCGAACCTTAAGTGTGCAGATCCTGCGGGTTCAAGAACTATGTAGACATGACCCGAGAGACTCCTCGGTCAATATCCAATAGCGGGACCTGGATGCCCATATTGGAACCTACATATTCTACGAAGATCTTATCGTTTGAACCTCAGTGCCAAGGATTCATATAATCCCGTATGTCATTCCCTTTGTCCTTCGGTATGTTACTTGCCCGAGATTCGATCGTCAGTATCCGTATACCTATTTCAATCTCGTTTACCGGCAAGTCTCTTTACTCGTTCCGTAATACAAGATCCCGCAACTTACACTAAGTTACATTGCTTGCAAGGCTTGTGTGTGATGTTGTATTACCGAGTGGGCCCCGAGATACCTCTCCGTCACACGGAGTGACAAATCCCAGTCTTGATCCATACTAACTCAACTAACACCTTTGGAGATACCTGTAGAGCATCTTTATAGTCACCCAGTTACGTTGCGACGTTTGATACACACAAAGCATTCCTCCGGTGTCAGTGAGTTATATGATCTCATGGTCATAGGAATAAATACTTGACACGCAGAAAACAGTAGCAACAAAATGACACGATCAACATGCTACGTCTATTAGTTTGGGTCTAGTCCATCACGTGATTCTCCTAATGACGTGATCCAGTTATCAAGCAACAACACCTTGTTCATAATCAGAAGACACCGACTATCTTTGATCAACTGGCTAGCCAACTAGAGGCTTGCTAGGGACGGTGTTTTGTCTATGTCTCCACACATGTAAAGGAGTCTTCATTCAATACAATTATAGCATGGATAATAAACGATTATCTTGATACAGGAATTATAATAATAACTATATTTATTATTGCCTCTAGGGCATAATTCCAACAGTCTCCCACTTGCACTAGAGTCAATAATCTAGTCCTCACATCATCATGTGAATTACATTGTAATAAATCTAACACCCATACAGTTCTGGTGTTGATCATGCTTTGGCCGTGGAAGAGGTTTAGTCAGCGGGTCTGCTACATTCAGATCCGTGTGCACTTTGCATATATTTACGTCCTCTCCCTCGACGTAGTCGCGGATGAGGTTGAAGCGTCGTTTGATGTGTCTGGTCTTCTTGTGAAACCGTGGTTCCTTTGCTAAGGCAATGGCACCCGTGTTATCACAGAACAAGGTTATTGGATTCAGTGCGCTTGGCACCACTCCAAGATCCGTCATGAACTGCTTCATCCAGATACCCTCCTTAGCCGCCTCGAGGCAGCCATGTACTCCGCTTCACATGTAGAATCTTCTACGACGCTTTGCTTGGAACTGCACCAGCTTACCGCGCCCCCATTAAGTATAAATACGTATCCGGTTTGCGACTTAGAGTCGTCCGGATCTGTGTCAAAGCTTGCATCGACGTAACCTTTTACGGCGAGCTCTTCGTCACCTCCGTACACGAGAAACATCTCCTTAGTCCTTTTCAGGTACTTCAGGATATTCTTGACCGCTGTCCAGTGATCCACTCCTGGATTACTCTGGAACCTACCTGCCATACTTATGGTCAGGCTAACATCCGGTCAAGTGCACAACATCGCATACATGATAGAACCTATGGCTGAAGCATAGGGGACGGAGCGCATATGCTCTCTATCTTCATCAGTTGCTGGGCACTGAGTCTTACTCAATCTCGTACCTTGTAGAACTGGCAAGAACCCTTTCTTGGACTGTTCCATTTTGAACCTCTTCAAAACTTTATCAAGGTATGTGCTTTGTGAAAGTCCTATCAGGCGTTTTGATCTATCCCTATAGATCTTAATGCCTAGAATGTAAGCAGCTTCTCCTAGGTCCTTCATAGAGAAACTTTTATTCAAGTAACCTTTTATGCTCTCGAAAAACTCTACGTTGTTTCCAATCAGTAATATGTCATCCACATATAATATTAGAAACGCCACAGAGCTCCCACTCACTTTCTTGTAAATACAAGATTCCCCAACCACTTGTATAAACCCAAATGCTTTGATCACCTCATCAAAGCGTTTGTTCCAACTCCGAGATGCTTGCACCAGTCCATAAATGGATCGCTGGAGCTTGCACACCTTGTTAGCATTCTTAGGATCGACAAAACCTTCGGGTTGTATCATATACAACTCTTACTTAAGGAAACCGTTAAGGAACGCCGTTTTGACATCCATTTGCCAGATTTCATAATCGAAAAATGCAGCTATTGCTAACATGATTCTGACGGACTTAAGCATTGCTACGGGTGAGAAAGTCTCATCGTAGTCAACTCCTTGAACTTGTGAAAAACCCTTTGCCACAAGTCGAGCTTTATAAACGGTCACATTGCCGTCAGCGTCCGTCTTCCTCTTAAAGATCCATTTGTTCTGAATGGCCTTGCGGCCCTCAGGTAGTACCTCCAAAGTCCACACTTTGTTCTCATACATGGATCCTATCTCGGATTTCATGGCTTCTAGCCATTTGTTGGAATCTGGGCCCACCATTGCTTCTTCATAATTTGCAGGTTCATTGTTGTCTAACAACATGATTGATAAGACGGGATTACCGTACCACTCTGGAGCAGCACGTGGTCTCGTCGACCTGCGTGGTTCGACAAAAACTTGAACTGGAGTTTCATGATCATCATCATTAACTTCCTCCTCAACCAGCGTCGCAATGACAGAGGTTTCCCCTTGCCCTGCGCCACCATCCAGAGGGATGAGAGGTTCGACAATCTCATCAAGTTCTATCTTCCTCCCACTCAATTCTCTCGAGAGAAACTCCTTCTCGAGAAAAGTTCCGTTTTTAGCAACAAACACTTTGCCCTCGGATTTGAGATAGAAGGTGTACCCAACTGTCTCTTTTGGGTAACCTATGAAGACTCACTTTTCCGCTTTGGGTTCCAGCTTTTCAGGCTGAAGCTTTTTGACATAAGCATCACATCCCCAAACTTTAAGAAACGACAACTTTGGCCTTTTGCCATACCACAGTTCGTATGGTGTCGTCTCAACGGATTTTGATGGTGCCCTATTTAAAGTGAATGCAGTTGTTTCTAATGCATAACCCCAAAACGATAACGGCAAATCAGTAAGAGACATCATAGATCGCACCATCTCTAATAGAGTATGATTACGACGTTCGGACACACCATTACGCTATGGTGTTCCAGGCGGTGTTAACTGTGAAACAATTCCACATTGTCTTAAGTGAGTACCAAACTCGAAACTCAGATATTCACCCCCACGATGAGACTGTAGGAACTTGATCTTCTTGTTACGATGATTTTCCACTTCACTCTGAAATTGCTTGAACTTTTCAAATGTTTCAGACTTGTGCTTCATCAAGTAGACATAACCATATCTACTTAAATCGTCAGTGAAGGTGAGAAAATAACGATATCCGCCGCGTGCCTCCACGCTCATCGGACCACACACATCGGTATGTATGATTTCCAACAAGTCACTTGCACGCTCCATTGTTCCGGAGAACGGAGTCTTAGTCATCTTGCCCATGAGGCATGGTTCGCACGTGTCAAGTGAATCAAAGTCAAGTGACTCCAAAAGTTCATCAGCATGGAGTTTCTTCATGCGCTTTACACCAATATGACCTAAGCGGCAGTGCCACAAAAATATGGCGCTATCATTGTTAACTCTAACTCTTTTGGTCTCAATGTTATGTATATGCGTATCGCTATCAAGATTCAATATGAACAATCCTCTCACATTCGGTGCATGACAATAAAAGATGTTACTCATAGAAATAGAACAGCCGTTATTCTCTGACTTAAAAGAGTAACCGTCTCGCAATAAACAAGATCCAGATATAATGTTCATGCTCAACGCAGGCACTAAATAACAATGATTTAAGTTCATCACTAATCCTGACGGTAACTGAAGTGACACTGTGCCGACGGCGATTGCATCAACCTTGGAACCATTTCCTACGCGCATCGTCACTTCATCTTTCGCCAGCCTTCGTCTATTCCGCAGTTCCTGTTTCGAGTTGCAAATATGAGCAACAGAACCGGTATCGAATACCCAGGCACTACTACGAGAGCTGGTTAAGTACACATCAATAACATGTATATCAAATATACCTGATTTTTCTTTGGCCGCCTTCTTATCTGCCAGATACTTGGGGCAATTGCGCTTCCAGTGACCCATACCCTTGCAATAGTAACACTCCGTTTCAGGCTTAGGTCCAGCTTTGGGTTTCTTCGTCGGATTGGCAACAGGCTTGCCGCTCTTCTTCGAATTTCCCTTCTTGCCTTTGCCGTTTCTCTTGAAACTAGTGGTCTTATTCACCATCAACACTTGATGCTCTTTACGGAGTTCAGACTCTGCGACTTTCAGCATCGCAAATAACTCGCCGGGAGACTTGTTCATCCCTTGCATGTTGTAGTTCAACACAAAGCCTTTATAGCTTGGCGGCAGTGATTGAAGGATTCTGTTAGTGATAGCTTCTTGCGGGAGTTCAATCCCCAGCTCAGCTAGACGGTTTGAGTACCCACACATTTTGAGCACATGTTCACTAACAGATGAGTTTTCCTCCATCTTGCAAGCATAGAATTTATCGGAGGTCTCATACCTCTCGATCCGGGCGTTCTTCTGAAAGATAAACTTCAACTCCTGGAACATCTCAAATGCTCCATGACGCTCAAAGCGACGTTGAAGTCCCGATTCTAAGCCATACAAGACTGCACATTGAACTATTGAGTAGTCCTCCTTACGTGCTAACCAAGCGTTCTTAACATCCTGATCAGCCGTAGCGGGTGGTTCATCTCCTAACGCAGCATTAAGGACATAATCCTTCTTCCCAGCTTGTAATATTAGCTTAAGATTACGAGCCCAGTCTACAAAGTTGCTTCCATCATCTTTCAACTTAGCTTTCTCTAGGAACGTATTAAAATTCAGGATGACTGTTGCGTGAGCGATGATCTACAACACAAATATATTCAAAGTGGACTTAGACTATGTTCAAGATAATTAGAGTTTAACTTAATCAAATTATTCGCTAAACTCCCACTCAAAAAGTACATCTCTCTAGTCATTTGAGTGGTTCATGATCCACTTACACTAGCTCAAGTCCGATCATCACGTGAGTTGAGTATAGTTTCAGTGGTAAGCATCCCTATGCTAATCATATCATCTATATGATTCATGATCGACCTTTCGGTCTCATGTGTTCCGAGGCCATGTCTGCACATGCTAGGCTCGTCAAGCTTAACCCGAGTGTTCCGCGTGCGCAACTGTTTTGCACCCGTTGTATGTGAAAGTTGAGTCTATCACACCCGATCATCACGTGGTGTCTCGAAATGACGAACTGTAGCAACGGTGCACAGTCGGGGAGAACACAATTTCGTCTTGAAATTTTAGTGAGAGATCACCTCATAATGCTACCGTCTTTCTAAGCAAAATAAGGTGCATAAAAGGATTAACATCACATGCAATTCATAAGTGACATGATATGGCCATCATCACGTGCTTCTTGATCTTCATCACCAAAGCACCGGCACGATCTTCTTGTCACCGGCGCCACGCCATGATCTCCATCAACGTGTTGCCATCGGGGTTGTCGTGCTACTCATGCTATTACTACTAAAGCTACATCCTAGCAAAATAGTAAACGCATCTGCAAGCACAAACGTTAGTATAAAGACAACCCTATGGCTCCTGCCGGTTGCCGTACCATCGACGTGCAAGTCGATATTTCTATTACAACATGATCATCTCATACATCCAATATATCACATCACATCGTTGGCCATATCACATCACAAGCATACCCTGCAAAAACAAGTTAGACGTCCTCTAATTTTGTTGTTGCATGTTTTACGTGGTGACCAAGGGTATCTAGTAGGATCGCATCTTACTTACGCAAACACCACAACGGAGATATATGAGTTGCTATTTAACCTCATCCAAGGACCTCCTCGGTCAAATCCGATTCAACTAAAGTTGGAGAAACCGACACTTGCCAGTCATCTTTGAGCAACGGAGTTACTCGTAACGATGAAACCAGTCTCTCGTAAGCGTACGAGTAATGTCGGTCCAAGCCGCTTCAATCCAACAATACCGTGGAATCAAGAAAAGACTAAGGAGGGCAGCAAAACGCACATCACCGCCCACAAAAACTTTTGTGTTCTACTCGAGAAGACATCTACGCATGAACCTAGCTCTGATACCACTGTCGGGGAACGTCGCATGGGAAATAAAAATTTTCCTACGCGCACGAAGACCTATCATGGTGATGTCCATGTACGAGAGGGGATGAGTGATCTACGTACCCTTGTAGATCGTACAGCAGAAGCGTTAGTGAACGCGGTTGATGTAGTGGAACGTCCTCACGTCCCTCGATCCGCCCCGCGAACAATCCCGCGATCAGTCCCACGATCTAGTACCGAACGGACGGCACCTCCGCGTTCAGCACACGTACAGCTCGACGATGATCTCGGCCTTCTTGATCCAGCAAGAGAGACGGAGAGGTATAAGAGTTCTCCGGCAGCGTGACGGCGCTCCGGAGGTTGGTGATGACCTTGTCTCAGCAGGGCTCCGCCCGAGCTCCGCAGAAACGCGATCTAGAGGAAAAACCGTGGAGGTATGTGGTCGGGCTGCCGTGGAAAAGTCGTCTCAAATCAGCCCCAATACCTCCGTATATATAGGTGGCAGGGAGGGGACCTTGCCTTGGGGCTCAAGGAGCCCCAAGGGGGTCGGCCGAGTCCAAGGGGGGAAGGCTCCCCCCAAACCGAGTTGGACTTGGTTTGGTGGGTCGGAGTCCTTCCATTCCTTCCCACCTCCCTTTTTTTTTCTTTCTCTTTGATTTTTCTTTGTATGGCGCATAGGGACCTTTTGGGCTGTCCCACCAGCCCACTAAGGGCTGGTGCGCCACCCTTATGGCCTATGGGCTTCCCCGGGGTGGGTTGCCCCCCCGGTGAACTCCTGGAACCCATTCGTCATTCCCGGTACATTCCCGGTAACTCCGAAAACATTCCGGTAATCAAATGAGGTCATCCTATATATCAATCTTCATTTCTGGACTATTCCGGAAACCCTCGTGACGTCCGTGATCTCATCCGGGACTCCGAACAACATTCGGTAACCAACCATATAACTCAAATACGCATAAAACAACGTCGAACCTTAAGTGTGCAGACCCAGCGGGTTCGAGAACTATGTAGACATGACCCGAGAGACTCCTCGGTCAATATCCAATAGCGGGACCTGGATGCCCATATTGGATCCTACATATTCTACGAAGATCTTATCGTTTGAACCTCAGTGCCAAGGATTCATATAATCCCGTATGTTATTCCCTTTGTCCTTCGGTATGTTACTTGCCCGAGATTCGATCGTCAGTATCCGTATACCTATTTCAATCTCGTTTACCGGCAAGTCTCTTTACTCGTTCCGTAATACAAGATCCCGCAACTTACACTAAGTTACATTGCTTGCAAGGCTTGTGTGTGATGTTGTATTACCGAGTGGGCCCCGAGATACCTCTCCGTCACACGGAGTGACAAATCCCAGTCTTGATCCATACTAACTCAACTAACACCTTTGGAGATACATGTAGAGCATCTTTATAGTCACCCAGTTATGTTGCGACGTTTGATACACACAAAGCATTCCTCCGGTGTCAGTGAGTTATATGATCTCATGGTCATAGGAATAAATACTTGACACGCAGAAAACAGTAGCAACAAAATGACACGATCAACATGCTATGTCTATTAGTTTGGGTCTAGTCCATCACGTGATTCTCCTAATGACGTGATCCAGTTATCAAGAAACAACACCTTGTTCATAATCAGAAGACACCGACTATCTTTGATCAACTGGCTAGCCAACTAGAGGCTTGCTAGGGACGGTGTTTTGTCTATGTATCCACACATGTAAAGGACTCTTCATTCAATACAATTATAGCATGGATAATAAACGATTATCTTGATACAGGAATTATAATAATAACTATATTTATTATTGCCTCTAGGGCATAATTCCAACAGAAGGGTTGGTGATGACGATGGCTTCCATTTGTTGTGTTTATAATTGAAACATTCAAACCCGACGACAAATTCGAGGATGTCAAGAGAGAGATCACTATTTAGCATGGGTCACTTTCATACTATCGAATCTTCCTTGAACAATTCTCATCTCTCGTGTATATGGTGGGCACTCCCTTATTGATATTTAGACTGTCGGTGAAGGTCGCCTCCTCTCCTTCCCCATGTGCATTACCAAAAGGTCTAGCACAGGGAAAAGAAGGAAAAGCAGCCCCCATGTCAACAGTCATGATCCTTCCCTCAAGAACATATCTCTACACTAGTACTAATAATATTGATGTATATATGGTCGACACTCCCTCATTAATATTTCGACCATCGGTGATGGTCACTCCACCTCCTTCCCCTAGTACATTACCAAGGTCTAGCACAAGTATCAGAAGGATAAGCGACTTTCACAATAATAATCAGGAATCTTCCTTCAAGAACATCAATCTATCACACACGGAGCTCTATCACAATGAAAGTCAACCCTAAGCACCAATCAATATTACATATATCGAATGATGACATAAAACAATTAATTTACGAGTACAAAACTTCATCGTCCATGGAAATTTCCTCATGACCTTTGCTTAATAGAGGACATATTGAGTGCCTGAAATTTGCCGGAATGTATCACAATGACCAAAAATATTGTAACTAATAGTAGGAAACCATGATGCAAAATGGACATATCATTGTAGTACTAATAAATTGCTGCAAGGAAGTGACCGTCACGTGTGGTTGAATTGATAACTCATCTACTAAGGCTTATAAACATGCTTTGCCTCCTCTCGTGTCGACTCAATAAAATTTGGGACAAATACTATCCTCAAAGACTATTGTGATTGTTGGGGAACGTTGCATGAGAAACAAAAAAAATTCCTACGCACACGAAGACCTATCATGGTGATGTCCATCTACGAGAGGAGATTAGATCTACGTACCCTTGTAGATCGCTAAGAGGGAAGCGTTAAGAAACGCGGTTGATGTAGTGGTACAGCTTCGTGATTCAAATCACCGTCGTCCCATGATCCGTCCCACGACCCGTTCCGATCTAGCGCCGAACGGACGGCACCTCCGCGTTCCGCACACGTACAGCTCGATGACGATCTTGGCATTTTTGATCCAGCAAGAGAGATGGAGAAGTAGATGAGTTCTCC
Organism: Hordeum vulgare subsp. vulgare; assembly: GCF_904849725.1. Lineage (NCBI taxonomy): Eukaryota > Viridiplantae > Streptophyta > Magnoliopsida > Poales > Poaceae > Hordeum > Hordeum vulgare. Next base: position 615,753,766 of record NC_058519.1, on the reverse strand, counting down.
AATATCGTGACGTAGCTCCGGTGGTGGTGACGATCTACTATTGTAGGGCTCCGCCCAAGCTCCGCAGAAATCCGATCTAGAGGCAAAACTATGTGGAATAGGTTTGAGTTGCACGTGGCAAAGTTGTCTCTCAAAAACCCTAAAACCACCAGTATATATAGGAGGAGCGAGGGGCTAGCCTTGGGGCTCAAGGGCCCCAAGGGTGCGCCGGCTGAAGAGAGAGGAGGACTCCTTCTCCAATTCGGTTTGGGGAAGGAGGAGTCCTCCTCTTCCTTCCCATCTCCCTCTTTCCTTTTTTCCTTTCCTTTGGTTTTTTTCACTTGTGGCGCCATAGCCCTCTTGGGCTGGCTCCACCAGCCCACTAAGGGATGGTGCGCCACCCTAGGGTTACTGGGCTCACTCCCGGGTGGGTGGGGCCCTCCCAGTGAAAACGTGGAACCCATTCCTCACTCCTGGTACAATGCCGGAAATGCCCGAAACTTTCCGGTGACCAAATGAAACCATCCTATATATCAATCTTCGATTCCGGACCATTCCGGAAAACCTCGTGACGTCCGTGATCTCATCCGGGACTCCGAACAACATTCTGTAACCACACGTATAACTGAACTATACTAAAACATCATGAAACCTTAAGTGTGTAGACCCTGCGGGTTCGAGAACTATGCAAACATGACCCGAGACACTTCTCGGTCAATATCCAATAGCGGGACCTGGATGCCCATATTGAATCCTACATATTCTCCAAAGATCTTATCGGTTGAACCTCAGTGCCAAGGATTCATATAATCCCGTATGTCATTCCCTTTTTCCTTCGGTATGTTACTTGCCCGAGATTCGATCGTCGGTATCCGCATACCTATTTCAATCTCGTTACTGGCAAGTCTCTTTAATCATTCCATAATACAAGATCCCGTGACTTATACTTAGTCACATATTGCTTGCAAGGCTTGTTTCTGCTTTTGTATTACCGAGTGGGCCCTGAGATAGCTCTCCGTCACACGGAGTGACAAATCCCAGTCTTGATCCATACTAACTCAACGGATGTCGTGGGTATAAGTCTGACAGTAGATGTGTAGGGTACGAAAGGATGGGCAGAGCCTTAGCTATGGTGAGGTTGTATGAGTTCAGTCCCCTCTACGGTGGAGGTAAAAGCCCTACGTCTTAGTGCTCTTGGGAGCTTTAGTGTCGAGTGGAATATAGGATTACCGTAAAAGCCAACCCGTGCACCAGTGGGGAAGGGCGGCTTATATAGAGTGCGCTGCCCTCCACAACGGCCCGATGGACAGGGGTGGAATAGTGGTGAATAAATGCATACGTTACAGGTAACGTATGCCTTAACTGCTAATAATGGTGTATGAAAACGTATGAACGTTGCCCTCCTGGGAGGTTACGATGTACAGAGTGGAATTCAGTCGGTACGATAAATATGCTCCGAATGCTCGTCACCGACCGGATGATGGGGGGGGGGTCCTTAGTTCAGTCGGAAGTGTCTAAGTACCTTGCCCTCTATGAAGGGTAGTCCTGGGTTAGGACCTATAGGGCGGGCCTATGACCCTACCGTGGGACTGTAACCCCATCATTAGTCCCCGAATGGATCAGGGTTGGAATGACGAAGTGGTGCCTGGAGTACGGATCCGACTGGTATGGATGTGACTTTGGCGTTGTTTGCCTCGATCCATTTTATCCTTTCGACCAGTGATCCGAGTGAATATACCAGTGAAACGAACCGTCAGGGACCGAGTGCTTCCGCGGAATCTTTCGATGTGACCGGTCAAACTGACAGCGGCGGATTTTCTAGGATCCTCAATTTTCGGTTGCCCCGTGCTCAGCGGGGATGTCGACATCGCCATCGAGTAGTTTCTGCCGCCTCTACTACCACGCCGTTATCTTCTCCACTAACATCGCAGCAGCCGGTCGGGGGATAAGATTTCGGGGCCACCTGTTAGTGACCCAGTCGGAACCTTATTTAAGCCTCTCAGGCGGGGGTTTCTTGTTGCGCTGCCCTTGTTACTCGCACTCGCCTTGCTTCTCCCGTAGCTCCCTGCGCGTTCCAAGCCTCCTCCTTCCTCTCCTCCTCTGCGGATCTGCTGCCTTCACCATGATGAAGGGGCAGACGAGCAAGATCGAGTCGCAGAAGAAGAAGAAGAAGGCGGCGGCGCCTGCTCAGCGGCGATAGCGGGCACTGCCGGCGGGTTGGATCCAGGGGGATTTCCTCCCCTCCACGGTGACGGCGGATGACTTTCTCGAGCTGGTGGAGCAAGGCATGCTTGCCAACAAGTCGTGGAGGCTTCCGGCGGAGGGCGAGACGGAGCCGACGCCGCAGGAGGGAGAGCGCGTCTTGCTGGTCATCCACGTGTACAGGGGCTTCTCCTTGCCTCCCCACCCCTTCTTCAGAGGTATTATGAATCACTTCGGGGCGCAACTCCATCATTTTCCTCCAAACGCGATAGCCCATCTCGCCGCATTCGTCACCCTTTGCGAGTGCTTTATTGGATGCCCCCCCATTGGGGGCTCTTTAAGTACATCTTCTCCGCTCGGTCCCAGACTGTCAAAAAACTTAGCCAGTCGGACGATAAAACCCATCTCCTCCAGCTCTGTGTGGGCTTAGGCTTCCAGAAGAAAACGAAGAGTAGCTACTCCCTCTCCAGTTGTCCGAGTCAGTTAGGAACTGGCAGTCGACCTGGTTCTACTACCAGGACATAGCTTGTCCGAATGCCGCGACTGGGCTGCCACCCTTTAGCCTGGACCGTCCGGCCCCTCCCAGGCAGGTTGCGCTCTCAAAGGTGGAAAAGATCCAGATCCAACCTCTGGTCGACGCGCTGATAGTTGTCGTCCGCAAGGGAGTCACCGGCACAGATTTGCTGGAGACCTTTCTGGGTCGGCGCATCCAGCCGCTGCAAGCCCGACACCGCGCCATGTGGCACTACTCAGGGCCTGAGGATTCCACTCGGACTCATCCGGAATGCGTGACCGGGGAGGTTGTGACAGCGTGGGTCCGCGACATCACAGGCGCATGCGACAACCCCAGAGGAGCCCGGCGGGTGAAGCCCTTCCGCGCCGATAATCCTCCTCCGAATGAGGTGAGCACCTCTTGTCGAGTGCTTTCAATCTTCTTAGACTTATCGCTTTTCTTGTACCACCGCCTGACATCTGGCGTTGTCGACTGTATTTTGTGTAGGAGTGGACCAACTGGCATTCTCCCATCTTGAACGGGAATCCAGCTGAGGAAGAGGAGGGCAACCAGGAGGGCAGCGTGGACAGCGTCGAGTACGTCTCCGACAGCGGGGAGACGGAGGAGGAGACTGAAGAGGAGGAGGGGGAGGTTGGGGAGCAGATCTCGCCACCTCCACCATCAGAGCCTCGAACTAAGCGCCGTCACGAACCCGCGGCTCCGCCGGCTCCTCTAGCGGCCCCGAGTGCTCCGCCAGCCTCTCTCGTGGCTCCGAGTGCTCGGAGCGTGAAGAGGACTAGGGATGCTGCTGCCGAGCCCACGGACCAGCCGTCCAAGGTGGCCAAACCTAGCGGGCCCAAGCCTCGGAAAGCTCTGCCTCGGATGAGGATCACCGTTCCAGTCGCCTCAGCGTAAGTGTCTTGTTCTCCCATCTTCTTTCAGTATTTGATTGAACTCATGCTTACCGGTCGAGTGGATTTTACTCGACAGAGCTGCTACCTCCGCCACCTCTCTGTCGTGCCAGGATGATGATCTCATGGATACAGATAACGCTGCCACATCCCAGCAAGGTACGCTGTGACGACTCCGAGAGTCTATATTATTGTTTCGCCGAGTGCTGTCTTTAATCTTGCCCTTTTTCTGTAATCTCGTGTTGTTCAGTCGGGCTTCCTTTGGAGGTGATTCATCTGGAGGGGGACGACCAAAGGGGGTCAGGGCCAACTTTGGCGCTTGTCCTTGAGGTTGTTCCATCTGTTGCTACTCCCACCATGGACGCGCCGCCGACCGGGACGATGCCGTCGACTGAGGCGGTGCCCCTCACGGTGGAACCGACTGGAGCGGGACTTGGGATGCCCAAGGAGTCTTCTGTCGTGCCAGGTCCGTCGACCGTCCAGTACGACGCCCGACACCTCCCGGAAGACCAAGTGGGAGCCGCTAAGGAGGCCATGGTGCAGGTGGAGTTGATGGTGGGTGATGCCAAGGGAGCGTACGACTCCATCACGTCTTTGTACAAGATAAGCTTGGAGCTCCGGGACGATATCCGAGTAAGTGCGCTAGTAAGTGTTTACTTTCCTCTTGTAACCCAGTGGGGGTTTAAGTGATATACTCGGATACAGTAGGATTATTTTGCAGTGGGTTCACTGAGAGTGAACCCAGTGGGTGTAGTCCCCGAGACTTCTGTCGAGTGCTTGCAGCGGCAGTTGTCTTTATATGTATTTCCCGTTATCTGAGCAGATCAGAGCTGGTCTGCCCGAATATTACCAGTGCGGGCACTCAGAGTGCATCCACTGGATGTAGTCCCCGAGAGTAGTGTTACTCAGGTCGGGTAATAGCATTCTCGTAGATTTGTCTGTTTGTCATGGAGCTCAATAGGGCCAACCTGTTCGAGCTTCATGCCAGTGGGGTCACTCTTAGTGAACCCACCGGGTGTAGTCCCCGAGACCGCTGCCGAGTGCTTGCATCGGCAGGGGTCTGAAGAACTTTGATTGTTTTGTTTGTTTTCCTTGTTGAATGTGTCTGATATTTCCTTTGTGCTGATTTGGCAGAAGACTTGCGAAATGGGATCCGCGTACAATGCTAAGAAGGCTGAAAAGATTCAGCTTGCTGCGGAATTGGAGGCGGCTGTGAATGACTTGGCTGGTGTGAAGGGGGCTCTTGCTGACCGAGAGAAGTCTTTGGAGGAGTCCCGGGAGACCAACAAGGCATTGGTGGCCGAAATTGAGAAAATGGGCAAGCAAAGAACTGAACTGATGGGTCACATGAAGGTGATGAATAGTCGGTGCATTTCACAGGAGAAGTACGTCAGCGACTGGGCAAGGAAGATGATTGCACTTCTCGGTGGTAAGCTTTTTGCCGAGTGCTTCTTGACTTTGTAGTTCATTCCGCGCTTACTTTTTGCTTGTCTTTTCTTTGCAGATTTTTGTCTGGACGCTGAGGCTGAAGCAGCTGACATTGAGCGGTCGGTTGTTCCGAACGTACCACTCGGCGACGAAGCCAATCGGGACTTGCTCCGAGCGCATATTCGCCTTGGCAGAGTGGGACCTTTCATTGGCCGGCTAAGAGAAGTCATCGGCCGGATTGGCAAGGAGCTGTGGCCCGAAGACGATTCCCGGTGGGAAATAGAAGGGTTGATGACTCGGCTAAAGGACGCCCCGAACAGAGTGCAGGCATGGAAGAAGTCTGCCGCTCGTTGTGGTGCGGACGTGGCGCTATCGCTGGTCCGAGTGCACTGCAAGGAAGCTCGCGAAGAAAAGCTGAAGGCGTTGCAGGTCGCCAACACCAAGAAGCTTCGATTGGAAGATTTCATGGAGACCTCCCTGGAGACAGCCACTCGTATCGCGGATGGGATCGACCTTGAGACCTTTGTGGAGCCTGCCAGTCCCGGTGCCAGTCCTGATGATGCTTGAGAAACTTTACCTCGGTATGCCGAGTGGTATCTGTATCAAACTTGGGACACTGCTGTTGGCCGTCACATTCGTGGTTCGGTGTGGATAAGCTTGATCCACACCGAGCCGACTATCGTAGATCCAACTTTGAATTCGAATCGAATATTTTTCTCTTCTTTCGCCAAGTTTTTTTTGACACGATTTTGGCTCGTGGTTTTTGTTTGGCGTTTCTTGGTGAAGCCAATGGCAAACATGCGGAGCATGATTGTCAGTTGTCTTCACATCCACATGAGCCTCAATGAGGGTCTGCTAAGCCTCCGAGTGGATCTCGAGGATACACTCGAAGGAAGCTTTTTACTTAGGCGATTCTGGATCGCAGCTAAGTCCCCGAGTGCGGCATCTCGTGCGCACTCGGAGTGAGTTGATACTCATGTAGTTGTCAGTTGTCTTCACATCCACATGAGCCTCAATGAGGGGCTGCTAAGTCTCCGAGTGGATCTTGAGGATACACTCGAAGGAAGCTTTTTACTTAGGCGATTCTGGATCGCAGCTAAGTCCCTGAGTGCGGCTTTTCGTACGCACTCGGAGCGAGTTTTGTACTTAGGCGATTCTGGGTCGCAGCTAAGTCCCCGAGTGCGGCTTTTGGTGCGCACTCGGAGCGAGTTTGTACTTAGGCGATTCTGGGTCGCAGCTAAGTCCCCGAGTGCGGCTTTTGGTGCGCACTCGGAGCGAGTTTTTTACTTAGGCGACTCTGGGTCGCAGCTAAGTCCCCGAGTGCGGCTTTTGGTGCGCACTCGGAGCGAGTTTGTACTTAGGCGATTCTGGGTCGCAGCTAAGTCCCCGAGTGCGACTTTTAATGCACACTCGGATAGAGTTTTTTACTTAGACGACTCTGGGTCGCAGCTAAGTCCCCGAGTGCGGCTGTTAGTGCACACTCGGAGAGAGTTTTTTACTTAGGCGACTCTGGGTCGCAGCTAAGTCACGGAGTGCGGCTGTTAGCGCACACTCGGAGAGAGTTTTTTCAGACCGGAGTCTGCAAACGCGGAAGAATTTTGGACCTGCAAAAAATCAGTCTGCTTTGTATTAGTTCAATGATACTTGTTCTTTACATTGCCTCCGTCGGCGGTCACGTGTAGAAGCGCTTCAGGAGATCTCCGTTCCATGCTCGCGGCTCGTCTGTTTCCCTGTCGAGGTTGTAGAGTCGATATGCTCCGTTGTTCAGCACCTTAGAGATGATGAAGGGTCCTTCCCAGGCAGGAGCCAACTTGTGAGGCGTCTGCTGGTCCACTCGGAGCACCAGGTCGCCTGCTTGGAATATGCGACTCCTGACGTGCCGCACGTGAAATCGCCGCAGGTCTTGTTGATAAATTGTTGAGCGAGTCGGTGCCATCTCACGCTCTTCTTCTAGTAGATCAACTCCGTCTTGCCTGGCTTGCTCTGCTTCGGCTTCGGAGAAGAGTTCGACTCGTGGAGAGTTGTGAAGCAAGTCACTCGGAAGGACCGCCTCTGCTCCATAAATGAGGAAGAACAGGGATCGCCGTGTAGATCTATTCGGAGTTGTGCGGAGGCCCCACAACACCGAAGGCAGCTCGGTGACCCATGCGCCGGCGGCATGTCCAACTTCTCGCAGGAGTCGAGGCTTCAATCCTTGAAGAATAAGTCCATTCGCCCGCTGTGCTTACCCGTTTGTTTGGGGATGCGCCACAGATGCAAAATCCACTCGGATACCTTGGCCTGTGCAAAAACCCTTGAATCTGTCCGAGTCAAAGTTTGTGCCATTGTCGGTGATTATGCTGTGCGGGACTCCGAATCTGGCGATGATGTCTCTGAGAAACTTGATGGCCGTAAGGGCGTCGAGCTTCTTGATGGGCTTGGCTTCGATCCACTTGGTGAACTTGTCGACTGCTACCAACAAATGTGTGAATCCCCCTTGGCCTGTTCTGAATGGACCGACTGTATCCAATCCCCACACGGCGAACGGACAAACAAGAGGGATTGTCTTCAGTGCAAACGTTGGCTTGTTGGACTTGTTCGAATAGAACTGACAGCCTTCGCATCATTCGACCATATCCTTTTCCATTTCATTCGCCTGCAACCAGAAGAAGCTAGCTCTGAATGCTTTGGCGACGATTGCTCTTGAGGAGGCATGATGGCCGCAGGTTCCCGAGTGGATTTCTTCCAGGATTAACGGTCCCTCCTCAGGGGAGATGCATCGCTGAAGGACGCGTGAAACACTTTCCTTGTACAACTGGCCATCAATGACGGTGAAGGACTTCGACCTGCAGACGATCTACCTCGCTTGGACTTCGTCTTCTGGTAATTCTTGCCTCAGGATGTACGCAATGAACGACACAGTCCAATCGGGGATGATAGCAAGAATCTCCATGATCAAATCAACCACAGCGGGGACCTCGACTTCAGTCAGATCTGTTGAACTCTTCGGTTGTACCGGTTCCTCTGTAAAAGGATCTTCTTTCACCGAAGGGAGATGTAGGTGCTCGAGGCAGACATCACTCGGGACTGGTCTCGAAGTGGATCCGAGTTTTGCCAACTCATCAGCTGCTTGGTTCTTCAGCCGCGGAACATGGTGAAGTTCCAGACCTTCAAACTTCTTCTCGAGCTTCCTTACTGCGTTGCAGTATGCAGTCATGGTGGGGTTCCTGACATCCCACTCCTTCATCACTTGATTAACCACCAAATCTGAATCGCCATAGACCATCAGGCGACGGACGCCAAGTGTGATGGCCATGCGCAATCCGTAAAGGAGAGCTTCATACTCTGCCTCATTGTTGGACGAATCGAAATGTATCTGCAACACATACTTAAGCTTATCACCTTTTGGCGATATGATCACTATGCCAGCGCCGAAGCCATTCAACATCTTGTACCCATCGAAGAACATAGTCCAATGAGCTGAGTAGATGTGAGTCGGTTGCTATTGTTCTACCCATTCTACTATGAAGTCAGCCAGAGCTTGAGACTTTATAGCGTTCTTGGCTTCAAACTTGATGTCGCAGTATAACATATCCATAGCCCACTTCACCACTCGGCCTGATGCGTCTCGATTGTGGAGGATTTCCGACAACGGAGCATCAGAAACGACACACACCGAGTGGTCTTGGAAATAATGAGCCACCTTCTTTGCAGTCATGTAGATCCCATAAATAAGCTTTTGATAATGGGGATACCTCTGCTTGGAAGGAGTCAGGACTTCGGAGACATAATATACTGGCTGTTGAACCTTGTATGCTTTGCCTTCTTCTTCGTGTTCGACTGTGAGAACAGTGCTGACGACTTGATTTGTAGCCGCGATGTACAGAAGAAGGGGTTCTTTACTGAGCGGGGCAGTAAGAACCGGCTGGGTGGAAAGCAGGGCTTTGAGGTCGTCGAATGCAATTTGGGCTTCGTCTGTCCACTCGAAAGTATCTGATTTCTTCATGAGTCGGTACAGAGGTAACGCCTTCTCGCCGAGTCGAGCGATAAACCTGCTCAAAGCTGCTAGGCAACCTGTGAGCCTTTGAACATCATGTATTCTGACCGGCCGCTCCATTCAGACGATGGTCCCGATCTTTTTGGGGTTGACACCGATCCCTCGTTCGGAAACGAAGAAACCGAGTAACTTTCCGCTGGGAACACCGAATGAACACTTGGTAGGGTTGAGCTTGATATCGTACCTACGAAGGTTGGCGAATGTTTCTGCCAAGTCAGTTAGCAGGTCGGAACCTTCGTGTGACTTGACTACGATATCATCCATATATGCCTCCACATTTCGACCGATCTGGTCAAGGAGGCATTTTTGGATCATGCGCATGAAAGTTGCTCCTGCATTCTTCAAACCGAATGGCATAGTGATGTAGCAGAAACACCCGAATGGGGTGATGAAGGCTGTTTTTAATTCATCCGGACCATACAGACGGATCTGATGATAGCCCGAATAGGCATCAAGGAATGATAAACGCTCGCAGCCCGCAGTCGAGTCAACAATTTGATCAATGCGGGGAGCGGGAAATGATCTTTCTGGCAGACCTTATTGAGATGTTTGAAGTCGATGCACATACGGAGAGACTTGTCCTTCTTGGGCACCATGACAACATTGGCGAGCCACTCGGAGTGGTGTACCTCGCGAATGAAGTTGGCTGCCAAAAGTTTAGCCACCTCCTCTCCGATTGCCTTCCTTTTGTGCGCGGCGGACCGACGCACGCGTTCTCGGACGTGCCGAGCAGCAGGATCCACATGCAGTCGGTGCTCAGCCAACTCCCTGGGTACACCTCGCATGTCAGCGGGCTTCCATACGAAAATGTCCCAGTTCTCACGGAGGAATTGGATGAGCTCGGCTTCCTATTTTGGATCGAGGGTGGTGGAGATGTTCGTCGGGGCGGCGGTGTCGTCCGTCGGGTGGATGCTGACTTTCTTCGTGTCGCCCGCCGACTGGAATGCGGACTCCGAAGCTGGCTTCTTCAAACACATCAAGTCAGCGGGGTCGGCTGTCTTCTTGCACTCATCCAGCTCGAGGATAGCCATCTGCTGATCGGCGATCCACAACCCCTGTTGCAGACACTCTTCGGCCCACTGCCGATTGCGTGTGATCGTGATCACACCTTTGGGACCCGGCATCTTCAGCTTCAAATACACGTAACATGGACGGGCCATGAAACGTGCATACGCCGGACGGCCCAGAATTGCATGGTATGCACTCTGGAAGTCCACCACCTCGAATGTGAGCTTTTCCTTGCGGAAGTTCTTGTCGGAGCCGAAAACGACATCCAACGCGATCTGGCCGAGTGACTTGGCCTTTCGTCCTGGGATGACTCAGTGGAACTGCATGCTGCTCTCGCTAAGTTTAGACATCGGAATGCCCATCCCCTTGAGAGTGTCAGCATACATGATGTTCAAGCCGCTGCCGCCGTCCATGAGGACTTTGTGCAGTCGGACTCCTTCCACCACCGGGTCGACGACCAGAGCCTGCCTCCCTTGGGTGGGCACATGTGCTGGATGGTCCGACTGGTCAAAGGTGATCGCAGGCTGAGACCATTTGAGGAACGTGGGGTTGGTTGGTGTTGCCATGTTCACCTCCCTGTTCACCAGCTTCAGTCGACTCTTGCTTTCCATGTCAGCAAAATCATCAATGTTGCATGGACTCGGGGGAACGGATCCTCCTTTTCCTCATCATCTTGCTCGTTGTCCTTTTCACTCGGCTGCCCTTCGCCGAACCCTTGGATCAGGAGGCGACATTGCCGAGTGGTGTGCTTCGAGAATATGGCATTGCCTTCTTCATCCATCTTCATGTGGATTGGACATGGCTGATCCAAGATGGAGTTCCCGAACTGCTTTTTCTTGGGGGTGTATTAAGCTTTCCCCTTGCCCTTGAACTTGGCATTTGTAACGGCAGCTACCTCTGCCTGCGGAGTGGACGGAGCTTTCTGCTTTTGCTTCCGATTGCTGTTCCCATCTCCGTCGGCGACTGCCTTGTGCTTGCCGCTATGTATGCGGTCCTCTTCTTCGCCATTTGCATAGCGTGCGGCTATCTCCATCATCTTGCTCATGGAGATGTCGCCTGTCCGACTGAACTTTAGGTACAGATCTCTGTACCGCACACCTGCCTTGAAGGCGCAGACTGCTTGGTGCTCTGTGACGTTCTCCACCGTGTGGTAGAGGATCGTCCAGCGCTGAATGAAATCGCGCAGGGGCTCATTCTGCTTCTGGACACAGTGCTGGAGCTCCACGAGACCAGCAGGGTGTTTGCACGTGCCCTCGAAGGTCCTGATGAACACTCGGGACATATCTGCCTAGCTGTAGATGCTTGATGGAGCCAACTGGTTCAGCCACACTCGTGCCGAGCCGTCGAGCATCAGGGGGAGATGTTTCATGGCGACATGGTCATCTCCGCCACCGATCTGGACTGCCACTCGGTAGTCGTCCAACCACGTTTCTGGCTTGGATTCTCCTGTGAACTTGCTGATCCCCGTCGCCAATCGGAAGTTGGGAGGGATGTCAGCCAAACGGATGGCCCGACTGAAGCACTCGGGGCCAGAGACGATGGTCCTACTTCCACTCGGACGGTCTCTATCATGACCATGACGGTGGGCTCGACTCCTGTCGACCTTCCTCTGGGCGATGTACCCTCTTTCGTCGGGCCTTGGATCATACGTGTCACCGACTGAACGCCGATCATCGTGATGTCGGGGCCCGTAAGGCCCACCCCGCGGAGGGGTGCATGAACGGCGACGATCTTCAGGATTCATGGAACGGCTGCCCCCTCTGCGTCGCTGATGAGAGTCGGGGCTGAAAACCGACCGATGTGTGTTCGCGTGAACAGAACCGTTGTGGATCCTGTTGTGCGACTGGGAGACCGCCGAATTCTGCTACTGTGCCGTGTGCAACAGGGCACAGATCTGCTCGATCCCTCTACCAGCCTCTGAACCAGTCGGTTGGAGGGAATCGACTATCTTGTCGGCGGCAGCCAGTTTGAGGACGGGTGTGCGGAACACCTCGACGCTGCTCTGACGAGTGCGTCGACTGGCAGAACGGTGGTGTTGACGGCGAGCGCCGGACGATTCGCCGACCTCATGCTCGTTCTGACCAGTCCGTTGGGGACTTTCATGGGAATTGGCCATGAGAACTTGGGCTGCAGGCCCGCGACCCACGTACTCAGAAGGTAACTCAGTCGGAACTGAGTCCAAGCACTGGGACGGCGGCGCGACCACAACCGACTCGAGGACCGCCACTTGAGAAGACGCGCTCTGTCGCACCTAGGCGTGTCGCACCCAACACTGAAGCCGCGGACGGCGGGACCGCTTGTTGCGGCGCGTGACGTGGGCGAAGATCGACACCGGGGCCGATTGCCGGAGAAGAAGGACGCCGCGGGCACCGGCACGGAAGTGCGTAGCCCCGCGACTGGGGAGCGCCTCGACGTCAAGAGACGCATCCCGAAGCCACGCCGAATCGTCGATGATGAAGGAGAGTGCGCCGAAGAGGATCTCACGACCCATGCATAAATCTCCGCCGGACGACATGATGAAAAAGGTGAAGTTGCAAACTCGCTGGAAGTCGCTTAGACGCCTGCCCCATGGTGGGCGCCAACTGTCGTGGGTATAAGTCTGACAGTAGGTGTGTAGGGTACGAAAGGATGGGCAGAGCCTTAGCTACGGCGAGGTTGTATGAGTTCAGGCCCCTCTACGGTGGAGGTAAAAGCCCTACGTCTTAGTGCTCTTGGGAGCTTTAGTGTCGAGCGGAATATAGGATTACCGTAAAAGCGAACCCCTGCACCAGTGGGGAAGGGCGGCTTATATAGAGTGCGCTGCCCTCCACAACGGCCGGATGGACAGGGGTGGAATAGTGGTGAATAAATGCATACGTTACAGGTAACGTATGCCTTCAATGCTAATAATGGTGTATGAAAACGTATGACCGTTGCCCTCCTGGGAGGTTATGATGTACAGAGTGGAATTCAGTCGGTACGATAAATATGCTCCGAATGCTCGTCACCGACTGGATGATGGGGGGTCCTTAGTTCAGTCGGAACTGTCTAAGGACCTTGCCCTCTATGAAGGGTAGTCCTGGGGTAGGACCTATAGGGCGGGCCTATGACCCTACCCTGGGACTATAACCCCATCAACGGACACCTTTGGACATACCTGTAGAGCACCTTTATGGTCACCCAGTTACGTTGCGACATTTGGTACACACAAGGTATTCCTCCGGTGCCAGTGAGTTATATGATCTTATGGTCATCGGAATAAATACTTGACACGCAGAAAACAATAGCAACAAAATGACACGATCACATGCTACGTTCATATTTTGGGTCTAGTCCATCACATGATTCTCCTAATGATGTGATCTAGTTATCAAGTGACAACACTTGCATATAGCGAGAAAACCTTGATTATCCTTGATCAACTGGCTAGCCAATTAGAGGCTTGCTAGGGACATTGGTTTGTCTATGTATCCACACATGTATCTATGTTTTCATTCAATACAATTATAGCATGGATAATAAACGATTATCTTGAAACAGGAAATATAATAATAACTGTTTTATCATTGACTCTAGGGCATATTTCCAAGAGTCTCCCACTTGCACTAGAGTCAATAATCTAGTCCTCAGATCGCCATGTGATTTACATTGTAATAAATCTAACACCCATACCGTTCTGGTGTTGATCATGTTTTGCCCGTGGAACAGGTTTAGTCAGCGGATCCGTTGTATTCAGATCCGTGTGCACTTTGCAAATATTTACGTCCTCTCCTTCGACGTAGTCGCGGATGAGGTTGAAGCATCGTTTGATGTGCCTGGTCTTCTTGTGAAACCTTGGTTCCTTTGCTAAAGCAATGGCACCAGTGTAGTCACATAACAGAGTTATTGGATTTAGTGCGCTCGACACAACTCCAAGATCCGTCATGAACTGCTTCATCCACACACCCTCCTTAGCTGCCTCCGAGGCTGCCATATACTCAGCTTCACATGTAGAATCTGCTACGACGCTTTGCTTGGAACTGCACCAGCTTACCGCACCCCCATTAAGAATAAATACGTATCCAATTTGAGACTTAGAGTCATCCGCATCAGTGTCAAATCTTGCGTCGACATAACCCTTTACGACGAGCTCTTCGTCACCTCCATAAACGAGAAACATTTCCTTAGCCCTTTTCAGGTACTTCAGAATATTCTTGACTGCCATCCAGTGATCCACTCGTGGATTACTTTGAAACCTGCCTGCCATACTTATGGCCAAGCTGACGTCTGGTCTAGTGCACAACATTGGATACATGATAGAACCTATGGCTGAAGCATAAGGGACAGAACTCATTTGTTCTCTATCTTCCGCAGTTGCTGTGCACTGAGTCTTACTCAATTTTATACCTTGTAACACTGGCAAGAACCCCTTCTTGGACTATTCCATTTTGAACTTCTTCAAAACTTTATCAAGGTACATGCTTTGTGAAAATCCTATCACGCATCTCGATCTACCCCTATAGATCTTAATGCCTAGAATGTAACACTACAGGAATTAGCTTCTTTGCCGTCTGCCATCACAGACGGCAAAGAGTATATCACGGACGGCAAAGAGAATATCACATACGGTAAAGAATCTCACTGTCGGCATAATTTTTGCGTCAGCCTACGACGACATTGTAGCTTCTTTGCCGTCTGTCTCACCGAAGCGGACAACAAAGAGCTTTGCTGTTAGCTTTTCATAGGAGCAGTCGGCAAAGTGGTCAAGACGGCAGCCGACATGCATTGCCTCCGTTAGGGGCTAACGGAGGCTTTGCCGTCTGCCCCCCTCTTCTTTGCCGTCTACCTCCCCCTCCTCCTCCCCCTCCTCTGTGTCGTCTGCCTCCCCCCTCTTCTTTGCCGTCTGCCTCCCCCCTCTTCCGTGCCGTCTGCCTCCCCCTCTTCTTTGCCGTCAGCCTCCCCCTCCTCCTCCCCCTCCTCTGTGCCCTCTTCTTTGCCGTATGCCCCCCTGGAAGCAGACGACAAAGATACTATATGGCAAGCTCCTACTGCCCAGGTTGCAGAGCTGGCCGCCATGTGGCACCTTTGCCGTTGGTCAGCTGATGGCAAAGGCCTTTGCCATCAGCTGGCAGAAGGCAAAGAGCCTATATTGTCACATTTTTGTTTATTTTTTCTATTTCACAGCACATATACATATAATTCATAGCACATATATGATAAATAGGTCACAACACATATATGATATACATATAAAGCTCATCAATGCCATTTGTTCATCAACGTACATCCCATATATCAAAAGAACCAACACATACAAAGTTTCATCCATATATACATACATATAGTTGCACATATATTGTTCATCCATATATACATATACATATAGTTTCACATTGTTCATCAACTCAAATAAAAACGGAAACTAAAGCACTCCAATGCCAGCTTCCATGCATGTAGTACATCCAATCTGCAAAATGGGAATAAGAAAGTCAGAAGAAGAAGAACAACAACATATATATGACAAATAAGCTAAATTGAAGAAGAAAGAGAAGAAGCAAGAAGAGAACAAGGAGAAGAAAAACAAGAAGGAGGAGGAGAAGAAGAAAAAATAAGAAGATAAGAAGAAGGAGAAGGAGGAGCAGAAGGAGGAGAGAAGAAGAAGGAGAAGAAGGAGGGCTCCTTCTCCTTCTTCTCCTCCTTCTCCTTCTTCTTCTCTTCTTCTCCTCCTCCTTCTTCTTCTTCTCCTTCTCCTTCTCCTTCCCTTCTTCTTCTCTTCTTCTCCTTCTTCTTCCTTCTTTTCATTTCTCCTCTTCTCCTCTTCTTGGAGCTAAATTAGCTAACTATGTCTTTTTGGAGCTAAATGGGCTAATTATGTCATTATATAGGAAAACAAGCTAAGTATATAATATTAATGAGCTAACCAAGGTTCTTATGCCATTTTGAGATTATAATGTCTTTTAGGAGCTAAATTGGCTAATTATGTCATTGTTGGGGAAATTAAGGCAAGGACAATATGAAAGAGGAGAAGAAAGAGGAAGAGGAGGAGAATAAGAAGAAATAAAGAAGAAGGAGGAGAAGGAGGAGGAGGAGGAGAAGGACTAGAAGGTCCTTGGCCTTCTCCTCCTTCTCCTCCTCCTCCTCCCCCTTCTCCTTCTTCTCTTCTTATTCTTATTCTTTCTTTTCATTTTTCTATTTCTTCTCCTCTTATCCTCTTCTTGGAGCTACATTAGATAACTATGTGTTTTTGGAGCTAAATGGGCTAATTATCCCATTTTAGAGGAAAACAAGCTAAGTATATAATATTAATGAGCTAACCAAGGTTCTTATGCCATTTTGAGGTTATTATGGCATTTTGGAGCTAAATGGGCTAATTATGTAATTGTTGGGGAAATTAAGGCAAGGAGAATATTAAAGAGGAGAAGAAATAGGAGGATGAGGAGAACAAGAAGAAATAAAGAAGAAGGAGGATAAAGAGGAGGAGGAGGAGAAGGACTAGAAGGTCCTCGGCCTTCTCCTCCTTCTCCTCCTCCTCTTCCTTCTCCTTCTTCTCCTCCTCATTCTTCTCCTTCTCCTTCTCTTATCTTTCTCTTCTTCTTTTTGTTCTTCCTTTTCATTTCTCCTCTTCTCCTCTTCTTGGAGCTAAATTAGCTAACTATGTCTTTGTGGAGCTAAATGGGCTAATTATCAAATTTTAGAGGAAAACAAGCTAGGTATATAATATTAATGAGCTAACCAAGGTTGTTATGCCATTTTGAGCTTATTATGGCATTTTGGAGCAAAATGGGCTAATTATGTCATTGTTGGGGAAATTAAGGCAAGGAGAATATGAAAGAGCAGAATAAAGAGGAGGAGGAGGAGAAGAAGAAGAAATAGAGAAGACATAGGAGAAGGAGGAGGAGGAGAAGGACTAGAAGGTCCTTGGCCTTCTCCTCCTCCTCCTCCTCCTCCTTCTTCTTCTCTACTTCTTCTTCTTCTTTCTTTTTATTTTTCCTATTTCTTCCCCTCTTCTCCTCTTCTTGGAGCTAAATTAGCTAACTATGTCTTTTTGGCGCTAAATGGGCTAATTATCCCATTTTGTAGGAAAACAAGCTAAGTATATAATATTAATGAGCTAACCAAGGTTCTTATGCCATTTTGAGGTTATTATGGCATTTTGGATCTAAATGGGCTAATTATGTCATTGTTGGGGAAAATAAGGCAAGGAGAATATGAAAGAGGAGAAGAAATAGGAGGAGGAGAAGAAGAAGAAATAAAGAAGGAGGAGAAGGAGGAGGAGGAGGAGAAGGAGGAGAAGGTCAAGGGCCTTCTCCTCCTCCTCCTCCTCCTCCTCCTCCTTCTCTTCTTCTTCTTCTTCTTCTTTCTTTTCATTTTTCCTATTTCTTCTCCTATTCTCCTCTTCTTGGAGCTAAATTAGCTAACTATGTATTTTTGGAGCTAAATGGGCTAATTATCCCATTTTAGAGGAAAACAAGCTAAGTATATAATATTAATGAGCTAACCAAGGTTCTTATGCCATTTTGAGGTAATTATGGCATTTTGGAGCTAAATGGGCTAATTATTTCATTGTTGGGGAAATTAAGGCAATGAGAATATGAAAGAGAAAAATAAAGAGGAGGAGGAGGAGAAGAAGAAGAAATAAACAAGAAGGAGGAGAAGTAGGAGGAGGAGGAGAAGGACTAGAAGGTCCTTGGCCTTCACCTCCTCCTCCTCCCCCTTCTCCTTCTCCTTCTTTTCTTCTTCTTCTTTCTTTTCATTTTTCCTATTTCTTCTCCTCTTCTTGGAGCTAAATTAGCTAACTATGTCTTTTTGGAGCTAAATGGGCTAATTATCCCATTTTAGAGGAAAACAAGCTAAGTATATAATATTAATGAGCTAACCAAGGTTCTTATGCCATTTTGAGGTTATTATGGCATTTTGGAGCTAAATGGGCTAATTATGTCATTGTTGGGGAAATTAAGGCAAGGATAATATGAAAGAGGAGAAGAAAGAGGAGGAGGAGGAGAAGAAGAATAAATAAAGAAGGAGGAGAAGGAGGAGGAGGAGGAGAAGGCCAAGGGCCTTCTCCTCCTCCTCCTCCTGCTCCTTCTTCTTCTTCTTTCTTTTCATTTTCCTATTTCTTCTCCTCTTCTCCTCTTCTTGGAGCTAAATTAGCTAACTATGTCTTTTTCGAGCTAAATGGGATAATTATCCCATTTTAGAGGAAAACAAGCTAAGTATATAGTATTAATAAGCTAACCAAGGTTCTTATGCCATTTTGAGGTTATTATGGCATTTTGGAGCTAAATGGGCTAATTATGTCATTGTTGGGGAAATTAAGGCAAGGAGAATATAAAAGAGGTGAAGAAAGAGGAGGAGGAGGAGAAGAAGAAGAAATAAACAAGAAGGAGGAGAAGGAGGAGGAGAGGAGAAGGACTAGAAGGTCCTTGGCCTTCTCCTCCTCCTCCCCCCCTTCTCCTTCTTTTCTTCTTCTTCTTTCTTTTCATTTTTCCTATTTCTTCTCCTCTTCTTGGAGCTAAATTAGCTAACTATGTCTTTTTGGAGCTAAATGGGCTAATTATCCCATTTTAGAGGAAAACAAGCTAAGTATATAATATTAATGAGCTAACCAAGGTTCTTATGCCATTTTGAGGTTATTATGGCATTTTGGAGCTAAATGGGCTAATTATGTCATTGTTGGGGAAATTAAGGCAAGGAGAATATGAAAGAGGAGAAGAAAGAGGAGGAGGAGGAGAAGAAAAATAAATAAATAAGAAGGAGGAGAAGGAGGAGGGGAAGGACTCCTTCTTCTCCTCCTCCTTCTTCTCCTTCTCCTTGTCTTCTCTTTCTCTTCTTGTTTTTGTTCTTCCTTTTCATTTCTCCTCTTCTCCGCTTCTTGGAGCTAAATTAGCTAACTATGTCTTTTTGGAGCTAAATGGGCTCATTATCCCATTTTAGAGGAAAACAAGCTAAGTATATAATATTAATGAGCTAACCAAGGTTCTTATGCCATTTTGAGCTTATTATGGCATTTTGGAGCTAAATGGGCTAATTATGTCATTGTTGTGGAAACTAAGGCAAGGAGAATATGAAAGAGGAGAATAAAGAGGAGGAGGAGGAGAAGAAGAAGAAATAAAGAAAAAGGAGGAGAAGGAGGAGGAGGAGTACAAGGACTAGAAGGTCCTTGGCCTTCTCCTCCTTCTCCTCCTCCTCCTCCTCCTCCTTCTTCTCTTCTTCTTCTTCTTCTTTCTTTTCATTTTTCCTATTTCTTCTCCTCTTCTCCTCTTCTTGGAGCTAAATTAGCTAACTATGTCTTTTTGGAGCTAAATGTGCTAATTTTGTCATTGTTGGGGAAATTAAGGCAAGTAGAATATGAAAGAGGAGAAGAGAAACTTACTGTAGTGGTCATCAAGGAGGAGAAACACCTCGAGAAGGGTCGTGCGATGCCGCTCGGGAGTTATTCTGCAGAATAGATATTTTGCAATGTCTCAGTTAGCATGATGACAATCAATTATTAATACTAGTTTATAATGAAACTCACCATGCCAATCGAAGAGAAGACGGGCATCGGCGGAGGGACTTGACCGCTCTTCTCGCACAAACCCTGAAGAGTGGGTCGTATTTGTTAGTAATGAAACAGACATTACACACATGATTTGGCTAATGTGAAAAAAACGTACCACAAAAAGCTCGTACAGGGCCCTTTGACCCGCCTCATTCCGGGACCTCTCCTCCTCAATCAATCGTGACGTGGTGTGGTCCCTCTCATCAAGATCAGCCTGACTTGCCAATCTCTCTTTCTCAAGAGCAGCCTGACTTGCCAATCTCTCTTTCATAAGAGCAGCCTGAAGAGCAGCCTGGCTTGCCAATCTATCTTTCTCAAGAGCAGCCTAGTTTGCCAATCGCTCTTTCTGAAGAGCAGCCTAGAACACCATTCCTCGTTACCACAGTAATGATCTATGGTGACACACATAATGAAATGGATGAAAGTGTTCTTAGTACGTACAACTAACCTCGATGGCAAGATCGACTGGCCGTGGACGACGCATTATCTCAGGACAGCTGCTCGACTGGCGCGCCTTGATCTTCGGGAGAGTGAGTGGACAACGTATTATCCCATCTCCAATGGCTATCGAGCCATGGGGCCTCCCGCCACCAGATATCATCACCAGCTCTGGATCCAAAGGTTCCTGGCTAGGGTTAAAGTCATCCCCTTTCGTAGCCTTCCCCCGTCCTTGTATGCCACGAGCTTGTGGTGGGATGATATGTTGGTGAAGTTATTGGGATCATCCAGGTCAGACTCAGAGAATGCCTTCGCCTTCTTGTACGAGGCGGTATGGGCCATGCCATAAAGGTCGTACAAGTGTGGCATCTCCGTCTTATTGTGATGCGCCTAAAAGAGAGGAACAAAATATTAGCATGAAGAATGAATTGCATGAATCATGAAGCAAATCACAGACCCAGCTTCCTCCGAACTAAAGTAAGTTGGCGCTGCCTTGATGGTGTGGCACACCAACCATTTGGCTACGCCGATCCTTCACATTCTCGTGGATGGCTCGCCAGCTGCCTGTGCACCATTCATCAACCAATGCCTCCCAACAATCCATCTTATCCGCACACCATCTCGGGGGCACCTGTAAGTTATTAGAAAGAATTTTGAGCGCTACACCTATGAATGAAATCAAGAAAACTACGTAGAAGGACTTAAGAATAGGTAATTACCTTCGTGTATTGCTCCTTCTTTAGAAACTTTCCGCGACAATCCTTCTTCTGCTTCTTAATACCACACGTGGCGTAGTAGTCTCGAATAGCCTTCGGCCGAGCCTCGTGGCATAAGTTCTGTAGTAACCGCCTACACTCGGCCTCAAGAACCTTGGCCGCCTCCTCCTCATATCCATCCTCACACCTATAGAAGGTGTGCAATCAAACGTGAAAACACCGATTAGTACAATAATTAGCTATATTGTTAATTTTAGATTGTGTAAAAGGATAATTTACCCAAAAGCTCTTGATTACCATCTCGGCCCTCGTGTGGCACAAGACACCATCTATAATATCCTCCGGCGGGGCGTGTGCAGCCTGGTAGTGCTCCCAGGAAAATCCTAGTGTAGGAACTTGACCCTCACCAGGCAACGTGACAAACCCCGGGAAATTTTACCGGCAAAGCACACCAAGGACGGAGTTCGGCCTGCGGACTCCAAGAGGGTGTACCCATCCCCTGCAGTATGATAAGGTCAATGCATTAGATATTTGAACAAACTTGAAGGCAAAAGCTAAAAAAGAGTAAATGTACTTACCTATCTCCTTCAGGTTTAATCACCGGCCTCTGCTCGCGGGTAGCCGACACGACCGGGAGACGTGTACTACCACGCTTGTACACGGTGGCCCCGTCCACCTGCACATCGCCCTCACTATCCATAAGCTCATCCCCGCCATCCCCGCCCCCTGAGCCACCCGGACCCTCGGTCCAATCCGGCAACTTGGTCCGATCCGGCCAGGTCTCCCATCCGGGCCTCTCCACGTCGGGTGAAGCCTCCGGAACCGTAGTCTCGTGGGCCGAATGCACCTCGACCCGAGGCTGATCCTGGACCGGAGTCTCATGGGACGAATGCCCGTCAACACCAGGCTCCTAGAACGGAGTCCCCGTAGCCTCCTCCGCAAACGGGTCGACCATAGTAGTCCTATGCTCGGGTGAATGAGATGGTGGTGGTGGCGAGGACGACTCAACAGTCCTCCTGGATCTTCCGCGGCCACCACCTCTCCCTGTACCCTTCCCCTTCTTCCCTACCCGACCAGCACCTCTCCAAGTGGGCAATGCCGCCGACGAAGAAGAATCCACGGGTGGTGTCGACAGACTGTCTGCCAAGGCTCTACGGAGAGATAGGGGTGGAAGGGAAGTACCACCCCTCGTGCGGGGCGCGTGGGAAGAACCCGTCGAGCGATCTGGACCAGCGCCCACCATCTTTCAACACCTGGTGACCTGCCATGATAAAGATTAAAAGAAATTAGTACAACATAAAAAAATTGAATACCTGACATGAATAATAATATGTACATGAATAATAAAGATTAAAATATATATAATTTAAGTTGTGAATCTTACAAACTAATAATCATCATCAATAAATGCATCATCATCATCACTATCACGCATGTCTTCATGAATGACGTGCTCGTCGGGTTCAACGGCGTGATGTTGTGAAAGGCCTTTCTTTAATCATTGAAGCATTGACAGGCCATCCGCATCAGTAACCTCTACGAGTTCCAGGTCTTCTGGTTCCGGCTCAGGGCTGGAGTCGGATTCATTGTCGCTGTCTACTTCCATGTTCTTGGGTGAAGCATGACGGTTCTTGAAACGTTTCTTGGAAAGACGTGTTTCTTGGAAGAATTCTCCATCATATGTGTCTGGGTTAATGTGAGGTTCATAATCCTGTTCATTTGTGAGAGGTGGTCTGACATGTGGCGGCACTCCATAAACAACATACCAACCTTCCAGATTCTTATCCGTTTGGCATGCCCACGGTAGATAGAAAACTTGGGTCGCCTGTTGAGCCGTAATATAGACATCGGGAACATCTAAATGGGTGTTTGGATTGATTTCGACTAGTCCTATATGTTCATGAGTCCTTCTAGTCTCCTTCGGCTGGAACCAATAACATTTGAAGACTACGACGTTCAGTGGGTTTTCACCATAGAATTGAAGTTCATAAATTGCTTCAACTCTTCCATAATACTCGATAACACCTTTGCCGATAGCAGAGACACCACAATTTGTAGATTTCCGGTCGGGCATAGATAGCTCTTTGCCAAAGGTACGAAAGAGATACCCGTTGATGTTGTATTTCTCAAATGAACGGACCTTATAGTCAAAACCATTAGCGACTTCTCTCAATTCGGCGTCCATAGACTCTGAATTAGCCTACAAGTTTAATACGAAATGATTGTTGCATTAGCCGCAAGTTAGACCAAGAAATGAAATGGTCCATTATTGATAATTACCGTTTGTTTGAACCAAGAGATGAAACCGGGATAGCCGCCTCCTGTCTTTGACAGAAGCTCATACTCTTCGACAGAATCATTTTCGATCACCGCTCCATCCGAGAATTTGGCGATGTAACGGCTGTTTGAAATATCCGGGAATAAGAGCAGTTCTAATGAATTAGAAGTTACGGGAAAATGTGCCGAGAACTCACTCGATGTACGGCCGCACTTCTGTTAGGTTGTTGAAGATATACAATGAAATGTTCCGCCATTCTTTGACATCCAACGTTATTGGTTTCGAAGCACCGGCTAGTGCGAGCTTCCCTTTGAATAGGATGAGGTTGGACCCACCCTTTTAGGGTCTGCATCATTGTGCCGAGGCTTCGGATTATGCAAATGGTGATTTTTGGCTTCGTAGTGTGGTGTCACAAAGTTTGCCACCTCCTCAGCAATGAATGCCTCAGCCATCGATGCTTCAATTCTACGCTTATTTTTACATTTAGCTCGAAGGGTCTTCTGCATCCTCTCAGTTGCATAGCACCAACGATCTTGCACGGGCCCACCTAATCTTGCCTCGGTCGGTAGATGTAAAATCAAATGCTGCATTGGATTAAAGAAGCCTCGTGGAAAGATCTTCTCTAACTTGCACGACAACTCCGGTGCAAACTCCTGCATGTCTTCTACCATGCCAGGCGACAATTCTTTCGCACAAAGAACACGGAAGAAATAGCTCAGCTCCGCCAGTACTAGCCATTCATCCTCAAGAATAAAGCCATGTAACATCACCGGCATTACCCGCTCTAGCCATATGTGCCAATCATGACTCTTGAGACCAAAGATTTTTAATTTTTCAAGACTCGCTCCCCTCTGTAGATTCGCTGCATACCCATCCGGGAACATCAAGTGCATTTTGACCCACAAGATAATTTCCCTCATAGCTGGCCTTCCAAGATTGAACCAGGCCTTTGGCTTCGACCACTTCTGCTTTCCTTTGCCTTCTCGCATGTTTTGTAACGGTTTATGACATAGTGTATCTTGATCGACTCTAGCCTTAGTATTATCCTTTTTCTTCCCATCTATGTCGAACAATGTACCAAAAATAGCCTCTCCGATATTCTTTTCAGTGTGCATCATGTCGATATTGTGTGGAATAAGGAGGTCTTTGAAGTAAGGCAGATCCCAGAAGCATGGCTTGTGAGTCCAGGCGTGTTTTGAATTATACCCCTTGAAATACCCTGGACGCTTTGGATCAGGCTCGAGGGCGTTTAACTGATCCAGGATCTGTTGGCCTATCAACACAGGTGGTGCCAAGTTTTTGACAACTTTACCTTTGGTAAAGTTCTTCTTGTCTTTTCTGAACTGATGGTCAAGATCTAGGAACTGTCTATGCAAGTCAAAGCAAGAATACTTCCGACCCTCCTGCAACCAATGAAACTGAAGAGCTTCCTTGCATTGAGGGCACGGGAACCTTCCATGCACACACCATCCAGAGAATAGCGCATACGCTCGCAAGTCATGCATAGAGTACATGTACCACACATGCATTTTGAAGTTTTCTTTTCTAGCGACATCGTATGTCTTGACCCCATTATCCCAAGCTTCCTCCAATTCATCCTTAAGCGGTTGCAGGTACACATTCATATTCTTCCCCGGATAATTGGGCCCTGGAATTATCAACGTCAGAAATATGTTCTTTCTTTGCATAATCTGCCCGGGGGGCGGAGATTGAGTGGAATGACAAATACAGGCCAGCAACTGTATTGGGTTGCCGTCATGCTGAAGGGATTAAAACCATCCGTGGAGGCGCAGACTCGAGGATTCCTTGGATCTGCTGCTTTATCCTGATGCAATCCATCGAAATGTTTCCACGCTTCCCCATCCGATGTGTGTACCACCATCTTATTCCCATCCACATCTAGTTCGGTTCTTTTGCCCAATTTGTGCCATGTCATCTGTCTGGCTGTCTCTTCGACCATGAAAAAACGTTGAAGTCTTGGTACGATTGTCATATACCGAAGAACACTAACTGCGATTTTGGTCAGCCTCTTCTCACCCATACCGTTGTCTACCACAAGATACCTGCAAGACTCGCAATTGGGACAATAGTCCAAGTGTGCATACTCCTTCCTAAATAAGACACATCCTTTCTCACATGCATCTATCTTCTCATAGGGCATCTTAAGTACACAAAGTATTTTGTACGACTGGTACAGGTTCGCAGGCATGACATGGCCTTTGGGTAGGAAGCGTCCAAATAGTGTCATCATCGCGTCGTAGCATTCTCTTCCCAAGTTGAACTAAGCCTTCAGAGCTATTACTTGTGCAATTGCATCCAGCTGACAGAGCTCAGTGTGCTCATGGAGAGGACGTTTTGAAGACTCCAACATTTCATAAAAGGCCTTTGCAGATTCCTCCATCTCATCTTTCGAATCCCGAGCATCATCAAAGTCTTGCACCATGTCTTCGATCCTGGTACCATGCTCGTCCGTGCGACGACGGAAAACCTCAGCTCTTGTGCGTTGTATAGACGCACCATGAAATGTCCACATGGTATAATTAGGCTTAAAACCCCTCCTCTGCATGTGTTTAATCATTACAGCCTCTGTCGTCTTTTTATAGTTGTGGCATCCAGGACAGGGGCAATAGTTTCTTTCCTGGCCATTTGCGAATGCGGCTTTCACAAATTCCTTTGTTTTTACAAACCATTCTTTCATCATCTCTTTCTGACTAGGGTGAACGGTATACATCCATGCACGATCACTCATCTTGCCTAGCTACTAAAGACAGAAGAATATATTTATATATAATTTAGCATTTATATTCATTGGTTAATCAGGTCCGCCATTTTTATTACGTCCAGGCAACCTACATGCTAATAGGTAAAGATAGCTCCTAATCCCACCCGAGTATGTGTAGATTGGGTTCGTTTTCCCATGCTCTGCTCCAGATCCAACGCAAAATTTCGGCAGCACCTCCCCGCTGTTCTCCTGATACACGTCTCTGCAATAAACAGAGAGGATGTGTATCCGGAGAACAACAAGGAGGCAGTGACGAAATTCCGCATCGGATCCAGAGCACAGCATACGGGAAAACGAACCCAATCTACACATACTCGGGCTGTCCATGGATAATGTTGGACAATTCGAAAGGATGGCGGTTATAAATATGCAAAGACATGCATATTTATAGATGTCGCCCTTTCGAACGGGAGACGCATACTGGTCACGCATACTGATAAATTAATTTAATTACCCAAATCTAGAAAGTTTCATCCAGAAACTGAGCCACAGTAAATGAAGGGGCGGGGAGGAGATGAAATTTGTACTGACCCGCGAATGCAGGGGCAGAGCTCGTACAACGCACGGGGAGGTCTTCGCAGAGCAGACCTCACAGCGACGAGACAACTATCACATGTAAATCCACCCGATCAACAAAAATATTCTAATTATGTCCTTTTAGAGGAAAAAAAGTTAAGAATATAACATTCCTGAGCTAACCAAGGTTTTTATGCCATTTTGTAGCTAAATGGGCTAATTATCTCATTGTTGGGGAAAATAAGGTAAGGAGAATAATATAGAGGAGAAGAAAGAGGAGGAGGAGAAGAAGAAGAAGAAATCAAGAAGATGGAGAAGGAGGCGGAGGAGAAGAAGGAGGAGGAGAAGGTATTCTTCTTCTCTTCTTCTTCTCTTCTTCTTTTCTTCTTCTTTTCTCCTTCTCCTTCTTATTTTTGTCTTCTCCTCCTCCTCTTCTTCTTCTTCTCCTTCTTCTTCTTGTCCTCCTCCTCTTCTCCTCTTCTCCTCCTCCTCCTCCTCTTCTTCTTCCTATTCTTTCTATTAAGCTAACTAACTAACCTAACTAACCAAGCTAACTAAACCTATTGCTAAACCTAGATAGCACTAAAGAGCCAAAAAATAACAAAAACAAAATCTACCACTAAGTAACTAAAAAAGAATCTAGCTACCACTAAATACCAAACAATAAAAAATCAACTTCTTCTTCTTTTTTCTCTTCTTCTCTTTCTTATTTTTTTTCTATTCTCTTCTTCTCTTCTTCTTCTCTTCTTCTTTACTTCTTCTACTTATTTTTTTCTTCTCTTCTTCTTCTTCTTCTTACTCTTCTTCTTCTTCTTCTTCTTCTCCTTCTTATTTTTTTCTTCTCCTCGTCTTCTTCTTCTTCTTCTTCTTCTTCTTCTTCTTCTTCTTCTTCTTCTTCTTCTTATTCTTCTTCTTCTTCTTCTTCTTCTTCTTCTTCTTCTTCTTCTTCTTCTTCTTCTTCTTCTTCTTCTTCTTCTTCTTCTTCTTTTTCTTCTCCTCCTCCTCCTCCTCTTCTTCTTCTCCTCTCCTCCTCCTCCTCTTCCTCTTCTCCTCTTCTCCTCCTCCACCTAACTAACCAAGCTAACTAACTAACCTAACTAATTTAACAAGCTACCACTAATTAACAAAACAAAATCTACAACTAAACTGCCTACTAATTAACAAAAATAATGTGGGTGCGGGGGGGGGGGGGGTGTGGTGGCTCACCGGGAGGGGCGGCTGTGGCGGGGCCGGGGCTGTTGGGGGTGGCGGGGGGGCGCCAGGGGCGGCGGCGCGGCGGTGATGGTGGCGCGACGGTGGCGGCGGGGGCGACAGGGGCGGAGGTGGGGGCGACAGGGGCGGCGGCGCGATAGGGGCGGCGGCGCGACGGTGGTGGCGGCGGCTGGTTGGCGTCGAGGATAGGGAGAGAGAGAGGGGGGCGCGCGGGGTGAGCCGTTACAGAGAGAGAGGGGCGGGGTGGGGGGGGGAAGGAGCCCTTAACGGAGTTAGCTCTGCCTCCGGACTCTTTCTCGTCCGCTAGCACACGACAAAGAAGGGACTCCAGTTTGACCTAACCACCCCGCGGTCAAGTGGGCCCATCTACATCTTTGCCGTCCGCTGTGAGACTCTTTGCCGTCTGCTAGCTGACGGCAAAGATGTCCCTGATGGCAAAAACACTCTATGCCATCAGCTAGTGCTTTGCTGTCTGCTTTGTTGAAGCTGACGGCAAAGACACTCTTTGCCATCAGCTAGCAGACGGCAAAGACACTCTTTGCCATCAGCTAGCAGACGGCAAAGACTAGGCAAATGGCAACCCGAAGGTTTTGTCGATCCTAAGAATGCTAACAAGGTGTGCAAGCTCCAGCGATCCATTTATGGACTGGTGCAAGCATCTCGGAGTTGGAACAAACGCTTTGATGAGGTGATCAAAGCATTTGGGTTTATACAAGTGGTTGGAGAATCTTGTATTTACAAGAAAGTGAGTGGGAGCTTTGTGGCGTTTCTAATATTATACGTGGATGACATATTACTGATTGGAAACAACGTAGAGTTTTTAGAGAGCATAAAGGATTACTTGAATAAAAGTTTCTCTATGAAGGACCTAGGAGAAGCTGCTTACATTCTAGGCATTAAGATCTATAGGGATAGATCAAAACGCCTGATAGGAATTTCACAAAGCACATACCTTGATAAAGTTTTGAAGAGGTTCAAAATGGAACAGTCCAAGAAAGGGTTCTTGCCAGTTCTACAAGGTACGAGATTGAGTAAGACTCAGTGCCCAGCAACTGATGAAGATAGAGAGCATATGCGCTCCATCCCCTATGCTTCAGCCATAGGTTCTATCATGTATGCCATGCTGTGCACTAGACCGGATGTTAGCCTGGCCATAAGTATGGCAGGTAGGTTCCAGAGTAATCCAGGAGTGGATCACTGGACAGCGGTCAAGAATATCCTGAAGTACCTGAAAAGGACTAAGGAGATGTTTCTCGTGTATGGAGGTGATGAAGAGATCGCCGTAAAAGGTTACGTCGATGCAAGCTTTGACATAAATCCGGACGACTCTAAGTCGCAAACCGGATACGTATTTATTCTTAATGGGGGTGCAGTAAGCTGGTGCAGTTCCAAGCAAAGCGTCGTAGCAGATTCTACATGTGAAGCGGAGTACATGGCTGCCTCGGAGGCGGCTAACGAGGGTGTCTGGATGAAGCAGTTCATGACGGATCTTGGAGTGGTGCCAAGCGCACTGAATCCAATAATCTTGTTCTGTGACAACACTAGTGCCATTGCCTTAGCAAAGGAACCGCGGTTTCACAAGAAGACCAGACACATCAAACGACGCTTCAACCTCATCCGCGACTACGTCGAGGGAGAGGACGTGAATATATGCAAAGTGCACACGGATCTGAATGTAGCAGACCCGCTGACTAAACCTCTTCCATGGCCAAAACATGATCAACACCAGAACTGTATGGGTGTTTGATTTATTACAATGTAATTCACATGGTGATGTGAGGGCTAGATTATTGACTCTAGTGCAAGTGGGAGACTGTTGGAATTATGCCCTAGAGGCAATAATAAATATAGTTATTATTATAATTCCTGTATCAAGATAATCGTTTATTATCCATGCTATAATTGTATTGAATGAAGACTCATTTACATGTGTGGATACATAGACAAAACACCATCCCTAGCAAGCCTCTAGTTGGCTAGCCAGTTGATCAAAGATAGTCAGTGTCTTCTGGTTATGAACAAGGTGTTGTTGCTTGATAACTGGATCACGTCATTAGGAGAATCACGTGATGGACTAGGCCCAAACTAATAGACGTAGCATGTTGATCGTGTCATTTTGTTGCTACTGTTTTCTGCGTGTCAAGTATTTATTCCTATGACCATGAGATCATATAACTCACTGACACCAGAGGAATGCTTTGTGTGTATCAAACGTCGCAACGTAACTGGGTGACTATAAAGATGCTCTACAGGTATCTCCGAAGGTGTTTGTTGAGTTAGTATGGATCAAGACTGGGATTTGTCACTCCGTGTGAACGGAGAGGTATCTCGGGGCCCACTCGGTAATACAACATCACACACAAGCCTTGCAAGCAATTTAACTTAGTGTAAGTTGCGGGATCTTGTATTACGGAACGAGTAAAGAGACTTGCCGGTAAACGAGATTGAAATAGGTATACGGATACTGACGATCGAATCTCGGGCAAGTAACATACCGAAGGACAAAGGGAATAACATACGGGATTATATGAATCCTTGGCACTGAGGTTCAAACGATAAGATCTTCGTAGAATATGTAGGATCCAATATGGCCATCCAGGTCCCGCAATTGGATATTGACCGAGGAGTCTCTCGGGTCATGTCTACATAGTTCTCGAACCCGCAGGGTCTGCACACTTAAGGTTCGACGTTGTTTTATGCGTATTTGAGTTATATGGTTGGTTACCAAATGTTTTTCGGAGTCCCGGATGAGATCATGGACGTCACGAGGGTTTCCGGAATAGTCCGAAAACGAAGATTGATATATAGGATGACCTCATTTGATTACTGGAAGGTTTTCGGAGTTACCGGGAATGTACCGGGAATGACGAATGGGTTCTGGGAGTTCACCGGGGGGGGGGCAACCCACCCCGGGGAAGCCTATAGGCCTTGAGGGTGGCACACCAGCCCTTAGTGGGCTGGTGGGTCAGCCCAAAAGGGCTCTATGCGCCAAGAAGAGAAAATCAAGAGAAAAGAAAAAAGGCAAGGTCCCCTCCCTCCCACCTATATATACGGAGGTTTTAGGGCTGATTTGAGACGACTTTTCCACGGCAGCCCGACCACATACCTCCATGGTTTTTCCTCTAGATCGCGTTTCTGCGGAGCTCGGGCGGAGCCCTGCTGAGACAAGGTCATCACCAACCTCCGGAGCGCCATCATGCTGCCGGAGAACTCTTCAACCTCTCCGTCTCTCTTGCTGGATCAAGAAGGCCGAGATCATCGTCGAGATGTACGTGTGCTGAACGCGGAGGTGCCGTCCGTTCGGTACTAGATCGTGGGACTGATCGCGGGATTGTTCGCGGGGCGGATCGAGGGACGTGAGGACGTTCCACTACATCAACCGCGTTCACTACCGCTTCTGCTGTACGATCTACAAGGGTACGTAGATCACTCATCCCCTCTCGTAGATGGACATCACCATGATAGGTCTTCGTGCACGTAGGAAAATTTTTGTTTCCCATGCGACGTTACCCAATAGTGGCATCATGAGCTAGGTTCATGCGTAGTTCTCTTCTCGAGTAGAACACAAAAGTTTTTGTGGGCGGTGATGTGCGTTTTTGCTGCCCTCCTTAGTCTTTTCTTGATTCCGCGGTATTATTGGATTGAAGCGGCTTGGACCGACATTACTCGTACGCTTACGAGAGACTGGTTTCATCGTTACGAGTAACTCCGTTGCTCAAAGATGACTGGCAAGTGTCGGTTTCTCCAACTTTAGTTGAATCGGATTTGACCGAGGAGATCCTTGGATGAGGTTAAATAGCAACTCATATATCTCCGTTGTGGTGTTTGCGTAAGTAAGATGCGATCCTACTAGATACCCATGGTCACCACGTAAAACATGCAACAACAAAATTAGAGGACGTCTAACTTGTTTTTGCAGGGTATGCTTGCGATGTGATATGGCCAATGATGTGATGTGATATATTGGATGTATGAGATGATCATGTTGTAATAGAAATATCGACTTGCACGTCGATGGTACGGCAACCGGCAGGAGCCATAGGGTTGTCTTTATACTAACGTGTGTGCTTGCAGATGCGTTTACGATTTTGCTAGGATGTAGCTTTAGTAGTAATAGCATGAGTAGCACGACAACCCCGATGGCAACACGTTGATGGAGATCATGGTGTGGCGCCGGTGACAAGAAGATCGTGCCGGTGCTTTGGTGATGGAGATCAAGAAGCACGTGATGATGGCCATATCATGTCACTTATGAATTGCATGTGATGTTAATCCTTTATGCACCTTATTTTGCTTAGAACGACGGTAGCATTATGAGGTAATCTCTCACTAAAGTTTCAAGACGAAATTGTGTTCTCCCCGACTGTGCACCGTTGCTACAGTTCGTCGTTTTGAGACACCACGTGATGATCGGGTGTGATAGACTCAACGTTCACATACAACGGGTGCAAAACAGTTGCGCACGCGGAACACTCGGGTTAAGCTTGACGAGCCTAGCATGTGCAGACATGGCCTCGGAACACATGAGACCGAAAGGTCGATCATGTATCATGTAGATGATATGATTAGCATAGGGATGCTTACCACTGAAACTATACTCAACTCACGTGATGATCGGACTTGAGCTAGTGTAAGTGGATCATGAACCACTCAAATGACTAGAGAGATGTACTTTTTGAGTGGGAGTTTAGCGAGTAATTTGATTAAGTTAAACTCTAATTATCTTGAACATAGTTTAAGTCCACTTTGAATATTGTGTTGTAGATCATGGCTCACGCGACAGTCATCCTGAATTTTAATACGTTCCTAGAGAAAGCTAAGTTGAAAGATGATGGAAGCAACTTTGTAGACTGGGCTCGTAATCTTAAGCTAATCTTACAAGCTGGGAAGAAGGATTATGTCCTTAATGCTGCGTTAGGAGATGAACCACCCGCGACAGCTGATCAGGATGTTAAGAACGCTTGGTTAGCACGTAAGGAGGACTACTCAATAGTTCAATGTGCAGTCTTGTATGGCTTAGAACCGGGACTTCAACGTCGCTTTGAGCGTCATGGAGCATTTGAGATGTTCCAGGAGTTGGAGTTTATCTTTCAGAAGAACGCCCGGATCGAGAGGTATGAGACCTCCGATAAATTCTATGCTTGCAAGATGGAGGAAAACTCATCTGTCAGTGAACATGTGCTCAAAATGTCTGGGTACTCAAACCGTCTAGCTGAGCTGGGGATTGAACTCCCGCAAGAAGCTATCACTGACAGAATCCTTCAATCACTGCCGCCAAGCTATAAAGGCTTTGTGTTGAACTACAACATGCAAGGGATGAACAAGTCTCCCGGCGAGTTGTTTGCGATGCTGAAAGTCGCAGAGTCTGAACTCCGCAAAGAGCATCAAGTGTTGATGGTGAATAAGACCACTAGTTTCAAGAGAAACGGCAAAGGCAAGAAGGGAAATTCGAAGAAGAGCGGCAAGCCTATTGCCAATCCGACGAAGAAACCCAAAGCTGGACCTAAGCCGGAAACGGAGTGTTACTATTGCAAGGGTATGGGTCACTGGAAGCGCAATTGCCCCAAGTACCTGGCAGATAAGAAGGCGGGCAAAGAAAAATCAGGTATATTTGATATACATGTTATTGATGTGTACTTAACCGGCTCTCGTAGTAGTGCCTGGGTATTCGATACCGGTTCTGTTGCTCATATTTGCAACTCGAAACAGGAACTGCGGAATAGGTGAAGGCTGGCGAAAGATGAAGTGACGATGCGCGTAGGAAAGGGTTCCAAGGTTGATGCAATCGCCGTCGGCATAGTGTCACTTCAGTTACCGTCAGGATTAGTGATGAACTTAAATCATTGTTATTTAGTGCCTGCGTTGAGCATGAACATTATATCTGGATCTTGTTTATTGCGAGACGGTTACTCTTTTAAGTCAGAGAATAATGGTTGTTCTATTTCTATGAGAATATCTTTTATGGTCATGCACCGAATGTGAGAGGATTGTTCATATTGAATCTTGATAGCGATACGCATATACATAACATTGAGACCAAAAGAGTTAGAGTTAACAATGATAGCGCCATATTTTTGTGGCACTGCCGCTTAGGTCATATTGGTGTAAAGCGCATGAAGAAACTCCATGCTGATGGACTTTTGGAGTCACTTGACTTTGATTCACTTGACACGTGCGAACCATGCCTCATGGGCAAGATGACTAAGACTCCGTTCTCAGGAACAATGGAGCGTGCAAGTGACTTGTTGGAAATCATACATACCGATGTGTGTGGTCCGATGAGCGTGGAGGCACGCGGCGGATATCGTTATTTTCTCACCTTCACTGACGATTTAAGTAGATATGGTTATGTCTACTTGATGAAGCACAAGTCTGAAACATTTGAAAAGTTCAAGCAATTTCAGAGTGAAGTGGAAAATCATCGTAACAAGAAGATCAAGTTCCTACGGTCTGATCGTGGCGATGAATATCTGAGTTTCGAGTTTGGTGCTCACTTAAGACAATGTGGAATTGTTTCACAATTAACACCGCCTGGAACGCCACAGCATAATGGTGTGTCCGAACGTCGTAATCGTACTCTATTAGAGATCGTGCGATCTATGATGTCTCTTACTGATTTGCCGTTATCATTTTGGGGCTATGCATTAGAAACAGCTGCATTCACTTTAAATAGGGCACCATCAAAATCCCTTGAGACGACACCATACAAAATGTGGTATGGCAAAAGGCCAAAGTTGTCGTTTCTTAAAGTTTGGGGATGTGATGCTTATGTCAAAAAGCTTCAGCCTGAAAAGCTGGAACCCAAAGCGGAAAAGTGCGTCTTCATAGGTTACCCAAAAGAGACAGTTGGTTACACCTTCTATCTCAAATCCGAGGGCAAAGTGTTTGTTGCTAAAAACGAAGCTTTTCTCGAGAAGGAGTTTCTCTCGAGAGAATTGAGTGGGAGGAAGATAGAACTTGACGAGGTTGTCGAACCTCTCATCCCTCTGGATGGTGGCACAGGGCAAGGGGAAACCTCTGTCATTGCGACGCCGGTTGAGGAGGAAGTTAATGATGATGATCATGAAACTCCAGTTCAAGTTTCTGTCGAACCACACAGGTCGATGAGACCACATGCTGCTCCAGAGTGGTACGGTAATCCCGTCTTATCAATCATGTTGTTAGACAACAATGAACCTGCGAATTATGAAGAAGCAATGGTGGGCCCAGATTCCAACAAATGGCTGGAAGCCATGAAGTCCGAGATAGGATCCATGTATGAGAACAAAGTGTGGACTTTGGAGGTACTTCCTGAGGGCCGCAAGGCCATTCAGAACAAATGGATCTTTAAGAGGAAGACGGACGCTGACGGTAATGTGACCGTTTATAAAGCTCGACTTGTGGCAAAGGGTTTTTCACAAGTTCAAGGAGTTGACTACGATGAGACTTTCTCACCCGTAGCGATGCTTAAGTCCGTCAGAATCATGTTAGCAATAGCTGTTGGAAATATGCCCTAGAGGCAATAATAAATTAGTTATTATTGTATTTCTTTGTTCATGATAATCGTTTATTATCCATGCTATAATTGTATTGATTGGAAACACAATACTTGTGTGGATACATAGACAAAACACTGTCCCTAGTAAGCCTCTAGTTAACTGGCTCGTTGATCAAAGATGGTCAAGGTTTCCTGGCCATAGGCAAGTGTTGTCACTTGATAACGGGATCACATCATTAGGAGAATCATGTGATGGACTAGACCCAAACTAATAGACGTAGCATGTTGATCGTGTCATTTTGTTGCTACTGTTTTCTGCGTGTCAAGTATTTGTTCCTATGACCATGAGATCATATAACTCACGGACACTGGAGGAATGCTTTGTGTGTATCAAACGTCGCAACGTAACTGGGTGACTATAAAGATGCTCTACAGGTATCTCCGAAGGTGTTCGTTAAGTTAGTATGGATCAATACTGGGATTTGTCACTCCGTGTGACGGAGAGGTATCTCGGGGCCCACTCGGTAATACAACATCAAACACAAGCCTTGCAAGCAATGTGACTTAGTGTAAGTTGCGGGATCTTGTATTACGGAACGATTAAAGAGACTTGCCGGTAAACGAGATTGAAATAGGTATGCGGATACTGACGATCGAATCTCGGGCAAGTAACATACCGAAGGACAAAGGGAATGACATACGGGATTATATGAATCCTTGGCACTGAGGTTCAAATTATAAGATCTTCATATAATATGTAGGATCCAATATGGGCATCCAGGTCCCGCTATTGGATATTGACCGAGGAGTCTCTCGGGTCATGTCTACATAGTTCTCGAACCCGCAGGGTCTGCACACTTAAGGTTCGACGTTGTTTTATGCGTATTAGAGTTATATGGTTGGTTACCGAATGTTGTTCGGAGTCCCGGATGAGATCACGGATGTCACGAGGGTTTCCGGAATGGTCTGGAAACGAAGATTGATATATAGGATGACCTCATTTGATTACCGGAAGGTTTTCGGAGTTACCGGGAATGTACCGGGAATGACGAATGGGTTCCGGGAGTTCACCGGGGGGGGGGGGGGCAACCCACCCCGGGGAAGCCCATAGGCCTTGAGGGTGGCACACCAGCCCTTAGTGGGCTGGTGGGACAGCTCAAAAGGCTCTATGCGCCAAGGAGAAGAAAATCAAGAGAGAAAAAAAAGGAGGAGGTGGGAAGGAAGGGGGACTCCCTCCCACCAAACCTAGTCCAACTCGGTTTGGGTGGGGGGGAGAGTCCTCCCCCTTGGACTCGGCCGACCCCCTTGGGGCTCCTTGAGCCCCAAGGCAAGGTCCCCTCCCTCCCACCTATATATACGGAGGTTTTAGGGCTGATTTGAGACGACTTTTCCACGGCAGCCCGACCACATACCTCCACGGTTTTTCCTCTAGATCGCGTTTCTGCGGAGCTCGGGTGGAGCCCTGCTGAGACAAGGTCATCACCAACCTCCGGAGCGCCGTCACGCTGCCGGAGAACTCTTCTACCTCTCCGTCTCTCTTGCTGGATCAAGAAGGCCGAGATCATCATCGAGCTGTACGTGTGCTGAACGCGGAGGTGCCGTCCGTTCGGTACTAGATCGTGGGACTGATCGCGGGATTGTTCGCGGGGCGGATCGAGGGACGTGAGGACGTTCCACTACATCAACCGCGTTCTCTAACGCTTCTGCTGTACGGTCTACAAGGGTACGTAGATCACTCATCCCCTCTCGTAGATGGACATCACCATGATAGGTCTTCGTGCGCGTAGGAAAATTTTTGTTTCCCATGCGACGTTCCCCAACAGTGGTATCAGAGCTAGGTTCATGCGTAGATGTCTTCTCGAGTAGAACACAAAAGTTTTTGTGGGCGGTGATGTGTGTTTTGCTTCCCTCCTTGGTCTTTTCTTGAGGTATTGTTGGATTGAAGCGGCTTGGACCGACATTACTCGTACGCTTACGAGAGACTGGTTTCATCGTTACGAGTAACCCCCTTTGCTCATAGATGACTGGCAAGTGTCGGTTTCTCCAACTTTAGTTGAATCGGAATTGACCGAGGAGGTCCTTGGATGAGGTTAAATAGCAACTCATATATCTCCGTTGTGGTGTTTGCGTAAGTAAGATGCGATCCTACTAGATACCCATGGTCACCACGTGAAACATGCAACAACAAAATTAGAGGACGTCTAACTTGTTTTTGCAGGGTATGATTGTGATGTGATATGGCCAACAATGTGATGTGATATATTGGATGTATGAGATGATCATGTTGTAATAGAAATATCGACTTGCACGTCGATGGTACGGCAACCGACAGGAGCCATAGGGTTGTCTTTATACTAACGTTTGTGCTTGCAGATGCGTTTACTATTTTGCTAGGCTGTAGCTTTAGTAGTAATAGCATGAGTAGCACGACAACCCCGATGGCAACACGTTGATGGATGATCATGGTGTGGCGCCGGTGACAAGAAGATCGTGCCGGTGCTTTGGTGATGGAGATCAAGAAGCACGTGATGATGGCCATATCATGTCACTTATGAATTGCATGTGATGTTAATCCTTTTATGCACCTTATTTTGCTTAGAACGACGGTAGCATTATGAGGTGATCTCTCACTAAAATTTCAAGACGAAATTGTGTTCTCCCCGACTGTGCATCGTTGCTACAGTTCGTCGTTTCGAGACACCACGTGATGATCGGGTGTGATAGACTCAACGTTCACATACAACGGGTGCAAAACAGTTGCGCACGCGGAACACTCGGGTTAAGCTTGACGAGCCTAGCTTGTGCAGACATGGCCTCGGAACACATGAGACCGAAAGGTCGATCATGAATCATATAGATGATATGATTAGCATAGGGATGCTTACCACTGAAACTATACTCAACTCACGTGATGATCGGACTTGAGCTAGTGTAAGTGGATCATGAACCACTCAAATGACTAGAGAGATGTACTTTTTGAGTGGGAGTTCTTAAGTAATATGATTAATTGAACTAATTGTCATGAACATAGTCTAATGGTCTTTGCGAATTACGATGTAACTTGCGCTATAGCTCTACTGTTTTTATATGTTCCTAGAGAAAATTCAGTTGAAAATTGATAGTAGCAAACTTTGCAGACTGAGTCTGTAAAACCGAGGATTGTCCTCGTTGCTACGTAGAAGGCTTATGTCCTTAATGCACCACTCGGTGTGCTGCACCTAGAGCGTCGTCTGTGGATGCTATGAACATCCGACATACACGTTTCTGATGACTCCACGATAGTTCAGTGCAAGATACTTAATGGCTTAGAAGCAAGGCGCCGAAAACGTTGTAAAACGTCACGGAACATAAGTGATGTTCCAAAGAGATGAAATTGTGATTTCA
This sequence comes from Hordeum vulgare subsp. vulgare, assembly GCF_904849725.1. Lineage (NCBI taxonomy): Eukaryota > Viridiplantae > Streptophyta > Magnoliopsida > Poales > Poaceae > Hordeum > Hordeum vulgare. The sequence continues at coordinate 615,715,407 of NC_058519.1, read as the reverse complement.
TGCTTGTGCCCTTGTTAAGAGGTACGAGACCTCCAAACAAGATTCTTTGTCCACAAAGTAAAGGAGAAAAACTCAATCGTTGAGCGTGTGCTCAGATTGTCTGAGTACGACAATCACTTGAATCAAGTGGGAGTTAATCTTCCAGATGAGATGGTGATGGTTCTCCAAAGTCACTACCACCAAGCTGTGAGAGCTTCGTGATGAACTATAACATATCAAGGATAGATACAATGATCCTTGAGCGATTCGTGATGTTTTGACACTGCGAAAGTAGAAATCAAAAAGGAGCATCAATTGTTGATGGTTAGTAAAACCACTAAGTTTCAAGAAAGGCGAGGGCTAGAAGGGATACTTCGTGAAACGGCAAAACAGTTGCTGCGCTAATGAAGAGACCCAAGACTAAACCCAAACCCGAGACTAAGTGCTTCTGTAATGAGGGGAACAGTCACTGAGGCGGAGCAACTCTAGATACTTGGTAGATAAGAAGGCTGGCAAAAGTCGAGAGAAGTATATTTGTTGTACATAATGTTGATGTGTACTTTACTAGTACTCCTAGTAGCACGAGGGTATTGGATACCAGTTCGGTTGCTAAGTGATTAGTAACGCGAAATGAAAGCTACGACATAAATGGAGACTAGCTAAAGGCGAGGTGACGATACGTGTTGGAAGTGTTTCCAAGGTTGATATGATCAAACGTCGCACGCTTCCTCTACCATCGGGATTGGTGTTAAACCTAAATAATTGTTATTTGGTGCTTGCGTTAAGCATGAACATGATTGGATCGTGTTTATTGCAATACGATTATTCATTCAAAGAGAATAATGGTTACTCTATTTGCTTGAATAATCACCTTCAATGGTTTATTGAATCTCGATTGTAGTGTTACACATGTTCATAATATTGGTGCCAAAAGATACGAGTTAATGATGATAGTACCACTTACTTGTGGCGCTGCCGCTTGAGTCATGTTAGTATAAATTGCATGCAGAGGCTCCATGCTGATGGATCTTTGTACTCACCTGATTACGAATCACTGGTGACATGCAAATCATACCACATGAGCAAGGCCTTGTTTTCATTGAGATGAAACAAGATAGTAACTTGTTGAAGGTGATACATTTTGATGTATGCAGTCCAATGGGTATTGAGGCACGCAATGGATATCTTTATGTTCTTACTTCACTGACGATTTGAGTAGATACAGGAGTATTTACTTAATGAATCACAAGTCTGAAATGTTGAAAAGTTCAAATCCGTTTCAGAGTGAAGTTCGTCGTAACAAGAGGATAAACTGTGTACGATATGATCATAGAAATGAATATCTGAGTTACGAGTTTTGGTACGCAGTTAAGACAATGTGGAAATTGTTTCGCAGTTCATGCCACCTGGAACATCATAGTGTGATGATGTGTATGAACGTCATAGCCACACACTATTTGGTATGGTGCATACTATGATGTCTCTTATCGAATTACCACTATCGTTTATGGGTTATGCAGTAGAGACAACCGCACTCACTTTAAATAGGGCACCGCGTATTTCCATTGAGATGACACAGTATAGACTGAGATTTAGAGAAATCTAAACTGTCGTTTCTTGAAAGTTTGGGGCTTCGACACTTATGTGAAAAAGTTTCAGTCTGATAAGATCGAACCCAAAGCGGATAAATGCATCTTCATAGGATATCCAAAACAGTTGGGTACATTTCCTATCTCAGATCCGAAAGCAAAGTGTTTGTTTCTAGAAACGGATCCTTTCTCGAGGAAAGGTTTCTCTCGAAAGAATTGAGTGGGAGGGTAGTAGAACTTGATGAGGTTATTGAACCATCACTTCAACCAGTGTGTAGCAGGGCGCAGGAAGTTGTTCCTGTGGCGCCTACACCAATTGAAATGGAAGCTGATGATGGTGATCATTGAGCTTCGAATCAAGTTACTACAAACCTCGTAGGTCGACAAGGTCGCGTACTGCTGCAGAGTAGTACGGTAACCCTGTCTTGGAGGTCATGTTGTTGAGCAACAGTGAACCTACGAGTTATGGAGAAAGCGATGGTGGGCCCAGATTCCGACAAATGGCTGGAAGCCATGAAATCCGAGAGAGGATCCATGGATGAAAACAAAGTGTAGACTTTGGAAGAATTACTTGATGGTCATAGGACTATTGAGTAAAGATGGATCTTTAAAGGAAAACAGACGATGATGGTGATAAGTCACTATTAAGAAAAGCTCGACTTGTCGCAAAGATGTTTTCGACAAGATCAAACAGTTGACTATGATGAGACTTTCTCACTCGTAGCGATGCTAAAGGTCTGTTAGAATTATGTTAGTTGTTGATGCATTATTTATGAAATATTGCACGTAGGATGTCAAAACATTGTTTCCTCGACGGTTTCCTTGAGCAAACATTGTATGCGATACAACCAGGAGGTTTTGTCGATCCTAAAGATACTAGCATGTATGCAAGCTCCAGCGATCCTTCAATGGACTGGTGCAAGCATCTCGGAGTTGGAATATATATACTTTGATGAGATGATCAAAGATTTTGGGTTTGTACAAAGTTTATGAGAAACTTGTATTTCCAAAGAAGTGAGTGGGAGCACTATAGAATTTCTGATAAGTATATGTGGTTGACATATTGTGGATCAGAAGTAATGTAGAATTTCTGTAAAGCATACAAGGTTGTTTGAAAGGAGTTTTTCAAAGGAATACCTAGATTGCGCTACTTGAACGTTGAGCATCAAAGATCTATGGAGATAGATCGAAAGCGCTTAATAGAAGTTTCAACAAGATGCATGCCTTGACAAGTTTTTGAAGGAGTTCAAAATAGATCAGTAAAGAAGGAGTTCTTGGTTGCGTTGTAAGGTGTGAATTTGAGTAAGACTCAAAACCCGACCACGGCAGAATAAAGAGAATAGACGAAGGTCGTCTTCTATGCCTTAGCCGTAGAATCTAAAGTATGCCATGCTGTGTACCGCACCTGATGTGTGCCTTGACTCAAAGTCTGTTGAGAGGTACAGAGAGTGATCCATGATTGAATCACTAGCAGCGGTCAAAATTTATCCTTAGTAACAAATGGACTAAGGAATTTTTCTCGATTATGGAGGTGGTTAAAGAGTTCGTCGTAAAGGGTTACGTCGATGCAAGCTTTGACACTAATCCGAATAACTATGAGTAGTGAAACAGATTCATATAGTAGAGTAGATATTTGGAGTATTTCCGAATAGCACATAGTAGCAGCATCTATAAAATGACATAAAGATTTGTAAAGAACACATGGGTCTGAAAGTTTCAGAACCGTTGACTAAAACCTCTCTCAAGAGCAAGACGTGATCAGACCCCATAACTATATGGGTGTTGGATTCGTTGGAATCACATGGTGATGTGAACTAGATTATTGACTCTAGTGCAAGTGGGAGACTGTTGGAAATATGCCCTAGAGGCAATAATAAATTAGTTATTTATTATATTTCTTTGTTCATGATAATCGTTTATTATCCATGCTATAATTGTATTGATTGGAAACATAATACTTGTGTGGATACATAGACAAAACACTCTCCCTAGTAAGCCTCTAGTTAACTGGCTCGTTGATCAAAGATGGTCAAGGTTTCCTGGCCATAGGCAAGTGTTGTCACTTGATAACGGGATCACATCATTACGAGAATCATGTGATGGACTAGACCCAAACTAATAGACGTAGCATGTTGATCGTGTCATTTTGTTGCTACTGTTTTCTGCGTGTCAAGTATTTGTTCCTATGACCATGAGATCATATAACTCACGGACACCGGAGGAATGCTTTGTGTGTATCAAACGTCGCAACGTAACTGGGTGACTATAAAGATGCTCTACAGGTATCTCCGAAGGTGTTCGTTAAGTTAGTATGGATCAAGACTGGGATTTGTCACTCCGTGTGACGGAGAGGTATCTCGGGGCCCACTCGGTAATACAACATCACACACAAGCCTTGCAAGCAATGTGACTTAGTGTAAGTTGCGGGATCTTGTATTACGGAACGAGTAAAGAGACTTGCCGGTAAACAAGATTGAAATAGGTATGCGGATACCGACGATCGAATCTCGGGCAACTAACATACCGAAGGACAAAGGGAATGACATACGGGATTATATAAATCCTTGGCACTGAGGTTCAAACGATAAGATCTTTGTAGAATATGTAGGATCCAATATGGGCATCCAGGTCCCGCTAGTGGATATTGACCGAGGAGTCTCTCGGGTCATGTCTACATAGTTCTCGAACCCGCAGGGTCTGCACACTTAAGGTTCGACGTTGTTTTATGCGTATTAGAGTTATATGGTTGGTTACCGAATGTTGTTCGGAGTCCCGGATGAGATCACGGACGTCACGAGGGTTTCCGGAATGGTCCGGAAACGAAGATTGATATATAGGATGACCTCATTTGATTACCGGAAGGTTTTCGGAGTTACCGGGAATGTACCGGGAATGACGAATGGGTTCCGGGAGTTCACCGGGGGGGCAACCCATCCCGGGGAAGCCCATAGGCCTCGAGGGTGGCACACCAACCCTTAGTGGGCTGGTGGGACAGCCCAAAAGGCTCTATGCGCCAAGGAGAAGAAAATCAAGAGAGAAAAAAAAGGAGGAGGTGGGAAGGAAGGGGGACTCCCTCCCACCAAACCTAGTCCAACTCGGTTTCGGGGGGGAGAGTCCTCCCCCTTGGACTCGGCCGACCCCCTTGGGGCTCCTTGAGCCCCAAGGCAAGGTCCCCTCCCTCCCACCTATATATACGGAGGTTTTAGGGCTGATTTGAGACGACTTTTCCACGGCAGCCCGACCACATACCTCCACGGTTTTTCCTCTAGATCGCGTTTCTGCGGAGCTCGGGCGGAGCCTTGCTGAGACAAGGTCATCACCAACCTCCGAAGCGACGTCACGCTGCCGGAGAACTCTTCTACTTCTCCGTCTCTCTTGCTGGATCAAGAAGGCCGAGATCATCATCGAGCTGTACGTGTGCTGAACGCGGAGGTGCCGTCCGTTCGGTACTAGATCGTGGGACTGATCGCGGGATTGTTCGCGGGGCGGATCGAGGGACGTGAAGACGTTCCACTACATCAACCGCGTTCTCTAACGCTTCTGCTGTACGGTCTACAAGGGTACGTAGATCACTCATCCCCTCTCGTAGATGGACATCACCATGATAGGTCTTCGTGCGCGTAGGAAATTTTTTGTTTCCCATGCGACGTTCCCCAACAATAGCTGCATTTTTCGATTATGAAATCTGGCAGATGGATGTCAAAACGGCGTTCCTTAACGGTTTCCTTAAGGAAGAATTGTATATGATACAACCCGAAGGTTTTGTCGATCCTAAGAATGCTAACAAGGTGTGCAAGCTCCAGCGATGCATTTATGGACTCGTGCAAGCATCTCGGAGTTGGAACAAACGCTTTGATGAGGTGATCAAAGCATTTGGGTTTATACAAGTGGTTGGAGAATCTTGTATTTACAAGAAAGTGAGTGGGAGCTCTGTGGCGTTTCTAATATTATACGTGGATGACATATTACTGATTGGAAACAACGTAGAGTTTTTAGAGAGCATAAAGGATTACTTGAATAAAATTTCTCTATGAAGGACCTAGGAGAAGCTACTTACATTCTAGGCATTAAGATCTATATGGATAGATCAAAACGCCTGATAGGAATTTCACAAAGCACATACCTTGATAAAGTTTTGAAGAGGTTCAAAATGGAACAGTCCAAGAAAGGGTTCTTGCCAGTTCTACAAGGTACGAGATTGAGTAAGAGTCAGTGCCCAGCAACTGATGAAGATAGAGAGCATATGCGCTCCGTCCCCTATGCTTCAGCCATAGGTTCTATCATGTATGCGATGTTGTGCACTAGACCGGATGTTAGCCTGGCCATAAGTATGGCAGGTAGGTTCCAGAGTAATCCAGGAGTGGATCACTGGACAATGGTCAAGAATATCCTGAAGTACCTGAAAAGGACTAAGGAGATGTTTCTCGTGTATGGAGGTGACGAAGAGCTCGCTGTAAAAGGTTACGTCGATGCAAGCTTTGACACAGATCCGGACGACTCTAAGTCGCAAACCGGATACGTATTTATTCTTAATGCGGGTGCAGTAAGCTGGTGCAGTTCCAAGCAAAGCGTCGTAGCAGATTCTACATGTGAAGTGGAGTACATGGCTGCCTCGGAGGCGGCTAACGAGGGTGTCTGGATGAAGCAGATCATGACGGATCTTGGAGTGGTGCCAAGCGCACTGAATCCAATAATCTTGTTCTGTGACAACACTGGTGCCATTGCCTTAGCAAAGGAACCGCGGTTTCACAAGAAGACCAGACACATCAAACGACGCTTCAACCTCATCCGCGACTACGTCGAGGGAGAGGACGTGAATATATGCAAAGTGCACACGGATCTGAATGTAGCAGACCCGCTGACTAAACCTCTTCCACGGCCAAAACATGATCAACACCAGAACTGTATGGGTGTTAGATTTATTACAATGTAATTCACATGGTGATGTGAGGGCTAGATTATTGACTCTAGTGCAAGTGGGAGACTGTTGGAATTATGCCCTAGAGGCAATAATAAATATAGTTACTATTATAATTCCTGTATCAAGATAATCGTTTATTATCCATGCTATAATTGTATTGAATGAAGACTCATTTACATGTGTGGATACATAGACAAAACACCGTCCCTAGCAAGCCTCTAGTTGGCTAGCCAGTTGATCAAAGATAGTCAGTGTCTTCTGATTATGAACAAGGTGTTGTTTCTTGATAACTGGATCACGTCATTAGGAGAATCACGTGATGGACTAGACCCAAACTAATAGACGTAGCATGTTGATCGTGTCATTTTGTTGCTACTGTTTTCCAATGTTGATGGACTAGACCCATAGGCCTTGAGGGTGGCACACCAGCCCTTAGTGGGCTGGTGGGACAGCCCAAAAGGCTCTATGCGCCAAGGAGAAGAAAATCAAGAGAGAAAAAAAGGAGGAGGTGGGAAGTAAGGGGGACTCCCTCCCACCAAACCTAGTCCAACTCGGTTTGGGGGGGGAGAGTCCTCCCTCTTGGACTCGGCCGACCCCCTTGGGGCTCCTTGAGCCCCAAGGCAAGGTCCCCTCCCTCCCACCTATATATACGGAGGTTTTAGGGCTGATTTGAGACGACTTTTCCACGGCAGCCCGACCGCATACCTCCACGGTTTTTCCTCTAGATCGCGTTTCTGCGGAGCTCGGGCAGAGCCCTGCTGAGACAAGGTCATCACCAACCTCCGGAGCGCCGTCACGCTGCCGGAGAACTCTTCTACCTATCCGTCTCTCTTGCTGGATCAAGAAGGCCGAGATCATCGTCGAGCTGTACGTGTGCTGAACGCGGAGGTGCCGTCCGTTCGGTACTAGATCGCGGGATTGTTCGTGGGGCGGATCGAGGGACGTGAGGACGTTCCACTACATCAACCGCGTTCATTAATGCTTCTGCTGTACGATCTACAAGGGTACGTACATCACTCATCCCCTCTCGTAGATGGACATCACCATGATAGGTCTTCGTGCGCGTAGGAAATTTTTTGTTTCCCATGCGACGTTACCCAACAATAGATCCCACTCACTTTCTTGTAAATACAAGATTCTCCAACCACTTGTATAAACCAAAATGCTTTGATCACCTCATCAAAGCGCTTATTCCAACTCCGAGATGCTTGCACCAGTCCATAAATGGATCGCTAGAGCTTGCATACTTTGTTAGCATTCTTTGGATCGACAAAACCTTCGGGTTGCATCATATACAACTTTTCCTTAAGAAAACCGTTAAGGAACGCCGTTTTGACATCCATCTGCCAGATTTCATATTCGAGAAATGCAGCTATTGTTGGGGAACGTCACATGGGAAACAAAAATTTTCCTACGCGCACGAAGACCTATAATGGTGATGTCCATCTACGAGAGTGGATGTGTGATCTACGTACCCTTGTAGACCGTACAACAGAAGCGTTAGTGAACACGGTTGATGTAGTGGTACGTCCTCACGTCCCTCGATCCGCCCCGCGAACCGTCCCGCGATCAGTCCCACGATCTAGTGCCGAACGGACGGCACCTCCGCGTTCAGCACACGTACAGCTCGACAATGATCTCGGCCTTCTTGATCCAACAAGAGAGACGGAGAGGTGGAAGAGTTCTCCGGCAGCGTGACGGCGCTCCGGAGGTTGGTGATGATCTTGTCTCAGCAGTGCTCCGCCCGAGCTCCGCAGAAACACGATCTAGAGGAAAAACCGTGGAGGTATGTGGTCGGGCTGCCGTGGAAAAGTCGTCTCAAATCGGCCCTAAAACCTCCATATATATAGGTGGGAGAGCGGGAGCCTTGCCTTGGGGCTCAAGGAGCCCCAATGGGGTCGGCCGAGCCGAGGGGGGAAGGTCTCCCCCCCAAACCGAGTCCTACTTGGTTTGGTGGGTGGAGTCCTTCTTTCCTTTCCCACCTCCTCCTTTTTTTTCTTTTCTCTTTGATTTTCTTCCTATCGCGCATAGGGCCTTCTTGGGCTGTCCCACCAGCCCACTAAGGGCTGGTGTGCCACCCCCAAGTCCTATGGGCTTCCCCGGGGTGGGTTGCCCCCTCGGTGAACTCCCAGAACCCATTCGCCATTCCCGGTACATTCCCGGTAACTCCGAAAAACTTCCGGTAATCAAATGAGGTCATCCTATATATCAATCTTCGTTTCCGGACCAATCCGGAAACCCTCGTGACGTCCGTGATCTCATCCGGGACTCCGAACAACATTCGGTAACCAACCATATAACTCAAATACGCATAAAACAACGTCGAACCTTAAGTGTGCAGACCCTGCGGGTTCGAGAACTATGTAGACATGACCCGAGAGACTCCTCGGTCAATATCCAATAGCGGGACCTGGATGCCCATATTGGATCCTACATATTCTACGAAGATCTTATCGTTTGAACCTCAGTGCCAAGGATTCATATAATCCCGTATGTCATTCCCTTTGTCCTTCGGTATGTTACTTGCCCGAGATTCGATCGTCAGTATCCGCATACCTATTTCGATCTCGTTTACTGGCAAGTCTCTTTACTCGTTCAGTAATACAAGATCCCGCAACTTACACTAAGTTATATTGCTTGCAAGGCTTGTGTGTGATGTTGTATTACCGAGTGGGCCCCGAGATACCTCTCCGTCACACGGAGTGACAAATCCCAGTCTTGATCCATACTAACTCAACGAACACCTTCGGAGATACCTGTAGAGCATCTTTATAGTCACCCAGTTACGTTGCGACGTTTGATACACACAAAGTATTCCTCCGGTGTTAGTGAGTTATATCATCTCATGGTCATAGGAACAAATACTTGACACGCAGAAAAACAGTAGCAACAAAATGACACGATCAACATGCTACGTCTATTAGTTTGGGTCTAGTCCATCACGTGATTCTCCTAATGACGTGATCTAGTTATCAAGCAACAACACCTTGTTCATAATCAGAAGACACTGACTATCTTTGATCAACTGGCTAGCCAACTAGAGGCTTGCTAGGGATAGTGTTTTGACTATGTATCCACACATGTAAATGAGTCTTCATTCAATACAATTATAGCATGGATAATAAACGATTATCTTGATACAGGAATTATAATAATAACAATATTTATTATTGCCTCTAGGGCATAATTCCAACAGTCTCCCACTTGCACTAGAGTCAATAATCTAGCCCTCACATCATCATGCGAATTACATTGTAATAAATCTAACACCCATACAGTTCTCGTGTTGATCATGCTTTACTCGTGGAAGAGGTTTAGTCAGCGGGTCTGCTACATTCATATCCGTGTGCACTTTGCATATATTTACGTCCTCCCCTTCGACGTAGTCGCGGATGAGGTTGAAGCGTCGTTTGATGTGTCTGGACTTATTGTGAAACCGTGGTTCCTTTGCTAAGGCAATGGAACCCGTGTTGTCACAGAACAAGGTTATTGGATTCAGTGCGCTTGGCACCACTCCAAGATCCGTCATGAATTGCTTCATCCAGACACCCTCCTTAGCCGCCTCCGAGGCAGCCATGTACTCCGCTTCACATGTAGAATCTGCTACGACGCTTTGCTTGGAACTGCACCAGCTTACTGCACCCCCATTAAGAATAAATACGTATCCGGTTTGCGACTTAGAGTCGTCCGGATCTGTGTCAAAGCTTGCATCGACGTAACCTTTTACGGCGAGCTCTTCATCACCTCCATACACGAGAAACATCTCCTTAGTCGTTTTCAGGTACTTCAGGATATTCTTGACCGCCGTCCAGTGATCCACTCCTGGATTACTCTGGAACCTACCTGCCATACTTATGGCCAGGCTAACGTCCGGTCTAGTGCACAGCATTGCATACATGATAGAACCTATGGCTGAAGCATAGGGGACGGCGCGCATATGCTCTCTATCCTCATCAGTTGCTGGGCACTGAGTCTTACTCAATCTCGTACCTTGTAAAACTGGCAAGAACCCTTTCTTGGACTGTTCCATTTTGAACCTCTTCAAAACTTTATCAAGGTATGTGCTTTGTGAAAGTCCTATCAGGCGTTTTGATCTATCCCTATAGATCTTAATGCCTAGAATGTAAGCAGCTTCTCCTAGGTCCTTCATAGAGAAACTTTTATTCAAGTAATCCTTTATGCTCTCCAAAAACTCTACGTTGTTTCCAATCAGCAATATGTTATCCACATATAATATTATAAACGCCACAGAGGTCCCACTCACTTTCTTGTAAATACAAGATTCTCCAACCACTTGTATAAACCCAAAAGCTTTGATCACCTCATCAAAGCGTTTGTTCCAACTCCGAGATGCTTGCACCAGTCCATAAATGGATCGCTGGAGCTTGCACACCTTGTTAGCATTCTTAGGATCGACAAAACCTTCGGGTTGCATCATATACAATTCTTCCTTAAGGAAACCGTTAAGGAACGCCGTTTTGACATCCATCTGCGAGATTTCATAATCGAAAAATGCAGCTATTGCTAACATGATTCTGACGGACTTAAGCATCGCTACGGGTGAGAATGTCTCATCGTAGTCAACTCCTTGAACTTGTGAAAAACCCTTTGCCACAAGTCGAGCTTTACAAACGGTCACATTGCCGTCAGCGTCCGTCTTCCTCTTAAAGATCCATTTGTTCTGAATAGCCTTGCGGACCTCAGGCAGTACCTCCAAAGTCCACACTTTGTTCTCATACATGGATCCTATCTCGGACTTCATGGCTTCTAGCCATTTGTTGGAATTTGGGCCCACCATTGCTTCATAATTTGCAGGTTCATTGTTGTCCAACAACATGATTGATAAGACGGGATTACTGTACCACTCTGGAGCAGCACGTGGTCTCGTCGACCTGCGTGGTTCGACGGAAACTTGAACCGAAGTTTCATAATCATTATCATTAACTTCCTCCTCAACCGGCGTTGCAACGACATAGGTTTCCCCTTGCCCTGCACCACCATCCAGAGGGATGAGAGGTTCGACAACCTCGTCAAGTTCTATCTTCCTCCCACTCAATTCTCTCGAGAGAAACTCCTTCTTGAGAAAAGCTCCGTTTTTAGCGACAAACACTTTGCCCTCGGATTTGAGATAGAAGGTGTACCCAATTGTCTCTTTTGGGTAACCTATGAAGACGCACCTTTCCGCTTTGGGTTCCAGCTTTTCAGGCTGAAGCTTTTTGACATAAGCATCACATCCCCAAACTTTAAGAAACGACAACTTTGGCCTTTTGCCATACCACAGTTCGTATGGTGCCGTATCAACGGATTTTGATGGTGCCCTATTTAATGTGAATGCATCTGTTTCTAATGCATAACCCCAAAACGATAACGGCAAATCGGTAAGAGACATCATAGATCGCACCATATCTAATAAAGTACGATTACGACGTTCGGACACACCATTACGCTATGGTGTTCCAGGCGGTGTCAACTGTGAAACAATTCCACATTGTCTTAAGTGAGCACCAAACTCGAAACTCAGATATTCACCCCCACGATCAGACCGTAGGAACTTGATCTTCTTGTTACAATGATTTTCAACTTCACTCTGAAATTGCTTGAACTTTTCAAATGTTTCAGACTTGTGCTTCATTAAGTAGACATAACCATATATACTCAAATCGTCAGTGAAGGTGAGAAAATAACGATATCCGCCGCGTGCCTCTACGCTCATCGGACCACACACATTGGTATGTATGATTTCCAACAAGTCACTTGCACGCTCCATTGTTCCGGAGAACGGAGTTTTAGTCATCTTGCCCATGAGGCATGGTTCATACGTGTCAAGTGAATCAAAGTCAAGTGACTCCAAAAGTCCATCGGCATGGAGTTTCTTCATGCGCTTTACACCAATATGACCTAAGCGGCAGTGCCACAAAAATTTGGCGCTATCATTGTTAACTCTAACTCTTTGGGTCTCAATGTTATGTATTTGTGTATCGCTATCAAGATTCAATATGAACAATCCTCTCACATTGGGTGCATGACCATAAAAGATGTTACTCATAGAAATAGAAATTCCATTATTCTCTGACTTAAAAGAGTAACCGTCTCGCTATAAACAAGATCCAGATATAATGTTCATGCTCAACGCAGGCACTAAATAACAATGATTCAAGTTCATAACTAATCCTGATGGTAACTGAAGTGAAACTGTGCCGACGGCGATTTCATCAACCTTGGAACCATTTCCTACGCGCATCGTCACTTCATCTTTCGCCAGCCTTCGTTTATTCCGCAGTTCCTGTTTCGAGTTGCAAATATGAGCAACAGAACCGGTATTGAATACCCAGGCACTACTACGAGAGCCGGTTAAGTACACATCAATAACATGTATATCAAATATACCTGATTTTTCTTTGGCCGCCTTCTTATCTGCCAGATACTTGGGGCAATTGCGCTTCCAGTGACCCATACCCTTGCAATAGTAACACTCTGTTTCAGGCTTAGGTCCAGCTTTGGGTTTCTTCGTCGGATTGGCAACATGCTTGCCGCTCTTCTTTGAATTACCCTTCTTGCCTTTGCCGTTTCTCTTGAAACTAGTGGTCTTATTCACCATCAACACTTGATGCGCTTTACGGAGTTCAGACTCTACGACTTTCAGCATCGCAAACAACTCGCCGGGAGACTTGTTCATCCCTTGCATGTTGTAGTTCAACACAAAGCCTTTATAGCTTGGCGGTAGTGATTGAAGGATTCTGTTAGTGATAGCCTCTTGCGGGAGTTCAATCCCTAGCTCAGCTAGACGGTTTGAGTACCCAGACATTTTGAGCACATGTTCACTGACAGACGAGTTCTCCTCCATCTTGCAAGCATAGAATTTATCGGAGGTCTCATACCTCTCGATCCGGGCGTTCTTCTGAAAGATAAACTTCAACTCCTGGAACATCTCAAATGCTCCATGACGCTCAAAGCGACGTTGAAGTCCCGGTTCTAAGCCATACAAGACTGCACATTGAACTACTGAGTAGTCCTCCTTACGTGCTAACCAAGCGTTCTTAACATCCTGATCAGCCGTAGCGGGTGGTTCATCTCCTAGCGGAGCATTAAGGACACAATCCTTCTTCCCAGCTTGTAAGATTAGCTTAAGATTACGAGCCCAGTCTAAAAAGTTGCTTCCATCATCTTTCAACTTAGGTTTCTCTAGGAACGTATTAAAATTCAGGGTGACTGTCGCATGAGCCATGATCTACAACACAAATATATTCAAAGTGGACTTAGACTATGTTCAAGATAATTAGAGTTTAACTTAATCAAATTATTCGCTAAACTCCCACTCAAAAAGTACATCTCTCTAGTCATTTGAGTGGTTCATGATCCACTTACACTAGCTCAAGTCCGATCATCACGTGAGTTGAGTATAGTTTCAATGGTAAGCATCCCTATGCTAATCATATCATCTATATGATTCATGATCGACCTTTCGGTCTCATGTGTTCCGAGGCCATGTCTGCACATGCTAGGCTCGTCAAGCTTAACCCGAGCGTTCCGCGTGCGCAACTGTTTTGCACCCGTTGTATGTGAACGTTGAGTCTATCACACCCGATCATCACGTGGTGTCTTGAAACGACGAACTATAGCAACGGTGCACAGTCGGGGAGAACACAATTTCGTCTTGAAATTTTAGTGAGAGATCACCTCATAATGCTACCGTCGTTCTAAGCAAAATAAGGTCCATAAAAGGATTAACATCACATGCAATTCATAAGTGACATGATATGGCCATCATCACGTGCTCCTTGATCTCCATCACCAAAGCACCGGCACGATCTTCTTGTCACCGGCGCCACACCATGATCTCCATCAATATGTCGCCATCGGGGTTGTCGTGCTACTCATGCTATTACTACTAAAGCTACATCCTAGCAAAATAGTAAACGCAGCTGCAAGCACAAATATTAGTATAAAGACAACCCTATGGCTCCTGCCGGTTGCCGTACCATCGACGTGCAAGTGGATATTATCTATTACAACATGATCATCTCATACATCCAATATATCACATCACATCGTTGGCCATATCACATCACAAGCATACCCTGCAAAAACAAGTTAGACGTCCTCTGATTTTGTTGTTGCATGTTTTACGTGGTGACCATGGGTATCTAGTAGGATCGCATCTTACTTACGCAAACACCACAACGGAGATATATGAGTTGCTATTTAACCTCATCCAAGGACCTCCTCGGTCAAATCCGATTCAACTAAAGTTGGAGAAACTGACACTTGCCAGTCATCATTGAGCAACGGGGTTACTCGTAGCAATGAAACGAGTCTCTCGTAAGCGTACGAGTAATGTCGGTCCAAGCCGCTTCAATCCAACAATACCGCGGAATCAAGAAAAGACTAAGGAGGGCAGCAAAACGCACATCACCGCCCACAAAAACTTTTGTGTTCTACTCGAGAAGACATCTACGCATGAACCTAGTTCATGATGCCACTCTTGGGGAACATCGCATGGGAAACAAAAAATTTCCTACGCGCACGAAGACCTATCATGGTGATGTCCATCTACGAGAGGGGATGTGTGATCTACGTACCCTTGTAGACCGTACAGCAGAAGCTAGTGAACGCGGTTGATGTAGTGGAACGTCCTCACGTCCCTCGATCCGCCCCGCGAACCGTCCCGCGATCAGTCCCTCGATCCGCCCCGCGAACCGTCCCGCGATCAGTCCCACGATCTAGTGCCGAACGGACGACACCTCCGCGTTCAGCACACGTACAGCTCGACGATGATCTCGGCCTTCTTGATACAGCAAGAGAGACGGATAGGTAGAAGAGTTCTCCGGCAGCGAGATGGCGCTCCGGAGGTTGGTGATGATCTTGTCTCAGCAGGGCTCCGCGCGAGCTCCGCAGAAACGCGATCTAGAGGAAAAACCGTGGAGGTATGTCGTCGGGCTGCTGTGGAAAAGTCGTCTCAAATCAGCCCTAAAACCTCCGTATATATAGGTGGGAGAGGAGGAGCCTTGCCTTGGGGCTCAAGGAGCCCCAAGGGGGTCGGCCGAGCCAAGGGGGGAAGGTCTCCCCCCCCAAATCGAGTCCTACTTGGTTTGGTGGGTGGAGTCCTTCTTTCCTGTCCCACCTCCTCCTTTTTTTTCTCTTTGATTTTCTTCCTATGGCGCATAGGGCCTTCTTGGGCTGTCCACCAGCCCACTAAGGGCTGGTGTGCCACCCCCAAGGCCTATGGGCTTCCCCGGGGTGGGTTGCGCCGCCCGGTGAACTCCCGGAACCCATTCGTCATTCCCGGTACATTCCCGGTAACTCCGAAAAACTTCCGGTAATCAAATGAGGTCATCCTATATATCAATCTTTGTTTCCGGACCATTCCGGAAACCCTGTGACGTCAGTGATCTCATCCGGGACTCCGAACAACATTTGGTAACCAACCATATAACTCAAATACGCATAAAACAACGTCGAACCTTAAGTGTGCAGACCCTGCGGGTTCAAGAACTATGTACACATGACCCGAGAGGCTCCTCGGTCAATATCCAATAGCGGGACCTGGATGCCCATATTGGATCCTACATATTCTACGAAGATCTTATCGTTTGAACCTCAGTGCCAAGGATTCATATAATCCCGTATGTCATTCCCTTTGTCCTTCGGTATGTTACTTGCCCGAGATTCAATCGTCAGTATCCGCATACCTATTTCAATCTCGTTTACTGGCACGTCTCTTTACTCGTTCCGTAATACAAGATCCCGCAACTTACACTAAGTTACATTGCTTGCAAGGCTTGTGTGTGATGTTGTATTACCAAGTGGGCCCCGAGATACCTCTCCGTCACACGGAGTGACAAATCCCAGTCTTGATCCATACTAACTCAACGAACACCTTCGGAGATACCTGTAGAGAATCTTTATAGTCACCCAGCTACGTTGCTATGTTTGATACACACAAAGTATTCCTCCGGTGTTAGTGAGTTATATGATCTCATGGTCATAGGAACAAATACTTGACACGCAGAAAAACAGTAGCAACAAAATGACACGATCAACATGCTACGTCTATTAGTTTGGGTCTAGTCCATCACGTGATTCTCCTAATGACGTGATCCAGTTATCAAGCAACAACACCTTGTTCATAATCAGAAGACACTGACTATCTTTGATCAACTGGCTAGCCAACTAGAGGCTTGCTAGGGACAGTGTTTTGTGTATGTATCCACACATGTAAATGAGTCTTCATTCAATACAATTATAGCATGGATAATAAACGATTATCTTGATACAGGAATTATAATAATAACTATATTTATTATTGCCTCTAGGGCATAATTCCAACAGCTATTGCTAACATGATTCAGACGGACTTAAGCATCGCTACCAGTGAGAACGTCACATCATAGTCAACTCCTTGAACTTGTGAAAAAACCTTTGCCACAAGTCGAGCTTTATAAACGGCCACATTACCGTCCGCGTCCGTTTTCTTCTTAAAGATCCATTTGTTTTGAATAGCCTTGCGGCCTTTGGGTAATACTTCCAAAGTCCACACTTTGTTTTCATACATAGATCCTATCTCGGACTTCATGGCCTCCAGCCATTTGTTGGAATCAGGGTACACCATTGCTTCTTCATAATTCGCAGGTTCATTGTTGTCTAACAACATGATTGATAAGACAGGATTACCGTACCACTCAGCAGTAGTACGTGATCTTGTCGACCTGCGAGGTCCGATGGGAACTTGATCCAAAGTTTCATGATCATCATCATTAACTTCCTCCTCAACCGACGTCGCTTCGATAGAGGTTTCCCCCTGCCCTGCGCCACCATCTAGAGGGATTAGAGGTTCGACAACCTCATCAAGTTCTATCTTCCTCCCACTCAATTCTTTCGAGAGAAACTCCTTCTCAAGAAAAGGTCCGTTCTTAGCAACAAACACTTCGCCTTCGGATTTCAGATAGAAGGTGTACCCAACTGTCTCCTTTGGGTAACCTATGAAGATGCACTTTTCCGCTTTGGGTTCCAGCTTTTCAGGCTCAAGCTTTTTGACATAAGCATCACATCCCCAAACTTTAAGAAATGACAACTTTGGTCTTTTGCCATACCACAACTCTTATGGTGTCGTCTCAACGGATTTTGATGGTGCCCTATTTAAAGTGAATGCAGCTGTCTCTAATGCATAACCCCAAAACGATAATGGCAAATCGGTAAGAGACATCATAGATCACACCAATTCTAATGAAGTACGATTACGATGTTCGGACACACCATTACGCTGTGGTGTTCCAGGCAGCATCAACTGTGAAACAATTCCACATTGTCTTAAGTGAGCACCAAACTTGAAACTCAGATCAGAACGTAGGAACTTGATCTTTTTGTTACGATGATTTTCAACTTCACTCTGAAATGGCTTGAACTTCTCAAACGTTTCAGTCTTGTGCTTCATTAAGTAGATATATCCATACCTACTCAAATCGTCAGTGAAGGTGAGAAAATAACGATATCCGCCGCGCGCCTCCACACTCATTGGATCGCACACATCGGTATGTATGGTTTCCAACAAGTCACTTGCACGCTCCATTGTTTCGGAGAACAGAGTCTTAGTCATCTTGCCCATGAGCATTGGTTCGCACGTGTCAAGTGATTCCAAATCAAGTGACTCCAAAAGCCCATCGGAATGGAGTTTCTTCATGCGCTTTACACCAATATGACCTAAGCGGCAGTGCCACAAAAACATGGCGCTATCATTGTCGACCCTACTTCTTTTGGTCTCAATGTTACGTATATGTGTATCATCGTTATCAAGATTCAATATGAACAATCCTCTCACATTGGGTGCATGACCATAAAAGATATTACGCATAGAACTAGAACAACCATTATTCTCTGACTTAAACGAGTAACCGTCTCGCAATAAACAATATCCATATATAATGTTCATGCTTAACGCAGGCACTAACTAACAATTATTTAAGTTCATAACTAATCCTGATGGTAACTGAAGTGAGACTGTGCCGACGGCGATTGCATCAACCTTGGAACCATTTCCCACGCGCATCATCACATCATCCTTCGCCAACCTTCGTTTATTCCGCAGTTCCTCCTTCGAGTTGCAAATATGAGCAACAGAACCGGTATCGAATACCCAGACACTACTACGAGAGCTGGTTAAGTACACATCAATAACATGTATATCAAATATACCTGATTTTTCCTTGGACGCCTTCTTATCAGCCAAATACTTGGGGCAGTTGCGCTTCCAGTGACCGAGTCCCTTGCAATAATAACACTCTGTTTCAGGCTTAGGTCGAGCCTTGGGTTTCTTCGTCGGATTGGCAACAGGCTTGCCGCTCTTCTTGGAGTTACCCTTCTTGCCTTTGCCGTTTCTCTTGAAACCAATGGTGTTATTGACCATCAACACTTGATGCTCTTTCCGGAGTTCTCACTCTACGACTTTCAACATCGCGAATAACTCGTCGGGTGACTTGTTCATCCCTTGCATGTTATAGTTCAACAGAAAGCTCTTATAGCTAGGTGGCAGTGATTGAAGAATTCTGTCAGTGATAGCCTCTTGCGGGAGTTCAATCCCCAACTCGGCTAGACGGTTTGAGTACCCACACATTTTGAGCACATGTTCACTGACAGATGAATTCTCCTCCATCTTGCAAGCATAGAATTTATCGGAGGTCTCATACCTCTCGATTCGGGCGTTCTTCTGAAAGATAAACTTCAACTCTTGGAACATCTCATATGCTCCATGACGCTCAAAGCGACGTGGAAGTCCCGGCTCTAAGCCATACAAGACTGCACATTGAACTACTGAGTAGTCCTCCTTACGTGTTAACCACGCGTTCAAAACATCTTGGCTAGATGTAGCAGGTGGTTCATCTCCTAGCGCAGCATTAAGGACATAATCCTTCTTCCCAGCTTGCATGAGTAGCTTTAGATTACGAGCCCAGTCTACAAAGTTTCTTCCATCATCTTTCAACTTAGCTTTCTCTAGGAACGTATTAAAATTCAGGGTGACTACTGCGTGAGCCATTGATCTACAGCACAAATATTGCAAAGTGGACATAGACTATGTTTAAGATAATTAGAGTTTAACTAATCAAATTACTGATAAACTCCCACTCAAAAAGTACATCTCTCTAGTCATTTGAGTGGTACATGATCCAAATTCACTAACTCAAGTCCGATCATCACGTGAGTTGAGAATAGTTTTAGTGGTAAGCATCTCTATGCTAATCATATCAACTATACAATTCATGCTAGACGGTTTGAGTACCCAGACATTTTGAGCACATGTTCACTGACGGACGAGTTCTCCTCCATCTTGCAAGCATAGAATTTATCGGAGGTCTCATACCTCTCGATCCGGGCGTTCTTCTGAAAGATAAACTTCAACTCCTGGAACATCTCAAATGCTCCATGACGCTCAAAGCGACGTTGAAGTCTTGGTTCTAAGCCATACGAGACTGCACATTGAACTACTGAGTAGTCCTCCTTACGTGCTAACCAAGCGTTCTTAACATCCTGATCAGCTGTAGCGGGTGGTTCATCTCCTAGCGTAGCACTAAGGACACAATCCTTCTTCCCAGCTTGTAAGATTAGCTTAAGATTACGAGCCCAGTCTACAAAGTTGCTTCCATCATCTTTCAACTTAGCTTTCTCTAGGAACGTATTAAAATTCAGGGTGACTGTCGCATGAGCCATGATCTACAACACAAATATATTCAAAGTGGACTTAGACTATGTTCAATATAATTAGAGTTTAACTTAATCAAATTATTCGCTAAACCCCCACTCAAAAAGTACATCTCTCTAGTCATTTGAGTGATTCATGATCCACTTACACTAGCTCAAGTCCGATCATCACGTGAGTTGAGTATAGTTTCAGTGGTAAGCATCCCTATGCTAATCATATCATCTATATGATTCATGATCGACCTTTCAGTCTCATGTGTTCCGAGGCCATGTCTGCACATGCTAGGCTCGTCAAGTTTAACCCGGGTGTTCCGCGTGCGCAACTGTTTTGCACGCGTTGTATGTGAATGTTTGAGTCTATCACACCCGATCATCACATGGTGTCTCGAAACGACGAATTGTCGCAACGGTGCACAGTCGGGAGAACACAATTTCATCTTGAAATTTTAGTGAGAGATCACCTTATAATGCTACCATCGTTCTAAGCAAAATAAGGTGCATAAAAGGATTAACATCACATGCAATTGATAAGTTACATGATATGGCCATCATCTTGTGCTTCTTGATCTCCATCACCAAAGCACCGGCATGATCCTCTTGTCACCGGCGTCACACCATGATCTCCATCATCGTGCCGCCATCAAGGTTTTCATGCTATCTATGCTATTACTACTAAAGCTACGACCTAGCAATATAGTAAACGCATCTGCAAACACAAACGTTAGTTTAAAGACAACCCTATGGCTCCTGCCGGTTGCCGTAGCATCCACGCGCAAGTCGATATTAACAATTACAACATGATCATATGATACATCCAATATATCACATCACGTCATTGGCTATATCATATCACAAGCATACCCTGCAAAAACAAGGTAGACGTCCTCTAATTTGTTGTTGCATGTTTTACGTGGCTTCTATGGGTATCTAGTATGATCACATCTTACTTACGCAAAAACCACAATGGAGATGTGCAAATTGCTATTTAACCTCTCTCCAAGGACCGCCTCGGTCAAAACCAATTCAACTAAAGATGAAGAAACCGACACCCGCCAGTCATCTTTATGCAACGAGTTGCATGTCAGTCGACGAAACCAGTCTCTCGTAAGCGTACGAGTAATGTCGGTCCTGGCCGCTTCAATCCAACAATGCCGCCGAATCGAGAAAAGACTAAGGAGGGCCGCAAATCAAACATCAACGTCCACAAAACCTTTTGTGTTCTACTCGAGATAACATCTACGCATGAACCTAGCTCATGATGCCACTGTTGGGGAACGTTGCATGGGAAACAAAAAAATCCCTACGCACACGAAGACCTATCATGGTGATGTCCATCTAAGAGAGGAGATTAGATCTACGTACCCTTCTAGATCGCTAAGCGGGAAGCATTAATAAATGCGGTAGATGTAGTGGTACAGTTTTGTGATTCAAATCACCGTCGTTCCATGATCCGTCCCACGATCCATTCCGATCTAGCGCCGAACGGACGACACCTCCGCATTCAGCACACGTACAACTCGATGACGATCTCGGCCTTCTTGGTCCAGCAAGAGAGACGAAAAGTAGATGAGTTCTCCGACAGCGTGACGGTTCTCCGGTGGTGGTGATAATCTACTCCTGCAGGGCTCCGCCCGAGCTCCACAGAAATCCGATCTAGAGGCAAAACTATGTGGAATAGGTTTGAGTTGCACGTGGCAAAGTGATACGTCTCCAACGTATCTACATTTTTTTGTTCCATGCTATTATATTATCAACTTGGGATGTCTTATATGCATTTATATGCCTTTTTATATCATTTTTGGGATTAACCTATTAACTCAGTGCCTAGTGCCAGTTTCTGTTTTCTCCTTGTTTTTGACCTTTTTCAGATAGGAATATCAAACGGAGTCCAAATGGAATAAAACTTTCATGATGATTATTTTTGGACCAAAAGAGACCCCCGAAGCTTTGGAAGAAGGCCAGAAGATCCACGAGGGAGTCACGAGCCCGGTAGGCGCGCCCTACCCCCCCTCCCAGGGCCTAGCAGGCTCGTGACCTCCTCGTGGGCCCAACTGACGTAATTCCACTGCCATAAATTCCTATAAATACATAAACCCCCAAAAAGAAACCTAGATCGGGAGTTCCGCCGCCGCAAGCCTCTGTAGCCACTAAAAACCAATCGGGAGCCCGTTCCGGCACCCTGCCGGAGGGGGAATCCATCTCCGGTGGCCTTCTTCATCAACACCATTGCCTCTCTGATGATGCGTAAGTAGTACACCACAGACCTTCGGGACCATAGCTAGTAGCTAGATGGCTTCTTCTCTCTCTTGGATCTTCAATACAAAGTTATCCATGATCTTCATGGAGATCTATCCGACGTAACTTTCTTTTGCGGTGTGTTTGTCGAGATCCGATGAATTGTTGATTCATGATCAGATTATCTATGAATATTATTTGAGTCTCCTCTGATCTCTTATATGCATGATTTCGTATCCTTGTAATTCTCTTCGAGTTATGGGTTTCGTTTGGCCAACTTCATCTATAATTCTTGCAATGGGAGAAATGCTTGGTTTTGGGTTCATACCGTGCGGTGTCCTCACCTAGTGACAGAAGGGGTAGCGAGGCACGCATCATGTTGTTGCCATCAAGGGTAAGAAGATAGGGTTTATGTCATATTGCATGAATTTATCCCTCTACATCATGTCATCTTGCTGAAGGTGTTACTATGTTTGTTATGAACTTAATACACTAGATGCATGTTGGATAGCGGTCGATGTGTGGAGTAATAATATTAGATGCAGAAAGTATCAGTCTACTTGTCTCGGACGTGATGCCTATATGTATGATCACTGACTTAGATATTGTCATGACTTTACGTGATTCTATCAATTGCTCGACAGTAATTCGTTCACCCACCGTAATACTTGCTATCATGAGAGAGAAGCCTCTAGTGAACACTATGGCCCCGGGGTCTATTTTACACATTATATACTCAGATCTACATACAAAAATACCAAAAATACCTTGCTGCACTTTTATTTCTATTTACCTTTTATCACCTTCAGATCTCACCTTGCAAGTAATCGTGAAGGGATTGACAACCCCTTTATCGCGTTGGGTGCAAGTTTGTTTGTTTTTGCGTAGGTTCATTGGTGCCTCATCTTTATACTCCTACGGGATTGATACCTTGGTTCTCAAACTGAGGGAAATACTTATCTCTACTTTGCTGCATCACCCTTTCCTCTTCAAGGGAAAAACCAACGCAAGCTCAAGAAGTAGCAAGAAGAATTTCTGGCGCCGTTGCCGGGGAGTATTCAAGTGAAGCATATCTACCAAGTACCTATCACAAACTCATTTCTTGCATTTACATTATTTGCCATTTGCCTCTCGTTTTACTCTCCCCCACTTCTAAAAAAACAAAATTTGCAAAAATATTTGCCTTTTTCGTTTGCCTTTCCTTTGCTTGTGTGCTATGTGCCTTCAATATGCTTGCATCTTTGCTTGCTAAGTATCTATTGATATGGATCCATTTAAAGTTTTCTACTTGGATCATCTTCGATCCCTTTGTGCTCGTGCTGAAACCCCAACTAGCTTGGTTGATGGGAAATCTTTAGATGAGCATGCTCATTTTGTGCGTCACCGTTTGTCTGAAAAGGGGAGACTCTTATGGCATCACATAAATAGTTTGCTATGCTATGCTTTGAATCTATGTGAAATTTATGATTATACTTGTTGCTCTAAAAACCCTAAAAACACCTTCCCTACCTATGTGAGTTTAATGATAATGAAATCTTATCTTCTTATGAAAAGGGTGTTTATAGCTATTATGATATCGAAAAATTGAAGAATTTGTTGTTTTTAAGGGTGCTCATGAAGTTGCTTCTTTGATTGAAAAGTATGATATTACTCTCTACAAATATGAAAATCTTGACATACTTAATTACTGCCGTGAGAACTTTGCTTCTAATGCCTATGTTATTGAATTTATTGAGAGAATGTCCGGTTCTTTGGAGGAAAATAATGATATGCATGAACCTATAGATAATTGTGATTCCGTTGATTTGATTGAAATATCTCCCCTTGATAAACATGATGCTTGCTATGCTTGTGGCCACGATGCCAATATTAATGATGCCTATGGAGATGAACTTGCTATAGTTCCTTATGTTAAATGTGAAATTATTGTTCTTGCATCCACACTTGCTAGCCCATTTAAAGAAAAGCATGATTGCAATGATTTTATTATAAATTATATGAATGTCAATTATGCTAAAAATATGCAAAACCCTAAGCTTGGGGATGCTAGTTTTGCTATGTCCACTACTTGTTGCAATGATCATGATTGGGGTGATGATTTTTCTTATGATCTTGAAATTTTTTTAAGCCTCATGATGAATATGTTATTTATAATAATGATTGCAATAATAAAGAGTGTCAACTTTGCATACATGTGGATCTTGAAAAGGATATCCTACGTGATAGTTATATTGTTGAATTTGAATATGATCCCACATGTAATTATTATGAGAGAGGAAAATATTGTGGTAGAAACTCTCAGGTTACTAAATTACCTCTCGTTATGTTGAGATTGATATTGTCTCTTTCTTCTTCCTTGCATATGGTAGTTATTGCTTGTCTTGATAATTTGTTTTCCTATAAAATGCCTATGCATAGGAAGTATGTTAGACATAGATATGTTTGTCACATGTTTCATGATGCTCTGTTCGTGTCCGATTGCTATCTTTTATGTGAGCATCATTGAATTATCAATGCCTAGCTAAAAGGCTTTAAAGAAAAGTGCTTGTTGGGAGGCAACCCAATGAATAAATTTGTTTTTGCTTTTTACTTTCTGTTTTGTTGAGTCCACACCATCATGATTCTGTTATGATTGTGTTTTTATGTTTTAATTAGTGTTTTTGCCAAGTAGAACCTTTATGATTAGTTTTGCTGATAGTTGTTTAGTTATGCTGAAAAAGACAAAAACTTTGTGCTCACGAAATTATTTTTAATTCCTATCCAGAAACAGCTTTTGAGTTGATTATTTTTTCTGCTGATTTATATGCAAATTTCCCTAATTGTCATAATTTTCAGAATTTTTCGAATAGCAGAGGTATACGAAATATACAGATTGCTACAGACTATTCTGTTTTTGACAGATTCAGTTTTTGTTGTGTTGATTACTTATTTTGATGGAACTATGGTTAGTATCGGGGGTACGAGCCGTGGAAAAATGAGAATACAGTAATATAACATCAATCTAAATGGAAATAAAGTTTACTAGAGTACCTAAAAAGTTGGTGGTTTGCTTTCTTATGCTAATGATATCACGAGTTTCTGTTTAAGTTTTGTGTTGTGAAGTTTTCAAGTTTTGGGTGATGTTTGATACGTCTCAAACGTATCTAGAATTTTTGATGGTTTCACGCTGTTATCTTGTCATCTTTGGATGTTTTATGTACCTTTTATATCTTTTTTGGGACTAACTTATTAATTCAGTGCCAAGTGTCAGTTCCTGTTTTTTCTGTGTTTTTGGCTCTTTTCATATCTGATTTTGGAACAGAGTCCAAACGGAATAAAATCCCCGAAATGATTTTTTCCCAAACGGAAGAAGATCAGGGGGCCTGTGGGCCAAGCCAGGAGGGCTCCTGAGAGCCCACAAGCCCCCACTCCGCTACCAGGGGGAGGCGGCGCTGGCAGGGCTTGTGGCCTCCCTGGTCGCCCCCTGACCTAGATCCTTGGCCTATATATTCCCTAAAATACAACAAAAAATCAGGGAAGCCACGAAAATACTTTTCCGCCGCCGCAAGCTTCTGTTTCCGCGATATCTCATCTAGAGACCCTCCCCGGCGCCCTGCCGGAGGGGACTTTGGAGTTGGAGGGCTTCTTCATCATCATCATCGCCCCTCCAATGACTCGTGAGTAGTTCACTTCAGACCTACGGGTCCGTAGTTAGTAGCTAGATGGCTTCTTCTCTCTCTTGGATCTTCAATACAAAGTTCTCCGTGATCTTCATGGAGATCTATCCAATGTAATCTTCTTTGGCGGTGTGTTTGTCGAGATCTGATGAATTGTGGATTTGTGATCAGATTATCTATGATATATATTTGAGTCTTTGCCAAACTCATCTCTTACATTTACTTTTGTATTTACACTTTTACTTTCTCAAACTTTTTCAACTCTCACGCAATACATGAGCGTGAGCCATGGTTTTAGCACTATAAGTGGAATGGAATGTGGTGGAGGTTGCAAGGTAAACAAGGAGAAGATGGTCACATTGACTAGGCATATCAATGAGCTATGGAGATGCTCATCAATAGATATCAACGTGAATGAGTAGGGATTGCCATATAAATGATGCACTAGAGCTAAGAGTATGTGAATGCTCTTAAAGAAAACTAGTGGGTGTGCATCCAACTTGCTTGCTCACGAAGACCTAAGGCAATTTTGAGGAAGCCTGTCATTGGAATATACAAGCCAAGTTATATAATGAAAATTTCCCACTAGCTATATGGTGGTGACAAAACGAGAGACTCTCAATCATGAAGATCGTGGTGCTTAATAAGCACAAGTGTGGAAAGATAGTAGCATTGTCCCTTCTATCTTTTTGTCTCATTTTTTGGTGGGCTCTTTGGCCTCTCTTTATATATATATATATATATATATATATATATATATATATATATATATATATATATATATATTTGGGGGGCATCTTTGGCCTCTTTTTGTAAACGGGCTTCACTGGCCTCTTTTATTTCCTCACATGGGACAATGCTCCATCAAAGATGATCAACACACTTACAACTCAAAACTTAGAGCAATGATGACTCTATATGAAATACCTTCGGTAGTGTACCGTGACAATTATCTAGCATGGCATAGACATCAATGGAAACATCATGCTAGCTATCTTATGATCATGCAATGGCAATGTAGAAGTGGTGGCGCATGTCATGGTGGTACTTGCATGGCAATATATCTCGGAATGGCTTTGAAAAAGACATAGTAGGTAGGTATGGTGGCTGTTTTGAGGGAGGCTATATGGTGGGTTTTTTGCACCGGCGAAAGTTGCACGGAACTAAAGAAGATAGTGATGGTGGAAGGTGCAAGTGCATCTAAACCATGGACTCAACATTAGTCATGAAGAACTCATATACTTGTTGCAAAACTTTTAGTAGTAATCAAAACAAAGCATTCAACGCATACTCCTAGGGGAAGGGTTGGTAGGTATAAACCATTGCGCGATCCCGACCGCCACACAAAGGATGACAATCAATAGACTAATCATGCTGAGACTTCATCACATAGCGGTTCACCATACGTGCATGACACGGGAATCACTAACTTCAACACAAGTATTTCTAGATCCACAACACCTTACTAGTATAACTTCAATATTACCACAACCACAACTCAAAACTAATTGAGATGAATCAAACTTCTCTAACCACTCAATGCACATGAAGGTGGAAGTTTTCATATCCCTTTGGATAACTACCCCTTTTGAGACTACTTTCATAGAATAGATCAACTACCAAGCCACGCGCTTCCATGCTCTAAGAGATATAAGTGAAGCACATAGAGAAAAATCAACTAGCTCAAAAGATATAAGTGAAGCACATGTGAGCTGAATTGTCTAACCAAAGGATATAAGTGAAGCTCGACAAAATCACGGTGAGTGCATGTCTCTCTCTCTAGGTGTGCAGCAAGGAAGATTGTGACACAGCAAAAATAAAAGACTCCTACGATACAAGACGCTCCAAGCAAAACACATAACATGTGGTGAATAAAAATATAGCCCCAAGTAACGTTACCGATGGATCGAAGACGAAAGAGGGGATGCCTTCTCGGGGCATCCCCAAGCTTAGGCTTTTACGGCATCCTTGAATAAACTTGAGGTGCCTTGGGCGTCCCCAAGCTTGAGCTCTTGCCACTCTTTATCTCTTTGTCCATAAGAACTTCACCCAAAACATGAAAACTTCACAACACGAAACTTAAACAGAAACTCGTGATAACATTAGTATAAGAAAGCAAACCACCACTTCCTTAGGTACTGTAGAAAACTTAAATTCTACTTATGTTGATGTTGGGTTACTGTATTTTCAATCTTCCATGGCTAATACCCCCCGATACTATCCATAGTTTCATCAAAATAAGCAACCAACTCAAAAAAAAACAGAATATGTTAACAGCAGACCAGTCTGTAGCAATCTGTATACTTCGTATACTTCTGGTACATCAAAAATTCTGACAAATTACGAAAGTATGAAAAATTTCGTAGCAATCAGCATAAAAAAGAATCAACTCAAAAGGTCTTACAGAAAGAAACTGAAATTTCTTTTCGTGAGCAGAAAGTTTCTGCTTTTTCCAGCATGACCAAACGATCATCCCCAAGAGTAACCATAACGGTTTTGCTTGGCACAAACGCAATAGAAACACAAAAAACACAATCATAACAGAATTATGAAGGTGTGGAAAACACAAAACAGAAAGAAAAAGGATATATTCGTTGGGTTGCCTCCCAACAAGCGCTATTGTTTAACGCCCTTAGCTAGGCATATGGTGATGGAATCACGTATAGTTATCTTTGGTGCTCAAACCATAAGTAGCCCTCATCATAGATTCATAAGGCAATCTTATTTTCTTTCTAGGAAAATGCTCCATGCCCTTCTTTAGAGGAAATTGAAATCTAATATTCCCTTCCTTCATATCGATGATAGCACCAATAGTCCTTAGGAAAGGTCTGCCAAGAATAATGGGACATGAAGGATTGCAATCTATGTTAAGTACAATGAAATCCACGGGTACATAGTTCTTATTTGCAACAATAAGAACATCATCGATCCTTCCCATGGGTTTCTTGACAGTAGAATCTGCAAGATGCAAATTAAGAGAACACTCTTCAATCTCATGAAAACTAAGAATATCACATAAAGACTTTGGAATCGCGGAAACACTAGCACCCAAATCACACAAAGCATTGCATTCATAGTTTTTGATCTTGATTTTGATAGTAGGTTCCCACTCATCATGAAGTTTTCTAGGTATAGAGACTTCTAGTTCGAGTTTCTCTTCAAGATATTTCATCATAGCATCTACGATATGTGCGGTAAAGGCTTTGCTTTGGCTATAAGCATGTGGAGAGTTTGCAATGGTTTGCATCAAAGAAATGCATTCAAACAAGGAGAAACTATCATAATTGAATTCCTTGAAATCCAAAGTGGGAGTTTCATTACTACCCAATATTTTGATTTCTTCTACTCCACTCTCAACACCTTTATCATCAAGATAGGTGGACTCCGAATCATTGGGGCGTTTTTCAACCAAAGTGGATTCATATCCAGCCCCTTCATCAATATGTTTGACACGCGAAAACAAAGATTCAAGAGGAGTAGCACCAAGCACTTTAAGGTCTTCATGATTTGCATCACTAGAGCGCACCCTTTTAAACCATTCATGCCTAGCACGAATTTGGGTGGTTCTTTCTTTGCTCTCATTCATAGAGACACGCATAACTTTTAAAGTTTCATCCAAGTTGACCTTGGGAGGAGCACATCTAACTTTCAAAGCATCAATATCACAAGACATCCTATCAATGCTCTTAGCCAAATCGTCTATTTTGAGTAGTTTTTCCTATATGGACGCATGGAAAATCTTTTGAGAGTTGATGAACTCTTTGATATTACTCTATAAATCAGAGGGTAATTTGTTATGATTTCCATAAGTGTTGTTGTAGGAATTGCCATAGTTGTTAGAGGAGTTACTAGGAAAAGGCCTAGGAACATAGTTTCCTCTAAAAGCATTGTTGTTGCCAAAATTGTTCTGACCAACAAAGTTAACATCCAAACTAGCGTTGCTAATCTCAATCAAGGAAGATAGTGGCATGTCATTAGGATCTAAAGGAGCATTTATACTAGCAACCAAATTCATCAACTCGTCCATCTTAGCACTAAGCGAGTTAATTTCTTCTATAGCGTGTACCATTTTGCTAGCAGGTGACCTTTCAGTGTGCCATTGAGAGTAGTTGGTCATGATATTGTCTAGGAGTTTTGTAGTGTCTCCTAACGTGATTTCGATGAACGTTCCACCTGAGGCGGAGTCCAAGATATTGCGAGAAGCAAAATTCAAACCAGCGTAAAATATTTGTATAATCATCCACAAACTCAAGCCATGAGCGGGACAATTTCTAATCATTAACTTCATCCTCTCCCAAGATTGTGCAACGTGTTCATGATCAAGTTGCTTGAAATTCATGATATCGTTACGGAGAGAGATAATCTTAGCCGGCGGAAAATACTTGGATATGTAAGCATCTTTGCACTTATCCCAAGAATCAATACTATTTTTAGGCAAAGAAGAAAACCAAGTTTTTGCGCGATCTCGCAAAAAGAAAGGAAAAAGCTTCAATTTAATCACGTCATTATCCACATCTCTTTTCTTTTGCATATCGCAAAGCTCAATGAAGGTATTGAGATGGGATGCGGCATCTTCACTAGGAAGGCGAGAGAATTGCTCTTTCATAACAAGATTCAGCAAGGCAGCGTTGATTTTATAAGATTCCGCACTAGTGGCGGGAGCAATCGGAGTACTAATAAAATCATTATTATTAGTACTCGAGAAGTCGCAAAGTTTGGTGCTTTCAGCCATGAGGACTTCAACAAACAAACAAGATAACAAGCAAGCAAGAAAACTGGCAAAGGAAAACGGCAAAAGGCAAAAGAAAACGGCAAAGGAGAAAGGCAAAAAGGCAAATGAAAACGGAAAATGTGAAGTGGGGGAGAGGAAAACGAGAGGCAACTAGCAAAAAGGTAAATGCAAGAGATGAGCTTGTGACACCTACTTGGATAGATCTTGACTTGATCTCTCCTCCCCGGCAACGGCGCCAGAAATCCTTCTGCTACGGCAACAAAAGACCTTCCCCGGCAACGGCGTCAGAGGTCCTTCTACTGCTGGCTACGCCTACAGGGACTTCCTTGGCAAATATGCAAAGGATTCCCCCGCGGCCTTGGAGCCTTGCGTTGGTGTTCCCTTGAAGAGGAAATGGTGATGTAGCACTGAAGCAGTAAGTATTTCCCTCAATTTGAGAACCAAGGTATCGATCCAGTAGGAGGATCGCGCCAAGTCACAAGTACCTGCACAAACACAAAGAGCTCGCACCCAATGCTATGAAGGGGTTGTCAATCCCTTATAGATTGTTTGCAAAGTGAGAATTGAAAGCAAAAAGTAAACAAAGCAAAGTAAAAGTAAAAGTGGAGCCGATAGTTGTGAATAGACCCGAGGGCCGTAGTGTTCACTAGTGGCTTCTCTCATGAAAGCAAGTAGACGGTGGGTGAACAAATTACTGTCGAGCAATTGATAGAACCGCGCAAAGTCATGACGTTATCTATGGCATTGATCATATCTATAGGCATCACATCCAAAACAAGTAGACCGATACTTTCTGCATCTACTACTATTACTCCACACGTCGACCGCTATCCAGCATGCATCTACTGTATTAAGTTCATAAGAACAGAGTAACGCCTTAAGCAAGATGACATGATGTAGATGTACAATCTCAAATCTATGATGAAAGCCCATCTTGTTACCCTTGATGGCAACAACACGATGCGTGCCTTGCTGCCCCTTCTGTCACTTGGAAAGGTCACCGCACGGTATGAACCCAAAACCAAGCACTTCTCCCATTGCAAGAATCATAGATCTAGTTGGCCAAACAAAACCCAAGACTCGGAGAGACTTACAGGGATATCAAATCATGCATATAAGAAATCAGCAAAGACTCAAATATAAATCATAGATAATCTGATCACAAATCCACAATTCATCGGATCTCGACAAACACACCGCCAAACAGGATTACATCGGATAGATCTCCATGAAGATCATGGAGAACTTCGTATTGAAGATCCAAGAGAGAGAAGAAGCCATCTAGATACTAACTACGGACCCGTAGGTGTGAAGTGGACTACTCACGAGTCATTGGAGGGGCGATGATGTTGATGTAGAAGCCCTCCAACTCCAAAGTCCCCTCCGGCAGGGCACCGGGAAGGGTCTCCAGATGAGATCTCGCGGAAACGGAAGCTTGTGGCGGCAGAAAAGTGGTTTCTTGGACGCCCTGATTCTTTCTGGGATTTTACGGAATTTATAGGCCAAAGAGCTAGGGCAAGGGAGCGCCACGAAGGCCACAAGCCTGGTTGCCGCGGGTCCCCTGGCCACGGCAACAGGGCTTGTGGGCTCCCTGTGGGCCCCCTGCCTTGGCCCTCAAGTCCCCCGATCTTCTTCTGTTCTCGAAAAATTTATTTTGGGGATTTTATTCCGTTTGGACTCCGTTCCAAAATCAGATCTGAAAAGTGTCAAAAACACAGGAAAAACAGGAACTGGCACTTGGCACTGAATTAATAAGTTAGTCCCAAAAAAGATATAAAAGGTATATAAAACATCCAAAGTTGACAAGATAACAAAATGAAACCATCAAAAATTATAGATACATTTGAGACGTATCAACTTGTATATTCCAATGATGGGCTTCCTCAAAATTGCCCTAGGTCTTCGTTAGCAAGCAAGTTGGGTGCACACCCACTAGTTTTCTTTTTGAGCTTTCATACACTTATAGCTCTAGTGCATCTGTTGTATGGCAATCCCTACTCATTCACATTGATATCTATTGATGGGCATCTCCATAGCCCATTGATACGCCGAGTCGATGTGACCATCTCCTCCTTTTTGCCTCACAACCTCCACCACACTCTATTCCACCTATAGTGTGAGAGTTGAAAAAGTTGAGAAAGTAAGAGTGCGAAAACAATTACTTGGCCAATACCGGGGTTGTGCATGATTTAAATTCTTTGTGTGGGGATGATGGAGCATTGTAAAAACCAAGATGCGGTCCTTTCCGATCTGGGATCGAGGCCCCGAATAGGAAAGAAGCGCATCTAAGCGTTTCGCAAATAGGTAACACAACACATACATAATAATAAAGATAGACAATCAGGGATTCAATTGCCTTCTCATAAATATCTCAGAGTACATCACACATACTACCAAGGTAGTTCCGCTACGGACTACAAAACATAGAAATGCTATGCTACCCTGCCTGCAGGCCCACGATCACGACCACACCTCAATCTTCTGGATAGTTCACGTAAAGGCGGTCTGTCTCCTCGTCGTACTGCCACGCCAGCTGAGTGCCGTCGGGATCTTCTGTCTCTCGGGTACCTGAACCTGTTGGGATTTTGGAGGAATCCGTGAGCCACGGGGACTCAGCAATCTAAGACCTTGGTGCCAGAACTAGTCAAGTTATTAGGTAGGATAAGGTGATGTGTTTAAGTTTGCAGCATCCTAAGCTTGATTTAGTGGCTAACTTACGTAGAACATGAATGAGAGTGGACTATACTAGCGACCGAGAATACTTGATCACTAAGTGATCCTGAACACCTACCTACGTCATTCATAACCCCACCGTGTTCCCGATCGAAGAGAGATCTTCGAGGGGACAGTCACGGTTACGCACACAGTTGGCAATTTTAGTAGCTTTTGTTTAAGTTATCTAATACCGGATGTTAACAAAATATTCCAAGTTGCGACATAACCGCGTGCACGGCTTTCCGAAAAATTAAACCCTGCAAGGGTGCTCCAACTAGTCCATCACAAACGTACACAGGCCGCAAAGTCATCCTCTATCACGAATCTCGTGATCTCGTCGGATTCCTTAGAGGAAAACCTCAACTCTGGGGGAAACCAAAGCTTCACTGGGATTCCTATACGCAAGATATACCGCTAAGGTAAGGCAAGGCTAGCAGGACCTCCCAACGTGTCGACGACCCTGATAAGAGCCGCGTATCTTAGTCTCAGGACACGCCGGATGAGCACAGCATACAGTGGCCTGATAGACATCTCCCGAGTTGCCCCGGGTTGGCCCCGCACATGACTCTAGTTTGGACCAACACTCATGAGGAGCACTGGCCCGGATTGTTGATTAAATTCCTCGGGGTAGCTATTCCCTATGCAGTTTATTATTAAGTGATTAGCAAAATAACACCAATGTTGGGTCCTGCCGGACAAGCCTTAGCACTACGCGATTTATCGAGGGGGTCCCCATAACAACCCCGAACGTGTTAGGAGCAATCATTATGGAATCAAACACCGGTAGCCGGTAACTAAGGCGGCAATAACGGAATAAAGCACCTGACAAAAGGCTAGGCCTTTCGTCATTTACCAAGTATATAGGTGCATTAATTAAATAACAGCATATAAGATAATGATATCAAGCTCATGTTGTCACATGAGACAAAGCACCTGCATCTAGCAACGCTAACATTAGTAGCTGAGCAAAGCCTCCTTAGCCATTCAAGTTTTGCTAGGAAGGGATCAGTGTATGGGTTCATGGCATATCAAGAGGCAATTTAATTCAGTGGTAGGCAGCGAGCAATATGACATGGAAACGCAAACTAGCATAACAAGTCTAGAGATGGAATCAAGGTCATATCATCTTGCATGTGATATCCTCAACTTGGAATGGTTCTTGTTCGTCCTGCATGTACTCTCCCAAATCCACGTACTCGTTCTCCGATCCTGGTGCTACCCAACATAAGAATAACATCCAATGAACAACAGCACCTCAACATGCAACAAGCACATGATGCATGAGTTGACAAATGAGCATGCATCACTATTTCTATCACTAGCACAAGCAAAAGAAGCTACTACAAGTTCCTGGACCGAACTGTACCCTAAGCTATTTTTATATGCATGAGAATGACATGAACAGATGCGTCTCGAGAAATCGATGCAAAACCATATGAAGAACATTCCAATCGGAGCTACGGATCAACAGGAATCAACGAAACAAGATATGAAGCCCTACGTGTCAAAATCTACACCACACACTCAAATGGCACAAATCTGGTATTCCCAGGTTGCCAAGACATATAACAAACCAACATGAATGGATTGGAGCAAGGAAGAACACCACAACAACAACTAAGCACTCACAATCATCAAAATGACAATACTACACAACCTGCCATAATCTGCATCTTAGCACTTTGTGAGCTACATGCAACATAGCTACAACCCTCCAAATATGACAAATAATATATGTGGCTGTAGCTAGCCAAGAATACTACCAGCACAAGCAAGAATCACACAAAAAGGAATTATACACAGGAAGATACAAGGCTGCAAACTTTCCCAAAACCATCAGATCTCACGGACTTTGTGAAAATTCCTGCACCTGACTTTCTGTCTTTGTTCTGAAGCTTTTTGACAGCATCCAAAACATAACCTACAGGACTCGAAATGGAATGAAATTTAACAGGGGGCTTCACAAACATATCAGGTCCAAATTCCTAGCACTGAACTAAGGCTACATCACAACACAGTGACCAGCACAACCTCATCTACATGAGAAGAAAATGTTTCCAGATTCTCAGACTTGGTGAAATTCCAGATTTCACTTAGCTAGAATTTCCAGCCACATGCCTACTTTGTCTAGGCATAACTTGCACACAAGTAACACCAAGTGATAAATGACACCACCATGGTGTAAAGCAAAACCCCTACTACTACCACACAAAAGCTCATGCCCTTGGGCTCCACCTATTCCATGGAAACAAAGAGCAAACTTGCAACACATCTCAATATGTCAACTCCATAAAGTAGCATAATGGAAAAACTAACTTCACCACTGGACTCCTTGGGAGTTTCTACCCCAAAATCATATATAATATGTGGGCACTTACTTGGAACAAGTGACCACAAATTAAGGAAGAGGAAACTACTCTAAATCATGCCTAGTGAATAGGGCATCATTTCATGTAGTTTCACTATATCATCTACTACATGGTTGAGCTCATGTGCACAATGACAAAGTGACATGGGGGTTTGAACCCCATGTTTGTGTCATGCACATCAACTTCACAACCACTTCTACCAAGTTATCCACACATACAAATCACCAGGCCCTCTCACATATGGACATGTGAAGGTGCATAGTTTTGCTTGCAAAGGTGGGGTGCTTCTCACACACACATCTACTCCACATCACCCACAACCACATCATGCTCTTGATCAAACACATACCTACACAAGCTATCATAGCAAGCATCTCTAGAACAAGCCCACACATACCAAGATATATGTGGTGAGGGGGAGACCCTCCACACAGACAAACACACTCATCTAAAACTTATAAGATCACTTCACAAGAAATAGGGTGCAGCACACATGACCAAGATAGGCTTGCATTCCTACTAACTTAAAACAACCTACACAACCCTACTCAAAGCATCTACATACACACACAAAGCATCAGCACCATGTATGTGCACAACACACACACCCACACCTCACACATGTAAGAACCACACCACTGATGCATTGCAGGAAAGTAAAATAGATGCACTCCTATTAATGCTCATAATATAGGCACAACAAGTAACACAAGAAAATAGCAAGGAAACAAAAAAAATGAGAAAGAAAGAAAAAGAAATAGCAAAAGGGCTGGTCAGGGATCGAACCCCAGACCTCGTGTTTCAAGCCACAGGCCCAAACCACTCTGCTACCATGCACTAGCTCGACAGTGAAGGATGGTTAAGCAGGTTAAACTGCTCTGCTGCTGCAACGCTATTGTGCTGGAATAAACCAACAAAAAGGGGGAGGCTTCCCCTGGGATCGAACCCGCAACCTCTCGAGTGCAACCACTGCTGCACACCACTGCGCTACGGAACGTTTCCTGACAAAGGGAAGGACTGAATCTAGTTAAGCAACTTCTCTGCGCGCCCTGCTCTACACCGAGATGCACCGGCGACAGGGAGGTTGCCGGGCTTGCCTCGCCGTTGCTGCTGCTGCTGTGCCATGGAGACCTACCCCTTGCTACTGCTGCGCCTGCTATGCCACCTCTACACGCTACTACAACAAGCTACTGCTACTGCACCAACCTGCACCACCGCATCAACTACTACACCGAGCAAGCCATCAGCACCACGCACAGCTACTACGGCTGCTGCTCGGGACAGGGGCGCGCTGCTACTGCTCTTGCCGGATCTGCTCGCGGGAGAGGGGAGGAAGGTCGGCTCACCTTGGGGAAGGAAGGGAAGGACGCCGACGTCATGGAAGAAGAAGAAGCGGTGCTGGTCGCTGTACGAAGACGCCGCCCAAACCAGAGGAAGGAGGTGCACGTCGTGTTGGAAATATGCCCTAGAGGCAATAATAAAATGGTTATTATCATATTTCCTTGTTCATGATAATCATATATTGTTCATGCTATAATTGTATTAACAGGAAACAGTAATACATGTGTGAATAAATAGATCACAATGTGTCCCTAGCAAGCCTCTAGTTGGCTAGCTCGTTAGTCAATAGATGGTCATGGTTTCCTGATCATGGGCATTAGATGTCATTGATAACGGGATCACATCACTGGGAGAATGATGTGATGGACAAGACCCAATCCTAAGCATAGCACTAGATCGTATTGTTCGTATGCTAAAGCTTTTCTAATGTCAAGTATATTTTCCTTCGACCGTGAGATTGTGCAACTCCCGGATACCGTAGGAGTGCTTTGGGTGTATCAAACGTCACAACGTAACTGGGTGACTATAAATGTGCACTACGGGTACCTCCGAAAGTGTCTGTTGGGTTGGTACGAATCGAGATCGGGATTTGTCACTCCGTGGGATGGAGAGGTATCTCTAGGCCCACTCGGTAGAACATCATCATGAGCTCAATGTGACTAAGGAGTTAGTCACACGATGACGTGCTACAGAACGAGTAAAGAGACTTCCCGGTTACGAGATTGAACAAGGTATAGGTATACCGACGATCGAATCTCGGGCAAGTTCTATACCGACAGACAAAGGGAATCGTATACGGGATTAATTGAATCCTTGACATCATGGTTCATCCGATGAGATCATCGTGGAGCAAGTGGGAGCCACCATGGGTATCCAGACCCCGCTGATGGTTATTGGCCAGGGAGGCGTCTCGGTCATGTCCGCATGTCTCCCAAACCCGTAGGGTCTACACACTTAAGGTTTGATGACGCTAGGGTTATAGGGAATTGTTATACGAGGTTACCGAAAGTTGTTCGGAGTCCCGGATGAGATCCCGGACATCACGAGCAGCTCCGGAATGGTCCGGAGGTAAAGATTGATATATAGGACCGATGGTTTCGGATACCGAAAGTGTTTCGGGCATCACCGGTAACGTACCGGGACCACCGGGACCACCGGAGGTGGCCCCGGGGGTCCACTGAAGGGGGGCAACGACCCCGGGAGGTAAGGTGGGCCCAGTGGGGGAGGGAACCAGCCCCTAGGTGGGCTGGTGCGCCTCCCCACTCAGCCCAATGCGCAGGGGAGAGGGAAAGGGGGGCAAACCCTAGGCACAGGTGGGCCTTAGGCCCACCAGGTGGTGCGCCACCCCCTCCCACCCTAGCCGCCACCTCCTTTCCCATCTGGTGGCTGCCGCACCACCTAGGGGGGAACCCTAGGGGTGGCGCACCCCCCTCCCCCTCCTCCTATAAATAGAGAGGGGTTTTGGCCATTGGAGATAGACTTTTGCCTCTCCCTCGGCGCAGCCCTGCCCTTCTTCCTCCTCCTCTCTGCCGGTGCTTGGCGAAGCCCTGCCGGGAGACCTCGTCTGTCCATTGACACCACGTCGTCGTGCTGCTGGAGTTCTTCCCCAACCTATCCCTCCTCCTTCCTGGATCAAGGTGCGGGAGACGTCACCGGGCTGCACGTGTGTTGAACGCGGAGGTGCCGTAGTTCGTCACTAGATCGGAATCGCTGCGAGTACGACTCCATCAACCGCGTTCTAGCAACGCTTCCGCATAGCGATCTTCAAAGGTATGAAGATGCTCTTACCCCTCTCTCGTTGCTGGTCTCTCCATACGAAGATTTGAATATGCGTAGGAAAATTTTGAATTTATGCTACGTTACCCAACACGTCGGGGACGTCGAGAAAGAAGCTCCAGCTCCGGCTCCACTCAAAAATGGAACCCCTCCTGGGTCCTCTTGCTTGCGCAGCTACGGGGAGGCGACGAGGTTGAAGCTACGCCAGCGTCGAGCTCGACCCGGAGCTGATCATGGCGTTGGGAACGACCTCGAGGTCTCTGGCGGCGCGGGAGGAAGAAGAGGAGAGAGAGGAGGAACCCTAGCTGCCTGGGGGAGGGAGAGGAGAGTTATATGAGCCTCGGGGGACGAGCTTGAGCCGCTGGATCAAGATTACGCTGATCGGGAGGCTGAAACTTGTTCGTACGCGCATGATGTCGGGAGGAAGAAGATAGAGTCGCGCCCGTGGGCCCTGTCGCGAAGGGATACGGGCCAGGGAGAGCTCGTCTGCAACGAGAGAGAGAGGGAATGGGCCGCCAGGGGGAGGTAGCCCACCTTAGGCGCCACATAATAAAAAAACATCCTAAGCTTATTTCTGTTTACAGAAAGAACAGGGAGAAAAGAAAAGCCCAAGAAAAACTACAAGTGCTAAAATAAACATGGCACTTGCATTGGACATGTAAAATCAAAACCTAATTAATAAAAATAAAAATAAAAGTTTAGGAGCACGTAAATATTTTACAAAACAGAATTAACTTGGTCTATTTTGTAATTATATGCACCCTTAAAACATGTTTTAAAAATAACAAACACACCACTCCATATCCAACACAAAACCTGCTAAACCATGGGCATTTTTAAAACAGGAAAGGAAGGAGTGAATCTTGACATAGAGAAGAAATAGAGAGGGAGGGAGGATGGTTGAAACCTAAGCAACTTACTATCACATGCATCACTCCAGACAAGCTACCCATCACATGCATATCATCACAAGGCATCACAAGGTAGCTAACCACAAGATCACCACCACCACATGAAATGCTAAGATCATATGGCAACAACACAAGACAAGGGCATGCAATGATATGCTATGCATGCATGCATGGGAAGGAAGTGGTAAGGGACACACATGAAATCATGGCACCAAATATATCACTATAACCATGACAAGGTGGACCCACATGCAATAGGTTCCAAAATAGGAAAGATTTACATCTGGGGCACTACAAGCATAGCTAGACTATATGATTTTGTAGGGATAACTTTCTTTGGCCTCGTTATTTCAAAAGTTCATGATTACTTTGCTAGTATGTTTGAAGTATTATTGTTTTCATGTCAATATTAAACTATAGTTTTGAAACTTACGGATCTGAACTTTCATGCCACCATAAAGAAGTTACAAAGAACAAATATGTTAGGTAGGATTCCACATCAAAAATTTGGTCTTTATCACTTCCCTACTCGAGGACGAGGAGGAGTTAAGCTTGGGGATGCTTGATACGTCTCCAACGTATCTATAATTTTTGATTGTTCCATGCTATTATATTATCAACTTGGGATGTCTTATATGCCTTTTTATATCATTTTTGGGAGTAACCTATTAACTCATTGCCTAGTGCCAGTTTCTGTTTTCTCCTTGTTTTTGACCTTTTTTAGATAGGAATATCAAACGGAGTCCAAATGGAATAAAACTTTCGCGGTGATTTTTTTGGACCAAAAGAGACCCCCGAAGCTTTGGAAGAAGGCCAGAAGAGCCACGAGGGAGTCACGAGCCCGGTAGGCGCGCCCTACCCCCCCCCCCCCCCCCCCCGAGGGCCTAGCAGGCTCGTGACCTCCTCGTGCGCCCAACTGACGTAATTCGACCACCATAAATTCCTATAAATACACAAACCCCCAAAAAGAAACCTAGATCGGGAGTTCCGCCGCCGCAAGCCTCTGTAGCCACCAAAAACCAATCGGGAGCCCGTTCCGGCACCCTGCCGGAGGGGGAATCCATCTCCAGTGGCCCTCTTCATCAACACCATTGCCTCTCCGGTGATGCATGAGTAGTTCACCACAGACCTTCGGGTCCATAGCTAGTAGTTAGATGGCTTCTTCTCTCTCTTGGATCTTCAATACAAAGTTCTCCATGATCTTCATGGAGATCTATCCGATGTAACTTTCTTTTGCGGTGTGTTTGTCGAGATCCGATGAATTGTGGATTTATGATCAGATTATCTATGAATATTATTTGAGTCTCCTCTGATCTCTTATATGCATGATTTTGTATCCTTGCAATTCTCTTCAAGTTATGGGTTTCGTTTGGCCAACTTGATCTATGGTTCTTGCAATGGGAGAAGTTCTTGGTTTTGGGTTCATACCGTGTGGTGTCCTCGCCTAGTGATAGAAGGGGTAGCGAGGCACGCATCATGTTGTTGCCATCAAGCGTAAAAACATGGGGTTTATATCATATTACATGAATTTATCCCTCTACATCATGTCATCTTTCTTAAGGCGTTACTCTGTTTGTTATGAACTTAATACAGTAGATGCATGTTGGATA
This sequence comes from Hordeum vulgare subsp. vulgare, assembly GCF_904849725.1. Classification (NCBI taxonomy): domain Eukaryota; kingdom Viridiplantae; phylum Streptophyta; class Magnoliopsida; order Poales; family Poaceae; genus Hordeum; species Hordeum vulgare. The sequence continues at coordinate 615,673,884 of NC_058519.1, read as the reverse complement.
GCGGTCGATGTGTGGAGTAATAGTAGTAAATGTAGAAAGTATCGGTCTACTTGTCTCGGACGTGATGCCTATATGTATGATCATTGCCTTAGATATCGTCATGACTTTGCGCGATTCTATCAATTGCTCGACAATAATTCGTTCACCCACCGTAATACTTGCTATCATGAGAGAAGCCTCTAGTGAACACTATGGCCCCCGAGTCTATTTTACACATTATATATTCAGATCTACATACAAAAATACCACCTTGCTGCACTTTTATTTCTATTTACCTTTTATCACCTTCAGATCTCACCTTGCAAGTAATCGTGAAGGGATTGATAACCCCTTTATCGCGTTGGGTGCAAGTTTGTTTGTTTTTGTGCAGGTTCATTGGTGCCTCATCTTGATACTCCTAGTGGATTGATACCTTGGTTCTCAAACTGAGGGAAATACTTATCTCTACTTTGCTGCATCACCCTTTCCTCTTCAAGGGAAAAAACAACGCAAGCTCAAGAAGTAGCACAAAGTTGTCTCTAAAAAAACCGAAAACCACCATTATATATAGGAGGAGAGGGGGGGCTAGCCTTGGGGCTCAAGGGCCCCAAGGGTGCGCCAGCCGAAGGGAGAGGAGGACTCCTTCTCCAATTCGGTTTGGGGAAGGAGGAGTCCTCCTCTTCCTTCCCACCTCCCTCTTTCCTTTTCCCCCTTTCCTTTGGTTTTTTTCACTTGTGGTGCCATAGCCCTCTTGGGCTGGCTCCACCAGCCCACTAAGGGCTGGTGCACCACCCTAGGGTTACTGGGCTCACTCCCGGGTGGGTGGAACCGGAACCCATTCGTCACTCCCGGTACACTACCGGAAATGCCAGAAACTTTCCGGTGACCAAATGAAACCATCCTATATATCAATCTTCGTTTCCAGACCATTCCGGAAACCCTTGTGACGTCCGTGATCTCATCCGGGACTCCGAACAACATTCGGTAACCACACATATAACTCAACTATACTAAAACATCATCGAACCTTAAGTGTGTAGACCCCGCGGGTTCGAGAACTATGAAGACATGACCCGAGACACTTCTCGGTAAATATCCAATAGCGGGACCTGGATGCCCGTATTGGATCCTACATATTCTCCGAAGATCTTATCGGTTGAACCTCAGTGCCAAGGATTCATATAATCCCGTATGTCATTCCCTTTGTCCTTCGGTATGTTACTTGCCCGAGATTCGATCGTCGGTACCCGCATACCTATTTCAATCTCGTTACCGGCAAGTCTCTTTACTCGTTCCGTAATACAAAATCCCGTGACTTATACTTAGTCACATTCTTTGCAAGGCTTGTTTGTGATGTTGTATTACCAAGTGGGCCCCGAGATACCTCTCCGTCACACTGAGTGACAAATCCCAGTCTTGATCCATACTAACTCAATGCACACCTTCGGAGATACATGTAGAGCACCTTTATAGTCACCCAGTTACGTTGCGACGTCTGATACACACAAGGCATTTCTCCGGTGCCAGTGAGTTATATGATCTCATGGTCATAGGAATAAATACTTGACACACAAAAAACAATAGCTACAAAATGACACACATGCTACGTTCATAGTTTGGGTCTAGTCCATCACATGATTCTCCTAATGATGTGATCCAGATATCAAGTGACAACACTTGCATATAGTCAGAAAACCTTGACTATCCTTGATCAACTGGCTAGCCAACTAGAGGCTTGCTAGGGACATTGTTTTGTCTATGTATCCACACATGTATCTATGTTTTCATTCAATACAACTATAGCATGGATATGCACAACATATGTGTAGTAAATCTCTGTGTCACATTGATACGTCTCCATCGTATCTACTTTTCCAAACTCTTTTGCCCTTGTTTTGGACTCTAATTTGCATGATTTGAATGGAACTAACCCGGACTGACGCTATTTTCAGCAGAATTGCCATGGTATTGTTTTTGTGCAGAAATGGAAGTTCTTGGAACATCCTGAACATTTACGAAGAATATTTCTGGAAAATATGAAAAATACCTGCCAAAGATCCACCGGAGGGAATGGGCCAGTGGGCACAAGCCCTGTAGCCGCCGGCCCCCCTGCTGGCAGCTACCAAGCTTGTGGGACCCATGTGGCTCTGCCGCCCCCAATTCCAGCGCTATTTATTCCCTTTCGTCCCAGAAAAAATCAAGAGAGAGGATTTCATCGCATTTTTGATCCAGAGGCGCCGCCACATCCCGTTCTTCATCTCGAGGGAAGATCTGGAGTCCGTTTTGGGCTTCGGATCAAGGAGATCGTCTCCATCGTCATCATCAACCTTCTTCCCTCTCCAATTCCATGAAGCTCTTCATCGTTCGTGAGTAATCTATTCGTAGGCTCGCTGGGCGGTGATGAGTAGGATGAGATCTATCATGTAATCGAGTTAGTTTTGATGGGGATTGATCCCTAGTATCCACTATGTTCTGAGATTGATGTTGCTACTACTTTGCCATGCTTAATGCTTGTCACTAGGGCCCGACTGCCATGATTTCAGATCTGAAATTATTATGTTGTCACCAATATATGTGTGTTTTAGATCCGATCTTGCAAGTTGTAGTTACCTACTATGTGTTATGATCCGGCAACCCCGGAGTGACAATAACCGGAACCACTCCCGGTGATGACCATAGTTTGAGGAGTTCATGTGTTCACCAAGTGCTAATGCATTGTTCTGGTTCTTTATTAAAAGGAGAACCTTGATATCCCGTAGTATCCTTTTGGACCCCGATGCCACGGGAGGGATGGACAATAGATGTCATGCATGTTCTTTTCCCTAAGCACGTATGACGACACATGGAATGCATGCCTACATCACATTGACGAACAGGAGCTAGCCACATATCTCTCCGTGTTATAACTGTTGCATGGTGAATGTAACCCGACAAATCACCGACCCATTGCCTACGAGTTTGTCCCACTGCTGCTGTTACTTGTTTTGCTCTGCTACTGTTACCACTCTTGATGTTGTTGTTACTTGTTTTGCTCTGTTGTTGTTACTATTGTTGTTGCTGCTGTTACTTGCTTTGCTCTGCTGCTACTTGCTATTGCTGTTACTTGCTACTGTTGCTACTTGCTACTGCTGTCACTACTGCTGTTCCTTGCCACTGTTGTTACTCGTTACACTGCTCCTACCTGCTAAAATACTTTTCTCGCGCCGTTGACGGGAAAGAATATTTCCCGTCCACGGGCAACTTTTGGCGCCATTGATACGACAGTTAGGAATAGTCTGCCTTGTCAACAGATCGTTTCTGGCACCGTTGCTATCATACTACTTTGCTACTAATACTTTGCTTGCTGACACTAATCTTTCAGGTGTGGTTGAATCTGACACATTCAGCTGCTAATACTTGAGAATATTCTTTCACTTCCCATCGAGCGAACCAACAAATTTGGGTTGAATACTCTACCCTCGAAAACTGCCGCGAACCCACGCGCTGGTGGGCCATTGCAAGACAATTGCTAATTGTTGAGCAACTGGGACGAGCTCTTTTCTGGCTCCGTTGCCGTGGAGGCATCAAGTCAGGAATAGTTGCACGTCAGCAGCATTTTTCTGGCGCCGTAGCCGGGGACTGCTAGCAGCATTTTTCTGGCGCCGTTGCCGGGGAAGGGATTGCTATATTCTCTGAGTCACTTGGGATTTATATCTGCTGATCACTATGAAGAATCTGAAAGATCCAAAAAACAAAGCTTTTCCCTCAACCACGAGGGGAGGTAAGGAACTGCCATCTAGCTGTACACTTGATTCACCTTCAGTTATGAGTAAGTTTGCGACACCACCTCCTGCTAGAAATCTTGATATGTCGCCTGTGCTTGATGATTCTTATGATGCTGCTATGCCTGATACTGCTTTGCCTGGTGATGCTATGCTTGATACTGCTTTGCCTGATGATGCTAGAGATGCTATTTTGCCTGTTTATGCTATGCGTGATACTGTTAGAGATGCTATGCCTGATACTGCCTTGCCTGATGATGCTATGCCTGATACTGCCTTGCCTGATGATGCTAGAGATGCTATTTTTCCTGATGATGCTATGCTTGATACTGCTAGAGATACTACTTTGCCTGATATGCCACTAGGGGTATTCCTTGATGCTCATATTGCTAGAGAAACTGCCAATGCTCATGATGCTTCTGAAACTGTCGATACTATTTAGATAGAACCTGCTTTTGCTCCTGCTAGATCTAGCTCCTCTAGATATGAATTTCCTGATATACCTTAGGGTTATGTTATGAAGGGATAGATAGCTGAGGATTTTCTTGCGTGTAAGGATGCCTATGACGCTGAGAAATTACTTCTCAAGTGGAAGGAAAAATCTCTGAAAGCTAGGATGAAATACGACCCGAAGTTTGCCACTTCGCCTATCTTTATCACCGATAAGGATTATGAATTCTCTGTCGACCCTCAGATAATTTCTCTAGTCGAATCTGATCCTTTCCACAGTTATGAGTCTGAGACGGTCGTAGCCCATCTTACCAAACTACATGATATAGCCACCCTTTTCACTAGTGAGGAGAAGATCCGCTACTACTATATCCTTAAGTTGTTTCCTTTCTCTCTAAAGGACGACGCTAAAGCCTGGTTCACTTTTCTTGCTCCTGGATGTGTGAGTAGTCCCCAGGATATGGTCTATTACTTCTGTGAGAAATATTTCCCTACCCATAAGAAGCAAGCTGCCTTACAGGAAATATACAACTTTGCTCAACTCAAAGAAGAGAGTCTCCCACAAGCTTGGGGGAGGCTCATCCAGCTAGAGAATGCTTTGCCTGATCACCCTCTTAAGAAGAACGAGATACTTGATATCTTCTATAATGGACTTATCGATGCTTCTAGAGACCACCTAGAAGTTGTGTTGGTTGTGTTTTAAGGGAACGAACTATAGAACAAGCTGAGATCCTTCTGAATAATATCTTGATCAACGATAATGCTTGGACTATTCCCGAACCACCTCCTAAGCCAACTCCTAAGAAAAGAGGTATTCTATTCCTCAGTCCCAAAATATGCAAGAAGCCAAGAAATCTATGCAAGAGAAAGGCATTAGATCTGAAGATGTCAAAAATCTACCACCTATCGAAGAGATCCATGGTCTCGATAACCCGATACAAGTAGTAGAAGTGAATTCTCTGCGTAGGTTTGATGAGAGTGATATTCCTTTTGACAAACCTGCTAGCCTATGCTTTGATGAATTTAACAACTTTGTTGCCAAAAAACAGAGTTTCAAAGATTATGTTAGCAGACATTTGGAACAAAGTACTCATATGCTTAGTCATTTAAGTGCTTGTGTAGATAAAAATGTCAATGATCTGAAGCTTCCGAGTAAACATGCCTCTATGATTACTACTCAGGTAGAACAAGTACTTAAAGCTCAGAATGACTTGCTCAATGAATTAAATGACAACTCTGTCAGAGTCATTACTAGAGGAGGCAAAATGACTCAGGAACCTTTGTATCCTCAAGGCCATCCTAAGAGAATTGATCAAGATTCTCAAGGAATTAATGCTGATACACCCAGTCATTCTAAGAAGAAGGATGATAGAAACCTACATGTCAGTTCACCAAATACTATCACCCCTGAAGAACCAAATGATATTTCTACGTCGGATGCAAAAACACAATCTGGTGATGAACATGAATCTGGTGACAATATGGACAGCGATGTTCATAATGAGGCTCAACCTAGCAATGATAAGAATGTGGAGATTGAACCTACGGTTAATCCTGACAACCCGCGACCTAAGAGATATGATAAGAATGACTTCGCTGCTAGGAAGCATGGTAAAGAAAGGTTGCTATGGGTTCAGAGACCCATGCCCTTTCCTCCTAAGCCATCCAAGAAAAAGGACGATGAGGATTTTCAGAGCTTTATTAAGATGATAAGACCCGTCTTTCTGTAGATGCGGTTAATTGATATGCTCAAAATGTCTCCATATGCCAAGTACATGAAAGATATCGTGATTAATAAACGGAAGATACCAGATTTTGAGATCTCCACCCTGCTTGCCAATTACACTTTCAAAGGTGGAACTCCTAAAAAACTTGGTGATCCCGGAGTGCCTGATGTCTACTACGCAACCTTCTCCTTCTAGACGTTGTTGGGCCTCCAAGTGCAGAGGGTTGTAGGACAGTAGCAATTTTCCCTCAAGTGGGTGACCTAAGGTTTATCAATCCGCGGGAGGCGTAGGATGAAGATGGTCTCTCTCAAGCAACCCTGCAACCAAATAATAAAGAGTCTCTTGTGTCCCCAACACACCTAATACAATGGTAAGTTGTATAGGTGCACTAGTTCGGCGAAGAGATGGTGATAAAAGTGCAATATGGATGGTAGATATTGGTTTTTGTAATCTGAAATTACAAAAACAGCAAGGTAACAAATGGTAAAAGTGAGCACGAACGGTATTACAATGCGTGGAAACAAGGCCTAGGGTTCATACTTTCACTAGTGAACTTCTCTCAACAATGATAACATGATTGGATCATATAACTAGCCCTCAACATGCAACAAAGAGTCACTCCAAAGTCACTAATAGCGGGGAACAAACGAAGAGATTATTGTCGGGTATGAAACCACCACAAAGTTATTCTTTCTGATCGATCTATCATAGAGTTCGTACTAGAATAACACCTTAAGATACTGTGACAGCCCGATGCCGACGTTCCAGAAGATTCCCCTTTTCTTTCGGTTTCCGTCGTGTGTCTATTTTTATTTGTCGCATCATCATCGCATCATGCGCATCATCTGCATTGCATCGAGAACACGGTGGGGTTATGTCTGACGTAGGTAGGTGTTCAGGATCATTCTTTTGATCATCAGTAGTCATGTCCGCTATGCGTAGATCTTTCCCCTCTTATTTCTTGTACTCGTAAGTTTAGCCACCAAATATATGCTTAGCCGCTGCTGCAACCTCACCACTTATCCATACCTCACCCATTAAGCTTTGCTAGTCTTGATACCTTAGGAAATGAGATTGCTGAGTCCCCTGTGGCTCACAGATTACTACAACACCAGTTGCAGGTACAGGTAAAGGTTACTTGACACGAGCGCGTTGATTGTTCATTTGGAGTTGCTTCTTCTTCTTCTTCTTCATCGATCGAGGATGGGTTCCAGGCCGGCAGCCTGGGATAGCAAGGATGGACGTCGTTCTTCTTTTGTCGTTTGTTTTCGTCCGTAGTCGGACCCTGCTCTTACTCTTGATGATAATGCAATGTACTGATGTGACTCTGATGTAGCTTGTGGCGAGTGTAAGCCAATTCTATTATATACCTCTTCTTTTCAGTACATGTACTTGTAACGATATCCATTCTTGCGACACGACGAGATGCGCTTCTATCCCTGACGAGGCCTTCATGCCAAATTGAGGTTAGGGTCGCATCTTGGGAGTGACAGATACATATCAACCAAGACCCTAATGTCACCTGGATACTCCATTGTCACATCAAGTATCCGTGGGTATGATTATACGATATGCATCACATAATCTCATAATCATCTATCCAACCAACACATAGAACTTCAAAGAGTGCCCCAAAGTTTCTACCAGAGAGTCAAAACGTGTGCCAACCCCTGTGCATAGGTTCCCAATGTCACGAACCCGCAAGTTGATCACCAAAACATACATCAAGTACTCACATGAATCCACGTGTCCCAACCCATATGCATAGGTTCCCAATTGTCACAAACCCGCAAGTTGATCACAGCAGATAGACACATGCAAGACATACATCAAGTGTTCTCAAAGACTCAATCCGATAAGATAACTCCAAAGGGGAAACTCAATTCATTGGAAGAGGGAGAGGGGGAAGAACATCATAAGATCCAATTGTAGTAGCAAAGCCCATGGTACATCGAGATCAAGACATCTCAAGAACACGAGAGAGAGAGAGATCAAACACATAGCTACTGGTACATACCCTCACCCTCGAGGGAGAACTACTCCCTCCTCGTCATGGAGATCGTCGGGATGATGAAGATGGCCACCGGAGATGGATTCCCCCTCCGGCAGAGTGCCAGAACGGGCTCCAGACTGGTTTTTGGTGGCTACACAGGCTTGCGGCGGCAGAACTCCCGATCTAGGTTTCTTTTTGGGGGTTTCTTAATTTATAGGAATTTATGGCAGTGGAATTACGTCGGTTGGGCCCACGAGGAGGTCACAAGCCTGGTCGCCACCACGGGGGGGGGGGGGGGGGGGGGGGTGGCGGCGTCAGGGCTTGTGACTCCCTCATGGCTCTTTTGGCCTTCTTCCAAAGCTTCGGGGGTCTCTTTTGGTCCAAAAAAAATCATCGTAAAGTTTCATTCCATTTGGACTTCGTCTGAAAATGGACCAAAAACACGGAAAAAACAGAAACTGGCATGTGGCACTGAGTTAATAGGTTAGTCCCAAAAAATATATAAAATAGCATATTCATGCATATAACACATCCAAAGTTGACAAGATAATAGCATGGAACCATAAAAAATTATAGATACGTTGGAGACGTATCAAGCATCCCCAAGCTTAACTCCTGCTCGTCCTCGAGTAGGGAAGTGATAAAGAATGAATTTTTGATGTTGCATCCTACCTAGCATAGTTGTCCTTTGTAACTTCTCTCACGTGACATGAATGTTCAGATCCGTTAGATTCAAAACAATAGTTTCCTATTGACGTGGAAACAATAATAATTCAAGCAAACTAGCAAGGTAATCATGAACTTTCAAAATAACAAGGCCAAAAGAAAGTTATCCCTACAAAAGCATATAGTCTGGCTATGCTCTATCATCATTGCACAACGAATTTAAATCATGCACAACCCCGGTATTGGCCAAGTAATTGTTTCACACCTTTACTTTCTCAAACCTTTTCAACTATCACGCAATACATGAGCGTGAGCCATGGTTTTAGCACTATAGATGGTGTGGAGTGTGGTGGAGGTTGCAAGACAAAAAAACGAGAAGATAATCACATTAACTAGGCATATCAATGAGCTGTGGAGATGCTCATCAATAGATATCAATGTGAATGAGTAGGGGTTGCCATACAAATGATGCACTAGAGCTAAGAGTATGTGAAAGCTCTAAAAGAAAACTAGTGGGTGTGCATCCAACTTGCTTGCTCATGAAGACCTAAGGCAATTTTGAGGAAGCCTATCATTGGAATATACTCCCTCCGTTCCTAAATATAAGTCTTTTAATATATTTCATTAGGAGTCTACATACGGAACAAAATGAGTGAATCTATATTCTAAAGTATGTCTATATACATCCGTATGTAATTCACTAGTGAAACCTCTTTAAAGACTTATATTTAGGAACGGAGGGAGTACAAGCCAAGTTATATAATGAAAATTTCCCACTAGCTATATGGTGGTGACCAAACGAGAGACTCTCAATCATGAATATCATGGTGCTTAATATGCACAAGTGTGGAAAAGTGGTAGCATTGTCCCATCTCTCTTTTTCTCTCATTTTTTTAATTTTTTTTTATTTTTTTGGTGGGCTCTTTGGCCTCTTTTTTTTGGTGGGCTTCTTTGTCCTCTTTTATTTCCTCACGTGGGACAATGCTCCATCAATGATGATCATCACACTTTCAACTCAAAACTTAGAGCAACGATGACTCTATATGGAATGCCTTCGGTAGTGTACCGTGACAATGATCTAGCATGGCATAGACATTAATGGAAACATCATGCTAGCTATCTTACGATCATGCAATGGCAATGTAGACGTGGTGGCACATGTCATGGTGGTAGTTGCATGGAAATATATCTCGTAATGACTTAGAAAAAGCCATAGTAGGTAGGTATGGTGGCTGTTTTGAGGGAGGCTAATGGTGGGTTTTGTGCACCGGCGAAAGTTGAACGACACTAAGAAGATAGTGATGGTGGAAGGTGAAAGTGCATCTAAACCATGGACTCAACATTAGTCATGAAGAACTCATATACTTGTTGCAAAACATTTATTAGTAATCGAAAAAAAGCATTCAACGCATACTCCTACGGGAAGGGTTGGTAGGTATAAACCATCGCGCGATCCCGACCGCTACACAAAGGATGACAATAAATAAACTAATCATGCTCAAACTTCATCACAATGAGGTTCACCATACGTGCATTCTACGGGAATCACTAACTTCAACACAAGTATCTCTAGATTCACAACACCATACTAACATAACTTAAATATTACCACAACCACATCTCAAAACTAATTGAGAGGAATCAAGCTTCTCTTTCTAGTCAATGCACATGAAGACGGAAGTTTTCGTATCCCTTTGGATAACTACCACTTTTGAGACTACTTTCAAAGCATAGATCAACTACCAAGCCATGCACTGCTGTGCTCTAAAAGATATAAGTGAAGCACATAGAGCAAAATCAACTAGCTCTAAAGATATAAGTGAAACACATGTGAGATGAATTGCCTAACTCAAAGGATATAAGTGAAGCTCGACAAAATCACGGTGAGTGCATGTCTCTCTCTCTAGGTGTGCAACAAGGATGATTGTGACACAACAAAAATAGAAGACTCCTACGATACAAGACGCTCCAAGCAAAAACACATAACATGTGGTGAATAAAAATATAGCTCCAAGTAACATTACCGATGGATTGAAGACGAAAGAGGGGATGCCTTCCTCGGGCATCCCCAAGCTTAGGCTTTTTCAGCTTCCTTGAATCAACTTGGGGTGCCTTGGGCATCCCCAAGCTTGAGCTCTTGCCATTATTTATCTCTTTGTCCATAAGAACTTCACCCAGAACTTGAGAACTTCACAACACGAAACTTAAACACAAACTCGTGATAACATTAGTATGAGAAAGCAAACCACCATTTCTTAGGTACTGTAGCAAACTTAAATTCTACTTATGCTGATGTTGGGTTACTGTATTTTCAATCTTCCATGGCTAATACCCCGCCGATACTATCCATAGTTTCATCAAAATAAGAAACCAACACAACAAAAACAGAATCTGTTAACAGCAGACCAGTCTATAGCAATTTGTATATTTCGTATACCTCTGGTACTTCAAAAATTCTGAAAAATTACGACAGTCTGAAGAATTTGCATAGCAATCAACACAAAAAAGAATCAACTCAAAAGATTTTCGATCTCCTTGCTCAAAGTACCATTCTCTGAACCGTTTTTGGGAAATTACTCCTTGGTAAGTGACTCCTTGATACGTCTCCGTCGTATCTACTTTTCCAAACTCTTTTGCCCTTGTTTTGGACTCTAATTTGCATGATTTGAATGGAACTAACCTGGACTAACGATGTTTTCAGCAGAATTGCCTTGGTGTTATTTTTGTGCAGAAATCAAAGTTCTCCAAACGTCCTGAAAATTTACGGGGAGCAGTTTTGGAAAATAAGAAAAATATCTGCGCCAAGTTCCACCTCAGGGGGTGGGCCAGTGGGCCACAAGCCCTGGCTCCACCAACACCCCCCTGGTGGCGGTTGGCAGGCTTGTGGGGCCCACACAGCTGTGTCGCTCCCAATCTCAGGTCTATAAGATCCCTTTCGTCCCAAAAAAATAAGAAGAGAAGTTTTCGTCGTGTTTTTGATACGGAGGCGCCGCCACCACCTGTTCTTCATCTGGAGGGCAGATCTGGAGTCCGTCTTGGGCTCCGGAGAAGGGAAATCGTCGCCATCGTCATCATCAACCTTCTTCCCTCTCCAATTCCATGAAGCTCTTCGTCGTTCGTGACTAATCTATTCGTAGGCTCGCTGGGCGGTAATGAGTAGGATGAGATCTATCATGTAATCGAGTTAGTTTTGATGGGGATTGATCCCTAGTATCCACTATGTTCTAAGATTGATGTTGCTACTACTTTGCCATGCTTAATGCTTGTCACTAGGGCCCGAGTACCATGATTGCAGATCTGAAATTATTATGTTGTCACCAATATATGTGTGTTTTAGATCCGATCTTGCAACTTGTAGTTACCTACTATGTGTTATGATCCGGCAACCCCGGAGTGACAATAACTGGAACCACTCCCGATGATGACCATAGTTTGAGGAGTTCATGTGTTCACCAAATGCTAATGCATTGGTCCGGTTCTTTATTACAAGGAGAACCTTAATATCCCGTAGTTTCCTTTTGGACCTCGCTGCCACGGGAGGGATGGACAATATATGTCATGCAAGTTCTTTTCCCTAAGCACGTATGACGACACACGGAATACATGCCTACATCACATTGACGAACGGGAGCTAGCCACATATCTCTCCGTGTTATTGCTGTTGCATGATGAATATCATCCAAACAAATCACCGACCCATTGCCTACGAGTTTGTCCTACTGATACTGCTGTTACTTGTCTTGCTCTGCTACTGCTACTACTACTGTTGCTACTGCTGTTACTTGTCTTGCTCTGCTGCTGCTACTATTGTTGCTGCTGCCGTTACTTGTTTTGTTGTGCTGCTGCTACTACTGTTGCTATTACTGTCGCTTGCTACTGTTGCTACTTGCTACTTCTGTCACTACTGATGTTCCTTGTCGTCGCTATTGCTCGTTACACTGCCGCTACTCGTTACTTTGTTGTTACTACTGTGCTTGCAGATACTAATCTTTCAGGTGTGGTTGAATCTGACAAATTCAGCTGCTAATACTTGAGAGTATTCTCTCACCTCCCGTCGTGCAAACCAACAAATTAGGTCGAATACTCTACCCTCGAAAACTACTGCGAACCCACGCGCTGGTGGGCCATCAACAACATTCTTCGACTTCCGTTGTCGGGGAGTGCTGGCAGCATTCTTCTCGTGTCGTTGCAGGGGAAGGTTTGTTGTCATCAGCATTCGTCTAGCCATCGCCAGAGATTGCAATCAGCCTTTTTCTGGCTCCGTTGCCGGGGAGGTATTGTTATATTCTCTGAGTTACTTGGGATTTATATCTGCTGATCACTATGAAGAATTTGAAGGATCCGAAGACCAAAGTCTTGCCCTCAACTACGAGGGGAGGTAAGGAATTGCCATCTAGCTCTGCACTTGATTCACCTTCAGTTATGAGTAAGTTTGCGACATCACCTCCTGCTAGAAATCTTGATATGTTGCATGTGCTTGATGATGCTTGTGATACTACTGCTAGAGATGCTATGCTTGATACTATGCCTAATACTGCTAGAGATGCTATGCTTGATACTATGCCTGATGATGCTATGCTTGATACTATGCTTGATACTGCTAGAGATGTTATGCCTGATACTGCTTTGCCTGATGATGCTATGCTTGATACTGCTAGAGATACTCCTTTGCCTGATGTTCCACTAGGAGTGTTCCTTGATGCTCATATTGCTAGAGTTACTACCAATGCTCGTGATGCTTCTGAAACTGCCGATACTATTGAGATAGAACCTACTTTTGCTCCTGTTAGATCTAGCTCTCCTAGATATGAATTGCCTGATATACCTGAGGGTTGCGTTATGGAGGGAGAGATAGCTGAGGATTTTCATTTGTGTAAGGATGCCTATGACGCTGAGAAATTACTTCTCAAGTGGAAGGAAAAATCTCGGGAAGCTAGGATGAAAAATGACCCGAAGTTTGCCACATCGCCTATCTTTGTCACCGATAAGGATTATGAATTCTCTGTCGACCCTGAGATAATCTCTCTAGTCGAATCTGATCCTTTTCACGGTTATGAGTCTGAGACGGTCATAGCCCATCTTGCCAAACTATCCGAAATAGCCAACCTTTTCACTAATATGGAGAAGATCCGCCACTACTATATCCTTAAGCTGTTTCCATTCTCTCTAAAGGATGACGCTAAAGTCTGGTTCACCTCTCTTGCTCCTGGATGTGTGCGTAGTCCCGAGGAGATGGTCTATTACTTCTGTGAGAAATATTTCCCTGCCCATAATAAGCAAGCTGCCTTGCAGGAAATATACAACTTTGCTCAGCTCCAAGAAGAGAGTCTTCCACAAGCCTGGGGGAGGCTCGTCCAGCTACATAATGCTTTGCCTGATCACCCTCTTAAGAAGAACAAGATACTTGATATCCTCGATAACAGACTTACCGATGCGTCTAAAGACCACCTAGATAGTTGTGTCGGTTATGTTTTTAGGGAACGAACTGTAGAACAAGCTGAGACCCTACTGAATAACCTCTTGATCAACGATAATTCTTGGACTATTCCTGAACCACCTCCTAAGCCAACTCCGAAGAAAAGAGGTATTCAATTCCTCAGTCCCGAAGATATGCAAGAAGCCAAGAAATCTATGCAAGAGAAAGGCATTAGATCTGAAGATGTCAAAAATCTACTACCTATCGAAGAGATCCATGGTCTCGATAACCCGATACACGTAGTAGAAGTAAATTCTCTATGTAGGTTTGATGAGAGTGATACTCCTTTTGATAAACCTGCTAGCCTATGCTTTGATGAATTTGACAACTTTGTTGCCAAACAACAGAGTTTCAATGATTATGTTAGCACACATTTGGAAAAAAGTGCTCGTATGCTTAGCCATGTAAGTGCTTGTGTAGACAGAAATGTCAATGATCTGAAGCTTCTGAGTAGACATGCCTCCATGATTACTACCCAGGTAGAACAAGTACTTAAAGCTTAGAATGACCTGCTCAATGAATTAAATGACAACTCTGTCAGAGTCATTACTAGAGGAGGCAAAATGACTCAGGAACCTTTGTATCCTGAAGGTCATCCTAAGAGAATTGATCAAGATTCTCAAGGAATCAATGCTGATACACCTAGTCATCCTAAGGAGAAGAAGAAGGATGATAGAAACCTGCACGCCAGTTCACCAAATACTGTCACACCTGAAGAACCTAATGATATTTCTGCGTTTGATGCAGAAACACAATCTGGTGATGAACATGAACCTGGTGACAATATGGATAGTGATGTTCATAATAATGCTCAACCTAGCAATGATGAGGATGTAGAGATTGAACCTACGGTTAATCCTGATAATCCACAACCTAAGAGATACAACAAGTGTGACTTCACTGCTAGGAAGCATGGTAAAGAAAGAGAGCCATGGGTTCAGAGACCTATGCTCTTCCCTCATAAGCCATCCAAGAAAAAGGACGATGAGGATTTTGAGCGCTTCGTTGAGATGATAAGACCCGTCTTTCTGCAGATGCGGTTAACTGATATGCTCAAGATGTCTCTGTATGCCAAGTACATGAAATATATCGTGACTAATAAACGGAAGATACCAGATCTTGAGATCTCCACCATGCTTTCCAACTACACTTTCAAAGGTGGAACTCCTAAGAAACTTGGTGATCCCGGAGTGCCCACTATACCTTGCTCCATTAAAGGAAACTACGTAAGAACTGCCTTATGTGACCTTGGAGCCGGTGTTAGTGTTATGCCGCTCTCTCTTTATCGTAGACTTGAGTTGGATAAGTTGACACCCACTGAAATTCTCTGCAAATGGCCGACAAATCAATTGCTTTCCCTATCGGCATTTGCGAGGATGTGCCTGTTGTGGTTGCTAACACCACTGTCTTAACAGACTTTGTTATCTTGGATATTCCCGAGAACGATGCCATGGCTATCATCCTCGGAAGACCCTTTTTAAACACTGCAGGGGCTGTTATAGATTGCAACAAAGGCAATGTCACTTTCCACGTCAACGGTAATGAGCACACAGTGCACTTTCCGAGGAAACGATATCGAGTACACTACATCAATGCTATCGAAAAGACTTCATCGATTCTCTTTGGGAGCTTTGAATGCCCTATTCCTTGTGTCAAGATGAAGTATGATTTGCCTGTTGGGGAGATACATATCCCCATTGAGGTGACTTAGTGGCTATTCGAAAATTCTCCGTTATCTCTTGCAACTCGAGAAGGTTTTGTCATAACAACTTGATCAACCCCATTGACGGATTTCTTTCGATGACCCTGAAACGGATGAATCAAGGAGTCACATACCTCTGTTTTGAGCTTTCATTTTCTGTTGCTTAGAAGAAAAATGATAGAATTAGTTTAGTTTTCCCTGTTTTCTGTTTTAGCGTCCCGGAGAAAAATACATCGAAAATAAAAGTTCTCCTATGGTCCTGAAAATTTAGTATGATTTTTCTGGAATTTTTGAAAATTTCTGGGCCTGAGAGCTGGCCTGGGGGGCAGACCAGTGGGCCACAAGCCCTGCCACCACCACCTACCCCCCTGGTGGCGGGGTGCAAGCTTGTGGGGCCCACAGCCGCCCCCTCCACTCATTCCAGCTCCCAGCCTCTTCTTCCACCTCCAGAAAAAATTGTTTTGCAGCTCAAACCCGTATTCTTGCTCATTTGGCTGTGATTTTCGATCTCCTTGCTCAAAGCACCATTCTTCGAACCATTTTGAGGAAATTACTCCTTGGTAAGTGACTCCTCCATTGTTCCAATTAGTTTTTGCTCTAGTGCTTTATCCTTCGCGAATTCTTGCTACCTTGGTGACCCTGTTCTTGAGCTAGAAAAGTTGATTTTAGCTGGCCCCAAGTAGTTTTAGTGCGTGATACGGTCTCTAGGCACTAGTAGGAGTAGTTGCTACAAGTTGGGTTAATCCTTATTCATTTCTTTCGAAGTCTCTAAAAATTTCAGAATTTTTCAAAGCTAGAAAAGGGAAAAGATGGGGAGGTTCTTGATACGTCTCAAACGTATCTATAATTTTTGATGATTTCACGCTGTTATCTTGCCTTCTTTGTATGTTTTGTGTACCTTTTTATATCTTTTTGGGACTAACTTATTAATTCAGTGCCAAGTGCCAGTTCCTGTTTTTTCCGTGTTTTTGACTCTTTTCAGATCTTATTTTGGAACGGAGTCCAAATGGAAGAAAAACCTCGAAATTATTTTTTCCCGAACGGAAGAAGTCCAGGGGGCTTTTGGGCCAAGCCAGGTGGGCTCCAGGGAGCCCACAAGCCCCCACTCCGCCACCAGGGGGGCGGCGGTGGGCAGGCTTGAGGCCTCCCTGGCCGCCCCCTGACGTAGATCTTTGGCCTATAAATTCCCAAATATTCCACAAAAAATCAGGGGAGCCTCGAAAATACTTTTCCGCTGCCGCAAGCTTCCGTTTCCACGAGATCTCATCTGGAGACCCTTCCCAGCGCCCTGCCGGAGGGGACTTTGGAGTTGGATGGCTTCTTTATCATCATCATCGCCTCTCCAATGACTCGTGAGTAGTTCACTTCAGACCTACGGGTCCGTAGTTAGTAGCTAGATGGCTTCTTCTCTCTCTTGGATCTTCAATACAAAGTTCTCCATGATCTTCATGGAGATCTATCCGATGTAATCTTCTTTGGCGGTGTGTTTGTCGAGATCCGATGAATTGTGGACTTGTGATCAGATTATCTATGATATATATTTGAGTCTTTGCTGATTTCTTATATGCATGATTTTATATCCTTGTAAGTCTCTCCGAGTCTTGGGTTTTGTTTGGCCAACTAGATCTATGATTCTTGCAATGGGAGAAGTGCTTGGTTTTGGGTTCTGCCATGTGGTGATCTTTCCCAGTGACAGTAGGGGCAGCAAGGCACACATCAAGCAGTTGCCATCAAGGGTCAAAAGATGGGGTTTTTATCATTGGTTTGAGATTATCCCTCCACGTCATGTCATCTTGGTTAAAGCGTTACTCTGTTCTTATGGACTTAATACACTAGATGCATGCTAGATAGCGGTCGACGTGTGGAGTAATAGTAGTAGATGCAGACAGTATCGGTCTACTTGTTTCGGACGTGATGCCTATAGAAATAATCATTGCATAGATATCGTCACGACTCTGCACAGTTCTATCAATTGCTCGACAGTAATTTGTTCACCCACCGTCTACTTACTTTCAGGAGAGAAGCCACTAGTAAACACTACGGCCCCCAGGTCTATTCACATCCATCGTTTACAACTCCACTTTTACTTTGCTTTGTTACTTTGTTGCTTTCAGTTCTCACTTGGCAAACAATCTATAAGGGATTGGCAACCCCTTCATAGCGTTGGGTGCAAGTTTTTGTGTTTGTGCAGGATCTTGAGATACTCCTCCGCCGGATTGATACCTTGGTTCTCAAAACTGAGGAAAATACTTACCTCCGCTGTGCTACATCATCGTCTCCGCTTCGAGGGAACACCAACGCAGAAGGATTCCTGGTGCCGTCAACGTGCCCATTTCTGGCGCCACTGGAAGGTCTTTTGTGCAGTAGCATAACGGACATCAGAAGAATCTCTGGCACCTTGCCGGGGATACACAGCAAACATCAGAAGTATTTCTGGCGCCGTTGCCGGGGAGGAGAAATCAAGATCTATCCATGTAGGTCTCACAAACTCTTCTCTTGCATTTACTTTTGTTGCCAGTTGCCTCTCATTTTCCTCTCCCCCACTTCACATTTGCCGTTTTCATTCGCCTTTCTCCTTCGCCGTTTTCTCTTGCCCTTGCCGTTTTCCTTTGCCGGTTTCTTGATTGCTTGTGTGCTTGTTTGTTTGTTGAAGACATCATGTCTGAAAACACCAAACTTTGCGACTTCTCGAGCACTAATAATAATGATTTTGTTAGTACTCCGATTGCTCCCGCCACTAGTGTGGAATCGTATGAAATCAATGCAGGTTTGCTGAATCTTGTTATCAAAGAGCAATTTTATGGCCTTCCTAGTGAGGATGCCGCATCCCATCTCAATACCTTCATTGAGCTTTGTGATATGCAAAAGAAAAGAGATGTGTATAATGACGTGATTAAGTTGAAACTTTTTCCTTTCTCGTTGCGAGATCGCGCAAAAACTTGGTTTTCTTCTTTGCCTAAAAATAGTATCGATTCTTGGGAGGTGCAAAGATGCTTACATATCCAAGTATTTTCCGCCGGCTAAGATCATCTCCTTATGTAACGATATCATGAATTTCAACCAACTTGATCATGAACACGTTGCACAATCTTGGGAGAGGATGAAGCTTATGATTAGAAATTGTCCCGCTCATGGCTTGAGTTCATGGATGATTATACAAATCTTTTACGCTGGCTTGAATTCCGCTTCTCGCAATATCTTGGACTCCGCCTCAGGTGGAACGTTTATGGAAATCACGTTAGGAGACGCTACAAAACTCCTAGACAATATCATGACCAACTACTCTCAGTGGCATACTGAAAGGTCGCCTGCTAGCAAAAAGGTCCACGCTATAGAAGAGATTAACTCGCTTAGTGCTAAGATGGACAAGTTGATGAATTTGGTTGCTAGTAGAAACGCTATCGTAGATCCTAATGACATGCCACTATCTTCTTTGATTGAGAGTAGCAACGCTAGTTTGGACGTGTATTTTGTTGGTAGGAACAATTTTCGCAACAACAATGCTTTTAGAGGAAACTATGTTCCTAGGCCTTTTCCTAGTAACTCCTCTAACAATTATGGCAATTCCTATGGCAACACTTATGGAAATCACAACAAATTACCCTCTGATCTAGAGAGTAATATCAAAGAGTTCATCAGCTCTCAAAAGATTTTCAATGCGTCCAGAGAGGAAAAACTACTCAAAATAGACGATTTGGCTAAGAGCGTTGATAGGATGTCTTTTGATATTGATGCTTTGAAATATAGATGCGCTCCTCCCAAGATCAACTTGGATGAAACTTTGAAAGCTATGCGTATCTCCATGAATGAGAGCAAAGAAAGAACCTCCCAAATTCGCGCTAGACATGAATGGTTTAAAAGGGTGCGTTCTAGTGATGCAAATCACGAAGATCTTAAAGTGCTTGGTGTATCTCCTCTTGAATCTTTGTTTTCGCGTGACAAACCTACTTATGGAGGGGCTGGATATGAATCCACTTTGGTTGAAAAACGCCCCGATGATTCGGAGTCCACTTATCTTGATGATAAAGGTGTGGAGAGTGGAGTAGAAGAAGTCAAAATTTTGGGTAGTAATGAAACTCCCACTTTGGATTTCAAGGAATTCAATTATGATAATTGCTCCTTGTTTGAATGCATTTCTTTGATGCAATCCATTGCAAACTCTCCACATGCTTATAGCCAAAGTAAAGCCTTTACCGCGCATATCGTAGATGCTATGATGAAATATCATCCAGAGAAGCTCGAACTAGAAGTCTCTATACCTAGAAAACTTCATGATGAGTGGGAACCTACTATCAAAATCAAGATCAAAAACTATGAGTGCAATGCTTTGTGTGATTTGGGTGCTAGTGTTTCCGCGATTCCAAAGTCTTTATGTGATATTCTTGGTTTTCATGAGATTGAAGAGTGTTCTCTTAATTTGCATCTTGCGGATTCTACTGTCAACAAACCCATGGGGAGGATCAATGATGGTCTTATTGTTGCAAATAAGAACTATGTACCCGTGGATTTCATTGTACTTGACATAGATTGCAATCCTTCATGTCCCATTATTCTTGGTAGACCTTTCCTAAGGACTATCGGTGCTATCATCGATATGAAGGAAGGGAATATTAGATTTTAATTTCCTTTAAAGAAGGGCATGGAGCTCTTTCCTAGAAAGAAAATAAGATTGCCTTATGAATCTATGATGAGGGCTACTTATGGTTTGAGCACCAAAGATGACTATACGTGATTCCATCACTTTCGCCTAGCTAAGGGCGTTAAACAAAAGCGCTTGTTGGGAGGCAACCCAACGAATCTATCCTTTTTCTTTCTGTTTTGTGTTTTCCACACTTTCATAATTCTGTTATGATTGTGTTTTTTGTGTTTCCTTTTGCGTTTGTGCCAAGCAAAACCGTTATGATTAGTCTTGAGGATGATCGTTTGGTCATGCTGGAAAAGACAGAAACTTTCTGCTCACGAAAAGAATTTTCTTTTTTTTCTCGAAGAGCTTTTGAGTTGATTCTTTTTGCTGCTGATTGCTACGCAAATTCTTCAGACTGTTGTAATTTTCAGAATTTTTGAAGTACCAGAGGTATACGAAACATACAGATTGCTAGAGACTGGTCTGCTGTTAATAGATTCTGTTTTTGTTGTGTTGGTTGCTTATTTTGATGAAACTATGGATAGTATCGGGGGGTATTAGCCATGGAAGATTGAAAGTACAGTAACCCAACATCAGCACAAGTAGAATTTAAGTTTGCTACAGTACCTAAGGAAGTGGTGGTTTGCTTTCTTGTACTAATGTTATCACGAGTTTCTGTTTAAGTTTCGTGTTGTGAAGTTTTCAAGTTTTGGGTGAAGTTCTTATGGACAAAGAGATAAAGAGTGGAAAGAGCTCAAGCTTAGGGATGCCCAAGGCACCCCAAGAGATTCAAGGATGCCGTAAAAGCCTAAGCTTGGGGATGCCCCGGGAAGGCATCCCCTCTCTCGTCTTCAATCCATCGGTAACGTTACTTGGGGCTATATTTTTATTCACCACATGTTATGTGTTTTTGCTTGGAGCATTTTCTATCGTCGGATTCGTTTTGTTTATTGTGTCACAATCATCCTTGCTGCACACATAGAGAGAGAGACATGCACACACCGTGATTTTGTCGAGCTTCACTTATATCTTTTGGTAGACAATTCAGCTCACATGTGCTTCACTTATATCTTTTGAGCTAGTTACTTTTGCTCTTTGTGGTTCACTTATATCTTTTAGAGCACAGCGGTGCGTGGCTTGGTAGTTGATCTATGCTTTGAAAGTAGTCTCAAAAGGGGTAGTTATCCAAAGGGATACGAAAACTTCCACCTTCATGTGCATTGAATAGTTAGAGAAGTTTGATTCATCTCAATTAGTTTTGAGTTGTGGTTATGGTAATATTGACGTCATGCTAGTAAGGTGTTGTGGATCTAGAAATACTTGTGTTGAAGTTAGTTATTCCCGTAGCATGCACATATGGTGAACCACTATGTGATGAAGTCTGAGCATGATTAGTCTTTGGATTGTCATCCTTTGCGTGGCGGTCGGGATCGCGAGATGGTTTATACCTACCAACCCTTCCCCTAGGAGTATGCGTTGAATGCTTTGTTTCGATTACTAATAGAACTTTTGCAACAAGTATATGAGTTCTTCATGACTAATGTTGAGTCCATGGTTTAGATGCACTTTCACCTTCCACCATCACTATCTTCTTAGTGCCGCGCAACTTTCGCCGGTGCACAAAACCCACCATTAGCCTCGCTCAAAACAGCCACCATACCTACCTACTATGGCTTTTCCAAAGTCATTCTGAGATATATTGCCATGCAACTACCACCATGATATGTGCCACCACGTCTACATTTCCATTGCATGATTGTAAGATAGCTAGCATGATGTATCCATTGATGTCTATGCCATGCTAGATCATTGCCACGGTACACTACCGAAGGCATTCCATATAGAGTCATAGTTGCTCTAAGTTTTGAGTTGAAACTGTGATGATCATCATTATTGGAGCATTATCCCATGTGAGGAAATAAAAGAGGCCAAAGAAGCCCATAAAAAAAGAGGCAAAAGAGCCCACCAAAAAATGAGAGAAAACAGAGAATGGACAATGCTACCACTTTTTCCACACTTTTGCATATTGAGCACCATGATCTTCATGATTGAGAGTCTCTCATTTTGTCACCACCATATAGCTAGTGGGAAATTTTCATTATATAACTTGGCTTGTATATTCCAATGATAGGCTTCCTCAAAATTTCCATAGGTCTTCGTCAGCAAGCAAGTTGGATGCACATCCACTAGTTTTCTTTAAGAGCTTTCACACACTTGTAGCACTAGTGCATCATTTGTATGGCAATCCCTACTCATTCACATTGATATCTATTGATGAGCATCTCCACAGCTCATTAATATGCCTAGTTGATGTGACTATCTTCTCCTTTTTGTCTTGCAACCTCCACCACATTCCACACCATCTATAGTGCTATAACCATGGCTCACGCTCATGTATTGCGTGAGAGTTGAAAATGTTTGAGAAAGTAAAAGTGTGAAACAATTACTTGGCCAATACCGGGGTTGTGCATGATTCAAATTCGTTGTGCAATGATGATAGAGCATAGCCAGACTATATGCTTTTGTAGGGATAACTTTCTTTTGGCCTTGTTATTTTGAAAGTTCATGATTACTTTGCTAGTTTGCTTGAATTATTATTGTTTCCACGTCAATAGCAAACTATTGTTTTGAATCTAATGGATCTGAACATTCACGTGACATAGGAGGAATTACAAAGGACACCTATGCTAGGTAGCATGAAAGCATCAAAAATTCATTCTTATCACTTCCCTACTCGAGGACGAGCGGGAGTTAAGCTTGGGGATGCTTGATACGTCTCAAACGTATCTATAATTTTTGATGATTTCACGCTGTTATCTTGCCTTCTTTGTATGTTTTATGTACCTTTTTATATCTTTTTGGGACTAACTTATTAATTCAGTGCCAAGTACCAGTTCCTGTTTTTTCCGTGTTTTTGACTCTTTTCAGATCTGATTTTGGAACGGAGTCCAAACAGAAGAAAAACCCCGAAATGATTTTTTCTCGAACGGAAGAAATCCACGGGGCTTTTGGGCCAAGCCAGGTGGGCTCCACGGAGCCCACAAGCCCCCACTCCGCCACCAGGGGGCGGCGGTGGGCAGGCTTGTGGCCGCCCAGGCCGCCCCTTGACCTAGATCTTTGGCTTATAAATTCCCAAATATTCCGCAAAAAATCAGGGGAGCCTCGAAAATACTTTTTCGCTGTCGCAAGCTTCCGTTTCCGTGAGATCTCATCTGGAGACCCTTCCTGGCGCCCTGTCGGAGGGGACTTTGGAATTGGAGGGCTTCATCATCATCATCATCGCCCCTCCAATGACTCGTGAGTAGTTCACTTCAGACCTACGGGTCCGTAGTTAGTAGCTAGATGGCTTCTTCTCTCTCTTGGATCTTCAATACAAAGTTCTCCATGATCTTCATGGAGATCTATCCGATGTAATCGTCTTTGGCGGTGTGTTTGTCGAGATCCGATGAATTGTTGACTTGTGATCAGATTATCTATGATATATATTTGAGTCTTTGCTGATTTCTTATATGCATGATTTGATATCCTTGTAAGTCTCTCCGAGTCTTGGGTTTTGTTTGGCCAACTAGATCTATGATTCTTGCAATGGGAGAAGTGCTTGGTTTTGGGTTCTGCCATGTGGTGACCTTTCCCAGTGACAGTAGGGGCAGCAAGGCACACATCAAGCAGTTGCCATCAAGGGTAAAAAGATGGGGGTTTTATCATTGGTTTGAGATTATCCCTCTACATCATGTCATCTTGCTTAAGGCGTTACTCTGTTCTTATGGACTTAATACACTAGATGCATGCTAGATAGCGGTCGACGTGTGGAGTAATAGTAGTAGATGCAGACAGTATCGGTCTACTTGTTTCGGACGTGATGCCTATAAAAATAATCATTGCATAGATATCGTCACGACTCTGCACAGTTCTATCAATTGCTCGACAGTAATTTGTTCACCCACCGTCTACTTGCTTTTAGGAGAGAAGCCACTAGTAAACACTACGGCCCCCGGGTCTATTCACATCCATCGTTTACAACTCCACTTTTACTTTGCTTTGTTACTTTGTTGCTTTCAGTTCTCACTTGGCAAACAATCTATAAGGGATTAACAACCCCTTCATAGCGTTGGGTGCAAGTTTTTGGGTTTGTGCAGGATCTTGAGATACTCCTCCACCGGATTGATACCTTGGTTCTCAAAACTGAGGGAAATACTTACCTCCGCTATGCTACATCATCCTCTCCGCTTCGAGGGAACACCAACGCAGAAGGATTCCTGGTGTCGTCAATGTCGTGGGTATAAGTCTGACACTAGAAGTATGAGGTACGAAAGTATATGGTCAGAGCCTTAGCTACGGCGAGGATGTATGAGTTCAAGCCCCTCTACGGTGGAGGTAAAAGCCCTACGTCTCAGTGCTCTTGGGAGCTTTGTGTCGAGTGTATTAAGGGATTACAGCAAGTGCCAACCCCTGTACCAGTGGTGAAGGGCGGCTTATATAGAGTGCGCTGCCCTTCATAATGGTCCAGTGGACAGGGGTGGAGTAGTGGCGAGTAAACGCTGGCGTTACTGGTAACGTAAGCCTTAAATACTAGTTATGGTGTATGAAAACGTATGACCGTTGCCCTCCTGGGAGGTTACGATGTACAGAGTGCATTCCAGTCGGTACGTTAGATATGCTCCGAGTGGATCGTCGCCGACTGGATGATGGGGGCGTCCACAGTTCAGTCGGAACTATCTAAGGGCCTTGTCCCCTATGAAGGGTAGTCCTTGGGTAGGACCTATAGGGCAGACCTATGACCCTACCCTGGGACTATAACCCCATCATTAGTCCCCGAATGGATCGGGGCTGGAACGATGAACTGATGTCCAGAGTTTGGAGCCGACTAGTATTGAGGTGATTTTAGCGTTGTCTGCCTCGATCCATTTTATCTTTGCGGCTAGTGATCCGAGTGAATATGCAAGCGAAATGAACCGTGAGGGACCGATTGCTTCCGCGGAATCTTTCGACGTGACCGGTCATACTGACAGCGCCGGATTTTCCGGGATTCTCAAATTTCAGTTGCCGCACGCTCAGCGGGGATGACGACATCGCCATCGAGTAGATTTCGCCTCCTCGATTACCGCGTCGCGATCTTCTCCACTAATCTTGCAGCAGCCGGTTGGGAGGATAAGATCTTGGGCCCACCTGTAGGTGACTCAGTCGGAGGCCTTTTAAAGCCTTCCCGTCGGACCTTCCTGTTGTGCTGCTCGTCTTCCTCCCATCGATCTCGCCTCCCCGCAACTCCCTGCACACCTCTAGCCACCTCCTTCCCCTCCCCCTCTGCGGATCCGTCGCCCTCTCCATGACGAAGGGGCAGACCAGCAAGCTTGAGGCAAAGAAGAAGAAGAAGGGGCGGCCTCTACTCAGCGGCGGAAGCGGGCGCTGCCGGCGGGTTGGATCCAGGGGGACTTCCTCCCCTCCACGGTGAGGGAGACCGACGTGCTGGAGCTGGTGGAGCACGACATGGTCATCGATAAGTCTTGGAGGCTGCAGGAAGGCAACATGGAGCCGGCGCCGAGGGAGGGGGAGCGTGTCCTGCTGCTCAGCCACGTGGCCAGAGGTTTCTCCCTGCCTCCCCATCCTTTCTTCCGAGGTATTATGAACTACATCGGGGCATAGCTCCATCACTTTCCATCGAATGCGATAGCTCATCTTTCCGCATTCATCACCCTCTGCGAGTGTTTCATAGGATGTCCTCCCCACTGGGGGCTCTTCAAATATGTTTTCTCTGCTAGATCTCAAACGGTTAAGAAACTTAGCCAGTCTGATGATAAGACACACATCCTCCAGCTCTGCGGGGGTTTAGGATTTCAGAAGAAAACGAAAAGTAGTTATCCGTCCCTTCAGCTATCCGAGTCGGTTAGGAACTGGCAATCGTCCTGGTTCTATTGCCAGGACATTGCCTGCCCGAATGCTCCGAGTGGGTTACCACCCTTTAGTTTAGACCGTCCGGGCCCTCCCAGGAAGCTAGCGCTCTCTAAGGGAGAAAAAACCCAGATCTAGCCTTTGATCGACGCGCTGATAACCGTCGTCCGGAAGGGAGTCACTGGCATGGACCTATTGGAGACTTTTCTGGGTCGACGCATCCAACCGCTCCAGGCCCGAGACCATGCAATGTGGCATTACATGGGGCCTTCGGATACCACTCGGTCCCATCCTGAAGACGTGAGCGAGGAGACCGTGGGTGCGTGGGTCCGCAGCATCACGGGCACATGTGATAACCCCGTGGGAGCTCGGCACGTGAGGGCCTTCCGCGCCCAAAATCCTCCTCCGAATGAGGTGTGTACAGGTTGTCGAGTGCTTTTAACCTTCTCAGTTTTATTGCTTTTCTTGTCTCACCGACTGACGTTGCCGACTGTGTTTTGTGCAGGAGTGGACGAACTGGCATTCTGCAGTCTCAGGTGGGGATCCGGTCGAGAAAGAAGAAGGCAGCATGGAGGGTAGCGCGGGTAGTGTCGTGTACGTCTCTGACAGTAGGGATACGGAGGAGGAAACAGAAGAAGAGGAGGAGGAGAGTGAAGAGCAGAGCTCGTGACTCTCACCACCAGAATGCCTAACCAAGCACCGTCAAGACCCCGCTGTTCCGCCGGCTCCTCCCGTGGCCCCGAGTGCTCGGAGTGTGAAGAGAACCAGGGGTTCTTCTGCCGAGCCCGTGGATCAGCCGTCCAAGGTGGCTAAACCCAGCGGGTCTAAACCTCAGAAAGCTTTGCCCTGGATGAGGATCGTTGTTCTGGTCGCCTCAGCGTAAGTATCTTTGCTCTTCCATCTTCCTTCAGTATCCGATTGGACTCTTCTTTTTGGGAATTCATGTTTACCCGTCGAATGGATTTCACTCAACAGAGCTGCTACCTCCGCCACCTCTCTGCCGCGTCAGGGTGACGATCCCATGGACACTGATGACGCCGCCACGTCCCAACAAGGTATGTTGTCACGACTCCGAGAGTTGTATTACCGTTTCGCGAGTGCTGTCTTTGATCTTGATCTTTCTCTGTATTTTTATTTTGTTCAGTCAGGCTTCCTTCGGAGGTGATCCCTCTGGACGACGACAACCAAAGGGGGTCGGAACCAGCTTTGGCGCCTGTCCCTGGGGTTATCCAACCTGCTGCCAGCCCCGTCATGAGCGTGCCGCCGACTGAGACGGTGGCCTTCACGGCGGAACCGACTGGAGCAGAGCTCGGGATGCCCAGGGAGCTCGGGACGCCTAGGGCGCCTTCTGCCACGCTGGGTCCGTCGACTATTCACTATGATGCCCGAGGCCTCCCGAAAATCAAGTAGGAGCCGCCAAGGACGCCATGGTACAAGTGGAGCTGATGGTGGGCGAATCCAAGGGAGCATATGACTCCATTGCGTCCCTGTACAAGAAGAGCTTGGAGCTTCGGGATGATATCCGAGTAAGTGCGCTAGTAAGTGTTTACATTCCTCTTGGAGCCCACTGGGGGTTTTGGCAAGATACTCGGATACAGTAGGTTAATTTTCCAGTGTGTTCACTCTGAGTGAACCCAGTGGGTGTAGTCCCCGAGACTTCTGCCGAGTGTTTGCACCGGCAGTTGTCTTTATATGTATTTTCCATAATCTCTACAGATCAAAGTTGATCTGCCCGAATGGTACCAATGGGGGCACGCCGAGTGCACCCACTGGGTGTAGTCCCCGAGAGTTGTGTTGCTCGGCTCGAGTAATAGTAGTCTCATAGTGTTGTTGGTTTGTTATGGAGCTCAATGGGACTGACCTGTTCGAGCTTCATACCAGTGGGGTCACTCTCAGTGAACCCACTAGGTGTAGTCCCCGAGATCGCTGTCGATTGCTTGCATCGGCAGGGGTCTGAAGAATCTTGAGTTTTGATTGTATTGTCATATCTGTCGAGACTTTTTCCTTGTTGAATCTAGCTGATCCTCCCTTTGTGTCTCTTTGACACAAGACTTGTGAAGTGGGATCGGCCTATACTGCTCTGATGGCTGAGAAGACTCAACTTGCTGCCGACTTGGAGGTAGCTGTGAATGATATGGCTGGCATGAAGAAGGCTCTCGCTGAACGAGAAATATCTTTGGAGAAATCTCGGGAGACTAACAAGGCACTGTTAGCCGAGTTAGAAAATATGAAGAAGGAGAGATCTGAATGGGTGGGCCAGCCGAAGTCAATGAACGCTCGGTGCAAAGCGCCGGAGAAATACGTCGGCGACTGGGCGAAGAAGATGGTTGCACTGCTTGGTGGTAAGTTGCTTGCCGAGTGCTCTTTGACTTTGGAGTTCACTCCACGCTTATTTTCTCCCTGTCTTTTCTTTGCAGATTTATGTCGAGACGTTGAAGCCAAGACCGCCGAAATTGAACTGGCGCTTGGGCAACCGAATGTTCCACTCGGTGATGAAGCTAACCGGGACATGTTCCGACTGAATACCCGCCTTAACAAGGTGGGTCCTTTCGTTGGTCGCCTGAGAGAAGTTGTTGGCCGAATTGACAAAGAGTTGTGGCCTGAAGATGACTCCCGGAATGAGATAGAGGGGTTGATGACTCGACTGGAGGATGTTCCAAGCAGAGTGCAGGCATGGAAGAAGTCTGCCGCTCGGTGTGGCGCGGACGTGGCGCTGTCTCTGGTCCGAGTGCATTGTAAGGAAGCCCATGAAGACAAGCTGAAGACGTTGCAGGTCGCCAACACCAAGAAGCTTCGATTTGAAGACTTCATGGAGACCTTCCTCGACACGGCCACTCGGATTGGAGATGGAATCGACCTCGACACCTTCGTGGAGCCTGCCTGCCCCGGCGATGCTTGATTGACTTTATGTGGAACGCGCATTTACCTCGGTATGCCGAGTGGAGTTTGTATTAAACTTTGGCCACTGTTGTTGGCCGGTAAATTCATGGCTCGGCGTGGATAAACTTGATCCACACCGAGCCGACTGATTGTTGAACTCAATTTGAATTCGAACCGAATCTTTTCCTCTTCTTTCGCTGAGTTTTTTTGACACGATTTTGGCTCGTGGTTTTTGTTTAGGCGACTCAGCTAAGCCTCCGAGTGTAACTTGTGTGCCCACTCGGAGGAAGCTCTCTACTTAGGCAACTCTGGTTCGTAGCTAAGTCCTCGAGTGTGACTTGAAATGCACACTCGGAGCCAGTTGTTTGCTTAGGCGACGCTGAGTCGCAGCTAAGTCCCCGAGTGTTACTTTAAATGCACACTCAGAGCAAGTTGTTTACTTAAGCGACTCTGGGTTGCAGCTAAGTCCCCCAGTGTGACTTTTGGTGCACACTCGGAGCAAGTTGTTTACTTAGGCGACTCTAGGTCGCAGCTAAGTCCCCGAGTGTGACTTTTGGTGCACACTCGGAGCAAGTTGTTTACTCAGGCGACTCTGGGTCGCAGCTAAGTCCCCGAGTGTGACTTTTGGTGCACACTCGGAGCGAGTTGTTTACTTAGGCGACTCTGGGTCGCAGCTAAGTCCCCGAGTGTGACTTTTTGTGCACACTCGGAGCGAGTTGTTTACTTAGGCGACTCTGGGTCACAGCTAAGTCTCCGAGTGTGACTTTTGGTGCACACTCGGAGCGAGTTGTTTACTTAGGCGACTCTGGGTCACAGCTAAGTCCCCGAGTGTGACTTTTGGTGCATACTCGGAGCAAGTTATTTACTTAGGCGACTCTGGGTCGCAGCTAAGTCCCCGAGTGTGACTTTTGGTGCACACTCGGAGCAAGTTGTTTACTTAGGCGACTCGGGGTCGCAGCTAAGTCCCTGAGTGTGACTTTTGGTGGACACGCGGAGCGAGTTGTTTACTTAGGCGACTCTGGGTCGCAGCTAAGTCCCCGAGTGTGATTTTTGGTGCATACTTGGAGCAAGTTGTTTACTTAGGCGACTCGGGGTCGCATCTAAGTCCGCGAGTGTGACTTTTGGTGCACACTCGGAGCGAGTTGTTTACTTAGGCGACTCTGGGTCGCACCTAAGTCCCCGAGTGTGACTTTTTGTGCATACTCGGAGCAATTTGTTTACTTAGGTGACTCTGGGTCGCAGCTAAGTCCCCGAGTGTGACTTTTGGTGCATACTCGGAGCAAGTTGTTTACTTAGGCGACTCTGGGTCGCAGATAAGTCCCCGAGTGTGACTTTTAGTGCACACTCCGAGCAATTTGTTTACTTAGGCGACTCGGGGTCGCAGCTAAGTCCCCGAGTGTGACTTTTGGTGCACACTCGGAGCGAGTTGTTTACTTAGGCGGCTCTGGGTCGCAGCTAAGTCCCCGAGTGTGACTTTTGGTGCATACTCGGAGCAAGTTGTTTATTAGGCGACTCGGGGTTGCAGCTAAGTCCCCGAGTGTGACTTTTGGTGCACACTCGGAGCGAGTTGTTTACTTAGGCGACTCTGGGTCACAGCTAAGTCCCCGAGTGTGACTTTTGGTGCATACTCGGAGCAAGTTGTTTACTTAGGCGACTCTGGGTCGCAGCTAAGTCCCCGAGTGTGACTTTTGGTGCATACTCAGAGTAAGTTGTTTACTTAGGTGACTCTGGGTCGCAGCTAAGTCCCCGAGTGTGACTTTTGGTGCATACTCGGAGCAAGTTGTTTACTTAGGCAACTCTGGGTCGCAGCTAAGTCCCCGAGTGTGACTTTTAGTGCACACTCGGAGCAAGTTGTTTACTTAGGCGACTCTGGGTCGCAGCTAAGTCTCCGAGTGTGACTTTTTGTGCACACACGGAGCAAGTTGTTCACTTAGGCGACTCTGGGTTGCAGCTAAGTCCCCGAGTGTGACTTTTGGTGCACACTCGGAGCGAGTTGTTTACTTAGGTGACTCTGGGTCGCAGCTAAGTCCCCGAGTGTGACTTTTTGTGCACACACGGAGCAAGTTGTTTACTTAGGCGACTTTGGGTCGCAGCTAAGTCCCCGAGTGTGACTTTTGGTGCACACTCGGAGCAAGTTGTTTACTTAGGCGACTCTGGGTCGCAGCTAAGTCCCCGAGTGTGACTTTTTGTGCACACTCGGAGCAAGTTGTTTACTTAGGCGACTCTGGGTCGCAGCTAAGTCCCCGAGTGTGACTTTTTGTGCACACTCGGAGCAAGTTCTTTACTTAGGCGACCCTGGGTCACAGCTAAGTCCCCGAGTGTGACTTTGGGTGCACACTCGGAGTTAGTTTTTTAGACCGGAGTTTGCAAAGGCGGAAGAATTTTGAATCGGCAAGAAGTTAATCCGCTTTGTATTACTTCGATGACATTTCTTCTTTACATTGTCTCTATCGGCGGTTATGTGTAGAAGCGATTCAGTAGATCTCCATTCCATGCTCGCGGCTTGTCCATCTCCCTGTCGACGTTGTAGAGTCTATACGCGCCGTTGTTCAGCACCTTAGAAATGATGAACGGTCCTTCCCAAGCGGGAGCCAACTTGTGTGGTCTCTGTTGATCCACTCGGAGCACCGGGTCGCCTGTTGGGAACATGGGGCTCATGACGTGCCACGCATGAAATCGCCGCAAATCTTGCTGATAAATTGTTGATGGATCAATGCCATCTCGCGCTCCTCTTCAAAAAGGTCTACTCCGTCTTGCCTGGCTTGCTCTGCTTCGGCTTCGGAGAAGAGTTCGACTCGTGGAGAGTTGTGAAGCAAGTCACTCGGAAGGACTGCCTCTGCTCCATAAATGAGGAAAAATAGGGATCGTCCTGTCGATCTATTTGGAGTTGTGTGGAGGCCCCACAGCACCGAAGGCAGCTCGGTTACCCATGCGCCGGCGGCATGTCCAACTTCCCGCAGGAGTCGAGGCTTCAACCCTTGAAGAATGAGTCCATTCACCCGCTCCGCTTGTCCATTTGTTTGGGGGTGCGCAACGGATGCAAAATCCACCCGGATACCTTGGTAAATGTGTGAAAACCTTTGAACTCGTCCGAGTCAAAGTTTGCGCCATGGTCGGTGATTATGCTGTGTGGAACCCCATATCTGGCGATGATGTCTCTGATATATTTGATGGCCGTAAGGGCATCAAGCTTCTTGATTGGCTTGGCTTCAATCCACTTGGTAAATTTGTCGACTGCTACCAGCAGATGGGTGAATCCTCCTTGGCCTGTTCTGAATGGTCCCACTATATCTAACCCTCACACGGCGAATGGCTAACAAAGGAGAATTGTCTTCAGAGTGGACGTTGGCTTGTGGGACTTGTTTTAATAGAACTGACAACCTTCGCAATGGTCGACTATATCTTTTGCCATTTCATTCACCCGCAACCAGAACAAACTGGCTCTGAATGCTTTGGCGACGATTGCCTTTGAGGAGGCATGATGGCCGCAGGTTCCCGAGTGAATTTCTTCCAAAATTAACCGACCCTCCTCACGAGAGATACACCGCTGAAGAACACCTGAAACACTTTCTCTGTATAACTGGTCATCAACGACGGTGAAGGACTTCGACCTGCGAACGATCTGCCTAGCTTGGACCTCGTCTTCCGGTAACTCTTGCCTCAGGATGTACGCAATGAATGGCACAGTCCATTCAGGAATGACAGCTAGAATCTCCATGACCAGGTCAACCACAGCGGGAACCTCGACTTCAGCCTGATCTGTTGAGCTCTTCGGTTGCACAGGTTCCTCTGTAAAAGGGTCTTATTTTACCGAGGGGAGGTGTAGGTGCTCGAGGCAGACATCACTCGGGACAGGTCTCCGTGTGGATCCAAGTTTTGCCAATTCATCTGCTGCTTGGTTTTTCAGTCGGGGAAAATGGTGAAGTTCCAGACCTTCGAACTTCTTTTCGAGCTTTCTTATTGCGTTGCAGTATGCAGTCATGGTGGGGTTCCTTACATCCTACTCCTTCATTACTTGATTAACCACTAGATCTGAGTCACCATAGACCATCAGGCGACGGACGCTGAGTGTGATGGCCATGCGCAACCCGTAAAGGAGAGCTTCGTACTCTGCTTCGTTGTTGGAAGAATCAAAATGGATCTGCAACACATACTTGAGTTTATCACCTTTTGGGGATATGAGCACTACGCCGGCGCCGGAGCCATTCAACATCTTGGACCCATCGAAGAACATGGTCCAATGAGCCGAGTAGATGTGAGTCGGTTGCTGTTGTTCTACCCATTCTGCTATGAAGTCAGCAAGAGCTTGAGACTTTATAGCTTTCTTGGCTTCGAACTTGATGTTGCAGTATAGCATCTCCATTGCCCACTTTGCCACTCGGCCTGATGCGTCCCGATTGTGGAGAATTTCCGACAACGGAGCATCAGATATGACAGATACCGAGTGGTCTTGGAAATAATGAGCCACCTTCTTTGCAGTCATGTAGATCCCATAAATAAGCTTCTGATAATGGGGATACCTCTGCTTGGAAGGAGTCAGGACTTCAGAAACATAATATACAGGCCGTTGAACCTTGTACGCATTGCCTTCTTCTTTGCGTTCGACTGTCAGAACGGTGCTGACGACTTGATTTGTAGCCGCGATGTACAGAAGAAGGGGTTCTTTACTGAGCGGGGCAGTAAGAACCGGCTGGGTGGAAAGCAGGGCTTTGAGGTCGTCGAATGCGGTTTGGGCTTCGTCTGTCCACTCGAAGGTATCCGACTTCTTCATGAGTCGGTACAGAGGTAACGCCTTCTCACCGAGTCGAGCGATAAACCTGCTCAAAGCTGCTAGGAAACCTATGAGCTTTTGTACGTCATGTACTCTTACCGGCCGCTCCATTCGAACAATGGTCCCGATCTTTTCGGGGTTGACATCGATCCCTCGTTCGGAAACGAAGAAACCGAGTAACTTCCCGCTGGGAACGCCGAATGAACACTTGGCTGGGTTGAGCTTGATATCGTACCTACGTGGGTTGGCGAATGTTTCTGCCAAGTCAGTCAGCAGGTCGGAACCTTTGCGTGACTTGACTACGATATCGTCCATATATGCCTCCACATTTCGACCAATCTGGTCTAGGAGGCATTTTTGGATCATTCGCATAAAAGTTGCTCCTGGTTTTTTCAAACTTAATGGCATAGTGATGTAACAGAAGCACCCGAATGGGGGTGATGAAAGATGTTTTTAGTTCATCTGGACCATACAGACGGATCTGATGATAGCCCGAATAGGCATCAAGGAAAGATAAGCGCTCGCAACCCATAGTCGAATCAACGATTTGATCAATGCGGGGGAGCGGGAAGTTGTCTTTCGGACAGACCTTATTAAGGTGCTTGAAATCGATGCACATACGGAGAGACTTGTCCTTCTTGGGCACCATGACAACATTAGCGAGCCACTCGAAGTGGTGTACCTCGCGAATGAAGTTGACTGCCAGAAGTTTAGCTACCTCCTCTCCGATTGCTTTTCTCTTGTGCACGACGGACCGACGCAGGCGTTCTCGGACGGGCCGAGCGGCAGGATCCACATGCAGTCGGTGCTCAACCAACTCCCTGGGTACACCTGGCATGTCAGCTGGCTTCCATGCAAAAATGTCCCAGTTCTCACGGAGGAATTGGATGAGCTCGG
Source organism: Hordeum vulgare subsp. vulgare (assembly GCF_904849725.1). Taxonomy (NCBI): domain Eukaryota; kingdom Viridiplantae; phylum Streptophyta; class Magnoliopsida; order Poales; family Poaceae; genus Hordeum; species Hordeum vulgare. The sequence continues at coordinate 615,639,072 of NC_058519.1, read as the reverse complement.
CTTCCTATTTTGGATCAAGGGTGGTGGAGATGTTTGTTGGGGGGACGGTGGCATCCATCGGGTGGATGCTTACTTTCTTTGTTTCTCCCGTCGACTGGAATGCGGACTCGGAAGCTGGCTTCTTTGAACGCATCAGGTCGGCGGGGTCGGCAATCTTCTTGTACTCATCCAACTCGAGTACAGCCATCTGATGGTCTGCAATTCTCGACCCCTGCTGCAGACACTCCTCGGCCCACTGCCGATTGCCTGTGACAGTAATCACGCCTTTGGTACCAGGCATCTTCAGCTTCAAATATACGTAACATGGACGGGCCATGAAACGTACGTATGCCGGACGGCCCAGAATGGCATGGTATGCACTTTGGAAGTCTACCACCTCGAATCTTAACTTCTCTTTGCGGAAGTTCTTGTCAGCGCCGAAAACGACATCCAACGCAATCTGGCCGAGTGATTTGGCCTTTCTTCCTGGGACGACTCCATGGAATTGCATACTGCTCTCGCTAAGTCTGGACATCGGAATGCACATTCCCTTGAGAGTATCGGCGTACATGATATTCAAGCCGCTGCCGCCGTCCATGAGGACTTTGCGCAGCCTTACTCCTTCCACCACCGAGTCGACGACCAGAGCTTGCCTCCCTGGGGTGGGTACGTGTGTTGGGTGGTCTGACTGATCAAAAGTGATTGCAGTCTGTGACCACTTGAGGAACGTGTGAGTGGATGGGGTTGCCATGTTTACCTCCCTGTTGACCAGCTTCAGTCGACTTTTGCTTTCTACATCAGCAAAAATCATTAACGTTGCATGGACTTGAGGGAACGGATCCCCCTTGTCCTCATCATCTTTCTCGGTGTCTTCCTCACTCGGCTGTCTTTCACCGAATCCTTGGATAAGGAGGCGACACTGCCGAGTGGTATGTTTCGGCAATATGACATTGCCTTCTTCATCCATCTTCGTGTGGATTGGACACGGTTGATCTAGGATGGAATTTCCTGACTGTTTCTTCTTGGGGGTGTACTGTGGTTTCCCCTTGCCTTTGGACTTACCGTTTGTAACGACTGCCGCCTCTGCTTGCGGAGTGGACTGGGCTTTCTGTTTCTGCTTCCGATTGCTGCTTCCATCTCCGTCGGCGACTGACTTATGCTTGCCGCTACGTATGCGGTCCTCCTCTTCGCCATTCGCATAGCGCGCGGCTATATCCATCATCTTGCTCATGGAGATGTCGCTTGTCCGACCAAACTTCAGGTATAGATCTCTGTACCGAACGCCTGCCTTGAAGGCGCAGACTGCTTGGTGTTCTGTAACATTCTCCACCGTGTGGTAGAGGGTTGTCCAGCGCTGGATGAAATCGCGCAAGGGCTCGTTTTGCTTCTGGACACAGTGTTGAAGTTCTGTGAGACCAGCAGGGCGTTTGCACGTACCCTCGAAGGTCCTAATGAAGACTCGGGACAGATCTGCCCAACTGTAAATGCTTGATGGAGCTAACTGGTTAAGCCAAGCTCGAGCCGAACCGTCGAGCATCAGTGCGAGATGTTTCATGGCGACATGGTCATCTCCGCCACCGATCTGGACCGCCACTCTGTAGTCGTCTAACCAAGTTTCTGGTTTGGACTCTCATGTGAATTTGCTGATTCCCGTCGCCAATCGGAAGTTGGGAGGGATGTCAGCCGAGCGAATGGCCCGACTGAAACGCTCGGGACCAGAAACAACGGTCCTGCTTCCACTCGGATGATCTCTATCGTGACCATCACGGTGGGCTCGGCTTCTATCAACCTTCTTCTGAGTGATATACCCTCTTGCATCATGCGCGTCAGCACCCGAACGATGATCATCGTAACGCTGGGGTCCGTAAGGCCCACTCCGCGGAGGAGTACGCGAACGGCGACGATCTTCGGGATGAGACCGAATGGAAAGCGGATTCCGACTCTGCCCCCTCTGCGACGCTGGTGAGAGCCGGGACTGAAAACCGACCGATGTGTGTTCGCTTGAACGGAACTGTTGTGGATCTTGTTGTGCGACGGGGAGACCGCCGAGTTTTGTTGCTGCGCCGTATGTAACAAGGCACTGATCTGCTCGATTCCACTACGAGCCTCCGAATCAGTCGGCTGGAGAGAATCAGCGATCCTGGCGGCTGCAGCCAAGTTGAGGATGGGTGTGCGGAACACCTCGACGTTGCTCTAGCGAGCGCATCGACTGGAAGAATGAGGGTGCTGACGACGAGCGTCGGATGATTCTCCGGTCCCGCGCTCGTTCCGACCAGTCCTGGAGGGACTTTCATGGGAATCGGCCATGAGTACTTCGGCTGCAGGCCCGTGACCCTGATACTCGGAAGGTAGTTCAGTCGGAACTGACTCCAAGCACTGGGATGACCGCGGGACCACAACCGATTCGAGCACCGCCACTTGAGAGGACATGTTTTGTCGCGCTAGGGCGTGTCGCACCCAATGTTGGAGCTGCGAACGACCGGGTCGCTTGTTGCGGTGCGTGACGGGGGCGAAGATCGACACTGGGGTCGATGGCTGGAGAAGAAGAACGCCGCAGGAACTGGCACGGAAGTGCGTAGCCCCGCGACTCGGAAGCGTCTCGATGTCGAGGGGCGCATCTTGAAGCCATGCCGAATCATCGGCGATGAAGGAGAGTGCACCGAAGAGGATCTCATGACCCATGCACAGATCTCCGCCGGATGACATGACGAAAAGATGAAATCGCAAACTCGTCGGAAGTCGCTTAGACGCCTGCCCCACGGTGGGCGCCAACTGTCGTGGGTATAAGTCTGACAGTAGAAGTACGGGGTACGAAAGTATATGGGCAGAGCCTTAGCTACGGCGAGGATGTATGAGTTCAGGCCCCTCTACGGTGGAGGTAAAAGCCCTACGTCTCAGTGCTCTTGGGAGCTTTGTGTCGAGTGTATTAAGGGATTACAGCAAGTGCCAACCCCTGTACCAGTGGTGAAGGGCGGCTTATATAGAGTGCGCTGCCCTTCATAATGGTCCGGTGGACAGGGGTGGAGTAGTGGCGAGTAAACGTTGGCGTTACTGGTAACGTAAGCCTTCAATGCTAGTTATGGTGTATGAAAACGTATGACCGTTGCCCGCCTGGGAGGTTACGATGTACAGAGTGAATTCCAGTCGGTACGTTAGATATGCTCTGAGTGGATCGTCGCCGACTGGATGATGGGGGCGTCCACAGTTCAATCGGAACTGTCTAAGGGCCTTGTCCCCTATGAAGGGTAGTCCTTGGGTAGGACCTATAGGGCAGACCTATGACCCTACCCTCGGACTATAACCCCATCAGTCAACGTGTTCATTTCTGGCGCCACTGGAAGGTCTTTTGTGCAGTAGCATAACGGACATCAGAAGCATCTCTGGCACCTTGCCGGGGATACACAGCAAACATCAGTTCTTGAGAGGCTCTTCAAACCGTAACCCCAAGGAGGATGAGAAGAATCACCCCAAGTACGTAGTCCCTCGAGTCACAGAAGTTCGAGCGTGCGAGTGGCCAAGTGATGAATTTTTGCGCGTCGCCGGACTTTATGAAGACTTCCATTACTTGGTGGAGAACGCAGGTCTTACTGCGTTTGTTGAAGATAAGTGCCCACAATATCTCCTCCTCACCAATATTTTCGTTCAAAGCTTCAACTTTTATCCGAGGAAGAATCCTCCCATGGTTGAGTTCATGATATATGATGTCCCCGAGTGCATGACGCTGCAGGACTTTTGCAATGTATGCAAATTACCTTATGTTGGGGATATCCGTGACCCTCGTCCACGGGACTTGGAGGATTTCGTTGGTTCTATTGCTGTTGGAGAGGAGACAGGAGTGTCTCGCGCTAGTTTTGCTAGCATACATTTTCCTGTGCTTCGGTACTTCTCACTATTTGTGGGAAAATGTTTGATTGGTCGTGGGGAGGCTGGATCACTTAGTTCTCTAGACCTTGCGGTTCTGCGCGAAGGCCTCTATAATGATAAGACTTATAGCTTGGGCGCTATAGTAGCTCAACGGTTGAACCTGAACCGTTCTAAAGGTGTTGTCTATGGAGGTATCTATGCTACCCGTCTTGCCAGACACTTTGAGATACCCATTAGACTGGGAGAGGAAGGAGAAATGCTTCTCCCCGAAAAATATCTGGATTATGACAGCATGGTTCGCCATGATTTTCTGGATAGAGATGCTAGTAGACGGATGATTTATAACCTGGTGTTTAGTCAGGGTACTCGAGAGACTATTACTGTGCCTGCTCCTTCTTTGTTTGATCTTCATGCAGGCAGGTACACTATTATGCTCGCGGACATCTACGCATAGTGGGGCTTGGCCCAACCACAGGTGCCCGTGACTGAGCCGCCAGTCGAGTACCAGACGCAAGTTTATCTGTGGGAGCCAGAGGAGCTCACACAGTAGTGGCATCCACAGTCTGCTCCAGAGTATCCCGGAGCTGGTTATTTCCCACCATGGGAGTAGACCAAGTTAGGCAAAAATCCTAAGATTGGGGGAGTACGTGTTCTCACCGACTTTACATTCATGCTTATGCTTTCACTTTGTTAGCCGGTGTTTACACTTTGCCACTATATTATCCATGCTAGTTTCTTTTCGTTTTCTTGTTTTGTGTCCTTTTGAGAAAACCCAAAAACATTTTTGTTTCTTCTTTTGCTTGTTGGGAGCTTTCCCGTGTAAATAGCTTTCTTTTTCTTTGTGTCAAGGTAAAAGATATTGGTTACAATGCTTATTGGTTCTTGTATGCTTACCTGTTTAACTTTCAAAGAGCCATATTATTTTGTCTTCTCCTTTGTGTTTGCCTGCAAATTCAGCTTAGTCCAATGCGCTTATTATTGTTCACATCGTTCGATCGTGCAAATGAAAGGCAACAATGATGATATATGATGAAGTGACTGAGACTGAAAAGCTGGTATGAACTCTATCTATTTTGTTTTTATAAATGTGACTAGCTTGTCTATCCAGATTTAGCTTTGTTGTGAGAGAACCATGTTTGCAATGACAACTTAGAGATCATAGTTTCTAATGCCATCCTTATTTAGCTGAGAGCTTATAATGGTTTGTCTTGAATGCCAACATAGATTTTGAGATGACTATGATGTAGTATGATAGGATGGTATTCTCCTTTGAATGTTTCAAGTGGCTTGACTTGGCGCATGTTCATGCATGTAGTTGAAACAAAATCAACATAGCCTCTATGATATTCGTGTTCATGGTGATTTATATCATGTTCATGCTTGCATTCCATGTTAGTCAAACTCATTGCATCTTGATGACCGGCGTCGCTCTCTAGTTGGTCGCTTCCTAGTCTTTTGCTAGCTTTCACTTGTACTAAGTGGGAATACTGCTTGTGCATCCACTTCCATAAACCCAAAAGTTTTTCCTTGAGAGTACACCATACCTACCTATTTGCGGTATCTACCTGCCGTTCCAAGTAAATTTGCATGTGCCATTCTCTAAACCTTCAAGAAATAATCTGTTTTGCATGCCCGAACCGCTCATGTGGTGACAGAGGGCTATTAGTATCTTCCATGCTAGGAGTGTTATCCTCGACATGTGTTTATTCACTGTCATTCACGAGAAAGGGGCCGGTACTTGGAATGCCTAGTTCCACGCTTAAATCGAAAACATAACTGTAAAACAAGACTCCCCCCGGATTGATGTTAGTATGGACGGTACCCGAGGATTCGGCTAGCCGTGGAGTGTGATTGATTGGTGGTGGGGGAGTTAAAACTTTACTTTTCTGTTTGGGAACCGCCTATATCATGAGTAGCATGGAACATATTGAGAACTCTTGGTCATTGCGTTCACAATGAAAGCATGTCACCCAAAATTATTATCTCTGTTTTCAAAGCTTGAGCTCTGGCACCTCTGCAAATCAATGCTTCCCTCTGCGAAGGGTCTGTCTATTTATTTTCATGTCGAGTCATCCTCCTCTTATATAAGCACCAATTAGAGAGCACCTCCGTCATTTTTATGCTTTGCTTTTGATTGATATTGAGTATGACTATGACTCGATCTTCGTTCCTATGAATTACAATGTTTAGTCAACCCTTGATCTTTGAAAGTGCTCTGCATTTATGTTTTGCGGTCTCCGAAAGAGCTAGCGAGATACCATCTATTCATATTGCTTCGTGCTTGTTTTGATTGAAGTGTTGGTATTTGAAACTGATTATTATTTGCTCGTTAGCGGATTATGCCATTGATATTAGTTTACCGTGAGACCTTTGTGTCATTTGCTTATGTGGTTAACTTGTGATCTTGCTGAAATTATGGTTATGAGTTAGACATAGTTGCAACGACAAGATCAAATAGAGTTTGTCAAAGTTTTTCTTTCTCTCTCAGTTTGTCAACTGAGTTGCTTGAGGACAAGCAAGGTTTTAAGCTTGGGGGGAGTTGATACGTCTCCATCGTATCTACTTTTCCAAACTCTTTTGCCCTTGTTTTGGATTCTAATTTGCATGATTTGAATGGAACTAACCTGGACTGATGTTGTTTTCAGTAGAATTGCCTTGGTGTTATTTTTGTGCAGAAATCAAAGTTCTCCAAACGTCCTGAAAATTTACGGGGAGCAGTTCTGGAAAATAAGAAAATATCTGCGCCAAGTTCCACCTCAGGGGGTGGGCCAGTGGGCCACAAGCCCTCGCTCCACCACTACCCCCCCTAGTGGCGGTGGGCAGGCTTGTGGGGCCCACACGGCTCTGCCGCCCCCAATCTCAGGTCTATAAGATCCCTTTCGTCCCAGAAAAAATAAGAAGAGAAGTTTTCGTCGCGTTTTCGATACAGAGGTGCCGCCACCACGTGTTCTTCATCTGGACGGAAGATCTAGAGTCCGTCTTGGGCTCCGGAGAAGAGAAATCGTCGCCATCGTCATCATCAACCTTCTTCCCTCTCCAATTCCATGAAGCTCTTCGTCATTCGTGAGTAATCTATTCATAGGCTCGCTGGGCGGTGATGAGTAGGATGAGATCTATCATGTAATCGAGTTAGTTTTGATGGGGATTGATCCCTAGTATCCACTATGTTCTGAGATTGATGTTGCTACTACTTTGCCATGCTTAATGCTTGTCACTAGGGCCCGAGTACCATGATTGCAGATCTGAAATTATTATGTTGTCACCAATATATGTGTGTTTTAGATCCGATCTTGCAAGTTGTAGTTACCTACTATGTGTTATGATCCGGCAACCCCGGAGTGACAATAACCGGAACCACTCCCGGTGATGACCATAGTTTGAGGAGTTCATGTGTTCACCAAGTGCTAATGCGTTGGTCCGGTTCTTTATTAAAAGGAGAACCTTAATATCCCGTAGTTTCCTTTTGGACCCCGCTGCCACGGGAGGGATGATCAATAGATGTCATGCAAGTTCTTTTCCCTAAGCACGTATGACGACACATGGAATGCATGCCTACATCACATTGACGAACGGGAGTTGTCCACATATATATCCGTGTTATAGCTGTTGCATGCTGAATATCATCCAAACAAATCACCGACCCATTGCCTACGAGTTAGTCCTACTAATAATGTTGTTACTTGCTTGCTCTGTTGCTACTGTTGTTACTTGTCTTACTCTGCTGCTGCTACTACTGTTGCTACCGTTGTTACTTGTTTTGTTGTGCTGCTGCTACTATTGTTGCTATTACTGTCGCTTGCTACTGTTGCTACTTTCTACTGCTGTCACTACTGTTGTTCCTTGCCGTCGCTATTGCTCGTTACACTGCCGCTACTCGTTACTTTGTTGTTACTACTGTGCTTGCAGATACTAATCTTTCAGGTGTGGTTGAATCTGACAAATTCAGCTGCTAATACTTGAGAGTATTCTCTCACCTCCCGTCGTGCAAACCAACAAATTGGGTTGAATACTCTACCCTCGAAAACTGATGCGAACCCACGCGCTGGTGGGCCATCAACAACATTCTTCTAGTTCCGTTGTCGGGGAGTGCTGGCAGCATTCTTCTCGTGCCGTTGCAGGGGAAGGTTTGTTGTCATCAGCATTCGTCTAGCCATCGCCAGAGATTGCAATCACTCCTCCATTCGTCCAGCTAGTTTTGCTCTAGTGCTTTATCCTTCGCGTATTCTTGCTACCTTGGTGACCCTGTTCTTGAGCTTGAAATGTTGATTTTAGCTGGTCCCAAGTAGTTTTAGCGCGTGATACGGTCTGTAGGCACTAGTAGGAGTAATTGCTACAAGGTGTGGTTGGTCTTCATTCACTTTTCTCTTGAACTTCAAAAATTTCAGCAAAAGGAAATTATGTTCAGGAGGAAGTTTCATGGTGGTTCCTCAAGTAATGAGGGTCCCCGTCTTTCTATTCGGGAGCCCGATCCTTATCAACTAAGGGACGCACCGGTACAACCATGTGAATTGCCTTCCAATGAGTTCATGATCAAAGCAGGCTTCAAGGATGAGTTTGATACACTTGTCCGCAATGTCGGGTTAAAAGAATTCCACTCAGATAAATGTGAACAGTATGCTATGCTCACTGCCTCTTTCATGCGTAGATTTAAATTTTCAGTTGGCCGTGACTCATCCATACTGTTTGATCTGTATGATAAATCCTACACCATGGATTTGGAGGATTTCAATAGGATTTGCAAGATACACGATGGGGGTAGTCTTAATGATCCTGCTAAGTCTTCGGTTAGAGATTTTGTCTCTAGTATAACTATTGGAGAAACTAGAGACATCACGCAAGCTACCATAGGAAGCATTCATTTCCCTGCCTTGCACTACTTTTCCCTCTTCATAGGTAGATGCATTAACGGCAAGGTTTCACATTGTCACCTATGCGCATCCGACCTTGGTATCCTTAAGAGCGCAGTAACAGGTGACAGGAGCTTCAACATGGGAGCTATAATAGCAAGGAGGCTGAATAATAATGCCATTGATGGGGATTTCTTTGGTGGAATTTATGTTACGCGCTTAGCAAATCTTCTTGGTGTACCCATCCGTTCAAGAGAACCCCCTCTCCGTACAGCCTACCTTGATCGTGTCGCTCTAACACGCTACCAGTTCCTTGAGAGGGATGATGAATCCCTCCTATACCGTTTGATATTTAACCCGCGTCATGTTTTCCATATTACCCTTCCTGCTCCTGCTTTCTTTGACTATCAGGTAAAGGGGAGATACTACATAACCATAGGAGAGGCAAAGGAGTATGAGAGGGAGGCGACGGCTACTCGTCTTCGTGAGGCAACTATTCAGGCAATGGCTGCAGCACTCCCTTATAACACCCATTATGATTTTGGGTTTCGCCAGGACCATCCATGGGAGTAGACCAAGCTAGGCCAAAAGCCTAATCTTGGGGGAGTACGTGTTCTCACCGACCTTACCTTCATGCTTATGCTTTCACTTTGTTAGTCGGTGTTTACACTTTGCCACTGTATTATCCATGCTAGTTTATTTTCGTTTTCTTGTTTTGTGTCCTTTTGAGAAAACCCAAAAAGATTTTCCTTTCTTCTTTTGCTTGTTGGGAGTTTTCCCGTGTAAATAGTTTTTTTTCTTTGGGTCAAGGTAGAAGATATTGGTTACAATGTTTAGTGGCTCTTGCATGCATACCTGTTTAGATTTCAAAGAGCCATATTACTTTGTCTTCTCCTTTGTGTTTGCCTGCAGATTCAGCTTAGTCCAATGCACGAGCACTCTTATTATTGTTCACATCGTTCGATCGTGCAAGTGAAAGGCAATAATGATGATATATGATGAAGTGACTCAGACTGGAAAAGCTGGTATGAACTCTATCTATTTTGTTTTTGTAAATATGACTAGCTTGTCGTCCCAGATTCAGCTTTGTTGTGAGAGAAACATGTTTGCAATGACAACTTAGATATCATAGTTTCTGATGCCATGCTTAATTAGCTGAGAGCTTATAATGGTTTGTCTTGAATGCCAACATAGATTTTGAGATGACTATGATGTAGTATGATAGGATGGTATTCTCCTTTGAATTATTCAAGTGGCTTGACTTGGCGCATGTTCATGCATGTAGTTGAATAAAAATCAACATAGCCTCTATGATGTTCGTGTTCATGGTGATTTATATCCTCTTCATGCTTGCACTCCATGTTAGTCAAACTCATTGCATCTTGATGACTGTTGTCGCTCTCTAGTTGGTCGCCTCCCAGTCTTTTGCTAGCCTTCACTTGTACTAAGCGGAATACTGCTTGTGCATCCACTTCCATAAATCCAAAAGTTTTTCCATGATAGTCCACAATACCTACCTATTTGCGGTATCTACCTGCCGTTCCAAGTAAATTTGCATGTGCCATTCTCTAAACCTTCAAGAAATAATCTCTTTTGCATGCCCGAACCGCTCATGTGGTGACAGGGGGCTATTGATATGTTCCATGTTAGGCGTGTTATCCTCGACATGTGTTTATTCACTGTCATTCACGAGAAAGGTGCCGGTGATTGGAATGCCCAGTTCCACGCTTAAATCAAAAACATAACTATAAAACAAGACTCCCCCCGGATTGATGTTAGTATGGACGGTACCCGAGGATTCGGCTCGTCGTGGAGTGTGATTGATTAGTGGTGGGGGAGTTAAAACTTTACTTTTCTGTTTGGGAACCGCCTATAGCATGAGTAGCATGGAACATATTGAGAACTCTTGGTCATTGCGTTGACAATGAAAGCATGCCACCCAAAATTATTATCTATGTTTTCAAAGCTTGAGCTCTCGCACCTCTGCAAATCAATGCTTCCCTCTACGAAGGGCCTGTCTATTTATTTTCCTGTTGAGTCATCCTCCTCTTGTATAAGCACCAATTAGAGAGCACCTCTGTCATTTTTATGCTTTGCTTTTGATTGATATTGAGTATGACTATGACTGGATCTTCGTTGCTATGAATTACAATGTTTAGTCAACCCTTGATCTTTGAAAGTGCTCTGCATTTATGTTTTGCGGTCTCAGAAAGAGCTAGCGAGATACCACCTATTCATATTGCTTCATGCTTGTTTTGATTGAATTGTTGGTATCTGAAACTCATTATTATTTCCTCGCTAGCTGATTATGCCATTGATAGTAGTTTACCGTGAGACCTTTGTGTCACTTGCTTATGTGGTTAACTTGTGATCTTTCTGAAATTCTGGTTATGAGTTAGACATAGTTACAACAACAAGATCAAACAGAGTTCGTAAAAGTTTTTCTTTCTTTTTCAGTTTGTCAATTGAGTTGCTTGAGGACAAGCAAGGTTTTAAGCTTGGGAGAGTTGATACGTCTCCATCGTATCTACTTTTCCAAACTCTTGTGCCCTTGTTTTGGACTCTAATTTGCATGATTTGAATAGAACTAACCCGGACTGACGTTGTTTCAGCAGAATTGCCATGGTGTTATTTTTGTGCAGAAATGAAAGTTCTCGGAACGTCCTGAAAATTTACGGAGAATATTTCTGGAAAATATGAAAAATACCTGCGCAAAGATCCACCGGAGGGGATGGGCCAGTGGGCCACAAGCCCTATAGCCGCCGCCCCCCTAGTGGCGGCTACAATGCTTGTGGGGCCCACGTGGCTATGCCGCCCCCAATTCGAGCGCTATTTATTCCCTTTCGTCCCCGAAAAAAATCAGGAGAGAGGATTTCATCGCGTTTTCGATCGAGAGGCGCCGCGACATGCCGTTCTTCATCTGGAGGGCAGATCTGGAGTCCGTTTTGGCCTCCGAATCAAGGAGAACATCGCCATAGTCATTATCAACCTTCTTCCCTCTCCAATTCCATGAAGCTCTTCATCGTTCGTGAGTAATCTATTCGTAGGCTCGTTGGGAGGTGATGAGTAGGATGAGATCTATCATGTAATCGAGTTAGTTTTGATTGGGATAGATCCCTAGTATCCACTATGTTCTCAGATTGATGTTGCTACTACTTTGCCATGCTTAATGCTTTTCACTAGGGCCCGAGTGCCATGATTTCAGATCTGAAATTATTATGTTGTCACCAATATATGTGTGTTTTAGATCCGATCTTGCAAGTTGTAGTTACCTACTATGTGTTATGATCCGGCAACCCTAGAGTGACAATAACCGGAACCACTCCCGGTGATGACCATAGTTTGAGGAGTTCATGCGTTCACCAAGTGCTAATGCGCTGTTCCGGTTCTTTATTAAAAGGAGAACCTTAATATCCCGTAGTACCCTTTTGGACCCCGCTGCCACGGGAGGGATGGACAATAGATGTCATGCAAGTTCTGTTCCCTAAGCACGTATGACGACACACGGAATGCATGCCTATATCACATTGACAAACGGGAGCTAGCCACATATCTCTCCGTGTTATAACTGTTGCATGATGAATGTCATCCAACAAATCACCGACCCATTGCCTACGAGTTTGTCCCACTGCTGCTGTTACTTTTTTTGCTCTGCTGCTGTTACTACTGTTGTTGTTGTTGTTACTTGTTTTGCTCTGTTGTTGTTACTATTGTTGTTGTTGCTATTACTTGCTTTGCTCTGCTGCTACTTGCTACTGTTGCTACTTGCTACTGTTGTCACTAGCGTTGTTTCTTGCCACTGCTGTTACTCGTTACACTGTTGCTACCTGCTACAATACTTTTTCTCGCGCCGTTGACGGAAAGAATATTTCCCGTCCACGGGCAACTTCTGGCGCCATTGATACGACAGTTAGGAATAGTCTGCCCTGTCAATAGATCTTTTCTGGCACCGTTGCTATCATACTACTTTGCTACTGATACTTTTCTTGCAGACACTAATCTTTCAGGTGTGGTTGAATCTGACACATTTAGCTGCTAATACTTGAGAATATTCTTTCACTTCCCGTCGAGCGAACCAACAAATTTGGGTTGAATACTCTACCCTCGAAAACTGCCGTGAACCCACGCGCTAGTGGGCCATTGCAAGACAATTGCTAATTGTTGAGCAACTGGGACGAGCTGTTTTCTAGCTCCGTTGCCGTGGAGGCATCAAGTGAGGAATAGTTGCACATCAGCAGCATTTTTCTGGCGCCGTAGCCGAGGACTGCTAGCACACATCCCTAAGCTGCTCTTTACATGTCTAAATGGAAGGGTACTCGTACAAGTAGGTCTTACCACTACAAAATCTTGGCTCTTTTGCGACGTTTCACTCGTGTCACGTAAAAACTGTTTTTTGTCATGAAAAATACCGTGGTGACGTTTCCGACCGTTACCCCCAGACTCATAGAAAATAAAATCTTGACGGTATTGTTGGGGAACGAAGTAATTTCAAAAAAAATCCTACGTCACACAAGGATCTATCTATGCAGAAACCAGCAATGAGCAAAGGGGTAGAGCATCTTCATACCTTTGAAGATCGCTAAGCGGAAGCGTTGCTAGAATGCGGTTGATGGAGTCATACTCGCAACGATTCAGATCACGGTGGATTCCGATCTATGCACCGAACAACGGTGCCTCCGCGTTCAACACACGTGCAGCCCGGTGACGTCTCCAACGCCTTGATCCAACAAGGAGGGAGGAGAGATTGAGGGAGAGCTCCTGCAGCACGACAGCGTGGTGATGGTTGATACGTCTCCAACGAATCTATAATTTTTGATGGTTCCATGCTATTATCTTGTCAAACTTTGGATGTTTTGTATGCCTTTTATATCTTTTTTGGACTAACTTATTAACTCAGTGCCAAGTGCCAATTCGTGTTTTTTCCGTGTTTTTAACCCTTTTCAGAGGAGGATTTAAACGGTGTCCAAACGAAATAAAACTTCCGAAAAGATTTTTTTCTGGAACAGAAGATACGCATGAGACTTGAGAACCAAGGCACGGGCCACCAGGGGACCCCACAAGCCCCCTAGGTGCGGCCAGGGGGGTCGTGCCTAGCCGGCTTGTGGGCCCCCTGTTGCTCGTCTGCCCTACCTCTTCCGCCTATAAATTCAGAAAAAATCCAAAACTGCGCGAGAGGTCCACGAAAATACTTTTCCGCCGCCGCAAGCTTCTGTCTCCGAAAGATCCCATCTGGGGCACGTTCTGGTGCCCTGCCGGAGGGGGGATTCGGATACGTAGGGCTTCTTCATCAACACCATGACCTCTCCGATGATGCGTGACTAGTTCACCATAGACCTTCGGGTCCGTAGCTAGTAGCTAGATGGCTTCTTCTCTCTCTTGGATCTTCAATACAAAGTTCTCCATGATCTTCATGGAGATCTATCTGATGTAATCTTCTTTTGCAGTGTGTTTGTCGAGATCCGATGAATTGTGGATTTATGATCAGATTATTTATGAATCTTATTTGAGTTTCTTCTGATCTCTTATATGCATGATTCCATATCCTTGTAATTCTCTTCGAGTTGTGGGTTTTGTTTGGCCAACTTGATCTACGATTCTTGCAATGGGAGAGTGCATGGTTTTGGGTTCATACCGTGCGGTGACCTCACCCGGTGATAGAAGGGGTAGCGAGGCACGCATCATGTTGTTGCCATCAAGGGTAAAAAGATGGGGTTTACATCATTGGTTTGAGTTTATCCCTCTACATCATGTCATCTTGCTTAAGGCGTTACTCTGTTCGTCATGAACTCAATACACTAGATGCATGCTGGATAGCGGTCGACGTGTGGAGTAATAGTAGTAGATGCAGAAAGTATTGGTCTACTTGTCTCGGACGTGATGCTTATATGTATGATCATTGCCTTAGATATCGTCATGACTTTGCGCGGTTTTGTCAATTGCTCGACAGTAATATGTTCACCCACCGTATTATTTGCTATTTTGTGAGAAGCCTCTAGTGAACACTATGGCCCCCGGGTCTACTTCACATCATATTTTTAGCCTTACACTTTTACTTCGTTGCACTTTCCGCCTTTAGATATCACTTTGCAATCAATCTTGAAGGGATTGACAACCCCTTTATAGCGTTGGGTGCAAGGTCGTTTGTGTTTGCGCAGGTACTCTGGACTTGGCGTGATTCTCCTACTAGATTGATACCTTGGTTCTCAAACTGAGGGAAATACTTACTGCTCCTGTGCTGCATCACCCTTTCCTCTTCAAGGAAAAAACCAACGCAAGCTCAAGAGGTAGGAGAAGGATATTTGGCGCCGTTGCGGGGAGGAGGATCAAGAATAGTCTCCCGTCAACGTGCCAATTTCTCGCGTCGTAGCCGGGGAGGATCAAGTCAAGAACTCATCCACGTAAGTGTCGCAAACTCATCTCTTGCATTTACTTTTTTGCCTCTCGTTTTCCTCTCCCCCACATCTGAAAAACAAAAAATTACAAATATATTTACCTTTTTTGTTCGCCCTTTTCTCTCATTCGCTTTCTGTTCGCTTGTGTGCTTGTTTGCTTGCTGAAGTCACCATGACTGAAAGCACCAAACTTTGTGACTTCTCGAATAATAATAATTATGATTTTATTAGTACTCCGATTGCTCCCGTCACTAGTGCGGAATCATACGAAATCAATGCTGCTTTGCTGAATCTTGTTATGAAAGAGAAATTCTCCGGCTTTCCTAGTGAAGATGCCACATCCCATCTTAATACCTTCATTGAGCTTTGTGATATGCAAAAGAAAAAAGATGTGGATAATGATGTGATGAAATTGAAGCTTTTTCCGTTCTCGTTGCGAGATCGAGCAAAAACTTGGTTTTCGTCTTTGCCCAAAAATAGTATCGATTCTTGGAACAAGTGCAAAGATGCTAATATATCCAAATATTTTTCGCCGGCTAAGATTATCTCTCTGTAATGAAGTCATGAATTTCAAGCAACTTGATCATGAACATGTTGCACAATCTTGGGAGAGAATGAAATTATTGATTAGAAATTGTCCCGCTCATGGCTTGAGTCTTTGGATGATTATACATATCTTCTACGTTGGCTTGAATTTCGCTTCTAGAAATATCTTGGACTCCGCATCAGGTGGAATGTTCATGGAAATCACGTTAGGAGAAGCTACAAAACTCCTAGACAATATCATGACGAACTACTCTCAATGGCACACTGAAAGGTCACCTACTAGTAAGAAGGTACATGCTATAGAAGAAATTAACTCGTTAAGTGCTAAGATGGATGAGTTAATGATTTTGGTTGCTAGTAGAAGTGCTCCTTTAGATCCTAATGATTTGCCCTTGTCTTCCTTGATTGAGAGTAGCAACGCTAGCTTGGACGTAATTTTGTTGGTAGGAATAATTTTGACAACAACAATGCTTTTAGAGGAAACTATGTTCCTAGGCCTTTTCCTAGTAACCCCTATAATAATTTTGGCAACTCCTACAACAATACTCATGGAAATTATAATATATTACCCTCTGATCTAGAGAGTAATACCAAAGAGTTTATCAACTCGCAAAAGATTTTCAATGCGTCCATAGAGGAAAAACTACTCAAAATTGACGATTTGGCTAGGAGCGTTGATAGAATGTCTAGTGATATTGATGCTTTGAAAGTTAGATGTGCTCCTCCCAAGATCAATATGGATGAAACTTTGAAAGCTATGCGTGTTTCCATGAGTGAGAGCAAAGGAAGAACCACCCAAATTCGTGCTAGACA
Organism: Hordeum vulgare subsp. vulgare; assembly: GCF_904849725.1. NCBI lineage: Eukaryota > Viridiplantae > Streptophyta > Magnoliopsida > Poales > Poaceae > Hordeum > Hordeum vulgare. The sequence goes on along the minus strand of NC_058519.1, from coordinate 615,622,631 downwards.
TGAATGGCTTAAAAAGGCGTGTTCTCGTGATAAGAATCACGAAGATCTTAAAGTGCTTGGTGTGACTCCCATTGAATCTTTGTTTTCCTGTGTAAAACCTAATGATGATAGGGCTGGATATGAATCCACTTTGGTTGAAAAATGCTCCAATGATTCAGAGTCCATCTATCTTGATGCTAAAAGCATTGAAAGTGGAGTAGAAGATATTAAAACATTGAGTAGTAATGAAACTACTACTTTGGATTTCAAGAAATTCAATTATGATAGTTGCTTTGTGTGATTTGGGAGCTAGTGTTTCCGCGATTCAAAAGTCTTTATGTGATGTTCTGGGTTTTAATGAGATTGAGGAGTGTTCTCTTAATTTGCATCTTGCGGATTCTACTGTCAAGAAACCCATGGGAAGGATCAATGATGTTCTTATTATTGCAAATAGGAACTATGTACCCGTGGATTTCATTGTGCTTGACATTGATTGCAATCCTACATGCCCTATCATTCTTGGTAGACCTTTCCTAAGGACTATCGGTGCTATCATCGATATGAATGAAGGGAATACTAGATTTCAATTTCCTTTAAAGAAGGGCATGGAGCACTTTCCTAGAAAGAAAATAAGATTTCCTTATGAATCCATGATGAGGGCTACTTATGGTTTGAGCACCAAAGGCGACGATACGTGATTCCATCACCTTATGCCTAGCTAAGGGCGTTAAACAATAGCGCTTGTTGGGAGGCAACCCAATGAATTTACCTTTTTATTTCTGTTTTGTTGCGTCCACACCATCATAATTCTGTTATGATTGTGTTTTTTGTGATTCTTTTTGTGTATGAGCCAAGCAAAACCTTTATGACTAGTCTTGGTGATGGTTGTTCGATCCTGCTTGAAAAAGACACAAACTTTTCCCTCACGGGATTATTTTTCATTTTTATTCAGAAAGAGCTTTTGAGTTTATTCTTTTTTCTTCTGGTTGATATGACTTTTTCCCAGGCTGTCGTAATTTTTTAGAATTTTTTAGGTACGAGAAGTATACGAAGTATACAGATTGCTACACACTGGTCTGTTTTTGATAGATTCTGTTTTTTGTTGAGTTGGTTGCTTGTTTTGATGAAACTATGGATAGTATCGGGAGGTACTAGCAATGCAAAAGTGAGAATACAGTAATATAACACGAATATAAATAGAAATCAAGATTGCTACGGTACCTAAAGAGGTGGTAGTTTGTTTTCTTGTGCTAATGATATCACGAGTTTCTGTTTAAGTTTTGTGTTGTGAAGTTTTCAAGTTTTGGGTGATGTTCTCATGGACAAATGGATAAAGAGTGGAAAGAGATCAAGCTTGGGGATGCCCAAGGCATCCCAAGCCAAATTCAAGGACACCAAATAGCCTAAGCTTGGGAATGCCCCGGGAAGGCATCCCCTCTTTCGTCTTCAGTCCATCGGTAACATTACTGGGAGCTATATTTTTATTCACCACTTGATATGTGTCTTGCTCGGAGCGTCTTTTATCGTAGGAGTCTTTTATTTTTGTTGTGTCACAATCATCCTTGCTGCACACCTTTTGAGGTAGACATGCACTCATCGTGATTTTGCTAGAATGTTCATTGTGCTTCACTTATATCTTTTGAGCTAGACCTTTTTGCTCTATGTGCTTCACTTAGATCTTTTAGAGCACGGCGGTGCGTGACTTGGTAGTTGGCTTGTGCTATGAAAGTAGTCCCAAAGGTGATAGGTACCCAAAGAGGATACAAAAACTTCCATGTTCATGTGCATTGAGTAGAAAGAGAAGTTTGATTCCTCTCAATTAGTTTTGAGACGTGGATTTGGTAATATTAAGAGTTATGTTAGTAGGGTGTTGTGAATCTAGAAATACTTGTGTTGAAGTTAGTGATTCTGTAACATGCACGTATGGTGAACCACTATGTTACGAAGTCGGAGCATAATTGATCTATTGATTGTCATCCTTTGTGTTGCGGTCGGGATCGCGCGATGGTTAACACCTACCAACCCTTCCCCTAGGAGTATGCGTTTAGCACTTTGCTTCGATTACTAATAAAAACTTTCGCAATAAGTATGTGAGTTCTCCACGACTAATGTGGGTCCATGGTATAGATGCACTTTCACCTTCCACCATTGCTAGCCTCTCTAGTACCGCGCAATTTTTGCCGGTGCACAAACCCACCATATGCCTTCCTCAAAACAGCCACCATACCTACCTACTATGGCATTTTCATAGCCATTCCGAGATATATTGCCATGCAACTCCCACCGTTCCGTCTCATGACTTGTGTCGTCACTCTTATATTGCCATTGCATGATCGTAAGATAGCTAGCGAGATGTTTCAACGTCATACGCCAAGCTAGATCTTTGCACATCCCGGTACACTGCCGGAGGCATTTCCTATAGATTCATCATCGTCCTAAGCTTTGAGCTGTGAGTAAACAAAAGTGTGATGATCATCATTATTAGAGCATTGTCCCATGTGAGGAAATAAAAAAAAGGCCAAAGAGCCCAAACAAAAAAAAGAGGAAAGAAGAAAAAAAGAGGCCAAAGAGCCCAAACAAAAAAAAGAGAAAAAGAGAGAAGGGACAATGCTACTATTTCTTTCCACACTCGTGCTTCGTAATAGCACCACGTTCTTCATGATTGAGAGCCTCTTGTTTTGTCACCACCATATACTAGTGGGAATCTTCATTATATAACTTGGCTTGTATATTGCAATGATGGGCTTCCTCAAAATTGCCCTAGGTCTTCGTGAGCAAGCAAGTTGGATGCACACCCACTAGTTCTCCTTTTGAGATTTCACATACTTATAGCTCTAGTGCATCCTCTGTATGGCAATCCCTACTCATTCACATTGATATCTATTAATGGGCATCTCCATAGTCCTTTGATACGCCGAGTCAATGTGACCATCTCCTCCTTTTTGTCTCACAACCACCACCACACTCTATTCCACCATAGTGTTATATCCATGGCTCACGCTCATGTATTGCGTGAGAGTTGAAAAAGGTTTTGAGAAAGCAAGAGTGCGAAAACAATTACTTGTCCAATACCGGGGTTGTGCATGATTTAAATTAGTTGTGTGGGGATGATGGAGCATAGCGAGACTATATGATTTTGTAGGGATAACTTTCTTTGGCCTTGTTATTTCGAAAGTCCATGATTACCTTGCTAGTTTGCTTGAAGTATTATTGTTTTCATGTCAATAGCAAACTATTGTTTTGAATATTACGGATCTGAACATTCATGTCACATTAAAGAAGTTACAAAGTACAACTATGCTAGGTAGCATTCCACATCAAAAATTATGTCTTTATGACTTCCCTACTCGAGGACGAGCACGAGTTAAGCTTCGGTATGCTTGATACGTCTCGAACGTATCTATAATTTTTGATGGTTCCATGCTATTATCTTGTCAAACTTTAGATGTTTTGTATGCCTTTTATATATATTTTGGGACTAACTTATTAACTCAGTGCCAAGTGCCAGTTCCTGTTTTTTCTGTGTTTTTGACCATTTTTAGAGGAGGATTTTAAACAGTGTCCAAATGGAATAAAACTTCCGAAAAGATTTTTTTCCGGAATAGAAGATACGCACGAGACTTGAGGACCAAGACATGGGCCACCAGGGGACCCCACAGCCCCCCTAGGCGCGGCCAGGGGGGTCGCGCCTAGCAGGCTTGTGGGCCCCCTTTGGCTCGTCTGCCCTACCTCTTCCGCCTATAAATTCAGAAAAAATCCAAAACTTCATGAGAGAACCACGAAAATACTTTTCCGCCGCCGCAAGCTTCTGTCTCCGCAAGATCCCATCTGGGGAACGTTCCGGTGCCTTGCCGGAGGGGGGATTCGGATACGGAGGGCTTCTTCATCAACACCATGACGTCTCCGATGATGCGTGAGTAGTTCACCATAGACCTTCGGGTCCATAGCTAGTAGCTAGATGGCTTCTTCTCTCTCTTGGATCTTCAATACAAAGTTCTCCATGATCTTCATGGAGATCTATCCGATGTAATCTTCTTTTGCGGTGTGTTTCTCGAGATCCGATGAATTGTGGATTTATGATCAGATTATCTATGAATCTTATTTGAGTTTCTTCTGATCTCTTATATGCATGATTTCATATCCTTGTAATTCTCTTCGAGTTGTGGGTTTTGTTTGGCCAACTTGATCTATGATTCTTGCAATGGGAGAAGTGCTTGGTTTTGGGTTCATACCATGCGGTGACCTCACCCAGTTACAGAAGGGGTAGCGAGGCACGCATCATGTTGTTGCCATCAAGGGTAAAAACATGGGGTTTACATCATTGGTTTGAGTTTATCCCTCTAGATCATGTCATCTTGCTTAAGGCGTTACTCTATTCGCCATGAACTCAATACACTAGATGCATGCTGGATAGCGGTCGATGTGTGGAGTAATAGTAGTAGATGCAGAAAGTATCGGTCTACTTGTCTCAGACGTGATGCCTATATGTATTATCATTGCCTTAGATATCGTCATGACTTTCGTGATTCTATCAATTGCTCGACTGTAATTTGTTCACCCACCGTATTATTTGCTATTTTGAGAGAAGCCTCTAGTGAACACTATGGCCCCTGGGTCTACTTCACATCATATTTCCAGCCTTACACTTTTACTTCGTTGCACTTTCCGCCTTCAGATCTCACTTTGAAATCAATCTTGAAGGGATTGACAACCCCTTTATAGCATTGGGTGCAAGCTCGTTTGTGTTTGCGTAGGTACTCTGTACTTGGCGCGATTCTCCTACTGGATTGATACCTTGGTTCTCAAACTGAGGGAAATACTTACTGCTCCTGTGCTGCATCACCCTTTCCTCTTCAAGGGAAAAACCAACCCAAGCTCAAGAGGCAGCAATGGTGGAGCTAGGTGGCACTCCTACACGGCTTCGCCAAGCACTACGGAGGAGGAGGAGGACTAGGACTGCGCCATGGAGAAAGGCGATTATGTCTCAAAATAGCCCCAAAACCCTCACTGTATATAGGAGGAGAGGGAGGAGGGTGCCCACCCTAAGGGTGCAGCAACCCTAGATAGCTTTGGCGCGACAACCAAGGTGGTGGAGGCGCCCGAGGGTGGGCGTTGAGTCCCAAGGTGGCCTCCCCACGCCTAGGGTTTGGCTCCCTCCAACCCTTGTTGCGCCTTGGACCCTTAGTGGTGGTGCACCAGCCCACCTAGGGCTGGTTCCTATCCACTCTTGGCCCAAGTAGAACTTTGGGGCTGGTGGCCCTTCCCGGTGGACCTCCGGAACCCTTCTGGTGGTCCCGGCACATTACAGGCGTCGCCCGAAACACTTCCGGTGACAAAATCCTCACTTCCTATATATGAATCTTTACCTCCGGACCATTCTGGAACTCCTCGTGACGTCCGGGATCTCATCGTGGACTCCGAACAACCTTCGGTAAGCACGTACACTATTCCCCTATAACCCTGGCGTCATCGAACCTTAAGTGTGTAGACCCTACGTGTTCGAGAAGCATGCAGACATGACCGAGACACCTGAAAAGGCTTTAGCACACGAACAACATGATCTAGTGCTATTCTTAGGATTGGGTCTTGTCCATCACATCATTCCCCAATGATGTGATCCCGTTAACAATGACATCCAATGTCCATGATCAGGAAACCATGATGACCTATTGATCAACGAGCTAGCCAACTAGAGGCTCACTAGGGACACACTGTGATTTATATACTCACACATGTATTACGGTTTCCGGTTAATACAATTATAGCATGAGTAATAGACAATTATCATGAACTAGGAAATATAACAATAACTACTTTATTATTGCCTCTAGGGCATATTTCCAACATTCTCCCACTTGCACTAGAGTCAATAATCTAGTTCACATCACTACGTGATTGCAATGAATCTAACACCCATACAGTTCTGGGGTTTGATCATGTTTTGCTTGTGAGAGAGGTTTATTAGTCAATGGCTCTGAACCTTTCAGATCCGTGTGTGCTTTACAAATCTCTATGTCATTTCATAGATGCTGCTACTACACACCATTTGGAACTATTCCAAATGACCGCTCCACTATATGAATCCGGTTTACTACTTGGAGTCATCCGGATTAGTGACAAAGCTTGCGTCGTCGTAATCCTTTAGGACGAACTCTTTTACCACCTCCATTATCGAGAAAACAAGTCCTTAGTACACTTGTTACTAAGAATAACTTTTGACCGCTGTCCATTGGCTCATTCCTGGATCACTCTTATACCCCTTGACTAACTCATGGCAAGGCACACTTGAGGTGTGGTACACAGCATAGCATACTATAGAGCCTATGGCTAAAGTATAGGGGACGACCTTTGTCCTTTCTCTGTCTTCTGTTGTGGTCGGGTATTGAGTCTTACTCAATATTCACACCTTACAACACAGCCAAGAACCCATTCTTTTGCCGATCTTATTTTGAACTTCTTCAAAAACTTGTCAAGGCATGCATTTCGTTGTAAGTTCTATTAAGCACTTTGATCTATCTCCATAGATCTTGATGCTTAATGTTCAAGTAGCTTAATCTAGGTTTTCCGTTGAAAAGCACTTTTCAAACAACCCTATATGTTTTCCAAAAATTCTACATCATTTCCGATCAACAATATGTCAACCACATATACTTATCAGAAGTTCTATAGTGCTCCCACTCACTTATTTGGAAATACAAGTTTCTCATAAACTTTGTATAAAACCAAAATCTTTGATCATCTCATCAAAGCGTATATTCCAACTCTGAGATGCTTGCTCCAGTCCATAGAAGGATCGCTGGAGCTTTGCATACTTGTTAGCATCCTTTAGGGTCGCCAAAACCTTCTGGTTGTATCAAATACAACCTTTCCTCAAGGAAACCGTCGAGGAAACAATATTTGACATCCTATCTGCAACTTTTCATAAATGATGCAGCAACTGCTAACATAATTCCAACAGATTTTCAGCATCGCTACGAGCGAGAAAGTCTCAGGGTAGTCAACTCTTTGAACTTGTCGGAAACATCTTTGCGACAAGTCGAGCTTTCTTAATGGTGACTTTTCACCATCATCGTGTGTCTTCCTTTTAAAGATCCATATGTAGTTAATAGTCTTATGACCATCAAGTAGTTCTTCCAAAGTCTATACTTTGTTTTCATACATGGATCCTCCCTCCGATTTCATGGCCTTCAGCCATTTATCGAAATCCAGGCCCACCATCGCTTCTCCATACTTCGTAGGTACATTGTTGTCCAACAACATAATCTCCAAGACAGGGTTACCGTACCACTCTGGAGTACTGCGCGTCCTTGTTGACCTACGAGGTTCGGTAGTGACTTGATCTAAAGCTTCATGATCACTATCATCAGCTTCCACTTCAATTGGTGTAGGCGCCACACGAATAACTTCATGCGCCCTGCTACACACACCGGTTGAAGTGATGGTTTAGTAACCTCATCAAGTTTCCACCATACTCCCACTCAATTCTTGGGAGAGAAACTTTTCCTCGAGAAAGGATCCATTTCTAGAAACAAACACTTTTCCTTCCGGATCTGAGATAGGAGGTATACCCAACTATCTTGGGTGTCCTATGGAGATGCATTTATCTGCTTTGGATTCGAGCTTATCAGGCTGAAACTCTTTCACATAAGCATCGCAGCCCCAAACTTTTAAGAAATGTCAACTTAGTTTTCTTTAAACCAAAGTTCATATGGTGTCATCTCAACAGAATTACGTGGTGCCCTATTAAAGTGAATGTGGTTGTCTCTAATGCATAAAACCCATAAACGATAGTGGTAATTTGATAAGAGACATCATAGTATGCACCATTGCTACGGCAACAAAAGTCCTTCCCCGGCAATGGTGCCAGAGATCCTTCTGTCGTCTCTTGAGCTTCCGTTGGTTTTTCCCTTGAAGAGGAAAGGGTGATGCAGCACAGGAGCAGTAAGTATTTCCCTCAGTTTGAGAACCAAGGTATCAATCCAGTAGGAGAATCTCGTCAAGTCCAGAGTACGTACGCAAACACAAAAGAGCTTGCACCCAACGGTTTAAAGGGGTTGTCAATCCCTTCAAGATTGATTGCAAAGTGAGATCTGAAGGCGGAAAGTGCAACGAAGAGAAAGTGTAAGGCTGAAAATATGGTGTGGAGTAGACCCGGGGGCCATAGTGTTCACTAGAGGCTTCTCTCAAAATAGCAAATATCACGGTGGGTGAACAAATTACTGTCGAGCAATTGATAGAACCGCGCAAAGTCATGATGATATCTAAGGCAATGATCATACATATAGGCATCACGTCCGAGACAAGTAGACCGATACTTTCTGCATCTACTACTATTACTCCACACATCGTCCGCTATCCAACATGTATCTAGTGTATTGAGTTCATGACTTACAGAGTAACGCCTTAAGCAAGATAACATGATGTAGAGGGATAAACTCAAAGCAATGATGAAAACCCCATCTTTTTACCCTTGATGGCAACAACATGATGCGTGCCTCGCTACCCCTTCTGTCACTGGGTGAGGTCACCGCACGGTATGAACCCAAAACCAAGCACTTCTCCCATTGCAAGAATCATAGATCTAGTTGGCCAAACAAAACTCACAACTTGAAGAGAATTACAAGGATATGAAATCATGCATAAGAGAGATCAGAAGAAACTCAAATAAGATTCATAGATAATATGATCATAAATCCACAATTCATCGAATCTCGACAAACACACCGCAAAAGAAGATTACATCGGATAGATCTCCATGAAGATCATGGAGAACTTTGTATTGAAGATCCAAGAGAGAGAAGATGCCATCTAGCTAGTAGCTATGGACCCGTAGGTCTATGGTGAACTACTCACGCATCATCGGATAGGTCATGGTGTTGATGAAGAAGCCCTCCGTATCCGAATCCCCCCTCCGTCAGGGCACCAGAACGTGCCCAAGATGGGATCTTGAGGAGACAGAAGCTTGCGGCGGCGGAAAAGTACTTTCGATGATCTCCTGATTTTTTCTGGGATTTTAGGGAATTTATAGGCGAATGTCCTAGGGCAGAGGTGGCCCAGGGAGCCCACAAGCCAGGGAGGCGCGATCCCCCTGGCCGCGGCTAGGGGGCTTGTGGGGTCCCTGCAGGCCCCCTGCCCTGATTCTCCGACTTCCCGATCTTTTTCTGTTTTGGAAAAAAAATCTTTTTGGCAGTTTTATTCCGTTTGGACTCCGTTCAAAATCCTCCTCTGAAAGGGGTCAAAAACATGGAAAAAACAGGAACTGGCACTTGGCACTGAGTTAATAAGTTAGTCCCAAAAAATATATAAAAGGTATACAAAACATCCAAAGATTGACAGGATAATAGCATGAAACCATCAAAAATTATAGATACGTTGGAGACGTATCAAGCATCCCCAAGATTAACTCCTGCTTGTCCTGGAGTAGAGAAGTCATAAAGACTGAATTTTTGATGTGGAATGCTACCTAGCATAGTTATCCTTTGCAACTTCTTTCACGTGACACGAATGTTCAGATTCGTAATATTCAAAACAATAGTTTTCTATTGACATGAAAACAATAATACTTCAAGCAAACGAGCAAGGTAATCATGAACTTTCAAAATAACAAGGCCAAGGAAAGTTATCCCAACAAAATCATATAGTCTGGCTATGCTCCATCATCCTCACACAACTAATGTAGATCATGCACAACCCCCGTATTGACCAAGTAATTGTTTTCGCACTCTTACTTTCTCAAACTTTTTATAACTATCACGCAATACATGAGCGTGAGCCATGGATATAGCACTATAGGTGGAATAGAGTGTGGTGGTGGTTGTGAGACAAAAAAGGAGGAGATGATCACATTGACTCGGCGTATCAAAGGGCTATGGAGATGCCCATTAATAGATATCAATGTGAATGAGTAGGGATTGTCATACAAGGGATGCACTAGAGCTACAAGTATGTGAAAGCTCAAAAGGAGAACTAGTGGTTGTGCATCCAACTTGCTTGCTCACGAAGACCTAGGGCAATTTGAGGAAGCCCATCATTGGAATATACAAGCCAAGTTATATAATGAAGATTCCCACTAGCATATGGTAGTGACCAAGCAAGGAGCTCTCAATCATGAAGAACATGGTGCTATTGTGAAGCACAAGTGTGGAAAAAGATAGTAGCATTGTCCCTTCTCTCTTTTTCTCTTTTTTTATTTGGGCTCTTGGGCCTCTCTATTTTTTTCTCTTTTCTTTTTTTATATGGGCTCTTTGGCCTCTCTTTTTTATTTATTTCCTCACATGGGACAATGCTCTAATAATGATGATCATCACACTTTTATTTACTCACAGCTCAAAGCTTAGAATGATGATGACTCTATAGGAAATGCTTACGGCAATGTACCGGGATGTGCAACGATCTAGCTTGGCATATGACGTTGAAACATCTTGCTAGCTATCTTACAATCATGCAATGGCAATATGATAGTGACGGAACAAGTCATGAGACGGAACGGTGGGAGTTGCATGGCAATATATCTCCAAATGGCTATGAAAATGCCATAGTAGGTAGGTATGGTGGCTGTTTTGAGGAAGGCATATGGTGGGTTTGTGCACCGGTGAAAATTGCACGGCACTAGAGAGGCTAGCAATGGTGGAAGGTGAAAGTGCATATATACCATGGACTCACATTATTCATGAAGAACTCACATACTTGTTGCGAAAGTTTTTTATTAGTAATCGAAACAAAGTGCTAAACGCATACTCCTAGGGGAAGGGTTGGTAGGTGTAAACCATCGCGCGATCCCGACCTCAACACAAAGGATGACAATCAATAGATCAATTATGCTCCGACTTCCTAACATAGCGGTTCACCATACGTGCATGCTACGGGAATCACTAACTTCAACATAAGTATTTCTAGATTCACAACACCCTACTAACATAGCTCTTAATATTACCAAATCCACGTCTCAAAACTAATTGAGAGGAATCAAAACTTCTCTTTCTACTCAATGCACATGAAGATGGAGGTTTTTGTATCCTCTATGGGTACCTATCACCTTTGGGACTACTTTCATAGCATAAGCCAACTACCAAGTCACGCACCGTCGTGCTCTAAAAGATATAAGTGAAGCACATAAAGCAAAATTATCTAGCTCAAAAGATATAAGTGAAGCACTATGAGCATTCTAGCAAAATCACGATGAGTGCATGTCTCTTTCTAAAGGTGTGCACCAAGGATGATTGTGACACAACAAAAATAAAAGACTCCTATGATACAAGACGCTCCAAGAAAAACACATATCATGTGGTGAATAAAAACATAGCTCCAAGTAATGTTACCGATGGATTGAAGACGAAAGAGGGGATGCCTTCCCGAGGCATCCCCAAGCTTAGGATTTTTGGTGTCCTTGAATTTTGCTTGGGATGCCTTGGACATCCCCAAGCTTGATCTCTTTCCACTCCTTATCTCTTTGTCCATGAGAACATCACCCAAAACTTGAAAACTTCACAACACAAAACTTAAAGAGAAACTCGTGATAACATTAGCACAAGAAAACAAACTACCACCTCTTTTGGTACTGTAGCAAACTTGAATTCTATCTATATTGGTGTTGGGCTAATGTATTCTCACTTTTCCATGGCTAGTACCCCCCGATAGTATCCATAGTTTCATCAAAACAAGCAACCAACTCAACAAAAACAGAATCTGTCAAAAACAAACCAGTCTGTAGCAATGTGTACACTTCGTATACTTCTGGTACCTCAAAAATTCTGAAACATTACGACTACCTGGGAAAAAGGCATATCAACGAGAAGCAAAAAGAATCAACTCAAAATCTCTTTCTGAATAAAAATGAAAAATCATCTCGTCAGCGAAAAGTTTCTGTCTTTTTCCAGCAGGATCAAACAACCATTACCAAGACTAGTCATAAAGGTTTTGCTTGGCTCAAACACAAAAAGAAACACAAAAAAACACAATCACAACATAATTATGATGGTGTGGACGCAACAAAACAGAAATAAAAAGATAAATTCATTGGGTTGCCTCCCAACAAGCGCTATTGTTTAACGCCCTTAGCTAGGCATAAAAGCAATAAAATCACGTATCGTCGTCTTTGGTGCTCAAACCGTAAGTGGACCTCATCATGGATTCATAAGGCATTCTTATTTTATTTCTAGGAAAGTGCTCCATGCCCTTCTTTAAAGGAAATTGAAATCTAATATTCCCTTCCTTCATATCGATGATAGCACCAATAGTCCTTAGGAAAGGTCTACCAAGAATAATAGGGCATGCAGGATTGCAATCAATGTTCACCACAATGAAATCCACGGGTACATAGTTCCTATTTGCAATAATAAGAACATCACTGATCCTTCCCATGGGTTTCTTGACAGTAGAATCCGCAAGATGCGAATTAAGAGAACACTCTTCAATCTCATTAAAACCCAGAACATCACATAAAGACTTTGGAATTGCGGAAACACTAGCACCCAAATCACACAAAGCATTGCATTCATAGTTTTTGATTTTGATGTTGATAGTAGGTTCCCACTCATCATGAAGCTTTCTAGGGATAGAGACTTCCAATTCAAGTTTCTCTTCAAGAGATTTTATCATAGCTTCGACGATATGATCGGTAAAGGCCTTGTTTTGGCTATAAGCGTGTGGAGAGTTTAACATGGATTGCATCAAGGAAATGCATTCAATCAAGGAGCAACTATCATAATTGAATTCCTTGAAATCCATAGTAGTAATTTCATTACTACTCAAAGCTTTAATATCTTCTACTCCACTTTCAATGCTTTTAGCATCAAGATAGATGGACTCCGAATCATTGGGGCGCTTTTCAACCAAAGTGGATTCATATCCAGCCCCATAATCATTAGGTTTGTCACAAGAAAACAAATATTCAATGGGAGTCACACCAAGCACTTTAAGATCTTCGTGATTCTTATCACGAGAACATGCCTTTTTAAGCCATTCATGTCTAGCACGAATTTGGGCGGTTCTTTCTTTGCTCTCAATCATGGAAACACGCATAGCTTTCAAAGTTTCATCCGTATAGATCTTGGGAGGAGCACATCTAACTTTCAAAGCATCAATGTCACTAGATATTCTATCAACGCTCTTAGCCAAATCGTCAATTTTGAGTAGTCTTTCCTCTATGGATGCATTGAAAATCTTTTGTGAGTTGATAAACTCTTTGATATTACTCCCTAGATCAGAGGGAAATCTATTGTAATTTCCATGAGTATTGTTGTAGGAGTTGCCAAAGTTATTAGAGGAGTTACTAGGAGAAGGCCTAGGAACATAGTTTCCTCTAAAAGCATTGTTGTTGCCAAAATTATTCCTACCAACAAAATTAACGTCCAAGCTACCGTTGCTACTCTGAATCAAGGAAGACATGGCCATATCATTAGGATCTAAAGGAGCACTTCTACTAGCAACCAAATTCATTAACTCATCCATTTTAGCACTCAACGAGTTTATTTCATCTATAGCGTGTACCTTCTTACTAGTAGGTGACCTTTCAGTGTGCCACTGAGAGTAGTTCGTCATGATATTGTCTAGGAGTTTTGTGGCTTCTCCTAACGTGATTTCCATGAACGTTCCACCTGAGGCGGAGTCTAACATATTTCTAGAAGAGAAATTCAAGCCAGCGTAGAAGATTTGAATAATCATCCAAAGACTCAAGCCATGAGCGGGACAATATCTAATCATCAATTTCATTCTCTCCCAAGATTGTGCAACATGTTCATGATCAAGTTGCTTGAAATTCATGATATCATTACAGAGAGAGATAATCTTAGCCGGCGGAAAAATACTTGGATATATAAGCATCTTTGCACTTATCCCAAGAATCGATACTATTTTTGGGCAAAGACGAAAACCAAGTTTTTGCGCGATCTCGCAACGAGAAAGGAAAAAGCTTCAATTTAATCACATCATTATCCACAGCTTTCTTCTTTTGCATATCGCAAAGCTCAATGAAGGTATTGAGATGGGATGCGGCATCTTCACTAGGAAGGCCGGAGAATTGCTCTTTCATAACAAGATTCAACAAAGCGGCATTGATTTCGTATGACTCCGCAGTAGTGGCGGGAGCAATCGGAGTACTAATAAAATCATTATTATTAGTATTCGAGAAGTCACAAAGTTTGGTGTTTTCATTCATGGTGACTTCAGCAAGCAAGCAAGCACACAAGTGAACAAAGAGCAAGCGAGAAAAAAGGGCGAACGAAAAGGCAAATGGAAAAGGCAAACGAAAAAGGCAAATTGTCAAGTGGGGGAGAGGAAAACGAGAGGCAACTAGCAAACAAAGTAAATGCAAGAGATGAGTTTGTGACACTTACTTGGATGAGTTCTTGACTTGATCCTCCCCGGCAACGGCGCCAGAAATTCTTCTGCTACGGCAACAAAAGTCCTTCCCCGACAATGGTGCCAGAGATCCTTCTATCGTCTCTTGAGCTTGCGTTAGTTTTTCCCTTGAAGAGGAAAGGGTGATGTAGCACAGGAGTAGTAAGTATTTCCCTCAGTTTGAGAACCAAGGTATCAATCAAGTAGGAGAATCTCGTCAAGTCTAGAGTACCTACGCAAACAAAAAAGAGCTTGCAGCCAACGCTTTAAAGGGGTTGTCAATCCCTTCAAGATTGATTGCAAAGTGAGATCTGAAGGCGGAAAGTGCAACGAAGAGAAAGTGTAAGGCTGAAAATATGGTGTGGAGTAGACCCGGGGGCCATAGTGTTCACTAGAGGCTTCTCTCAAAATAGCAAATATCACGGTGGGTGAACAAATTACTGTTGAGCAATTGATAGAACCGCGCAAAGTCATGACGATATCTAAGGCAATGATCATACATATAGGCATCACGTCCGAGACAAGTAGACCGATACTTTCTGCATCTACTACTATTACTCCACACATCGACCGCTATCCAGCATGCATCTAGTGTATTGAGTTCATGACGAACAGAGTAACGCCTTAAGCAAGATGACATGATGTAGAGGGATAAACTCAAACCAATGATGAAAACCCTATATTATTACCCTTGATGGCAACAACACGATGCGTGCCTCGCTACCCCTTGTGTCACTGGGTGAGGTCACCACACGGTATGAACCCAAAACTAAGCACTTCTCCCATTGCAAGAATCATAGATCTAGTTGGCCAAACAAAACCCACAACTCGAAGAGAATTACAAGGATATGAAATCATGCATAAGAGATATCAGAAGAAACTCAAATAAGATTCATAGATAATCTGATCATAAATCCACAATTCATCGGATCTCGACAAACACACCGCAAAAGAAGATTACATCGGATAGATCTCCATGAAGATCATGTAGAACTTTGTATTGAAGATCCAAGAGAGAGAAGAAGCCATATAGCTACTAACTATGGACCCGTAGGACTATGGTGAACTATTCAAGCATCATCGGAGAGGTCATGGTGTTGATGAAGAATCCCTCCGTATCCGAATCCCCCCTCCGGCAGGGCACCAAAACGTGCCCCAGATGGGATCTTGCGGAGACAGAAGCTTGCGGCGGCGGAAAAGTACTTTCGATGATCTCCTGATTTTTCTGGGATTTTAGGGAATTTATAGGCAAAACTCCTAGGGCGGAGGTGGCCCAGGGAGCACACAAGCCAGGGAGGCGCGGCCCCCCTGGCCATGGCTAGGGGGCTTGTGGGGTCCCTGCAGGCCCCCTGCCCTGATTCTCCGGCTTCCCGATCTTTTTCTGTTTCGGAAAAAATCTTTTTGGCAGTTTTATTCCGTTTGGACTCCATTCAAAATCCTCCTCTGAAAGGGGTCAAAAATATGGAAAAACAGGAACTGGCACTTGGCACTGAGTTAATAAGTTAGTCCCAAAAAATATATGAAAGGCATACAAAACATCCAAAGTTTGACAAGATAGTAGCATGAAACCATCAAAAATTATAGATACGTTGGAGACGTATCAACCATATCTAATAGAGCGCGACTATGACATACGGACACACCATTAGACTATGGTGTTCCAGGTGACATGAGTTGTGAAGCAATTTTCACGTGAAACAATTTTCACATTGTCTTAATTGTTTACCAAACTCGTAACTCAGATATATATGTTTACCTCCACGATCACATCGTAGACATATTATCCTCCTCTCATGATGATCTTCAACTTCACTCTGAAATTACTTGAACCTTTCAATAATTCAGACTTGTGTTTCATCAAGTAAATACACTAGTATCTACTCAAATCATCTGTGAAGTAAGAACATAATGATATGCACTGCGTGCCTCAGCACTCATTGGAGTGCACACATCAAAATTTATTACTTCCAACAAGTTACTTTCTTTTTCCATCTCACTGGAAAATGAGGTCTTCAGTCATCTTGCCCATGTGGTATGATTTGCATGTCTCAAGTGACTCAAAATCAAGTGAGTCCAAACGATCCATCTGCATGGAGTTTCTTCATGCGTTTATACCAACAGGCGTGGTTTGCATGTCTCAAACGTTTCAAAAATGAGTGAGTACAAAGATCCATCACCATGGAGCTTCTTCATGCATTTTATACCAATATGACTCAAGCAGCAGTGCCACAAGTAAGTGGTACTATCATTACTACTTTGTATCTTTTGGCAACAATATTATGAACATGTGTATCACTACGGTAGAGATTCAAATAAACCATTCAGTTTAGGTGCAAGACCATTGAAGGTATTATTCAAGTAAACAGAATAACCATTATTCTCTTTAGATGAATAATCGTATTGCCATAAACATAATCCAATCATGTATATGCTCAACGCCAACACCAAATAACAATTATTTAGGTTTAATACTAATCCTGATGGTAGAGGGAGCGTGTGACGTTTGATCACATCAACCTTGAAAACACTTCCAACACTTATCGTCACCTTGCCTTTAGCTAGTCTCCGTTTAGTCCGTAGCTTTTATTTCGAGTTACTAACACATTAGCAACTGAACCGGTATCTAATACACGGGTGCTACTAGGAGTACTAGTAAAGTACACATCAATATCATGTATATCCAATATACTTTTGTCGACTTTGCCAACCTTTGTATCTACCAAGTATCTAGGGTAGTTCCTCTTCAGTAACTGTTCCCCTTATTACACAATCACTTAGTCTCGGGTTTGGGTTCAACCTTGGGTCTCTTCACTATAGCAGCAACTAGTTTACCATGAAGTATCCCTTCTTGCCCTTGCCCTTCTTGAAACTAGTGGTTTTACTAACCATCAACAATTGATGCTCCTTTTCGATTTCTACTTTCGCAGTGTCAAACTACGCGAATAGCTCAAGGATCATCATATCCATCCTTGATATTTTATAGTTCATCACGAAGCTCTTGTAGCTTGGTGGCAGTGAATTTGAAGAACCATCACTATCTCATCTCGAAGATCAACTCCCACTCGGTTCAAGCGATTGTAGTACTCAGACAATGTGAGCACGTGCTCAACGATTGAGCTTTTCTCCCTTACTTTGTAGACAAATAATCTTTTCGGAGGTCTCATACCTCTCAACAAGGGCACGAGCATGAAATCCCAATTTCTTCTCTTGGAACATCTCGTATGTTCCGTGATGTTCGAAACATCTTTAGCGCCTTAATTCTAAGCCGTTTAAGCATTATGTACTGAACTATCATGTAGTTGTCAAAAACGTTAATGTCAGATGTTCGCAACATCCACAGACTACGCTTGGGGTTCAGCACACCGAGCGGTGCATTAAGAACAAAAGCCTTCTGCGCAGCAATGAGGACAATCCTGAGTTAAGGGACCTACTCCGTATAATTGCTACTTCTATCTTTCAACCGAGTTTTCTCTAGGAACATACCAAAAACTCGTAGAGCTATAGCGCAAGTTATAACATAATTTGCAAAGACCTTTTGACTATGTTCATGGTAATTAAGTTTATATAATCAAATTATTTAATGAATTCCCACTCAGATCAACATCCCTCTAGTCATCCAAGTGATACATGATCCACGTTGACTAGCCCGTGTCTGATCATCATGTGAGACAGACTAGTCATCAATGGTGAGCATTTCCATGCTGATCATATCAACCATACGACTCATGTTCGACCTTTCGGTCTCCCGTATTCGAGGCCATGTATGTACATGCTAGGCTCGTCGAGTCAACCTAAGTGTTTTGTGTGTGTAAACTGGCTTACACACGTTGTATGCGACCGTTAGAATCTTTCACACCCGATCATCACGTGGTGCTTCGAGACAACGATCCTTCGCAACAGTGCACACTTAGGGGAATACATATCTCGAAATTTTAATGAGGGATCATCTTATCTTTGCCATAGTCGTTCTAAGCAATAAGATGAAAAACATGATAAACATCACATGCAATCATATAGTGACATGATATGGCCAATATCATGTTGCTCCTTTGATCTCCATCTTCGGGGCACCATGATCATCATTGTCACCGGCATGACACCATGATCTCCATCATCACGATCTTCATCATTGTGTCTCCGTGAAGTCATCATGCCAACTATTACTTGTACTACTATAGCTAACTGTTAGCGATGAAGTAAAGTAATCAACATGGCGTTGCATCTCATACAATAAATTAAGACAACTCCTATGGCTCCTGTCGGTTGTCATACTCATTGACATGCAAGTCGTGAATCCTATTACAAGAACAGGATCAATCTCATACATCACATATGTAACATCACATCTTTTTGGCCATATCACATCACATAGCATACCCTGCAAAAACAAGTTAGACGTCCTCTAATTGTTGTTGCAAGTTTTACGTGGATGATTAGGGTTTCTAGCAAGAACGCTTCTTACCTACGTGACAGCCACAACGTTGATATGTCAATGCTATTTACTCTTCATAAGGGCCCTCTTCATCGAATCCGATCCGACTAAAGTGGGAGAGACAGACACCCGCTAGCCACCTTATGCAACAAGTGCATGTTGGTCGGTGGAACCAGTCTCACGTAAGAGTATGTGTAAAGTCGGTCCGGGCCGCTTCATCTCACGATGCTGCCGAATCAAGATAAGACTAGTAGCGGCAATTAATTGACAAATCAGCGCCCACAACTTTTGTGTTCTACTCGTGCATAGAATCTACGCATAGAACCTTGGCTCGGATGCCATTGTTGGGAACGTAGTAATTTCAAAAAAAAATCCTACGTCACACAAGGATCTATCTATGGAGAAACCAGCAACGAGCAAAGGGGTAGAGCATCTTCATACCTTTGAAGATCGCTAAGCGGAAGCGTTGCTAGAACACGGTTGATGGATTCGTACTCGCAACGATTCAGATCGCGGTGGATCCCGATCTATGCACCGAACAACGGTGCCTCCGCGTTCAACACACGTGCAGCCCGATGACGTCTCCAATGCCTTGATCCCACAAGGAGGGAGGAGAGGTTGAGGGAGAGCTCCGGCAGCACGACGGCGTGGTGATTGTGGAGCTATGTGGCACTTCGACATGGC
The DNA here is from genome assembly GCF_904849725.1 of Hordeum vulgare subsp. vulgare. Lineage (NCBI taxonomy): Eukaryota > Viridiplantae > Streptophyta > Magnoliopsida > Poales > Poaceae > Hordeum > Hordeum vulgare. The sequence continues at coordinate 615,603,199 of NC_058519.1, read as the reverse complement.
TTCGCCAAGCACTACGGAGGACGAGGAGGACGAGGAGTAGGGCTGCGCCATGGATAGAGGCAATTGTGTCTCAAAACAGCCCCAAAACCCTCACTATATATAGGCGGAGAGGGAGGAGGGTGCCCACCCTTAGGGTTTCCTACCCTAAGGGTGCGACAACCCTAGATGGCTTTGGGGCGGTGGCCAAGGTGGTGGAGGCGCGCTAGGGTGGGCCTTGAGGCCCAAGGTGACCTCCCCACGCCTAGGGTTTGACCCCTCCACCCCTTGTTGCACCTTGGGCCCTTAGTGGTGGCACACCAGCCCACCTAGGGCTGGTTCCCATCCACTCTTGGCCCAAGTAGCACTTTGGGACTGGTGGCCCTTCCCGGTGGACCCCCGGAACCCTTCCGGTGGTCCCGGTACATTACCAGTGTCGCCCGAAACACTTCCGGTGACCGAACCATCACTTCCTATATATGAATCTTTACCTCCGGACCATTCCGGAACTCCTCGTGACGTCCGGGATCTCATCCTGGACTCTGAACAATCTTCGGTAACCACGTACACTATTCCCCTATAACCCTAGCGTCATCGAACCTTAAGTGTGTAGACCCTACGGGTTCGGGAAGCGTGCAGACATGACTGAGACACCTCTCCGGTCAATAACCAACAACGGGGGTCTGGATATCCATGTTGGTTCTCATATGTTCCACGATGATCTCATCGGATGAACCATGATGTCGGGGATTCAATCAATCCCGTATGCAATTCGCTTTGTCTACCGATATGATACTTGCCCGAGATTCGATCGTCGGTATCCTTATACCTTGTTCAATCTCGTTGCCGGCAAGTCTCTTTACTCATTACATAACACAGCATACCGTGGCTAACTCCTTAGTCACACTGAGCTCATTATGATGATGGATTACCGAGTGGGCCCAGAGATACCTCTTCGTCACACGGAGTGACAAATCCCAGTCTCGATTCGTACAACCCAACAGATAGTTTCGGAGATACCTGTGGTGCACCTTTATAATCACCCAGTTACGTTGTGACGTTTGATACACCCAAAGCACATCATACAGCATCCGAGAGTTGCACAATCTCATGGTCTAAGGAAATGATACTTGACATTAGAAAAAGCTTTAGCAGACGAACAACATGATCTAGTGCTATGCTTAGGATTGGGTCTTGTCCATCACATCATTCCCCAATGATGTGATCCCGTTGTCAATGACATCCAATGTCCATGATCAGGAAACCATGATCATCTATTGATCAACGAGCTAGCCAACTAGAGGCTCACTAGGGACACATTGTGATCTATATACTCACACATGTATTACGGTTTCCGGTTAATACAATTATAGCATGAGTTATAGACAATTATCATGAACTAGGAAATATAATAATAACCACTTTATTATTGCCTCTAAGGCATATTTCCAAGAGGTACCACTTCCTCTATGACACAAGAGCGTGCCTTGATGATGAACTTAGGTTCTTTGTCGAAGCTATCTTCTACGACGGCTAAAAATGCCACTAGAATTGTCACTGTATACGACCTGCTCGTCCCTCATCGTAGTTTTCGATGAAAATATATCCGTCACTAACAACCGATGCACCATGTTTGACCAGTTAATGTTTCTCACATATGAGACCATAATATGTTAACATGCCACCTTACAGCTATGCCTGGGCGAGGTTTTATCACTAACAGTGGCCGTTAGTAACAATCAAATTTGACCTGCGGAGCCCACAGGATGCTCACATGGCTGGTTGCATGTCGGTCCATAAGGTGGTGATGGCACACATTTTTTTTACTCTTACAATCATAATATGTGCAGTGTTTCAACTAGCAACCTAATTTAAATTTGAATTTGAATTTTAAAATCAATAAAATTTCAAAAATGAGATGAAATGACTTTCTTAACGATGAAAACGAACAAGCGTAACAAAATTGTAATAATGACCAGCCAACTGAGAAAGTATCACACACGACATAAAAGGAAACATACAAAGTACCACACATTACAAAATATAATAATGAACGGCCTAAGTTTGAGAATGAAAAATACCACCATCAGGGTTGCGACATGTTGGGTAGTTGTAGACGCTTTAGTCGTCACACTATCCATAGATATCTTTTGTAAATACTTAAATGTTTGATTATTTCACATTTCTATGAAGCTCATAACACAATTAGTAAGGTGTGTCATTCTACCGGCACAAAAATAACTATGCCAAGAGGTTTCTCTACCTTAGGCCCTATTTTTTAGAAGTACTAATAATCAATTAATCCATCAAAAATATTTACAATTGAATGTATGCTGTTTTTGCTTCATGTGAAACAACTTGTCTTCCTTAGTATTCGTGTATCTCATAATGCCGCATTCAACGTGGACTACAAAATGAGATACATGGGGCGGCTTCAAAGGCATCGCCTCTATCCACTCAAGATCCGCACCCCACACTCCTCAATCCCCTCACCATCATTAACAGAGTCCGACAAGCATGTACGCATGGTAGATGGTGGGAGAGAGGCTGACCTAGCCCACACATAACACATATAACCTTATATCCTTCTCCCTTAGATCCAAAATATTCCCAATGCCTCCTACTTTACCTACCTCAGATTCTACGAATGTGCGCCCGCCAACATGTGTTGTCTTGGTTAAGATCGTCAGACGAACTCAAAGTCTTGGCCAAATGTTGCTCACGCTCTTAGGCTACCGAATTTGGTTCTCATGGAGAGGACGACATCTTGAGTGGGGAAATGGGCGGCGTCTTTGAGCACGCGCTCGCCCTAGAGGCTTTGACATGCCTCCTTCCTCTGTAGTAGGGATGTGGAGATATCCCTAACCGGTTCTATTTCAACCATGAGGAGAACATCACATACATGACGTTTCCCATGTGGTGGTATGTCCTTCATCCCCTTTCCTATCCCCGCGTTAAACTCATCAACTTTTTGTGAACTTGCTCCAAAAATCCCACCTTGTCGCCGTTTGGTAGCCCCTTTTGTTGTCACTCTTGTTGTCGTGTGATACCCTTCATTTACACGTCCCACCATGGGCATTGACTGTCCTTAGTGGAGACAGTGTCATTAGTGACATTCTAAGACCCTATGTTTTCATCACTGCTCTTTCTCTCTATTCACATGTGCAACGATCGTCCTTTCACTAGAGAATTTATGCAATCTTCTCATGCATGCTCGATGAGTCAGTGTCCTTTCTCGCCTTTATTTACACTCCGCTCTCGACAATGACCACATTTTCGACGAGTGATGAATGGCATGGGGTTGTTAATGGCACAACTCCTTGGACGCAAAGTTGTCAGAATCGAGATTCTGAATCGGATCGGAACTCTGTTGGTAGGATCGTGAATCTTAGAATCATAACTAATACTCCCTCCGTCCGGAAATACTTGTCCTAGAGATGAATGTATCTAAACTTATTTTAGTTATAGATACATTCATTGTATTCATCTTTAGGACAAGTATTTCCGGACGGAGGGAGTAGGATCGTATAAACTTAATTTCTATGAGCAAAATCATAGAATCGTAGGGGCTAGACTGGATGCTAAGGTCCTAAGATTCAAGAGTTGAGTCGCGATTCTTACGACTTTGCTTGGACGTTTATCTCATGTGGCCTTTCCCTGCTCCAGATTTAGGCGTAGCCTTGGTTGGGTCTCCCATGTGGTGTCCTTTGAAGTTGCTCACTTTTCCTTTGCTACCGGTGCCTTGTATTACGGTATGACATAACCTAGGTTGCATCATACAACCCTCTAGATGTTTAGTTGGTTGCCATTTGCGCCGTGTCATAATGTTGTACTCTACTTAGTATTTTTTGTGTTTCTAGTGTGTTTGCTTGGGCAAGATGCATTGTCATGTGGCTACCTTCCAGAAATATATTCACGTGGGGTCTGTCCTCTTGTAAACTTTCTTCAAAAGAGTTAAGCGAGTGACATGTAAAGCTTTTCTGTAAACACCCGAAATTGTCTCCTTGCTTCCGTTTCAAAAGCTTCTCAACAAACAGGCACCCCTCGGAGTGCACTGCACGAAAAGCCTCACTGCCGTGCGGGCCTGCGCCGGCCAGCCGGTGGCCCCACGCCGCAGGCGCAAAGGGGGAAGGCGCAGGCCCCCTCCTCGGAGCAGCCTCGAGGCAAAGCAAGCCCGGGAGAGTGGGTCCCACCAGCCACCGGGGCCCCACCGGTAAGGGGAGTGGGACCCGCCACCGGCCCTCCCCTCCTTCCCCCACTCACTTAATAAAACCACCTCCCACCTCCTGCCGAGCCTGTCTCCCCTTTAAACACCACCGATTCGCGCACCGTCCCTCTCGCCCGCCCGCCCGCCCACGCACCGCACCACGGCGCCAGGACGAACACGGGAGCGCCACCGGATCGACGAATAAACGCCCCCCGGTCGCTGGATCCGGCCCTCCGGGGACCGATCCCTCGGCGCCGGCGATGGACTCCTCCTCCTCCTCCGCCCTCCGAGCCGCCACCGGCGGTGGCCTGCTGGGCCGGGGCGGGAGCGGAGGGGGCAAGGGCGGCGGCGGCGGCAGCGGCAGCGTCACCGGGAGCGGGAGCGGGATCGGCGGGGACAGCACGTCGACCATCGGCGGGGGCGGCGCGTCGGCGGATGCGTGGACCCGGCTCGTCAGCTCCGGCGTGGAGGACGACCTGGTGTGCGCCGTGGGAGCCGGAGCTGGGTTCGGAGCCGGAGGGCTGCCGTACGGCTACTTCCTGGACGCCTGCTTCCTCTGCCGGAAGCCGATCGCCAGCAACCGCGACATCTTCATGTACAGGTCCGCGCCCGGCGTCCGCCGTCTTTCTCGCCATCCTTCCTCCTCCAGTCCTCCTCCTGCCTCCGTCCGTCGTGTTTGTCTGGGTCTTCGGTTCGGTGGGCCCCCGGGCAGGTCCACTTCCGGCGTCTTCGGAGCTGATATTTTCATTTCTCGGGTGAAGAAGAGAAATTTTGACTGCCGGCCGGGGAAAAGCCACAGCCAGTGCCCGAGCCCGACCTGATTCTCCGGAAAAGAAAAGAAAAGGTCACGGTAATGCCATTCGTTTCTTGGTGCTAGGACAAACAAGGGAAGAGATCGACGGGAGAGCTTTTCCTTTTTCTTCTTCCTTTTCATGATGGGCTATTATTGGTGTAGAGGTCCTGTCATCTGTGTCGTGCGCGTACGGGTGGTGGTATAGATTACTTTGCCCGTGATTCCATTAAATTCTGCGTTGGCCTCAATCGGCGGGCTTAATTATGGTCACGATTTCATTTCCAAGCTTGCATGTGGAGTTACCACTAATTTTTCCTTGCAAAGTTACTGGCCAGGATTCAGGACAGACTTAGTTGCTAAGCATGTGTGTTTTTTTTGCATTATTATCAGAGCTTCTGATAGATGCCAAAGGTGCTCGTCCTGCTGCTTTTACTGCTGTTTGTTCCGTCTGGATGGGTTGAAGTTGAACAGAAACTGTGGCTTTTTTGTGTAGGGTCCTTTAGTTTCTTTCTGAGATAGTGATTTTGCTGCATGAAGTGGAGTAGGCGCCACCGAACAGACCCATCGATCCTTCTTGCATTCGTTTCTCTTCACCGTACAAACTTATTTGATACTTTGTGAATTCGTTTGGAGGATCAAGCAGAGACGCTCAGTGTCTTTCACTGAGCACAAAATTTATCGCTAACATTTCCATGTCAGGGAAGGGAAGGTGTGATAACACAGGCATGTTACATGAGTACCTAGTTCGTTAGAGTGATTGTCAAGCCTTGATTACCAGAGTTCATGCCATGCATAAACTGAAAATTATCATGCATGTTTTGTTTGAGCAGAGGGGACATCGCGTTCTGCAGCGAGGAGTGCAGGACGGAGCAGATAGACGCGGACGAGGAGATGGAGAGGAAGGAGAAGAGCGCGTCGGCCAAGAAGCTGTCGCAGAGGCCGCCGTCCCTGGGCGAGGTGGAGTCCCCGCCGCGGCCGCCCAAGACCAGGGCCGGGTCAATCCTCGCCGGCTGACAGGAGCTGAGCTGCTCGTTTTCCCCCAGGCCAAGACCCCCCATCGCCACCACCACCGCCAACACCAAAAGAAAGAAACTATCGACCGCTTAATTACTTACAGCCAGCCAGGCAGCCAGTGACATATATGGGTTTGTGTTTTTTGTTTGAACCCCTTGCGCTTTCGGTGGTGTTGCGACCATGGTTTTTGTGCCTGCAGCAGCAGCCTGTATCGGTGACGACGATCATGATGTATAGGTTAGAGACTGAAGGTAAGGAAAATGGTGCCTGCCGGCTACTGGGAGTGAGTTCCTGCTGCTTCCTAGTATGCTGTGTGCTGTCAGGGGTTTCCTCTCCTGGGCTTCGTTCTTAATTATTTTCTATTTTGTAGTAGTTGTTGGTGAATGGTGATGGTGGTGGTGGTAGGTTTAAGGTTTTTTCTAATGGTGAAGCAGATGGAACATATGGGTAAAGAAGAAATTAACATATGGATGGATGACCGAATCCCTGACTTTCTCCCCCCATGTATGTGTATGTCAGCAGGTCCTTTCAAGATCTCGTGAGTTGTGTGTGTGTCTGTGTGTTGACGGAGTGGAGGCCGTCGGTTTTTGGCCGGTTCTCCTTATTAACAATCTGTTAATAATAATAATTCTCTTCCGGCTTGGTGAAAAGACAGAGCCCTCGTCGGGCGTTGAAAATGCCAACCAAAAAAATTGACAGGTCCTGCATGTTTCCTTTTCAAGATTATTGCTTCTGATGACATGCTTGTATGTATCTGGCCTATGCATTCATTTCCTGATTGTTTGCTCGCAATGGTGAAAGATCGTGCTATGGCATGATAATAGATCAATGGCAGCTCATACACGATTGTGGAACCTGTGCATCATGCTTTCCCCCGGCCAGACAGGTGGAAGCATAGGTCAAGCTCCAAATCGCTCGAGGTGTCACACTCAAATAGGAGTAATATAAAAAAAAAATGACGTCACGTGGCGTGGGAGGAGGAGGAGGGAGGACTCCGGTTGAGCCGGAAAAAGGAACCATTTCCTCCTGACCTTCGGAAGCGACGTCCATCAAACCAGCCAGATACGGGCCTGCGGAGCCCAGGAAGATAAATAAATAAATAAAACGGGTTAAATCACGCACGGTGCGGTAGCGGTAGCGGTAGCGGTACCGTGTCGTCCTCCCTCCCTCTCCCTGCGGCGCGGCGCTCCCCACCAAATCTACAGCAGAAGATGTACTCCCGCCGGCAGGCTACACGACGAGCCGAGCTCTGACCCCTGCCTGCTTTCCCGCCACCGGCGCTTCAATTCCTTGTCGCCACGCCCTGTAGAGCAACAGCAGAGGAAATCAAATGAATGCCCGGCGCAGCGCAGCGGAGCAGAGCAGAGCAGAGCAGGTGACGTAAATTTCTCCTTCCCTTACCCGGAAGCGCCCCGCGAACCTCGCCCCGGCCCTTGTCAGACGTCCCGGCGCGCGGGGCCCGCTCGTCAGCCCCTGCCGACCTCCCCTGTCAGTCAGTCGAGTCGCCCCAGCGTTGGCCTGGACCTTTTCAGCTTTTGGAAAGCGGAAGCCGACGGGCGACGGCCGGCCATGTGCCCGCGCGCGTGCTCGACGTCCTGCGTTGAAGTGGAGGGGGAGGGTGGTTGGGTGGCTCGACCGGGCTAGCTTCACGGGCACGGATGGACCGGACCGGACGGGCTCTCCGCCTCTGGTCTGGTCGGTGATGGAGCCTTGGCTGGCGCCGACGCGCCTTCGGCTCGTCTCGACCCGTCCGACGTCGCGAAAAGCGACCGAGGGGCGGGCCAAAAGGTCGTCGCTGGGAACGTTGCGTCGTCCGGTCCATGTTTGTGGCGCGCGCTTTTCTGAGGGTGGTTGGGCCGGCTGACGTGCAGCGTGCACCAGTGAAGCGCGCGTGTCTGTGTCCACCTACCCGGACCGGATCCGGAGGAACGAACGAACGAAACGAACGAACATGGGGGTGGCCATAAGTACAGTGTCACGAGTACACTCTACTGATCGGGGATCTTCGTCGTTTCAACCTTGACCCGACTCGGGCGGCGGCCACCCCCCTTGTCGTGCTGACCGGACCTGGTCAGGGTCTCAATAAAAACTGGGTCCTTGGCCGGTGGCCCTACAATGATGCATCTTTTTTTTCGTACTGTATATAAACAAAAGTGCTGATTTTGCTTCTTGGCCCAAACTCCTGGACGCATCTTTGTCTAGCTTTATGCGAGACGAAAGAACACCCCGTCTCCAGTAGGCCGGCCCAGCGCAGGAGGACCGCTGACCCCTAGTGAACGTTTTGTTTTTCTTTTACTTTAATCTGGTTTATTATTTTCATATTATGTATATTGCCAAATTGGAGACATGTTTATTAGAAAAAACAAAAACGTTCATTGCACATTTTAAAAATATTCGCGCGGTGTTAAAAAAAAGTACGTGTAATTCTAAATTTTTTGATAGCATTCGATAAAATGTACATGGCATTTAAAGATATTCATGCATTTCATAAAAAAAACTCATGGTATTTTGAAAATAAATGTTTATATAATGTAATCCCTATGTTCCTAAATATGTGATGTTTTGGTAGTTCAATTGAATTAATTAAAAAAAATGTTCCATACCATTCAAAATATGCACTCCCAACTTTTCTAAATATAAGCCTTTCTAGAGATTTCACTAAGGAACTAAATACAGAGCAAAAGGAGTGAATCCGCACTTTAAAGTATGTCTATATACATCTGTATATAGTGTTTTAGTAGAACCTTTAAAAAAACTTATATTTAGAAACGGAGGGAGTACGTGACTTTAAGGAAATTTTCATGCATTTCAGAAAAAATATTTATACAATGTAATCGATGATAAAATAATTAGAAAACTCATATAAAGGAATGAATAGAAAGAAACCATATGAAGGTCCTAAACCGTTCTGAACCTGTCTGTAGAACCTTTCTAAAGCCGCTACATGATCTACATTGTTTGGTTGGGCCGCTTAGAGCAACTCTAGCAGATCCCGTATTCCGTCCCAATCCGCAAAATTACCGTCAAAGTACGGGTCGGGCGGAAAAACCTGTCCGATCAGACCCCGCATCTCGCCCCATATTTGCGGGTGTGGCAAAAGTTCTCCCCCAACCTCTAGTTTCACGGGCAGGGAGGCCGACCCAAGCTCAGCCTCTATCCACAGCAAGATTTGGCAGGAGGGACATTTCCGCGCGGCCTTTCCCGCTCCCCCCACCCGCCGCCACCATTGCCTCGCCACCACATGCTCCGGTGCATCCTCCGCGGCCGTCCCTCACCGCCATGGACGCCTCGTTGCTCCCCCCGTCACCGTCGAGGTCGCGCACGCTCCTTCCCCTCGGGCGGATCTCGTCGCCGGCCATGTTGGCCCCGTCGTCGCTCAAGCTAGCGCTGCGCCTGCCCGCAAGCGGCAGGGCAACGTGGTCGTGCCGGGCGGAAATCTGACAGCCCCCGCCGCGAAGGCTCGCGCTCCGGGCGCTAACGATGTTGTGCGATCTCGGTCAGCGGTGGAGAAGGTCACCAAGCCCGCGGGCGTTAAGAGGAAGAGGATTCTGGCTCTTTCATCCTCTCACTCCATCCTGGAAAGAGATGCACCGACGATGCCGTTCAACAGTGTCGCTCCCCCCGCAAGCGAGGTGTTGGTCATTTACTTTCGTTTTCGCCATTTGTTGCGATAGCTCGTGACTTATCAATCGTTCAATATAGCCAAAGATCGAAGAACTACACGCTCTTGGAGAGATCAAGCTTTGATCCAAGCATGGAGTGCGGTGTCCCTTGATGTATGCACGGGTACTTTTCAAACCGTCAAGAGATATTGGCAAAGGATCAAAAATCAATACTTCCGCATTATGGCAAAGTATCTCAATAGGACTCCACGCACATTTCGGTCGCTTGAAGGGCGTTGGGAGAATATCAAGCCTATGTGCAGCCGTTGGGCGGCTTGCTTGGAGCAAGTACGCAATGCACTTCCAAGTGAGACCGTGGAATCCGACTATGTGAGTTTGTTTTGTCTTTGTTCAAGTTGAGTGTAATCATATTTGCATTATGAGAATTGATTACATCACTTTGTTCACATTGTGTAAGACAAGATTGACCAACATAGATACAAAGACATGGAAGTTTGGGAAGGCAAATTCTTCAAACTAGAGCATTGTTGGGAGTTGCTCCAAAAGTGTGAGAAGTGAAGTTGATCGACAGAGAATCTTTGTTGCTCGCCGAAGAGAACAAGATCATGTCAATGAACCGCGATGACATGGACGACCTCGTCAAAACATGGCATAATATGGCAATGAGAGAGATCTTGAAGAGGAGAATGGTCTTCTCTGCTTCATATGGTGGCAATGACGATGAACTTCAAGATGGACTCAATGGCGCGGAGTGAAGATCGACCAAAATGATGCAAGACCCTCTTTTGCGTTTGTTGTACTGAACTTGGCTTTTTATTTGCGCGTAAAACTGTGTTATGTTTGTTTGAATTTAAACTTATTTGTGAGAACTTATGTCAAATGCGAGAATTGAGCGTTTTCTGTTTTCGGGCGATGTGGCCGTGTTCGAACAGACCCCGTAAAAACCGACCCGTATAAAAGCATATCCGACGAATATACTTTTATACGGGTCCGTTTGGGGGGTCTGCATTCATGTCAGCCCGCGCCAGCCCGTAAAAGGGGTTTTGCGCGAACTTCAAACGCGTTTTACGGACCGGCATTATACGGGGTCTGCTAGAGTTGCTTTTAGTGGAGTGCGAGAGGCAAGATTACCGTAGGTCTCGCAATTGACGAGAAATAGCCCTGGAGCAACTCCTTAATGGAATAATGTAAAATTTGACGTGCTTTTGGAACGAACTGGAACATAGTTAGGCCATCGGCAATAGGATGTTTGTTGGACCGTTTCCTAAATCTGTTTTATTATCTAACATGAATTTTAATGTGAGTAACTAAAAAAGGTCTTCATCTGACATAAGATAATCTCGTGTCTCCTTTGCTTTGAGTGTTGCTCGGGCAGTGTGGGACGGAGTGGAGGAGATTGTCATCGTCTTCATCCTGCTGTAGTATATTTTGATGTCTTCTTCAACAACGTCTTCACTCGAGTATTTGCTAGCAAGGTCGTTTGTTTGACGGTCATATGCCTATATCAGTTTGTGATGGTTTAATAATATATCTTTATAGGTCTTTGCATGCTCTTTAGTGACTAGATTTCTTCTTGATATTGTCTATTGTCGACGAGAGCTATTTATTTGTGGTTTGGGTAAAAGCTAAAGATACCTAGCCGTATTGGTACTCTTAACTTTGTTTAGGGTTGTATTTATGCATGTAGATCAGTGACCCTGTTATATGATCTTATGCAGTGTTCTTTTGATTAATATAAACTACTCCCTCCGTTTCTAAATATAAGTCTTTTAAGCAATTTTACTAGGGGTCTACATACGAAGCAAAATGATTGAATCTACACTCTAAAATATGTCTATATACATCCGTATGTAATTCACTAGTGAAACCTCTATAAAACTTATATTTAAGAACAGAGGGAGTAGATTCGACTTAATAATAATAATTTAATGTGATTTAGTATCCGTAGCTTAGCTTTCAACTGGTCATGTGTGTTTGATATACGTGAACGGTGAGTGAAAGCGGAAACCGCAAGCTCCGTATATGAACTGAAAGCGGAAAGGCTGTGTCCGTAGTACCAACCCGGCAGCCGTCAACCCCCCTGCTCGGCCACTTGCTCTTCTCCCCACTCCGTTACCCCCGATGCTCGCCGCCACCACCGCCGGCCTCCCGCCGCCGCTCCGCCGCTCACCGCGCCCAGCCTCCCTCAGTGCCCCCCATGGATGCGTGGCTGGGGCCTGCTCTCTCCACCCGCGGCCCGGCAGCCGGCGGACTCTAGCCTGCCGCGCGGAGCTGCAGCAGGACGCGCCGTTCGTCGCCGCCATCGGCGCCTGCGTGTTCGCATCCCTCGCGCTCCCGCCGCCCAGGGTCAGAGGAGAGGCGGCGGATGAGGAGGACGACGGGGAGTTCGGCGCGACGGACACGAGGATGGGCGTGATGGCCATCATCTCCTTCCTGCCTTACTTCAACTGGCTGGTGAGCCGAAGCTTCTCGGTTGCTCTTATTGTTTCTTCCCCCGCAGACTGATAAGTTGTTTTGGGATTAGAGCTGGGTCTTCGCGTGGCTCGACAGCGGCAGGAAGCTGTATCTGCTCTACGCCGCCATCTATTTGGCTCCTTACCTTAGGTTTGTAACTGTGAATCCTGAGATGCAAGCTGCTGTTTTCCTTGTTCAGTATCCCGGAACAATTGATTATTAGCTCTGTTAGGTTTTTATCTGAGGCTAGCATCTCAACTTTTCAATTAGCTGTTGTTTTACATCATGTAGTATGTCACTATTTGGCTCCTAGGTACTCACTCTGTAAACTAATATAAGAGCGTTTAGATCACTAGAATAATGATCTAAACGATTTTATATTAGTTTACGGAGGGAGTGGTTGCTAGTGTTAGACTTACGAGCCAGGGACTGACTTAGGTTGGCGAAATGCTTCTTGTGCCATTGGAGCTGTATATAGTGTTCGGGGAAGTTGAGGATTCCAGTTCACTATTGCCCACTTATTAGTGCAACTGGGGCTGTAGATTGTTGAGGGAAGTTGGGGGTTCCACTTCAGTATTGCTGTGAGCTTCCGTTGATAAACATCCAAATATTAGACCATCTTCAGTTGCTTAACGGTTGCAATTGGGTAAACAACTTGGAGTGAGCAACCAATTATCACCATTTGTTCAGGGAAATTGAGGATTCCACTTCAGTATTGCCCTAAGCTCCTGTCGACAAAGATCCACCTATTAGACCGTCTTCAATTGGTTAACAATTGCAATGTGGTAAACAACTTGGAGTGAGCAGCCACTTTTATGTGAGTTTCTTCTGTGGTGTCAGTCATGTAGTACATTATGGACTAGGATCTGTTCTTCGGGTTCTATCACATGTTGTTGCTATGAAATATGAACTTACCAACATTAAGTTCAGTCATTACTTGTTAGGCCTTTTATTTTGTAAGGTTGTACATGTTGTGGTTCTATGCGTAAATTTCTATATGGACGCGGTACCAAATGGAGCAGCGAAGTTACCGTACTTCTCATTTTCTACCTCTTCAGTTGAGTACGCTGATTGGAATTTAGTGTCATTACTCATTAGCCAAATGTTACTTGCCACCCTGCCTTGTAAGTTGTAACGGTACACTAATTCATACGCACTTCTGGTGTACCATACCACCGTGTTCTAGCATGCCACCATGTTCTAATTGCTGTGGGCTTACTTTTTGCATGTTCAACACTTTGCACATTTTCTATCCATGAATTAGAGATTTGACCCAAGCTATCTGCTCGGCTGACTTACAAATGCCATTGCTGTTTACAGAACGAACTTATCGCTCTCCCCTGATGAGAGCTGGTTGCCTATTGCGAGCATCTTCATCTGCATCTTACATGTTCAGGTAAGTGAGCGGACTTCTTCAGTATTTGTTAAGCAAGTTGTGTTCATTTGATGTGATGCCTTCTTCCCTTGCAGCTAGAAGCAGGCATCAGGAATGGTGATATTGAGGGCTTCATGTTCTTTCAAAAAGCACAGAGTCTTATCTTTCCCAGTGCTATGAAGGAAAAAGATGGCCACCGTGCAAACAAGAGAGAATCTCTCAGAATGGTACGATTCAAGGTGGTGTATACCCCGAATTCACGATATCTCTATTAGTTAAAATTATGTAATCCGCCTCTGCATCTGTTCAGGGACACCGGGGCAACTCAAGAATACCTTCAGCTCACGAGTCTAGAGAGAAGCTTCGCAATTCAGATATCTTCAAGAAAAGACTTGATGAGCCCGACGAGCAACAAAAGAAATCAGACTGGCATTGAACTTGACGGGGTTCTCTTGTTGTATGGCACCGGAAATGGTTCCAGACAGATGCCTGCTTATATAGCTGCAGAAAGTCTGTGTGTGGGTTGCACGCGAAGCTGGGGTGATGTTGTATGTAGCAGGCTTGTGGTTTCAGATTTTTAGTGTTGAATTAGAGGTGTAGCTAGTTTCTATGATGTTGTATTGTAGCATTTGCACTCGGAGCTGAACGATAGTTCATACATATCATAATTTGTCAGTTTTCAAATTAGTTTTTTAATTAAATATGTGGCTTATCAAAATCACTAGCTGGTAACACAATTGCCTCTTCTAGAGGCTGTATGCTTCTCCACGGTCTAGGCCATATAGTAACCCATGAGATGTACTAGGCCAATAGAAACAAAATCTAAAACTCATCAAATTGAATACACATCTACCATGTCAGAAAATTGCTTGTCTAAATGCAATTCACTACTTTGTAAATAAAAACTGAAATACCAAATTCAAATCTAAATGAATGGCTTCCCGGTGGCCCTATGGACGAACAAATGATCGTATTTTGTTTCTATAGTTGTGTACCTAAACTGTATCTATAAAATGGTGACATCTTGCACGAATATTGTTGTTTTTTGTCAAAATTTTCCAAGACTTTCTAAATGTCGATCATGCTCTAGTGCACTAGTGCATGCTTATGTTCCCCTAGTTTCTCCAGTTATCCCCGTCAGCATCTTCACATAAATTTTATGTGACATAAAAGCAAAATAGGTGCCATAGATGCAAAAATACATTTCTAATACTCCCTCCATTCCCTTATACAAGGCCACTATGGAAAATATAATTTGCATCTATATAAGGCCAAGATGCAAGCAGATAGAAAGATAAGCATAGAGGCGAGTTTTTCCTCTAAACCCTAATACCATTCTGGCGATTAGGGTTAGGTGGACTTGACGGCGCCCGTCGATCTCACCGGCAGGGCGCTCGACCTAGCTAGCGGTCAGGGATGGCTTCACCGTCCGCGGACAAGGCTCAACAACGGAGCAGTGCTCTCTCCCCACGTTCGGCCCGAGCGATGATGGAGGAGGCACTGGGAAAGCTGGAGATCTCGGAGGAGGAGGCGACACCGCTGGTCATCGACGACTCTGAGGAAGGATCACAGCCGAAGTGGTTACTAGCGGGGAGGGTTCTGTGTCGCAATCTTCTGCACATCCAAACGATTCAGAGTGCCCTTCGCCCGGCTTGGGGAAACCCTAGGGGTCTGCTTTTCCGATCTCTGGGAGAAAATACATTTGCAGCTGAATTTGAGTCCAAACGGGATCGCGATCGAGTGTGGGAAGGATCTTCGTGGCACATCAATAAGCATGCGGTCATACTGCAGAATCTCGAGGAGCATATGCAGCCGTCGGAGCTGGCGTTTGAGAGTTTGCGAGTATGGGTTCGGGTCGTCAATCTACCTTACAACCTTCGAAACAAAAAATGTGGGTTGGCGATCGTGCGACAAATTGATAAGACGACCTCAGTTGTGCAGATTGATCCAGTAGGGGGCTTCCTCCGTGCACGTGTGTCCATTGATGTACGAAAACCTCTACGGAGATGGATTCTGGTCAAATCAGCAAAGAGAAGGAGTACGAATAAGTATGAGATTGAATATGAACATATCCCGCACTTCTGTTTCTCGTGTGGTATATTGGGTCATGCTGATCATTTCTGTCCTTCTCCTGGGACTAGGGACGAGAATGGTGACTTGTCGTTCAAGCCAAGTCTGCGGGCAGCTGAGGATCGGAGGCGGGCGAACTCTGGTGAACACTAACCGAAACCTAGCAATCAGAATAGCACCAGAGAGTAGAGGGCTTCGAGTACTAAGCAGAAGGAAGGGGTGGAGGTTACTTCCCCGGTGAAAGTACCTGTCCAACAAAAACGAAAGGGAGTGCCTCAGGCTACACACACCTATAGGCCAGTGGTGAAATCTTTGCTAGCTCTTACTGAGCACGGTGATGCTATGGTGTGTGGGGCAGATGAGATACCCCACGTGATGCCCACGGAGGTAGGGCAGGAAGAGGGCACTACTGAGAATCTGGAAAGAGACACGAAGAAGAAGAGGCCAACTCCAACCTCTTCGGAATCCTCGGTAGCGACTGCTGGTCAGCCCTGCCCGGGCCAATGAGTTGCCTCAGCTGGAACTGTCGAGGGCTTGGGAACCCTGGGGCAGTTCGCGAGCTTCGCAATATTGTGAAGCAAGAAGCGCCCGATCTCCTGTTCGTGATGGAGACGAAGATTGCAGCGGTAAGATTCGAGCGTTTGCAGAATCAACTGGGTTTTGCGGGATGCTTTGCTGTTAGCAGTTCGGGTCTAAGTGGTGGGATCGGTCTATTCTGGAAAGCAGACCTTGATGTCGATTTAATGACCTATAGTGCCGGCCATATTGATGTGAGGGTGCGGCGGAAGAGTAATGGCAGTAAGGTGTGGCGTGTCACGGGCTTCTATGGTGCTCCTCGCGCTGAGGAAAGGCACATCAGGTGGAATCTTTTAAGAACCTTGTATGCAGTCCAGCATGAGAGATAGTTGTGCATTGGTGACTTTAACGAAACATTGCATGCTTCGGAACACTTCTCACGCGCGCAGCGCCCTGAAAGACAGATGCGTGCGTTTCGCGAGGTAATTGATGATTGTGGGCTTCAAGATTTGGGGTGGTGTGGGATGGAATTCACCTGGGACAACGCTCAAGCGGGTAATGCTAATGTTAAGGCTCGGTTGGACCGTGCCTTTGGCAACACAGCCTTGTTAAACCTTTTTACTTCCATCACAGTAAGGCATATCGGGGTTGTTGAGTCCGATCACTGCTTTGTGATGGTAAGGCTGCAGGAGTATGCTGATCAGAGAACGGGGAGAGCCCGGCCGTTCCGTTACGAGGATGTTTGGCAGACACATGCGGATTACGATCAGCTGATACTTGATAAATGGAGGTGCGGGGAGGGTGGGCAGAGGCTGCTGAATGTCGCTCATGCTTTATCAACACTCCAACATGATTTATCTTTATGGGGGGCCAAGGAGTTTGGCTGCCTCTTGCGGAAAATTCGGAAGCTACGGGATCGACTGAACCGTCTTCGTTTGCGTTCTTTGGGAAGAGGCTCTTCAGCGGAGGAGAAGGACTTCTCTGCCCAGCTTAAACTGACGTTGAAACAAGAGGAGATTTGGATGCGTCAACGGTCTCGTGTCTTGTGGCTGCGTGAAGGTGATAGGAATACGGGATACTTCCAAGCCCAAGCATCACAACGGAAAAGGATCAATATAATTGAGAGCTTGGTGCGAGTGGATGGAACACGGTGCTCACAACCAGATGAGATTCAGGCGGTGATCTCTTTATTTTATCAGGAATTATATACTTCTCGCGGCTTCCACCCGTTGGATGCATTGCTGGATTCGGTTCCTGTCCGAGTGTCCGGGGATATGAACGATGCGCTTACCAAGGCTTACACGGAAGAGGAGATACGATATGCTCTCTTTCAGATGGCGCCATCTAAAGCCCCTGGAGTTGATGGGTTTACAACGGGTTTCTTTCAAAGGCATTGGCAAACTTTGAAGAAGGATATTGTGCCGGCGCTGCTGAAATTTCTGAATGGGGGCGATCTTCTTGAAGGTATGAATGATACATCTATCACCTTGATTCCCAAGGTACCCTTCCCCCAGAAGATTTCTCAATTTTGTCCTATTTCCCTATGCCCGGTCCTTTATAAGATTGCGGCTAAGGCGATTGCCAATCAACTATGGGGCTGTTTGGATGAGGTTATCGGGGAGGAGCAAAGCGCTTTTGTTCCTGGCCGGCTTATTACGGACAATGTGTTGATTGCATATGAGAGTGTGCATTCGATGAGAAGACATAAAAGAGGGAAGAATGCGGTATGTGCGGTCAAATTGGATATGATGAAGGCATACGATCGCGTGGAGTGGCATTATCTTGAGGCCATCATGTTACGGTTGGGATTCCACACAAATTTTGTCAAGATCATTCTGAAGTGTGTCTCATCTGTTCGGTTCTCTGTATGGGTCAATGGGGAGCTTCTTCCCTTCTTCACCCCTACTTGTGGGTTACGACAGGGCGATCCTGTTTCGCCATATCTTTTTATCCTTTGTGCAGAAGGGTTTACCTCCTTACTGAATTATTATGGAGGGGCACAAGTGGATCATGGTATCCGTGCCAGCTATCGTTCGTCGTGGATAAATCATCTTCTTTTTGTGGATGATAGTCTCATTTTCATGCAGGCATCAGTGTCTAGTGGACATCGGCTGAATGAGATTTTGAGGATTTATGAAGAGTGTTCGGGACAAACTGTGGACAAGGACAAGAGCTCCATCTATTTTAGTCCTAATACTTCTGACATAGTTCATCAACGGGTTAAGCTCTGTCTGAATATTGCGGTGGAGGCTTTCAGTGAACGGTATCTCGGCCTTCCAACGGCGGTTGGTCGAATCATGAGTGGAACATTCGATCACATTCATGAGAGAATCCGGACGAAGTTGCAAGGTGGTGTTGAACGGATGCTCTCCTGTGCGGGTCGCGAGGTTAGATTAAAAACTGTTGCACAAGCTATTCCGACTTTCAGCATGTCGTGTTTTAGGCTAACCAGGAAGGTTTGTAAAAGTCTTGTTTCGCTGATGGCAAAGTATTGGTGGAGCTCTTCGGTGGACCGCCAGTCGTTGCACTGGCTTTCCTGGGATGCAGTTTCTGAACCAAAGTGAAAAGGGGGAATGGGTTTCCGAGACCTGGAGACTTTCAACTTGGCGCTTTTGGGGAAGCATGGTTGGCGGCTGATGAAAAACCCTAGCTCGCTGTGTGCTCAAGTTTTAAAGGGGAGATATTTCCGAGTTGTGATTTTATGCAAGCAACTGTGCCGAAGAGCTCTTCTGCGACATGGCGTGCTATCGTGGCAGGCAGACAAGCTTTGCAACTCGGTCTGATCAAGAGAGTGGGTGTGGGTTCTACAATCTCTATCTGGGATGACAATTGGATCCCTTCGTTACCCACTATGAGACCCGCTCGTTCTGGAAATGTTCAGTTCCAACGGGTATCGGAATTGATTGATACCTACTCAGGTTTATGGAATTTTGATCTTGTCAGGCAGGTGTTCCCCACGACCGAAATTGATGCAATTTTGAACATCCCTCTCAGATCGGAGGGAGGTGAGGACGTCCTGGCCTGGGCTCCCGAGAAATCTAGTATCTACACTGTTAAAACAACGTATCGCTCTCTGATGACTCAACACGAGCTACGGGCTCTAGAAGAAGGGACGATTACAAAAACCTCAGCGACAGAACAACAGATGTGGTCTATATTATGGAAGCTCAACGTTCTTCTGAAAGTTAGGGTGTTGTGGTGGCGGGTTATGAGAGGTATTTTACCTGTTGAATCCGTTCTCAAACATCGCCATATTTCCACTGATAGCACATGCAAATTGTGTCCTAACCCGGATGAGACACTAAGTCATGCACTCCTGGAATGTTCGCATGCAATGAAGTTTTGGGATGTAGCACGAGACTGGTTAGATGTTCATCGACCTAATGTGCAGTCTCACACATGGAAATCTGATATTTTATGTGATCAACGATATTCACATGCTGACAAGGCGAAGATGGTGTCGATCATGTGGTCCATCTAGACCTCGCATAACAACATCACCCATGACCGGGGTCCTCTAAGTCCAGTTCAGTCGATGATCCTGACGAGAGACGCTCTAGCTATGTTAGATCTCCCTCAGAACCAGGCTAGTATTCTTCCTCGGCATGGATGGCGTCCGCCGGATCAAGAGGTTATCAAAATAAATACTGATGGTAGTGTGGCCCTTCAGCTTAGCAGAAGTGGAGGTGGAGGGGTAGCTCGATCCCATGATGGTTTTATCGCAGCCTGGTGCAAACCCTTTGGTGGGGTGACTGGACCCCTTGTTGCAAAGGCCTTGGCACTGCATGAAGGTGCTCTGTTTGCACGGTTGAGAGGATTCTCGAAAGCCAATTTGGAGACAGATAACTTGGAACTGGTTCAGCGATGGCATTTGCGCCACAACTCTCGCTCAGTGGTGGCGCCTATCTTGGATGAAATAGGGGAGCACGTAGTCTTCTTTTCTTCTTTTTGTGTTCAGCATTGTAATAGAGCGGCAAACACTCCTGCCCATCTGTGTGCAAAGCAAGCTAGCACCAGAGCTGTGACAGAGTGCTGGCTGCAGTCGAAGCCTAGCTTTCTTGTAACTTGCCTTTTGGCAGATTCTGCCCAGGCTTTTGCTGAATAAACTCCCCATATTTCCAGCTCAAAAAAATATATATATAAGTCCAAGAACAGTAATCGAGGCAATAATTAATGTTGTTTCCTCATATTAGCAACTTGTTTAATGCTTACATGCATGTAATCATAATGACACTTAGCTAATATCTTCTCATTCCTTCCTTGCATGCATGTGGCATATTAATGATCGCGGTTAAAAAAGACAAAAATTGACTTGCAAAACAGTCATTAAATTTTACCTTGGTACCTTTAATTTGTGTTTGTGGCCTTGTATAAGGGAATGGAGGGAGTATCAGTAATACCTTTATTGTTTCATGCATGTGAATGTGCAATTTTCCAGCATTCCACACTTGAGGCTCATCCTCTATAACACTAAGCTCCCTAGTTTTAAGGAGCCCGCACTAAATTGAGTTCTTCAATTAGAACTGGGTCACCCGATTTTGACCGGGCCAATAATTTCTTAAAATTCTCTCATTCAATTCTTTATGATATAAACTATGCTTTCTAATTAATATGACCTAATAATTAATTGGGTCTTTAATATAAAATTGGGTCATCCGATTTTGACTGGGTCAATAATTTCTCAAAGAGCTCTCTCATTCAATTCTTTTAATTTTGCATGTTCTCTAATTTTGAAGCTCTTTCATTTGGTTCAGGTATTCAATTTTGGGTTTTGGTTTATGAATTTGAGACGACTAATGATTTTCCAAATCAAATATCAGCAATCGACCTATAAAACATATTAATACCATGCATCCTCCCACCACCTATGGAAAAAGCAACCATGTGATATTATAGCACCAATATAGTACATGCAGCCAGATATGCAAAAAATCGCCCATATAAATATACCTTGATTAGCGGATAACACATGTCACAATATGAAAGTCCCGTCAAATCACCGCATTATAAATAAAAATAAACACACGTCATCACCTCCCTCACCCAAAAAATTAAATATTTCATAAGTTTCAAAATCTAAACAGTATTAGTTTTTTGGAAAATCAATTTGCCTTGACTTTGACCAAGTTTAGAGCAAAAAATATCAATATCCACAATGTTAAACAAAAAGTATGAAAATTCATTTCATAATGAATCTATCATATCGATTTGATCAAACTTATAATATTTTGACTTTTCAAAAAAAGTTATATGCCTTATATTTTAAAACATAGTGCATTTCTTTAAGAAACCCAACAACACAAACGGCGCAGCAATGCACGCCCATCCCTTCTAGTATTATTTTGATTTGGGAATTGTCATTTCGATATAGAACAATGCATTGCTTCATGAGGGCTTGCTATGGAAAAATCTAAAATTTATCGATCGTGTACAATAACTGGATTGCCCACTTCATGGTCTTATAATTTTGAATGAGTTATGCTCATGTTGTTGTTAGTCTAAGTTTTTCCTCCTTTAATGTGGATGTGCCTTTTTAGCTTGATTTGTTTGATATAAGCTCGTGATTAACTCGAAGGGCTCTATATGTACTACCATCACAACACTTGCAACTTTGACAAGGGTGATATCGGGCAACCTTTTGTTGTTGGCCTAGGCTCTACCATGATACCATGCACATTGTTGGGGAATTGGTTTCTATATAATTCAATGGTTGTATGGATTTTGAACATTTAGATTGATATTGATAATATGAATGGTGAAATTGAAATAGATATGGTTTATCGTATAGTTGTTAATGTTGATTGAATAAGTGATACTTGTGAACTGCGTTGGGATTTTCCCCGAAGAGGAGGGGATGATGCAGCTTAGTAAAGGTAAGCATTTCCCTCAAGGAGAACCAAGGTTATCGAACCAATAGGAGAACCACAAAATTTTCTGTTTTCAGTGCCTACACACAAAAGAGCAAACACTTGCACCCAACGCGGCCAAGAGGGTTGTCAATCCCCTTGAACTCGTTACTTCCAAGCGATAAGTAGTTGTATATAGATGGTAGAAATATATTAAATAATAAAAGTAAATACAAATAAAAGTAGGCAGTGAGATATTTTATTATTTTAGTAATATATTCGTGAAGAGACCCGGGGGGTCATAGTTTTGCTAGTGGCTTCTCTCTCATAGAAAGCATACGGTGGGTAAACAAATTACTGTTGCGCAATTGATAGAAAAGCGGATAGTCATGCAATATTTATTCACGACAATGATCATGTATATAGGCATCACGTCCATAAGTAAGTAGACCAGCTTCTGACTGAATCTACTACTATTATTCCACCCATCGACCGATATCCAGCATGCATATAGAGTATTAAGTAAAAATGGAGTGATGCTTGGAGGATGATGACATGATGTAGACAAAGTAAATCCAATTAATATGAATGAACCCCATCGTTTTACCCTTAGTAGCAAGAATACAATACGTGTCATGTCCCTTGCTATCACTGGGATTGAGCACAACAAGATTGAACCCACTACAACGCACCTCTCCCAGTGAAGATAAATCAATCTAGTTGGCCAAACAAAACCAATAGATCAGAGAGAATTCCAAAGCTATACTAATCATGCATATAAGAACTCAGATAAGAATCAAATATTTATTTATGAATAATCTGAACATAAACCCACAATTCATCGGATCCCAACAAATACACCGCAAAAGTAATTACATAAGATAGATCACCGCGGGAATCGCGGTGATCTTGTCAATGAAGAACATAGAGAGAGAGAGAGATAGCCATCTAGGTACTAACTATGGATCTGTAGGTCAGTGCTGAATGATACGTCTCAAACGCATCTATAATTTTTGATGGTTTCATGCTGTTATCTTGTCAACTTTGGATGCTTTATATACCTTTTATATCTTTTTTGGGACTAACTTATTAATTCAGTGCCAAGTGCCAGTTCCTGTTTTTTCTGTGTTTTTGACTCTTTTCAGATCTGATTTTGGAACGGAGTCCAAACGGAATAAAATCCCCAAAATGAATTTTTCCAAAACAGAAGAAGATCGGGGGACTTGAGGGCCGAGGCAGGAGGCCCACAAGGGGCCCACAAGCCCTGTAGCCACGACCAGGGGGGCCCGCGGCAACCAGGCTTGTGCCCCCTGGAGCTCCCCTGCCCTAGCTCTTTGGCCTATTTATTCCCTAAAATCCCAGAAAAAATCAGGGCGTCCACGAAACCACTTTTCCGCCGTCGCAAGCTTCCGTTTCCGCGAGATCTCATCTGGAGACCCTTCCCGGTGCCCTGCCGGATGGGACTTTGGAGCTGGAGGGCTTCTACATCAACATAATTGCCTCTCCAATGACTCGTGAGTAGTCCACTTCAGACCTACGGGTCCGTAGTTAGTAGCTAGATGCCTTCTTCTCTCTCTTGGATCTTCAATACAAAGTTCTCCATGATCTTCATGGAGATCTATCCGATGTAATCCTCTTTGGCGGTGTGTTTGTCGAGATCCGATGAATTGTGGATTTGTGATCAGATTATCTATGAATTATATTTGAGTCTTTGCTGATTTCTTATATGCATGATTTGATATCCTTGTAAGTCCCTCCGAGTCTTGGGTTTTGTTTGGCCAACTAGATCTATGATTCTTGCAATGGGAGAAGTGCTTGGTTTTGGGTTCATACCGTGCGGTGACCTTTCCGAGTGACAGAAGGGGCAGCAAGGCACGCATCGTGTTGTTGCCATCAAGGGTAACAAGACGGGCTTTCATCATAGATTTGAGATTGTCCATCTACATCATGTCATCTTTCTTAAGGCGTTACTCTGTTCTTATGAACTCAATACACTAGATGCATGTTGGATAGCGGTCGACGTGTGGAGTAATAGTAGTAGATGCAGAAAGTATCGGTCTACTTGTTTTGGACGTGATGCTTATATGTATGATCATTGTCATAGATAATGTCATGACTTTGCGCGGTTCTATCAATTGCTCGACAGTAATTCGTTCACCCACCGTCTACTGGCTTTTATGAGAGAAGCCACTAGTGAACACTACGGCCCCCGTGTCTATTCACAACTATCATCTCCACTTTTACTTTTACTTTGCTTTGTTTACTTTTTGCTTTCAGTTCTCACTTTGCAAACAATCTATAAGGGATTGACAACCCCTTCATAGCGTTGGGTGCAAGCTCTTTGTGTTTGTGCAGGTACTTGTGACTTGACGCGATCCTCCTACTGGATTGATACCTTGGTTCTCAAAATGAGGGAAATACTTACCGCCGCTGTGCTACATCACCCGTTCCTCTTCAAGGGAACACCAACGCAAGGCTCCAAGGCCGCGGGGGAATCCTTTGCATATTTGCCAAGGAAATCCCTATAGGCGTAGCTAGCAACACTGGACTACTCACACATCACCATGGGAGAAGCAAGATTGATGTAGAGGCCCTCCATGATCAATTCCTCCTCCGGAGGGCACTGAAAAGGGCTCCAGATGGGAACACAACGAAACAGAGACTTGCAGTGGGGAAAATGTTTTGGGAGGCTCTCTAGGGTTTTGGGTATATATGAGAATCTATAGCAAAGAGAACGAGAGTCAGAGAGATGGGAGGTGTCCCCAAGCCATCAGGGCGCTCCCTATTGGCTTGGGTCACCCCGTGTGCCCTCCGATCTCTCTTCCAAGCTTCCATGTCCTTATTTTGTCGAGAAAAAAAATCAAAAAATTGGGGGTATTTGGACTCTGTTTGGTACATTATTCCTAAAATCCAAAAACATGGAGAAAACAACAACTCACACTTGGCATTGGGTTAATAGGTTAGTGCTCAATAATATAAATCAAGAAGTAAATGACTAAAAAGCATCTTAGAATGATAATATAATAGCATGGAACAATTAAAAATTATAGATACGTTGGAGACGTATCACCATCCCCAAGCTTAATTCCTGCTCGTCCTTGAGTAGGTAAATGATAAAAACAGAATTTTTGATGTGACATGCTACCCAAAATGTAATCTCTTTGAGATATAATCATTGAGAAATGATGAAATAACAAACATTAACATAGTAATATCCATAAGCATAAGTAATCATCAACTTTCAAAATGTATGATCCTCAAAGAATATTTACCCCCCATTCATTTTATCATATTAGCATGACATGGATCCGTCTTCACCACATAAATACAAACGTCAAGCACCAAAGTGTTAAGCAAGGCAATTGGATTGTACTTTTTAACACACTTCATTGTTTTTATACCTCACTCAATACATGAGCGTGAACCATGGACATAGCATATGGGTGGAACACAATATGGTGATAAGTTTCAAAGGGGTAAAAGTGGAGAAGAAAGTATCGCATCAACTAGGTGAATCGACAGACTATGGAGATGCCTATCAATCGATATCAATGCGAGGAGTAAGGATTGACATGCAACGGATGCACTAGAGCTATAAGTGTATGAAAGCTCAACTGAAGCTAAGTGGGTGTGCATCCAACTTGCTTGCTCATGAAGACTTCGGGCATTTGAGGAAGTCTGTCATTGTAATATACATGCCAAGTTCTATAATGAAAAATTCCCACTAGCATATGAAAATTACAAAACTTGAGACTATCTATATGAAAAACATGGTGCTACTTTGAAGCAAAATTGTGGAAAAATAGGTATTAGCATTGTCCCTTCTCTCTTTTTTCCTTTTTTTCTTTGTCCCCTTTTTATTTTTTATTTTGTCTAGATTCTCGTCCCGACTTGTAGGAGATTCATTGTCTCCATGATCCTTTCCTCACTGAGACAGTGCTCTAATAATGAGAAACATCACACTCCTATCTACTTACAAATCGATATGAAAAAATACTAAACATCATGACTCTATATGAATGCATCTGGCAGTGTACCAGGATGTGCAATGATCCAGCGTTACATGTAAACAATGATGAACGGTAGATTTTTCGCAAATACTGTGTCAGCTATATGATCATGCAAAGCAATATGACAATGAATGAACAAGTCACGAGACATAACGTTGGAAGTTGCATGGCAATATATCTCAGAACGGCCATAGAAATGCCGTGATAGGTAGGTATGCTGTTTTGAGGAAGATATAAGGTGGCTTATGGGCAACAAAGTGTATCATGCCGCGGGGTTTGGATGCACCGTCGAAGTTTGCATCGATACTCGAGGTGATAATGGGGAATGCACGATACCAAAGAGGCTAGCAAATATGAGGAGGTGAGAATGCGTACATCCATGGATTCACATTAGTCATAAAGAACTATCGTACTTAGTGCAAAGCTTTATTAGCTCTCTCCAAGCAAAGTAGTACTCACATGCCCCTTGGTGGGATGTTGGTAGGAATTAACCATCACGCGCCCCTGACCTAAACAACACTAGGATTTCAACGAGTAATAAGAATGCTCACATGTCATCACCATGCGACAACCAATATTTAGATGAACATCAAACTAACACCCTTTTGTTGGAAATATGCCCTAGAGTCAATAATAAATTAGTTATTATTATATTTCCTTGTTCGTGATAATCGTTTATTATCCATGCTAGAATTGTATTGATTGGAAACTCAAATACATGTGTGGATACATAGACAACATACTGTCCCTAGCGAGCCTCTAAGGACTAGCTCGTTGATCAAAGTTGGTCAAGGTTTCCTGACCATAGACATGAGTTGTCATTTGATAACGGGATCACATCATTAGGAGAATGATGTGATGGACAAGACCCAAACTATGAACATAGCATGTGATTGTGTCAGTTTATTGCTACTGTTTTCCGCATGTGAAGTATCTATTTCTATGACCATGAGATCATGCAACTCCCGGGCACCGGAGGAATGCCTTGTGTGTATCAAACGTCACAACGTAACTGGGTGACTATAAAGGTGCTCTACAGGTATCTCCGAAGGTGTCTGTTGGGTAGGCGTGAATCGAGACTGGGATTTGTCACTCTGTATGACGAAGAGGTATCTGTCGGCCCACTCGGTAATACAACATCACAAGAAGCTTGCAAGCAATGTGACTAAGGAGTTAGTCATTCGATCTTGTATTACGGAATGAGTAAAGAGACTTGCCGGTAACGAGATTGAACTAGGTATGGAGATACCAACGGTCTAATCTCGGGCAAGTAACATACTGATGGGCAAAGGGAGCAGCATACGAGATTAACTGAATCCTTGACATAAAGGTTCAACCGATAAAGATCTTCATAGAATATGTAGGAGCCAATATGGGCATCCAGGTCCCGCTATTGGTTATTGACCGTAGAGTGTCTCAGGCCATGTCTACAT
This sequence comes from Hordeum vulgare subsp. vulgare, assembly GCF_904849725.1. Classification (NCBI taxonomy): domain Eukaryota; kingdom Viridiplantae; phylum Streptophyta; class Magnoliopsida; order Poales; family Poaceae; genus Hordeum; species Hordeum vulgare. Next base: position 615,575,882 of record NC_058519.1, on the reverse strand, counting down.
AGTTCTCGAACCCGTAGGGTCTACACACTTAAGGTTCAGTGACGTTTCGGTATAGTTGAGTTATGTATGTTGGTGACCGAAGGTTGTTCGGAGTCCCGGATGAGATCCCGAAAGTCACGAGGAGTTCTGGAATGGTCCGGAGACGAATATTGGTATATAAGAAAGAGGTATACGGGTTCCGGAAAGGTTTCAGGCACTATCGGTAAAGTACCGGGAGTGACGAATAGGTTTCGGGGGTTCACCGGGATGGGCCACCCACCACGGGGGGCCACATAGACCTAAGAGGTGGCGCACCAGCCCCTGGTGGGCTGGGCGTCTAGACCTTATGGGCCTATGCGCCCAAAGTGAGGAGGTGGAGAGGAGTCCGAATAGTATAAGGACTCCTCCTAGCGTTGCCGACCCCAATTTGGTCATGGCGCACGACCCGGCCACAATTTGGTCATGGTGCGTGGCCCGGACCTAATTAGGTCATGGCGCCACCACTTACCCTCCCTCCTATATATAGTGTAGAGGAGAGAGGTAGGCAACCCTAAAAAGGTTGTGGCACGCAGCCGCCCCAATTAGGTCATGGCGTAGTGATACGTCTCCAACGTATCTACAATTTTTGATGGTTTCATGCTATTATCTTGTCAAACTTGGGATGTTTTGCATGCCTTTTATTTATTTTCTGGGACTAACTTATTAACTCAGTGCCAAGTGCTAGTTCCTGTTTTTTCCATGTTTTTGACCCCTTTCAGAGGAGATTTTGAAACGGGGTCCAAACGGAAGAAAATCCCCGAAAATATTTTTTCTGGAACGGAAGAAGATCGGAGAGCTTGGGGGCCAAGCCAGAAGAGCCCCAGGGGCCCCATAAGCCCCCACCCCGCGGCCAGGGGGGTCGCGCCATGCAGGCTTGTGGGCCCCCTGGAGGTCCCCCGACCTAGATCTTGCGCCTATAAATTCCCAAATATTCCCAAAAAATCAGGAGAGCATCGTAATCACTTTTTCGCCACCGCAAGCTTCTGTCTCCGCAAGATCCCATCTGGGGCACGTCCTGGTGCCCTGCCAAAGGGGGGATTCGGACATGGAAGACTTCTTCATCAACACCATGACCTCTCCGATGATGCGTGAGTAGTTCACCATAGACCTACGGGTCCATAGCTAGTAACTAGATGGCTTCTTCTCTCTCTTGGATCTTCAATACAAAGTTCTCCATGATCTTCATGGAGATCTATCCGATGTAATCTTCTTTTGCGGTGTGTTTGTCCAGATCCGATGAATTGTGGATTTATGATCAGATTATCTATGATTCTTATTTGAGTTTCTTCTGATATCTCTTATGCATGATTTCATATCCTTGTTATTCTCTTTGAGTTGTGGGTTTTGTTTGGCCAACTAGATCTGTGATTCTTGCAATGGGAGAAGTGCTTGGTTTTGGGTTCATACCGTGCGGTGACCTCACCCAGTGTTAGAAGGGTAGCGAGGCACGTATCGTGTTGTTGCCATCAAGGGTAAAAAGATGGGGTTTTCATCATTGGTTTGAGATTATCCCTCTGCATCATGTCATCTTGCTTAAAGCGTTACTCTATTCGTCATGAACTCAATACACTAGATGCATGCTGGATAGCGGTCGATGTGTGGAGTAATAGTAGTAGATTCAGAAAGTATCGGTCTACTTGTCTCGGATGTGATGCCTATATGCTAGATCATTTCCTTAGATATTGTCATGACTTTGCGCGGTTCTATCAATTGCTCGACAGTAATTTGTTCACCCACCGTAATATTTTCTTTTTTGAGAGAAGCCTCTAGTGAACACTATGGCCCCCAGGGTCTACTCCACACCATATTTTCAGCCTTACACTTTTCACTTCGTTGCACTTTCCGCCTTCGGATATCACTTTTGCAAACAATCTTGAAGGGATTGACAACCCCTTTGAAGCGTTGGGTGCAAGTTTGTTTGTTTTTGTGCGGGTACTTTGGACTTGACGAGGCCCTCCTTTTGGTTCGATACCTTTGTTCTTAAACTGAGGGAAATACTTACTGCTCCTGTGCTGCATCACCCTTTCCTCTTCAAGGGAAAAACCGACGCAAACCAGAGAAGTAACAAGAAGAATTCCTACGCGCCAGGGAAGGACTTTTGTTGCCGTAGCAGAAGAATTTCCGGCGCCGTTGCGAGGGAGGAGGATCAAGTCAAGAATAGTCTCCCGTCAACGTGCCAATTTCTGGCGCCATTGCCGGGGAGGAAGATCAAGTCAAGAACTCATCCAAGTAAGTGTTGCAAACTCATCTCTTGCATTTACTTTGTTTGCCAGTAGCCTCTCGCTTTCCTCTCCCCCACTTCACCAATTTTCCTTTTTCGTTCGCCCTTTTTCTCGCTCGCTTTATGTTTGCTCGTGTGCTTGCCTGCTTGCTGAAGTCACCATGAACGAAAACACCAAGCTTTGTGACTTTGGATGATTATTCAAATCTTTTACGCTGGCTAGAATTTCGCTTCTAGAAATATCTTGGACTCCGCCTTAGGTGGAACGTTCATGGAAATCACGTTAGGAGAAGCCACAAAGCTCTTAGACAACATCATGACGAACTACTCTCAGTGGCACACTGAAAGGTCACCTACTAGTAAGAAAGTACACGCTATAGAAGAAATTAACTCGTTCAGTGCTAAGATGGATGAGTTAATGAATTTGGTTGGTAGTAGAAGTGCTCCTTTGGATCCTAATGATTTGCCTTTGTCTTCTTTGATTGAGAGTAGCAACGCTAGCTTGGACGTAAATTTTGTTGGTAGGAATAACTTTGGCAACAACAATGCTTTTAGGGGAAACCATGTTCCTAGGCCTTTTCCTAGTAACTCCTCTAATAACTTTGGCAACTCCTACAGCAATACCCATGGAAATTACAATAGATTACCCTCTGATCTAGAGAGTAATATCAAAGAGTTCATCAACTCTCAAAAGACTTTCAATGCGTCCGTAGAGGAAAAACTACTCAAAATTGACGATTTGGCTAAGAGCGTTGATAGGATTTCTTGTGATGTTTATGCTTTGAAAGTTAGATGTGCTCCTCCCAAAATCAACATGGATTAAAATTTGAAAGCTATGCGTGTTTCCATGATTGAGAGCCAAGAAAGAACCGCCCAAATTCGTGCTAGACATGAATGGCTTAAAAAGGCGTGTTCTCGTGATGAGAATCACGAAGATCTTAAAGTGCTGTGTGTGGATCCCATTGAATCTTTGTTCTCTTGTGTCAAACCTAATGATTATGGGACTGGATATGAATCCACTTTGGTTGAAAAGTGCCCCAATGATTCGGAGTCCATCTATCTTGATGCTAAAAGCGTTAAAAGTGGAGTAGAAGACGTTAAAACTTTGAGTAGTAATGAAGTTACTACCATGGATTTCAAGGAATTCAATTATGATAGTTGCTCCTTGATTGAATGCATTTCTTTGATACAATCCATGTTAAAATCTCCGCACGCTTATAGCCAAAACAAAGCCTTTACCGATCATATCGTCGAAGCTATGATAAAAGCTCTTGAAGAGAAACTTGAATTGGAAGTCTCTATCCCTAGAAAGCTTCATGATGATTGGGAACCTACCATCAAAATCAAAATAAAAAACTATGAGTGCAATGCTTTGTGTGATTTGGGTGCTAGTGTTTCTGCGATTCCAAAGTCTTTATGTGATATTCTAGGTTTAATTGAGATTGAAGAGTGTTCTCTTAATTTGCATCTTGCTGATTCTACTATCAAGAAACCCATGGGAAGGATCAATGATGTTCTTATTATTGCAAATAGGAACTACGTACCCGTGGATTTCATTGTGCTTGACATTTATTGCAATCCTGCATGCCCTATTATTCTTGGTAGACCTTTCCTAAGGACTATCGGTGCTATCATCGATATGAAGGAAGGGAATATTAGATTTCAATTTCCTTTAAGAAAGGGCATGGAACACTTTCCTAGAAATAAAATAAGATTGCCTTATGAATCCATGATGAGGGCTACTTATGGTTTGAGCACCAAAGACGACGATACGTGATTCTATCGCTACTATGCCTAGCTAAGGGCGTTAAACAATAGCGCTTGTTGGGAGGCAACCCAATGAATTTATCTTTTTTCTTTCTGTTTTGTTGCGTCAACACTTTCATAATTCTGTTGTGCTTGTGTTTTTTGTGTTTCTTTTTGTGTTTGAACCAAGCAAAACCTTTATGATTGGTCTTGGTAATGGTTGTTTGATCTTGCTGGAAAAAGACAGAAACGTTTCGCTCACGAGATGATTTTTCATTTTTATTCAGAAAGATCTTTTGAGTTGATTCTTTTTTGCTGCTGATTGATATGCTTTTTCCCTAGACCGTCGTAATTTGTCAGATTTTTTGAGGTACCAGAAGTATACGAAGTATACAGATTGCTACAGACTGGTCTGTTTTTGACAGATTCTGTTTTTGTTGAGTTGGTTGCTTGTTTTGATGAAACTATGGTTAGTATCGGGGTACTAGCCATGGAAAAGTGAGAATACAGTAGCTCATCATCAATATAGATGGAATTCAAGTTTGCTACAGTACCAAAAGAAGTGGTAGTTTGTTTTCTTGTACTAATGTTATCACAAGTTTCGGTTTTAGTTTTGTGTTGTGAAGTTTTCAAGTTTTGGGTGACGTTCTCACGGACAAAGAGATAAGGAGTGGAAAGATATCAAGCTTGGGATGCCCAAGGCCCCCCAAGCCAAATTCAAGGACACCAAAAATCCTAAGCTTGGGGATGCCCCGGGAAGGCATCCCCTCTTTCGTCTTCAATCCATCGGTAACATTACTTGGAGCTATATTTTTATTCACCACATGATATGTGTTTTTCTTGGAGCGTATTGTATCATAGTAGTCTTTTCTTTTTGTTGTGTCACAATCATCCTTGCTGCACACCTTTTTGAGAGAGAGAGACATGCACTCATCGTGATTTTGCTAGAATGCTCATTGTGCTTCACTTATATCTTTTGAGCTAGATACTTTTTCTCTAGTACTTCACTTATATCTTTTGAGCTAGATACTTTTTCTCTAGTGCTTCACTTATATCTTTTGAGCTAGATACTTTTGCTCTTGTGCTTCACTTATATCTTTAGAGCACGACAGTGCGTGATTTGGTAGTTTGCTTATGCTATGAAAGAAGTCCCATGTGCTAGGTACCCAAAGAGGGTTCAAAAACCTCCATCTTCATGTGCATTGAGTAGAAAGAGAAGTTTCGATTCCTCTCAATTAGTTTTGAGACACGGATTTGGTAATATTAAAAGCTATGTTAGTAGGGTATTGTGAATCTAGAAATACTTGTGTTGAAGTTAGTGATTCCCGTAGCATGCACGTATGGTGAACTACTATGTTAGGAAGTCGGAGCATAATTGATCTATTGATTGTCATCCTTTGTGTTGAGGTCGGGATCGCGCGATGGTTTACACCTACCAACCCTTCCCCTTGGAGTATGCGTTTAGCACTTTGTTTCGATTACTAATAAAAACTTTTGCAACAAGTATGTGAGTTCTTTATGACTAATGTTGAGTCCATGGTATAGATGCACTTTCACCTTCCACCATTGCTAGCCACTCTAGCGCCGTGCAATTCTCGTCGGTGCACAAACCCACCAAATTCCTTCCTCAAAACAGCCACCATACCTACCTACTATGGCATTTTCATAGCCATTCTGAGATATATTGCCATGCAACTACCACCGTTCCGTCTCATGACTTGTGTCGTCACTTTCATATTGCCATTGCATGATCATACTAGATCGTTGCACATCCCGGTACACTGCCGGAGGCATTTCCTATGGAGTCATCATCATTGTGATTTTTGAGCTTTGAGTAACTAAAAGTGTGATGACCATCATCATTAGAGCATTGTCCCGTGTGAGGAAATAAAAAAAAGGCCAAAGAGCCCAAAAACAAAAAAAAGAGAAAAGAGAAAAAAAAAAGAGGCCTAAGAGACCAAATAAAAAAAAGGGAAATGAGAGAAAAAGAGAGAAGGGACAATGCTACTATCTTTTTCCACACTTGTGCTTCACGATAGCACCATGTTCTTCATGATTGAGAGCTTCTTGCTTTGTCACTACCATATGCTAATGGGAATCTTTGTTTTATAACTTGGCTTGTATATTCCAATGATGGGCTCACTACTGGAAAACAGTTTTTTGCCATCTGCCAAATCTTTGCCGTCTGCTAGCTGACCGACGGCAAAGGTGCCACGCGGCGCCCAGCTGTGCAACCTGGGCAGCAGCAGCTGGCCATATAGTATCTTTGTCGTCTGCTTCCAGGGGGCAGACGGCAAAGAAGAGGGCACATAGGAGGGGGAGGAGGGGTAGGCAGACGGCAAAGAGTGGAGGGGGGAGGAGGTGGAGGCAGACGGCAAAGAAGAGGGGGGAGGCAGACGACAACGAGGGGGGGGGAGGAGGTGGAGGCAGACGGCAAAGAAGAGGGGGAGGCAGACGGCAAAGCCTCCATTAGCCCCTAACGGAGGCAACGCCTGCCGGCTGCAGTCTCGACATATTTGTCGACTGCTCTTATGAAAAGTTGACGGCAAAGTTCTTTGCCGTCCGCTTCGGTGAGGCAGACGGCAAAGAAGCTACAATGCCGTCGTAGGCTGACGCATAAATTTTGCCGACAATGGAATTATTTGCCGTCTGTGATATACTCTTTGCCGTCTGTGATATACTCTTTGCCGTCTGTGATGGCAAATGGCAAAGAATCTAATTCCTGTAGTGCGCTTCCTCAAAAATTGCCCTAGGTCTTCATGAGCAAGCAAGTTGGATGCACGCCCACTAGTTTAACATTGAGCTTTCACATACTTATAGCTCTAGTGCATCTCTTGTATGGCAATCCCTACTCATTCACGTTGATATCTATTAATGGGCATCTCCATAGCCTATTGATACGCCGAGCCAATGTGACCATCTCCTCCTTTTTGTCTCACAACCACCACCACACTCTATTCCACCTATAGTGTTATATCCATGGCTCGCGCTCATGTATTGCGTGATAGTTATAAAAAGTTTGAGAAAGTAAGAGTGCGAAAACAATTACTTGGCCAATTCCGGGGTTGTGCATGATTTACATTAGTTGTGTGAGGATGATGGAGCATAGACAGACTATATCATTTTGTAGGGATAACTTTCTTTGGCCTTGTTATCCTCTATTCCTAAATAGGTGCAACCCACTATAGATTTTTGCTGCCATTTGGTGATGCCACGTCACAGTCCACTTCATTTTGATTGTTTTTTAGCATAATATTTTCTACAACGGCAGCACCGTTCGTTTCCTATGCCACGTCACAGTCCACTTCATTTTGATTGTTTTTAGCATAATATTTTCTACAACCGCAGCACCGTTCGTTTCCTATGCCACGTCACAGTCCACTTCATTTTGATTGTTTTTAGCATAATATTTTCTACAACCGCAGCACCGTTCGTTTCCTATGATCCTATCACGAGATTTATATTTGCAGTTAAACACTAATAAAACCTCTTCCCCACACGCAGGGTGTCTTCTCTCCTTCCATTCCCCTACCCGATTCCTTTCCATCTGTATATATATGTCTATTTCTCTCATGTCCCTTTAACGCCTCCTCCAGCACCCATCGCAGCCTCCCATGCCACCGTCCTGCAATTGATGTCGTGTCCTCCTAATTGCAGGCACGCCAGAGATCATGCTGTTATTGCAGTGTAGGTGCTCGAGTTGGAGTAGCGTCATTCTTTCCATGGAAGGAGCGGGTGCCGAAACGAGGCAATACATGTATATCCATCTAATGTGATGCAGGTTGAGCCCCCTTCTCATCGCTCTACCACATCATCAATGTTTTCAACTCCACAACGTGTCTCCATGGTTTTGTTTCTTATCTACTAATGCCGATCTATGTGCAGGGCATATGACATCCTTATGTTGTTATGCATGCAACGTAAGTGTGCGATCTGTCAAGGGCAAGAATAAAACACGGATTGTGTGTGTGCTTAATTGTACCGACCTCCCATGGTTTGCTTCACTAAATTAGCAACTAATGAATTTGATTGTACATGTTTATTTGAACACCTACCATTTCTCCAAACTTCCTAGATTGCGTGTTAGATGCTTGAGGAAATGTCTCAATTACCTGTTCGAGGAAGTAAGAATTATTACTCCGTCTACTCCTAAATTAATACTGAGTTAGCTATTGTTGCTCGCCAGAGTTTGAATTTTTGCTGCCATAATACAGTTATCTGAACTTGAACACTTTGCCCTCCAAGCAAGTGCTACGTGTGAGTGCTAATTGTTTCACTGTGCGTTGAGGAATACAATATCAACAATACTTCTATTATTGATTCTCCACTACACTTTTTTCTTTTCTGGCTTCTATTCTAGGATGGCATCTAATTTGGCACACGTGGAACGATGTTTTGCTCATTCCTAGATTGTTTGACCAAGGCATATTCACGTACTTATAATAACAAAATTGCAAAATTGAGAATACTATGAAACCACCATAATTGTGTGATTACAAAGTTTAAACTAACGATTGTATAAGAAACATGATTGTGTATAACCAATTTACCAGAAAGCTCCAATCATAATAACAATGCATTTCAATTTGAAAAGGAATGATTCTTAGAATTATATAGATTTTTTTCTAGGTCGGAATACAAGTCCAGGAAGAAAACGGAGTCCGGGAGGCACGCGAGGGCCCCACAATCTACCAGGGCACGTCCAGGGGGTTTCAGCTCCCTTGTTGGCTTGTGCCTCCCTCATGGGCCCTCTTAAATCATTTTTAGTTTTAGTTTTTTTGGTAAATCCCATAACCAGCAAAACATATTTTTTGGAATTTTTGGAGTCCGTTTACTTACTGTATCACATACCTACTCCTTTTCATCTTTCTGGAGTGCTTCAGAAGGTCTCTCTTATATGTTCTTCTAGGTTCATCACTTGAATAATATTAGTTTCAACATTAATGGGTGTACCTGAGATATAGTGTTTAATTCTTTGCCCATTTGCCACTATCAGGTTTTCACCTTCGAAGTTGTTGATCTTGATAGCACCACAACGATAAACCTCCTCAACGACTTAAGGGCCCTCCCATTTGGAGAGAAGCATGCCCGCAAAAGATCTAAAACAAGAATTGTACAAAAGAACTAGATCTCCTACATTCAATTCATGTTTTCGCATTCTTTTGTCATGCCATCTTTTAACCTTTTATTTAAACAACTTGGCATTTTCATAAGAATGTGTCCTCGATTTGTCTAATGAACTAATATCAAATAGCCTCTTTTCACCGGCAAGTTTAAAGTCATAGTTAAGTTATTTAATTGCCCAATAAGCTTTATGTTCTAACTCAAGAGGTAGATGACATGCTTTTCCATAGACCATTTTATATGGGTACATTCCCATAGGGTTTTTATAAGCAGTTATGTAAGCCCATAAAGCATCATCAAGTTTCTTAGACCAATTATTTCTAGATATATTAATAGTCTTTTGCAAGAACAATTTTATTTCTCGATTGTTCAACTCAACTTGACCACTAGACTAAGGGTGATAAGGTTATGCAATTCCATGGTTAACATCATATTTAGCTAGAAGTTTGTGGAAAGCACCATGAATAAAATGTGAACCACCATTAGTCATTAAAAATCTAGGGACTCCAAACCTCGGGAAAATAATGTCCTTAAACATTTTAATACAAGTGTTGTGATTAGCACTGCTAGTTGGGATAGCCTCTACCAACTTAGTAACATAATCAACAACAATTAAAATATGAGTATACCCATTAGAGGAAGGAAAAGGTCCCATATAATCAAAGCCTAAAACATCAAATGGTTCAATAGCAAGTGAATAATTCATAGGCATTTCCTGACGTCTACCAATGTTACCAATTCTTTGGCATTCATTACAAGAAAGAACATACTTACGGGCATCTTTGAAAAGAGTTGGCCAACAGAAACTAGACTGTAATGCCTTGTGAGAAGTTCTGTTACCAACATGGTGCCCTCCGTAGGCCTCAAAATGACACTTCCGTAGGATTGTCCCTGTTCATGCTCAGGTACACAACGTCTAATAACACCAGCCACTCCTTTATAAAGATGTGGGTCATCCCAAAAGTAATGCCTTAATCATAAAATAACTTTTTCTTTTGTTGGTATGTGAAACTAGGAGGTATATATTTAGCAACAATGTAATTAGCATATTTTGCATACCAAGGAGTACTAGGGGCAACGTTTATAATATTAAGTTGTTCATGAGGAAAATTATCATCAATAGGCAGCGGGTCATTAAGAACATTTTACATTCTAGACAAATTATCTGCTACTGGGTTTTCAGCTCCCTTCCTATCAACGATATTCAAGTCAAATTCTTGAAGTAAAAGCACCCATCTAATCAGTCTAGGCTTAGCAACTTTCTTTTCCATAAGGTATTTAATAGCAGCATGATTGGTGTGAATAGTGACTTTCAAATCAACGATATAAGGTCTAAATTTATCACATGCAAAGATAACTCCTAAAAATTCCTTCTTAGTAGTAGCATAATTTCTTTGAGGACTATCTAGAGTTTTACTAGAATAATGAATAACATTCAATTTCTTGTATACCCACTGACCTAGAAGAGCACCAACAACATAATCACTAGCACCACACATAATCTCAAATGGCAAATTCTAGTCAGGTGGTTGAACAATAGGTGCAGAAATCAAGGATTTCTTAAGTATTTCAAAGACTTCTACACAATAATCATAAAAACAAAAGGAATATGTTTTTGAAAATATTAGTTAGCGGCCTAGAAATCTTTGAGAAATCTTTAATAAAGCGCTAATAAAAACCAGCATGACCAAGGAAACTTCTTATACCTTTTATATCTTTACGACATTGCAATTTCTTTGCATGAACTTTGGGCTTGTCTACCATACCCCGTTCAAAAAATTTATGCCCAAGTACTATACCTTCATTGACTATAAAGTGGCACTTCTCCCAGTTCAAGAGAAAATTAGTTTCTTCGCATCTCTGTAAAACTCGATCAAGGTTGCTCAAGCAATCATCAAAAGAAGTCCCGTATATGGAAAAATATCCATGAAAACCTCAACGTTTTTCACAAAAGTCAAAGAATATAACAGTCATACATCTTTGAAAGGTAATAGGTGCATTGCATAAACCAAAAGACATACATCCTGTGGCGGAGGAGCCGGTAGGGTGAGGCAGGGCGACCGGCCTACCTTGATTTTTGGCACGAACAGTTATACGTATGTCTGCGTATGAATCGTGGTTGGCTGCGTTCATTAGAATCCTACATACCTGCCTCACTGAGAGGAACGCACATGCACATGGGCTACGTTATTATGACCCAGCCTGTGAACTCATGTATGCACGCACGATTAATTAGCCAAGTTTTTTAAGCAACGCACGAATCGTATAGCATGAGCCAGTGGGCAGGGCAGAGGCGACGACGGTGGCAAAAACCTCATGGGATCCATGATCCAGGGCAGCCCGCAGGCACGCCGCAAAGTGGCGCCGCTCGCAGTGCCTTTTTTTCTTGCTAACTATTTCCGTATTGCATCATGCTCTTTCCATCTCGAAATAAGTATCTTAACTTTATATTAAGTATTTTAATTTATATTTGTTTTAATATAAAATTATAATAAGTTTAAGACATTTATATGAGACTCGGGGAGTACTTCTTTTAGCATGTTATTGATTTCGCCCCACCTCAAAATTTATTCATCCTCCGCCACTGCATACATCTATAAGCATAAGTTCCCAAAGGGCATGTGAAAGTAGTTTTCTCTTGGTGTTCTTTTCACACGGGTATTTGAGAGAAACCAGAATATCCATCAATAAAAGAAAAGTGTGTGTGCTTAGATAATCTTTCTAACATTTGATAGATAAAAGTCAAGGGGTAATCATCTTTTCTAATAGCTTTGTTTAATTTCCTAAAAGCAATTACCATTCTATAACCAGTTATGATTCTCTGTGGGATAAGTTCGTTTTTATCATTAAGAAGAACAGTTATACCTCCTTTCTTAGGAACACAATGAACATGACTTACCCATCTACTATCAGCAATAGGATAAATTATACCTGCCTCTAGAAGTTTTAGTATTTTAGTTCTTAATTTTCCAACATTAGGTACTGTATAGTATCATTACCACAATTTATATCCACCAATATAAGCCATGAAAACTCTAGGATAAGTAGATAACAAAACTATGACAACAATTTGTCCAAACATAATAGTCTGTAGCAATCTATTTAAAAGTGTACTTCTATATCTCCAAAACTTATGAAAATTTAGGAAATTAGAAATAATTTGTATGCAAGTACTGTGTAAAAATTTCATAAACTTTACACGTTCCAGTAAAATCTCATAATTCAAATACTACAACAAAAGTTTCTGTTTTTATACAACACACATCACACATGCAATTCAAGCATTCTAAAGGCAATTCCTGGAATTCTTTATCGAAAAACATGATTATAAATAATATCTAACGAATAAAAAAATAAAATGATGCTCCAAGCAAAACACATATCATGTGACGAAGAAAAATATAGCTCCAAGTAAGATATACCGATAGTGTTGGAGACGAAAGAGGGGATGCCTTCCGGGGCATCCCCAAGCTTAGACGCTTGAGTCTTCCTTAGATATTTCCTTGGGGGTGAATTGTGCATCCCCATAATTAGGTTCTTGCTTCTCCTTATTCTCCTCATATCGGTATCTCACCCAAATCTTGAAAACTTCAATCACATAAAATTTAATGAAACTTCATGGGATGAGTTAGTGTAATAAAGATAGATCATTCACTTAGGTACTGTCAAGACAATATTGAAAATTGTTCTCACATAATACCTACTGTATTATATCATTCCCATAATTTGCATCACTAAATATAAGCTATAGAAGCACTAAAACAAGCAAACTATGCATGCAAAATAGAATCTGTAAAAAATAGAACGGTCTGTGAATATATCAATGAACACCATACTTCCATGACTCTAAAAACTCTGAAACATTAGGACAACGCATACAATTTGCATAGAAAAACACTAACAGTAGGTGCACCAAATTCATATTCGTCAAGTTATGTATAATGTAATCGCAACTAGATACAAAACTAATTACTTTTGTTATATTTTTTATGCCGCGGTTTTATTTTTTTACAATACAAAAGGGAAACGGGCATTCATGGATTGAACCTATCTCTAATAGGTAAAGATGAGTCCTAATCACACCTGAATACTTGTAGATTGGGTTCGTTTCCCATGCTCTGCTCCGGATCCGACGCAAAATTTCGGCAACACCTCCCCAATGTTCTCCCGATACACGTCTCGACAACAAGCCGAGAGAATGTGTACCCGGAGAACAACGGGGTGGCGCTGGCAAAATTTTGCCTCACACCATAGCGGAGCACGGGAAACGAAACCCAATCTACACGTACTCGGGTTGTCCATGGATAACGTGGACAATTCGAAAGGATGGAGGTTATAAATATGCAAAGACATGCATATTTATAGATGTCGCCCTTTCGAACGGGAGACACCTAGGTTACGAGACTTGACATTCAAGTAAAATCTAGTGGCATTGACACGATGACTGGAACAGAGCAAGTAGGGGAGGGGGAGGAGATGACAGTCGAGCTCACCCCTAGACCGTAGAGGCGATAGTCGACTGATGACGACAACGGCAATGGGACTGACGGTGCTCGTGCAGTTGAAGAGAAGATCCATGCACATGAAAAGCACCATCACGACCAACATAAGCACCATTTTTCTGTATTTACATGTCCACTTCAATAATATTGTAATCAACTGTACAAAAAATGTGTGAATCAATAGTGGTACTTAAGCATACTATTGAAGCAAAGAATGGAAATAATTTTTCTGCATGTTTTGTTTATTATATTATTGAGCATACTATTACCTTGTACTCGAGCTACACGGAAAGCTAAATATCCAAAATGATGATTATATTATCTCCCATAGGATGACTAGTGAATACAAGGAAGCAGATAAGAAAGTTGACTCTAATTCTTGTACGTAGACTAATTTCTTGGGCACGAGGCAGCTGATACGTCTTCGTCGTATCTACTTTTCCAAACTCTTTTGCCCTTGTTTTGGCCTCTAATTTGCATGATTTGAATGGAACTAACCCGGACTAACGCTGTTTTTAGCAGAATTGCCATGGTGTTGTTTTTCGCAGAAATAAAAGTTCTCGGAATGACCTGGAAATTTACGGGGATTTTTTGTGGAATATATTAAAAATACTGGTGCAAGAATCAACCGGAGGGGTGGAGCTGTGAGCCCACAAGCCCACCAGGTGCGGGCCCCCTGGTCGCGCCTCGCAGGCTTGTGGGGCCCACGTTGCTCCACCGCCTCCAATCTCAACTCTATTTAGTCCCTTTCGTCCGGAAAAAAAATCAAAGAGAAGAGCTCATCGCGTTTTACGATATGGAGGCGCCACCACCTCCTGTTCTTCCTCTGGAGGGCAGATCTGAAGTCCGTTCTAGGCTCCGGAGAGGGGAGATCGTCGCCATCGTCATCACCAACCTTCCTTCATCGCCAATTCCATGATGCTCTTCACCGTTCGTGAGTAATCTCATCTTAGGCTTGCTAGACGGTGATGGGTTGGATGAGATCTATCATGTAATTGAGTTAGTTTTGACGGGGATTGATCCCTAGTATCCACTATGTTCTGAGATTGATGTTGCTACTACTTTGCCATGCTTAATGCTTGTCACTAGGGCCCGAGTGGCATGATTTCAGATCTGAACCTATTATGTTGTCGCCAATATATGTGTGTTCTTGATCCTATCTTGCAAGTTGTAGTCACCTACTATGTGTTATGACCCGGCAACCCCGGAGTGACAATAGCCGGAACCACTCCCGGAGATGACCATAGTATGAGGAGTTCATGTATTCACTAAGTGTTAATGCGTTGGTCCGGTTCTTTATTAAAAGGAGAACCTTAATATCCCGTAGTTTCCATTAGGACCCCGCTGCCACGGGAGGGATGGACAATAGATGTCATGCAAGTTCTTTTCCCTAAGCACGTATGACTACATACGGAATACATGCCTACATTACATTGAAAAACATGGAGCTAGTTACATATCTCTCTGTGTTATAACTGTTGCATGATGAATAACATCCGGCATAATCATCCATCACCGATCCAATGTCTACGAGTCTTTTCCTACTGGTCCTTGCTACGTTATTTCGCTGCTACTACTATCACTGTTGCTACTGTTACTCTGTTGCTACTGCTGTTACTTTGGTGCTGCTACTGTTACCTTGCTGGTACTGCTGTCACTTTGGTGCTACTGTTGTCACTTTGCTGCTACTGGTTACTATTGCTACTTTGGCTATCACACTACCTTGCTACTGATACTTTGCTGCAGATACTAAATCTTTCAGGTGTGGTTGAATTGACAACTCAACTAATAATACTTGAGAATATTCTTTGGCTTCCCCTTGTGTCGAATCAATAAATTTGGGTTGAATAATCTACCCTCGAAAACTGTTGCGATCCCCTATACTTGTGGGTTATCAAGACTATTTTCTTGCGCCGTTGCCGGGGAGGCATAGCTATATTCTCTGAGTCACTTGGGATTTACGTCTGTCGATCACTTTGAGGAATCCAAAAAATCCAAAAACTAAAGTCTTGCCCTCAACTATGAGGACGGGTAAGGAACTGCCATCTAGCTCTACACTTGATTCACCTTCAGTTATGAGTAAGTTTGCGACACCACCTCCTGCTAGAAATCTTGATGTGTCGCTTGTGCTTGATGATGCTACTTCTGCTGTCCATGATGCTTGTGATGATGCTATGCTTGATACTGCTTTGCCACTAGGTGCATTCCTTGATGCACAAATTGCTAGAGTTGCTGCTAGATGTGATGATACTTCTGAAACTGCTGAGATTATTGAAGTAGAACCTGCTATTTTGCCTGTTAGAACTAGCTCTCCTAGATATGAATTGCCTGATATGCCTGAGGGTTACGTTATGGAGGGAGAGATAGCTGAGGACTTTCTTGCTTGTAAGGATAGCTATGATGTTGAGAAATTACTGCTCAAGTGGAAAGAAAAATCTCTGAACGCTAGGATGAAATACGACCCGAAGTTTGCTACTTCGCCTATCTTTGTGACCGATAAGGATTATGAATTCTCTGTCGACCCTGAGTTAATCACTCTGGTCGAATCTGATCCTTTTCACGGTTATGAGTCTGAAACGGTTGTAGCCCATCTTACCAAACTGCACGATATAGCCACCCTATTCACTAGTGAGGAAAAGATCCGCCACTACTATATCCTCAAGTTGTTTCCTTTCTCGCTGAGCATGATGCTAAGACTTGGTTCACTTCTCTTGCTCCTGGTTGTGTGCGTAGCCCCTAGGATATGATCTACTACTTCTCTGAGAAATATTTCCCTGCCCATAAGAAGCAATCTGCCTTGCAGGAAATATACAACTTTGCGCAAGTTGAAGAAGAGAGTCTCCCACAAGCTTGGGGGAGGCTCGTCCAGCTAATGAATGCTTTGCCTGATCACCCTCTTGAGAAGAATGAAATACTTGATATCTTCTATAATGGACTTACGATGCTTCTAGAGACCACCTAGATAGTTGTGCCGGTTGTGTTTTTAGGGAACGAACCGTAGAACAAGCAAAGATCCTATTGAATAACATCTTGTGCAATGAGGATGCTTGGACTATTCCCGAACCACCTCCTAAGCCAACTCTGAAGAAAAGAGGTATTCTATTCCTCGGTCCTGAAGATATGCAAGAAGCTAAGAAATCTATGAAAGAGAAAGGCATTAAATCTGAAGATGTCAAAAATCTACCACCTATCGAAGAGATCCATGGTCTTGATAACCCGATACAAGTAGTAGAAGTAAATTCTCTGCGTAGATTCAATGAGAGTGATATTCCTTTTGATAAACCTGCTAGCTTATGCCTAGATGAATTTGATAACTTTGTTGCCAAACAACAGAGTTTCAATGATTATATTAGCAGACAATTGGAACAGAATGCTCGTATGCTTAGTCATTTAAGTGCTTGTGTGGACAGAAACGTCAATGATCTTAAGCTCTTGAGTAAACATGCCTCTATGGTTACTACTCAAGTAGAACAAGTACTTAAGGCTCAAAATGACTTGCTCAATGAATTGAATGACAATTCTGTTAGAGTCGTCACTAGAGGCGGTAGAATGACCTAGGAACCTTTGTATCCTGAGGGTCATCCTAAGAGAATTGAACAAGATTCTCAAGAAGTTAGCACTGATGCACCTAGTCATCCTAGGAAGAAGAAGAAAGATGATAGGAACTTGCACGTCAGCAACCCTGTTGCTGTTACACCTGAGAGTCCAAACGATGTCTCTGTTTCTGATGCTGAAACACAATCTGGTGATGAACATGAGCCTAATGATGATATCAATAGTGATGTTCATGAAGATGCTCAACCTAGCAATGATAAGGATGTGGAGATTGAACCTGTTGATCTTGATAACCCACAACCTAAGAATAGAAGATACGATAAGAACGACTTTGGTGCTAGGAAGCATGGTAAAGAAAGGGAACCATGGGTTCAGAAACCCCATGCCCTTTCCTCCCAAACCATCCAAGAAAAAGGATGATGAGGATTTTGAGCGATTTGTTGAAATGATTAGACCTGTCTTTCTGCAAATGCGTTTGACAGATATGCTCAAAATGTCTCCGTATGCTAAGTACATGAAGGATATTGTGACTAATAAGAGGAGGATACCTGAGGTTGATATTTCCACCATGCTCGCCAATTACACCTTCAAGGGTGGAACTCCTAAGAAACTAGGTGATCCCGGAGTGCCCACTATACCTTGCTCCATTAAAGGCAACTACGTTAGAACTGCTTTATGCGACCTTGGAGCCGGTGTTAGTGTTATGCCTCTCTCTCTCTTTATCGTAGACTTGAACTGGATAAGTTGACACCCACTGAAATCTCTCTGCAAATGGCCGACAAATCAACTGCTTTCCCTATCGGCATTTGCGAGGATGTGCCTGTTGTGGTTGCTAATGTTACTATCTTAACAGACTTTGTTATCCTGGATATTCCCGAGGATGATGCCATGGCGGTCATCCTTGGAAGACCCTTTTTCAACACCGCAGGGGCTGTTATTGATTGCAACAAAGACAATGTCACTTTCCATGCCAACGGTAATGAGCATACGGTTCACTTTCCGAAGAAACAATATCGAGTACATTGCATCAATGCTATCGAAAAAACTTCATCAATTCTTATTGGGAGCTTTGAATGCCCTATACATACTGTCAAGATGAAGTATGATTTGCTTGTTGGGGATATGCACATCCCCATTGAGGTAACCTAGTGGCTATTCGAAAATTCTCCGTTTTCTTTTGCGATTCGAAAAAGTTTGTCAAGGAGACTTGATCAACCTCATTGACGGATTTCTTTCGATGACCATGGGATGGATGAATCGAGGAGTCACAAACCTCTGTTCCAGGCTTTCACCTTCGGTTGCTTAGAAGAAAAATGATAGATTTAGTTTAGTTTTCCCTGTTTTCTGTTTTTGCGTCCCATAGAAAAGTACCCCGAAAATAAAAGTTCTCCGAACATCCTGAAAATCAAGTATGATTTTTTCTGGATTTTTTGAAAAATACTGAGACGAAGAGCTAGTCAGGGGGTTGCACCAGTGGGCCACAAGCCCTGGAGGCGCGGGCACCCCCTGGCCGCGCCACCCAGACTTGTGGGGCCCACGTGCACCCCCTTCACTTATTCTAGCTCCCATCTGCTTCTCCTACCTCCAGAAAAAATCGTTTCGCAGCTCAAACCCGTGTTCTTGCTCTTCTTGCTGTGATTTTCGATTTCCTTGTGCAAAGCACCATTCACCAAGCTGTTTTGGGGAAATTACTCCTTGGTAAGTGACTCCTCCATTGGTCCAATTAGCTTTTGCTCTACTGCCTTATACATCGCGTATTTTTGTTGCCTTGGTGACCCTGTTCTTGAGCTTTGCATGCTAATTTTAGTTGGTCACAAGAAGTTTTGATGCGTGATATGGCCTCTAGGCACTTGTCGGACTAGTTGCTATGAGTTTCTTTGGGCCTTGTTCACTTTTCCTAAGAGTCACCGAAAATTTCAGAAAAGGAAGATGTTCACGAGAAACTATCGTGGTGGTTCCTCAAGTAAGAGAGGTCCCCGTCTCGCAATTCGGGAGCCCTATCCTTACCAACCAAGGAACGTACAGGTACAACCATGTGAATGGCCTTCTGATGAATTCATGATTGAGGCAGGTTTCAAAGACGAGTTTGATACACTTGTTCACAACGTCGGACTCGAAGAATTCATCTCCGATAAATGTGAACAATATGTTACTCTCACTGCCTCTTTTGTTCGTAGATTCAAATTTTTAGCTGTCCGTGACACATCCGTACTGTTTGATCTCTATGACAAATCGTATACCATGGATTTAGAGGATTTCAATAGAATTTGCAAGATACCTGTTTGGGGTAGTCTCAATGATCCTCCTAAATCTTCGGTTAGAGATTTATTTTCTCTGGTATAACTGTTGGAGAAACTAGAGACATTACGCAAGCTACCATGGGGAGCATTCATTTTCCTGCCTTGCATTGCTTTGCCCTCTTCGCAGGTAGATGCATTAACGGCAAGATTGAGCATTGTCACCTCTGCGCACCCGACCTTAGTATTCTTAAGAGCGCAGTAATGGGTGATAGAAGTTTCAACATGGGAGCTTGATACGCCTCCATCGTATCTACTTTTCCAAACTCTTTTGCCCTTGTTTTGGACTCTAATTTGCATGATTTGAATGAAACTAACCTGGACTGACACTGTTTTCAGCAGAATTGCCATGGTGTTGTTTTTTTTTTGCAGAAATGAAAGTTCTTAGAACGTCCTGAAAATTTACGGAGAATATTTCTGGAAAATATGAAAAATACCTGCGCAAAGATCCACCGGAGGGGACGGGCCAGTGGGCCACAAGCCCTGTAGCCGACGCCCCCTGGTGGCGGCTACCAAGCTTGTGGGGCCCACGTGGCTCTGCCGCCCCCAATTCCAGCGCTATTTATTCCCTTTCGTCCTAGAAAAAATCAAGAGAGGAGATTTCATCGCGTTTGCGATACGGAGGCGCCGCCACATCCTGTTCTTCATCTGGAGGGCAGATCTGGAGTCCTTTTTGGGCTCCGGAGAGGGGAAATCGTTGCCATCGTCATCATCAACCTTCTTCCCTCTCCAATTACATGAAGCTCTTCATCGTTCGTAAGTAATCTATTCGTAGGCTCACTGGGCGGTGATGAGTAGGATGAGATCTATCATGTAATTAAGTTAGTTTTGACGGGGATTGATCCCTAGTATCCATTATGTTCTGAGATTGATGTTGCTACTACTTTGCCATGCTTAATGCTTGTCACTAGGGCCCGAGTGCCATGATTTCAGATCTGAAATTATTATGTTGTCACCAATATATGTGTGTTTTAGATCCGATCTTGCAAGTTGTAGTTACCTACTATGTGTTATGATCCGGCAACCCCGGAGTGAAAATAACTGGAACCACTCCCGGTGATGACCATAGTTTGAGGAGTTCATGTGTTCACCAAGTGCTAATGCGTTGTTTCGATTCTTTATTAAAAGGAGAACCTTAATATCCCGTAGTATCCTTTTGGACCCCGCTGCCACGGGAGGGATGGACAATAGATGTCATGCAAGTTCTTTTCCCTAAGCATGTATGACGACACACGGAATGCATGCCTACATCACATTGACGAACGGGAGCTAGCCACATATCTCTTCGTGTTATAACTGTTGCATGATGAATATCATCCAAACAAATCACCGACCCATTGCCTACGAGTTTGTCCCATTGCTGTTGTTACTTACTTTGCTGTGTTACTACTTGCTACTGTTGTTACTTGCTACTGTTGCTACTTGCTACTGCTGTCACTACTGCTGTTCCTTGCCACTGTTGTTACTCGTTACACTGCTGCTACCTGCTACAATACTTTTTCTCGCACCGTTGCCGGGAAAGAATATTTCCCGTCCACGGGCAACTTCTGGCGCCATTGATACAACCGTTAGGAATAGTCTGCCGTCAACAGATCGTTTCTGGCACTGTTGCTATCATACTACTTTGCTACTGATACTTTGCTTGGAGATACTAATCTTTCAGGTGTGGTTGAATCCGACACATTCAACTGCTAATACTTGAGAGTATCCCTGCACTTCCTGTCGGGTGAACCAACAAATTTGGGTTGAATACTCTACCCTCGAAAACTGTCGCGAACCCACGCGTTGGTGGGCCATTGCAAGACAATTGCTAACTGTTGAGCAACTGGGAGCAGTTCTGGCTCCGTTGTCGTGGAGGCATCAAGTCAGGAACACGTCAACAACATTTTTCTAGTGTCGTTGTCGGGGACTGCTAGCAGAGCTATAATAGCAAGGAGGATGAATAATAATGCTAATGAAGGGGATTTCTTTGGTGGGATCTATGCCACTCGCATAGCAAATTTTCTTGGAGGACCCATCCGCGAAGGAGATCCCCCACTCCATACAGCTTTCCTTGATCGCGCCGCTTTGACACGCTATCAGTTCCTTGAGAGGGATGATGAATCCCTCCTATACAATTTAATATTTAACCAGCAGCATGTTTTCCATATTACCCTTCCTGCTCCGGCCTTCTTTGACTTTCAGGTAAAACAGAGATATTACATAACCAGAGGAGAGGCAGAGGAGTATGAGAGGGAGGCAAAGGTTGCTCGTCTCCGTGAGGCAGCTATTCAGGCAGTGGCTGCAGCGCTCCCGTACAACCCCCATTATGATTTTGGGTATCGCCCGGACCATCCTTGGGAGTAGACCAACTTAGGCCAAAAGACTAAGCTTGGGGGAGTACGTGTTTCTCACCGACTTTATATTCTTGCTTATGCTTTCACTTTGTTAGTCGGTGTTCACACTTTGCCACTGTATCATCCATGCTAGTTTATTTCTTTTTCTCGTTTTCTTTTCGTGTGTTTGTCTAGTTTGAGAAAAAAACCAAAAAGATTTTCTTGTTCTTCTTTTGCTTGTTGGGAGCTTTCCCGTGTAAATAGTTTTCTTTTTCCTTTGGGTCAAGGTAGAAGACCATGGTTACAATATTTAGTGGCTCTCGCAAGCATATCTGTTTATCTGTCAAAGGGCCATATTACTTTGTCTTCTCCTTTGTGTTTGCTTGCAGATTCCAGCTTAGTCCAATGCACGAGCACTCTTATTATTGTTCACATCATTCGGTCGTGCAAGTGAAAGACAATAATGACGATATATGATGAAGTGACTGAGCCTGGAAAAGCTGGTATGAACTCGATCTATTTTGTTTTTGTAAATATGACTAGCTCATCGTTCCAAATTCAGCTTTGTTGTGAGAGAAACATGTTTGCAATGACAACTTAGAGATCATAGTTTCTGATGCCATGTTTAATTAGCTAGGAGCTTATAATGGTTTGTCTTGGATGCCAACATGAATTTTGAGATGACTATGATGTAGTATGATATGATGGTATCCTACTTTGAATGATTCAAGTGGCTTGACTTGGCGCATGTTTACGCATGTAGTTGAAACAAAATGAACACAACCTCTATGATATTCATGTTTATGGTGATTTATATCCTACTCATGCTTGCACTCAATGTTGGTTAATCTCAATGCATTTTGATGATTGTTGACGCTCTCTAGTTGGTCGCTTCCCAGTCTTTTGCTAGCCTTCACTTGTACTAAGCGGGAATACTGCTTGTGCATCCACTTCCATAAACCCAAAGTTGTTCCATATGAGTCCACCATACCTACCTATATGCGGTATCTACCTGCCGTTCCAAGTAAATTTGCATGTGCCACTCTCTAAATCTTCAAGAAATAATATGTTTTGCATGCCCGAACCGCTCATGTGGTGACAGGGGGCTATCAGTATCTTCCATGCTAGGCGTGTTGTTATCCTCGATATGTGTTTATTCACTATCATTCACGAGAAAGGGGCCGGTAATTGGAATGCCCAGTTTCATGCTCAAATCAAAAAGATAATTGCAAACAAAACTCCCCGTGGATTGATGTTGGTACGGACAGCACCCGAGTATTCGGCTAGTCGTGGAGTGTGATTTATCAGTGGTGGGGGAGTCAAAACTTTACTTTTCTGTTTGGGAACCGCCTATAGCATGTGTAGCGTGGAAGATGGTGAATACTCTTGGCCATTGCGTTGACAATGAAAGCATGCCACCCAAAATTATTATCTCTGTTTTAAAAGCTTGAGCTCTGGCACCTTTGCAAATCAATGCTTCCCTCTGTGAAGGGCCTGTCTATTTATGTTCCTGTTGAGTCATCCTCTTCTTATAAAAGCACCAATTAGAGAGCACCTCTGTCATTTTTATGCTTTGCTTTTAACTGTGATTGAGTATGACTATGACTGGATCTTCTTTGTCATGAATTACAATGTTTAGTCAGCCCTTGGTCTTTGAAGGTGCTCTGCATTTATGTTTTGCGGTCTTAGAAAGAGCTAGCGAGATACCATCTGTTCGTACTGCTTCATGATTGTTTTGATTGAAGTGTTGACGTTTGAGACTTATTATTATTGCTCGCTAGTTGATTATGCCATTGATATGAGTTTACCGTGAGACCTAGATGTCATTTGCTTATGTGGTTTGCTTGTGATCTTGCTGAAATTCTGGTTATGAGTTAGACATAGTTGCAACAACATGATCAAACAGAGTTCGTAAAAGTTTTTCTTTTGTCTCTTTCAGTTTGTCAACTGAATTGCTTGAGGACAAGCAATGTTTTAAGCTTGGGGGAGTAGATATGTCTCCGTCGTATATACTTTTCCAAACTCTTTTGCCCTTGTTTTGGACTATAATTTGAATGATTTGAATGGAACTAACCCGGACTAACGCTGTTTTCAGCACAATTGTCATGGTGTTGTTTTTGCGCAGAAATAGAAGTTCTCGGAATGACCTGGAAATTTACGGGGTTTTTTTGTGGAATATATAAAAAATACTGGCGCAAGAATCAACCGGAGGGGTGGAGCTATGAGCCCACAAGCCCACCAGACGCGGGCCCACCTGGCCGCGCCTGGCAGGCTTGTGGGGCCCACGTTGCTCCACCACCTCCAATCTCAGCTCTATTTAGTCCCTTTCGTCCGAAAAAAAATCAAAGAGAAGAGTTCATCGCGTTTTACGATACGGAGGCGCTGCCACCTCCTGTTCTTCCTCTGGAGGGCAGATCTGGACTCCGTTCTAGGCTCCGGAGAGGGGAGATCGTCGCCATCGTCATCACCAACCTTCCTTCATTGCCAATTCCATGATGCTCTTCACCGTTCGTGAGTAATCTCATCGTAGGCTTGCTAGACGGTGATGGGTTGGATGAGATCTATCATATAATCGATTTAGTTTTGACGGGGATTGATCCCTAGTATCCACTATGTTCTGAGATTGATGTTGCTACTACTTTGCCATGCTTAATGCTTGTCACTAGGGCCCGAGTGCCATGATTTCATATCTGAACCTATTATGTTGTCGCCAATATATGTGTGTTCTTGATACTATCTTGCAAGTTATAGTCACCTACTATGTGTTATGACCCGGCAACCCCGGAGTGACAATAGCCGGAACCACTCCCGGAGATGACCATAGTATGAGGAGTTCATGTATTCACTAAGTGTTAATGCATTGGCCCGGTTGTTTATTAAAAGGAGAATCTTAATATCCCGTAGTTTCCATTAGGACCCCGCTGCCACGGGAGGGATGGACAATAGATGTCATGCAAGTTCTTTTCCCTAAGCACGTATGAGTACATACGGAATACATGCCTACATTACATTGACGAACTGGAGCTAGTTACATATCCCTCTGTGTTATAATTGTTGCATGATGAATAACATCCGGCATAATCATCCATCACCAATCCAATGCCTACGAGTCTTTTCCTACTGGTCCTTGCTACGTTACTTTGCTGCTACTGCTGTCACTGCTGCTACTGTTACTCTGTTGCTACTGCTGTTACTTTGCTGCTGCTACTGTTACCTTGCTGCTACTGCTGTCACTTTGCTGCTACTGGTTACTGTTGCTATCACACTACCTTGCTACTGATACTTTGCTGCAGATACTAAATCTTTCAGGTGTGGTTGAATTGACAACTCAACTGCTAATACTTGAGTATATTCTTTGGCTTCCCCTTGTGTCGAATCAATAAATTTGGGTTGCATACTCTACCCTCGAAAACTGTTCTGATCCCCTATACTTGTGGGTTATCAGCAGCTTGCTTGATCTGTGCCCACGACTATCGAGTTGTGCTCAATTTGATGCCATGGCAATTTCTTTATTTTTGGTTTGTGTTGATGGTTTGCGATGACGAACACTTGTGACACTGGTACAATAGAGAGTGACATTGGTTTTGCTCTCAAGTTTAGCCCTTATTGTATCTACTAGTGATGACACGGTAGTTTGATTCCTAGGGCTCTTGTACATTTGTGATATTATGATGTGGTTATGTGTTGCACAACCTGTGTGAACAATATAGGTTTAACACGAGTTATTACTTCTTGTCGTGCTGGTTCCGACATTAAGTGTTGAAAAAATTCTGATGTTGAGGGTGTTCACACTTATGTTATGTAGTGCATGTTGTTTTCCTGTGATATGTGGTATCCAAAGGATATTAATCGATTTTCATCATTTGGTGCTTTTGTACTTCCACACACAAACATACTGATGAACTTTGTAAGTAGAATAAAAGACTTTGTTTTTTAGGAATATATAACTATACTAGTTAGTGGCCTCAAATTTACATTGTGTCCTCAC
The DNA here is from genome assembly GCF_904849725.1 of Hordeum vulgare subsp. vulgare. Lineage (NCBI taxonomy): Eukaryota > Viridiplantae > Streptophyta > Magnoliopsida > Poales > Poaceae > Hordeum > Hordeum vulgare. The sequence goes on along the minus strand of NC_058519.1, from coordinate 615,550,116 downwards.
TTTTGAATCTATTCAGGTCTTTTGTTTGCAGCCTCTGAGGTTTAACATACTTTGTGTTGTGACACCAAATGCAAAGATCAATATAATCATTCCCTTTTCTTACAACATTAAGAAAAAAACACTTGTTCGACTCACCATAGTGTCAGCAAGGGAGGTTCTAGCTAGAGAGACGAAATGCACCACAACCACAATTGTCATAAAAAACGATCAACCGTGGTACCAAGGACATGACTTTGGTTGTTGGATGCATGTATGAAACAACCACCAGCACCGCAAGAAACAACAAGCATGTTGCTTTGGCAATGGGGGTGGACGCCAAGCATTTGCACTAGATACTTGCACACAGAGGCATTTACGCTTCTCATGGCGCCATGACGCCCCATGCATTCTCAAATTACATTTCCCTTGCTTTGTACATGCCAATCTGTACTATGTTATTTATTTGCGTCATAAAAAATAACACGAAGCCTTTGATCCCCCCTATAAATTTGTATATCATGACCAGGAGATTGATAAAAAATATAGCTATGATCCAAGCAGCTGGTTGTTCACATTTCAAACAACCACCACCAAGTTGTTATAGTTTGCTAATGCCATTGGCTTCAGGCTTACGACGTCCACCCATGCATGTCATCAAATCTGCTAAAACTAATAAAACTTGGACTGAACCTTGGAGGGGGGATGGCGCCGCGGTGGTGGAGGAGGGCCGTGGGAGGGGGCGCCGCGGCCTGGCTTCAAGGATGGGGCGTCGCGTCCTGGATCCGGCCACGACTCCTGCTGGGACGTGGTCGGGGGAGGGGTAGTGTCGGGTGCGGGGTGGGGAAAAGGAGGGAGGAGGTGCGGCGGTGGGGTAACGAGGTGGGGAAGGGAGGGAGGTGTGCGGCGGTGGGCATAGGTGGTCGGGGGAGGGGTTGCACCGATGGTTGCGGGGGAGGGGGAAGGAGGAGGTGCGGTGATAGGGAAGGGAGGGAGGAGGTGCGGTGGTAGGGGAAGGAGGTGGGAAGGGAGGGAGGTGTGAAGTGGTGGGTGGGTGCGGTGGTGGCCGGAGGTGGTCGAGGGAGGGGTGTGCCGCTGGCGGTTGCTGGGGTGGAAGAATGTGGGGGGAGAGAGAGATAGAGAGGGGGAGGGGAGAGAGAGGGGGGTGGGGGAACAACCGTTAGATAGGCATCCTCTTTGTCGTCTGCTAGCATACGACAAAGAGTATAAACGCACACGGTAAAGAAATAGCAGATGGGATCCGCACCGTCCATTTGACCTAGCCATCTCCACGGTCTAGTGGGGCCCAGCTGGGCTCTTTGCCGCCTGCCTTTAGGCTCTTTGCCATCCGCCAACAGGCGGCAAGGAATGTACTCATGGCAAATAGTATCTTTGCCATGAGTCCATTCTTTGCCGTCGGTTTTGTGGAAGTCGATGGCAAATAAATTCTTTGTCGTCAGCTCGCACAAGGCAAAGAACGGACTACTGGCAAATTCTCTGATTACAGTAGCGTTTTATTGTACATACCCTCATCCCCGAGGGTGAACTACTCCCTCCTCGTCATGGACACCGCCAATATGATAAAGATGCCCACCTGTGATGATTTCCCCTCCGACAGGGTACTAGGAAGGCTCCAAATGGGTTTTTCTTTGATACACAGATTTGTGGCGGCGGAGCAGAAGTTCTAGTTTAACTTTCGAGGATTTCTGGATTTATAGGATTTTTCAGTGTACGAATCACGTCAAATGGAGCCACATGGGCCTCACGAGCTAACACGGCGCGCCCAGGGGGTGGGTGTGCCATGTTGGCTCTTTTCCCATAGGTAGCTCCCCTTCGATGGTTCTTTGCTCCGGTATTTCTTATTTTCCCCATAATAAATGATAAAAAAGTTTCGGGCGATTCCGAGAAATTTTATTATCTGCAGAAAAAACACCACGATTATTGTGTGGAAAAACAGTGTCAGTCCAGGTTAGTTCTTATTAAATCATATAAAGTGCATCAAAACCATGTAAAAGTATTGTAAGTGTAGGTAAATATGGCATGCACACTTCATAAATTGTCGATACATTGGAGACGTATCACACCTCCATGAAGGTACCACCTCCGACAGAATCTAGAAGATTTCTAGATACAAAGTTTGGTACAACATAGAAATTTTGGATAATCATCCATAAGTTCAAAACATGATTAGGGCAATTTTTAATCATCAATTTTATCCTCTGCCACACTTGTGCAACATGTTCTTGGTCATGTTGCTTAAAATTCATAATTTGATTTCTAAGGGAGATGGTCTTAGGAGGAAGGAAATACCTCATAATAAAAGCTTCTTTACATTTATCCCATGTTCCAATACTATTATGTGGTAAATATGAAAACCAAGATTTAGCTTTATCTCGTAGTGAAAAAGGGAATAATTTTAATTTCACCACATCATTATCCATATCCTTTTTATTTTGCATATCACATAACTCAACAAAGGTGTTGAGATGAGAAGCACGATCCTCATTAGGACTTCCCAAAAATTGTTTTTTCATCACGAGATTCAGTAATGCAACATTTATATCATAAAACCCCGCACTAGTGGAGGTTGGTATAGGAGTACTAATAAAATCATTTCTATTAGTATCCGAGAAGTCACACAACTTAGTGTTGTCTTAATACATGGTGACCAAGGAAGCAAAGTAACATAGCAAAACAAGTAAACTAGCAAGTAAAGCAAGAAAACAAGTAAACTAGCAAAGATAAACATTTTTTTATAGTAAGAAAAATATAATAGCAAAAAAACTAGAACATGTGAATGATAATTTGTGAGAAGGTACTTGATAGGAAATTGGTGATACTCCCCGGCAACGGCGCCAGAAATCCTTCCTGATACTTGTGATGTGCATTGGAATTCTCCCGAAGAGGAGGGGATGATGCAACATCTCATAGATAAGTATTTCCCTGAGTGAGAACCAAGGTTATCTAACCAATAGGAGAACCATGCAATTTCCCGTCTCCAGTGCATAGACACAAAAGAGCACACACTTGCACCCAACGTGGGTAAGAGGGTTGTCAGCCCCCTTGAACTCGTTACTTGCAAGCGATAAGTAGGGATAGATAGATAGCTGGAATATATTGAATATAAAAGGTAAATACAAATGATAAAAGATAGCGAGGAATGTCGTGGGTATAAACCTGACAGTAGATGTGTAGGGTACGAAAGGATGGGCAGAGCCTTAGCTACGGCGAGGTTGTATGAGTTCAGGCCCCTCTGCGGTGGAGGTAATAGCCCTACGTCTCAGTGCTCTGGGAGCTTGTTGTCGAGTGGAATATGGAATACAATGATTTGCTAACCCCTGCACCAGTGGGGGACGGTGGCTTATATAGAGTGCGCTGCCCTCCACAACGGTTCGGTGCCCAGGGGTGGAGTAGTGGCGATTAAATGCCTATGTTACAGGTAACGTACGTCTTAAATGCTAATAAAGGCACATGGAAACGTATGACCGTTTCCCTCCAGGGGGGTTACGATGCACAGAGTGGAATCCAGTCGGTTAGTTTGATAAACTCTGAATGCTAATCTCCGACTGGATGGTCAAGGATCTGTTACCGACTGGATGGAGGGAACTCCTTAGTTCAGTCGGAACTGACTAAGGGCCTTGTCCCTTATGGGGGGTAGTCCTTGGGTTGGACCTACAAGGAAGGCCTATGACACTACCCTAGGACTATGACCCCAACATTAGTCCCTGAATGGATTGGGGTTGGAACGACGAAGCGATGCTTGAAGTTTGGATCCGACTGGAACGGATGTGACATTGGCGTTGCTTGCCTCGATCCATTTTATCTTTTCTGACCAACGATCCGAGTGGAAGTATTTGTGGAACAAACTGTCGGGAACCGAGTGCTTCCAGGGTATCTCTTGACGTGACCAGTCAACTGACAGCGGCGGATTTTCCGGGATCCTCAAATTTCGGTTACCGCGCGCTCAGCGGGGATGACGCCATCGCGCTCGAGTAGCGCCTGACGCCTCGATTCTCGCGCCTTCATCTTCTCCACTGATATCGCCGCGGTTGGTCGGGGGATAAGGTTTCGGGGCCACCTGACAGTGACGCAGTCGGAACCTTACTTAAACCTCAGCGGCGAGGGTTTTCTCGTTACGCTCGCCGGATCTCTTGCCTTTGCTTGCTCCGCTCCTCTCGCCTTCCCCTGCGCACCCAAGCTTCCTCCCTTTCCCTCTCCTTCGCAGACCCGCAACTTTCGCCATGACCAAGGGACAGACTAGCAAGCTGGAGGCGAAGAAGAAGAAGGGGAAGGCGGCGGCTCCTGCTCAGCGGTGGCAGCGAGCGTTGCCGGCGGGGTGGATCCAGGGGGACTTCCTCCCCTCCACGGTGACGGAGGGGGATCTACTGCAGCTGGTGGAGCACGGGATGATCGTGCACAAGTCGTGGAGGCTGCCGGCGGAGAACAAGATCGAGTCGGCGCCCCGGGAGGGGGAGCGGGTCCTGCTGCTCAGCCACGTATATCGAGGTTTCTCTCTGCCCCCGCATCCTTTCTTCAAAGGCATTATGAACCACTTTGGGGCGCAGCTTCACCACTTTCCCCCGAATGCTATAGCCCATCTCTCTGCTTTCATAGTCCTATGCGAGTGCTTCATCGGCTGTCCCCCCCATTGGGGGCTGTTCAAACACATTTTCTCTACTAGATCCCAAACTGTCAAACGACTTCACCAGTCGGATGATAAAACACACCTTCTCCAGCTCTGCGGAGGCTTAGGTTTCCAGAAGAAGAGTAGGAGTAGTTATCCTGCCCTTCAGCTGAGTGAGTCGGTTAGGAACTGGCAGTCGATTCTACTGCCAGGACGTTGCCTGCCCGAATGCCACGACAGGGTTGCCTCCCTTCAGCTTAGATCGTCCTGCTCCGCCTAAGCAGCTTGCGCTCACGAAGGCGGAGAAGATCGACATCCAGCCTATGGTCGACGCACTCGTAGATGTCGTCAAAAGGGGAGTCACCGGCATAGATTTGCTGGAGATTTTACTCGGTCGGCGCATACAACCACTGCAGGCTCGCGACCACGCCATGTGGCATTACACGGGGCCCGAAGACTCCACTCGGACCAACGTCTTCGGCGTGACCGAGGAGAAGGTGGCGTCGTGGTGCTCCAGATCACAGGCGCCTGTGAGAACCCCAGAGGGTCTCGGCGAGTGAGGGCTTTCTGCGCAGACAATCCTCTGTTGGGGAACGTCGCATGGGAAACAAAAAATTTCCTACGCGCACGAAGACCTATCATGGTGATGTCCATCTACGAGAGGGGATGAGTGATCTACGTACCCTTGTAGACCGTACAGCAGAAGCGTTAGAGAATGCGGTTGATGTAGTGGAACGTCCTCACGTCCCTCGATCCGCCCCGCGAACAATCCCGCGATCAATCCCACGATCTAGTACCGAACGGACGGCACCTCCACGTTCAGCACACGTGCAGCTCGATGATGATCTCGGCCTTCTTGATCCAGCAAGAGAGACGGAGAGGTAGAAGAGTTCTCCGGCAGCGTGACAGTGCTCCGGAGGTTGGTGATGACCTTGTCTCAGCAGGGCTCCGCCCGAGCTCCGCAGAAACGCGATCTAGAGGAAAAACCGTGGAGGTATGTGGTCGGGCAGCCGTGAGAAAGTCGTCTCAAATCAGCCCTAATTGCTCCATATATATAGGAGGAGGGAGGGGGGCCTTGCCTTGGGGTCCAAGGACCCCCAAGGAGTCGGCCGAGCCAAAGGGGGGAGGACTCCCCCCCCAAACCGAGTTGGACTTGGTTTGGTGGGAGGAGTCCCCCTTCCTTCCCACCTCCTTCCCTTTTTTTTTTCTTTCCTCTTGATTTTTCTTCTCTTGGCGCATTGGGCACTTGTGGGCTGTCCCACCAGCCCACTAAGGGCTGGTGTGGCTCCCCCAATGCCTATGGGCTTCCCCGGGGTGGGTTGCCCCCCCCCCCCCCCCGGTGAACTCCCGGAACCCATTCGTCATTCCCGGTACATTCCCGGTAACTCCGAAAACCTTCCGGTAATCAAATGAGGTCATCCTATATATCAATCTTCGTTTCCGGACCATTCCGGAAACCCTCGTGACGTCCGTGATCTCATCCGGGACTCCAAACAACATTCGGTAACCAAACATATAACTCAAATACGCATAAAACAACGTCGAACCTTAAGTGTGCAGACCCTGCGGGTTCGAGAACTATGTAGACATGACCTGAGAGACTCCTCGGTCAATATCCAATAGCGGGACCTGGATGCCCATATTGGATCCTACATATTCTACGAAGATCTTATCATTTGAACCTCAGTGCCAACGATTCGTATAATCCCGTATGTCATTCCCTTTGTCCTTCGGTATGTTACTTGCCCGAGATTCGATCGTCACTATCCGCATACCTATTTCAATCTCGTTTACCGGCAAGTCTCTTTACTCGTTCCGTAATACAAGATCCCGCAACTTACACTAAGTTACATTGCTTGCAAGGCTTGTGTGTGATGTTGCATTACCGAGTGGGCCCCGAGATACCTCTCCGTCACACGGAGTGACAAATCCCAGTCTTGATCCATACTAACTCAACTAACACCTTCGGAGATACCTGTAGAGTATCTTTATAGTCACCCAGTTACGTTGCGACGTTTGATACACATAAAGCATTCCTCCGGTGTCAGTAAGTTATATGATCTCATGGTCATAGGAATAAATACTTGACACGCAGAAAACAGTAGCAACAAAATGACACGATCAACATGCTACGTCTATTAGTTTGGGTCTAGTCCATCACGTGATTCTCCCAATGACGTGATCCAGTTATCAAGCAACAACACCTTGTTCATAATCAGAAGACACTGACTATCATTGATCAACTGGCTAGCCAATTAGAGGCATGCTAGGGACGGTGTTTTGTCTATGTATCCACACATGTAAATGAGTCTTCATTCAATACAATTATAGCATGGATAATAAACTATTATCTTGATACATGAATTATAATAATAACTATACATTTATTATTGCCTCTAGGGCATAATTCCAACAGTCTCCCACTTGCACTAGAGTCAATAATCTAGCTCTCACATCACCATGTGAATTACATTGTAATAAATCTAACACCCATACAGTTCTGGTGTCGATCATGTTTTGGCCGTGGAAGAGGCTGAGTCAGCGGGTCTGCTACATTCAGATCTGTGTGCACTTTGCATATATTTACGTCCTCTTCCTCGACGTAGTCGCGGATGAGGTTGAAGCGTCGTTTGATGTGTCTGGTCTTCTTGTGAAACCGTGGTTCCTTTGCTAAGGCAATGGCACCCGTGTTGTCACAAAATAAGGTTATTGGATCCAGTGCACTTGGCACCACTCCAAGATCCGTCATGAGCTGCTTCATCCAGACACCCTCCTTAGCCGCCTCCGAGGCAGCCATGTACTCCGCTTCACATGTAGAATCTGCTACGACGCTTTGCTTGGAACTGCACCAGCTTACTGCACCCCCATTAAGAATAAATACGTATCCGGTTTGCGACTTAGAGTCGTCCGGATCTGTGTCAAAGCTTGCATCAACGTAACCTTTTACGGCGAGCTCTTCGTCACCTCCATACACGAGAAACATCTCCTTAGTCCTTTTCAGGTACTTCAGGATATTTTTTGACCGCTGTCCAGTGATCCACTCCTGGATTACTCTGGAACCTACCTGCCATACTTATGGCCAGGCTAACATCCGGTCTAGTGCACAGCATTGCATACATGATAGAACCTATGGCTGAAGCATAGGGGACGGAGCGCATATGCTCTCTATCTTCATCAGTTGCTGGGCACTGAGTCTTACTCAATCTCGTACCTTGTAACACTGGCAAGAACCCTTTCTTGGACTGTTCCATTTTGAACCTCTTCAAAACTTTATCAAGGTATATGCTTTGTGAAAGTCCTATCAGGCGTTTTGATCTATCCCTATAGATCTTAATGCCTAGAATGTAAGCAACTTCTCCTAGGTCCTTCATAGAGAAACTTTTATTCAAGTAACCTTTTATGCTCTCCAAAAGCTCTAGGTTGTTTCCAATCAGTAATATGTCATCTACATATAATATTAGAAACGCCACAGAGCTCCCACTCACTTTCTTGTAAATACAAGATTCTCCAACCACTTGTATAAACCCAAATGCTTTGATCACCTCATCAAAGCGTTTGTTCCAACTCCAAGATGCTTGCACCAGTCCATAAATGGATCGCTGGAGCTTGCACACCTTGTTAGCACTTTTAGGATCGACAAAACCTTCGGGTTGCATCATATACAACTCTTCCTTAAGGAAACCGTTAAGGAACGCCGTTTTGACATCCATCTGCCAGATTTCATAATCGAAAAATGCAGCTATTGCTAACATGATTCTGACGGACTTAAGCATTGCCACGGGAGAGAAAGTCTCATCGTAGTCAATTCCTGGAACTTGTGAAAAACCCTTTGCCACAAGTCGAGCTTTATAAACGGTCACATTACCGTCAGCGTCCGTCTTCTTCTTAAAGATCCATTTGTTCTGAATAGCCTTGCGGCCCTCAGGTAGTATCTCCAAAGTCCACACTTTGTTCTCATACATGGATCCTATCTCGGATTTCATGGCTTCTAGCCATTTGTTGGAATCTGGGCCCACCATTGCTTCTTCATAATTTGCAGGTTCATTGTTGTCTAACAACATGATTAATAAGACGGGATTACCGTACCACTCTGGAGCAGCGCGTGATCTCGTCGACCTGCGTGGTTCAACAGAAACTTGAACTGGAGTTTCATGATCATCATCATTAACTTCCTCCTCAACCGGCGTCGCAATGACAGAGGTTTCCCCTTGCCCTGCGCCACCATCCAGAGGGATGAGAGGTTCGTCAACCTCGTCAAGTTCTATCTTCCTCCCACTCAATTCTCTCGAGAGAAACTCCCTCTCGAGAAAAGTTCCGTTCTTAGCAACAAACACTTTGCCCTCGGATTTGAGATAGAAGGTGTACCCAACTGTCTCTTTTGGGTAACCTATGAAGACGCATTTTTCCGCTTTGGGTTCCAGCTTTTCAGGCTGAAGCTTTTTGACATAAGCATCACATCCCCAAACTTTAAGAAACGACAACTTTGGCCTCTTGCCATACCACAGTTCGTATGGTGTCATCTCAACGGATTTTGATGGTGCCCTATTTAAAGTGAATGCAGTTGTTTCTAATGCATAACCCCAAAATGATAACGGCAAATGAGTAAGAGACATCATAGATCGCACCATCTCTAACAAAGTACGATTACGACGTTCGGACACACCATTACGCTGTGGTGTTCCAGGCGGTGTTAACTGCGAAACAATTCCACATTGTCTTAAGTGAGCACCAAACTCGAAACTCAGATATTCACCCCCACGATCAGACCGCAGGAACTTGATCTTCTTGTTACGATGATTTTCCACTTCACTCTGAAATTGCTTGAACTTTTCAGATGTTTCAGACTTGTGCTTCATCAAGTAGACATAACCATATCTACTCAAATCTTCAGTGAAGGTGAGAAAATAACGATATCCGCCGCGTGCCTCTACGCTCATTGGACCACACACATCGGTATGTATGATTTCCAACAAGTCACTTGCACGCTCCATTGTTCCGGAGAACGGAGTTTTAGTCATCTTGCCCATGAGGCATGGTTCGCACGTGTCAAGTGAATCAAAGTCAAGTGACTCCAAAAGTCCACCAGCATGGAGTTTCTTCATGCGCTTTACACCAATATGACCCAAGCGGCAGTGCCACAAAAATATGGCGCTATCATTGTTTACTCTAACTCTTTTGGTCTCAATGTTATGTATATGCGTATCGCTATCAAGATTCAATATGAACAATCCTCTCACATTCGGTGCATGACCATAAAAGATGTTACTCATAGAAATAGAACAACCATTATTCTCAGACTTAAAAGAGTAACCGTCTCGCAATAAACAAGATCCAGATATAATGTTCATGCTCAACGCAGGCACTAAATAACAATGATTTAAGTTCATCACTAATCCCGATGGTAGCTGAAGTGACACTGTGCCGACGGCGATTGCATCAACTTTGGAACCATTTCCTACGCGCATCGTCACTTCGTCTTTCGCCAGCCTTCGTCTATTCCGCAGTTCCTGTTTCGAGTTGCAAATGTGAGCAACAGAACCGGTATCGAATACCCAGGCACTACTACGAGAACCGGTTAAGTACACATCAATAACATGTATATCAAATATACCTGATTTTTCTTTGCCCGCCTTCTTATCTGCGAGATACTTGGGGCAATTGCGCTTCCAGTGACCCATACCCTTGCAATAGAAGCACTCTGTTTCAGGCATAGGTCCAGCCTTGGGTTTCTTCGGCGGATTGGCAACAGGCTTGCCGCTCTTCTTCAAATTGCCCTTTTTGCCTTTGCCGTTTCTCTTGAAACTAGTGGTCTTGCTCACCATCAACACTTGATGCTCTTTACGGAGTTCAGACTCTGCGACTTTCAGCATCGCAAACAACTCGCCGGGAGACTTGTTCATCCCTTGCATGTTGTAGTTCAACACAAAGCCTTTATAGCTTGGCGGCAGTGATTGAAGGATTCTGTCAGTGATAGCCTCTTGCGGGAGTTCAATCCCCAGCTCAGCTAGACGGTTTGAGTACCCAGACATTTTGAGCACATGTTCACTGACAGACGAGTTTTCCTCCATCTTGCAAGCATAGAATTTATCGGAGGTCTCATACCTATCGATCCGGGCGTTCTTCTGAAAGATAAACTTCAACTCCTGGAACATCTCAAATGCAACATGACGCTCAAAGCGACGTTGAAGTCCCGGTTCTAAGCCATACAAGACTGCACATTGAACTATTGAGTAGTCCTCCTTACGCGCTAACCAAGCGTTCTTAACATCCTGATCAGCCGTAGCGGGTGGTTCATCTCCTAGCGCAGCATTAAGGACATAATCCTTCTTCCCAGCTTGTAAGATTAGCTTAAGACTACGAGCCCAGTCTACAAAGTTGCTTCCATCATCTTTCAACTTAGCTTTCTCTAGGAACGTATTAAAATTCAGGATGACACTCGCGTGAGCCATGATCTACAAAACAAATATATTCAAAGTGGACTTAGACTATGTTCAAGATAATTAGAGTTCAACTTAATCAAATTATATGCTAAACTCCCACTCAAAAAGTACATCTCTCTAGTCATTTGAGTGGTTCATGATCCACTTACACTATCCCAAGTCCGATCATCACGTGAGTTGAGTATAGTTTCAGTGGTAAGCATCCCTATGCTAATCATATCAACTATATGATTCATGATCGACCTTTCGGTCTCATGTGTTTCGAGGCCATGTCTGCACATGCTAGGCTCGTCAAGCTTAACCCGAGTGTTCTGCGTGCGCAACTGTTTTGGACCCGTTGTATGTGAACGTTGAGTCTATCACACCCGATCATCACGTGGTGTCTCGAAACGACGAACTGTAGCAACGGTGCACAGTCGGGGACAACACAATTTCGTCTTGAAATTTTAGTGAGAGATCACCTCATAATGCTACCGTCGTTCTAAGCAAAATAAGGTGCATAAAAGGATTAACATCACATGCAATTCATAAGTGACATGATATGGCCATCATCACGTGCTTCTTGATCTCCATCACCAAAGCACCGGCACGATCTTCTTGTCACCGGCGCCACACCATGATCATCCATCAACGTGTTGCCATCGGGGTTGTCGTGCTACTTATGCTATTACTACTAAAGCTACATCCTAGCAAAATAGTAAACGCATCTGCAAGCACAAACGTTAGTATAAAGACAACCCCATGGCTCCTGCCGGTTGCCGTACCATCGACGTGCAAGTCGATATTTCTATTACAACATGATCATCTCATACATCCAATATATCACATCACATAATTGGCCATATCACATCACAATCATACCCTGCAAAAACAAGTTAGGCGTCCTCTAATTTTGTTGTTGCATGTTTTACGTGGTGACCAAGGGTATCTAGTAGGATTGCATCTTACTTACGCAAACACCACAACGGAGATATATGAGTTGCTATTTAACCTCATCCAAGGACCTCCTCGGTCAAATCCGATTCAACTAAAGTTGGAGAAACCGTCACTTGCCAGTCATCTTTGAGCAAAGGGGGTTACTCGTAACGATGAAACCAGTCTCTCGTAAGCGTACGAGTAATGTCGGTCCAAGCCGCTTCAATCCAACAATACCGCGGAATCAAGAAAAGACTAAGGAGGGTAGCAAAGCGCACATCACCGCCCACAAAACCTTTTGTGTTCTACTCGAGAAGACATCTACGCATGAACCTAGCTCATGATGCCACTGTTGGGGAACGTCGCATGGGAAACAAAAAATTTCCTACGCGCACGAAGACCTATCATGGTGATGTCCATCTACGAGATGGGATGAGTGATCTAAGTACCCTTGTAGACCGTACACCAGAAGCGTTAGAGAACGCGGTTGATGTAGTGGAACGTCCTCACGTCCCTCGATCCACCCCGCGAACAATCCCGCGATCAATCCCACGATCTAGTACCGAACGGACGACACCTCCGCGTTCAGCACACGTGCAGCTCGATGATGATCTCGGCCTTCTTGATCCAGCAAGAGAGACGGAGAGGTAGAAGAGTTCTCCGGCAGCGTGACAGCGCTCCGGAGGTTGGTGATGACCTTGTCTCAGCAGGGCTCCGCCCGAGCTCCGCAGAAACGCGATCTAGAGGAAAAACCGTGGAGGTATGTGGTCGGGCAGCCGTGAGAAAGTCGTCTCAAATCAGCCCTAATTGCTCCATATATATAGGAGGAGGGAGGGGGCCTTGCCTTGGGGTCCAAGGACCCCCAAGGAGTCGGCCGAGCCAAAGGGGGGAGGACTCCCCCCCCAAACCGAGTTGGACTTGGTTTGGTGGGAGGAGTCCCCCTTCCTTCCCACCTCCTTCCCTTTTTTTTTTCTTTCCTCTTGATTTTTCTACTCTTGGCGCATTGGGCACTTGTGGGTTGTCCCACCAGCCCACTAAGGGCTGGTGTGGCTCCCCCAATGCCTATGGGCTTCCCCGGGGTGGGTTGCCCCCCCCCCCCGGTGTACTCCCACAACCCATTCGTCATTCCCGGTACATTCCCGGTAACTCCGAAAACCTTCCGGTAATCAAATGAGGTCATCCTATATATCAATCTTCATTTCCGGACCATTCCGGAAACCCTCATGACGTCCGTGATCTCATTCGGGACTCCGAACAACATTCGGTAACCAACCATATAACTCAAATACGCATAAAACAACGTCGAACCTTAAGTGTGCAGACCCTGCGGGTTCGAGAACTATGTAGACATGACCCGAGAGACTCCTCGGTCAATATCCAATAGCGGGACCTGGATGCCCATATTGGATCCTACATATTCTACGAAGATCTTATCGTTTGAACCTCAGTGCCAAGGATTCGTATAATCCCGTATGTCAGTCCCTTTGTCCTTCGGTATGTTACTTGCCCGAGATTCGATCGTCAGTATCCGCATACCTATTTCAATCTCGTTTACCGGCAAGTCTCTTTACTCGTTCCGTAATACAAGATCCCGCAACTTACACTAAGTTACATTGCTTGCAAGGCTTGTGTGTGATGTTGCATTACCGAGTGGGCCCCGAGATACCTCTCCGTCACACGGAGTGACAAATCCCAGTCTTGATCCATACTAACTCAACTAACACCTTCGGAGATACCTATAGAGTATCTTTATAGTCACCCAGTTACGTTGCGACGTTTGATACACACAAAGCATTCCTCCGGTGTCAGTAAGTTATATGATCTCATGGTCATAGGAATAAATACTTGACACGCAGAAAACAGTAGCAACAAAATGACACGATCAACATGCTACGTCTATTAGTTTGGGTCTAGTCCATCACGTGATTCTCCCAATGACGTGATCCAGTTATCAAGCAACAACACCTTGTTCATAATCAGAAGACACTGACTATCATTGATCAACTGGCTAGCCAACTAGAGGCATGCTAGGGACGGTGTTTTGTCTATGTATCCACACATGTAAATGAGTCTTCATTCAATACAATTATAGCATGGATAATAAACTATTATCTTGATACAGGAATTATAATAATAACTATACATTTATTATTGCCTCTAGGGCATAATTCCAACATCCTCCTCCGAACCAGGTGAGTACCATTTGTCGAGTGCACGTATATGTCTTAGTTTTATCGCTCTCTTGAATCTCTGCTTGGCATCTGATGTCGTCGATTGTATTCTATGCAGAAGTGGACCAACTGGTTTTCTCCTGTCTCGAACGGGAACCCGGCCGAGGAGGAGGAGGGCAGCCAGGAGGGCAGCGTGGAGAGCGCCGAGTATGTCTCCGACAGTGGGGAGACGGAGGAAGAGTCTAGTGAGGAAGAGGAAGAAGACGAAGAGTAGGACTCGCCGTCCCCGCTGCCAGAGCACCGAACCAAGCGCCGACACGAACCTGCAGTTCCCTCGGCCCCTCCAGCATCCTCGAGTGCTCCGCCCACTGCTCCCGTGGTCCCGAGTGCTCGGAGCACCCAGAGGACCAGGGACGTTGCTGCTGAGCCTGCGGGTCAGCCTTCCAAGGTGGCCAAACCGAGCGGGTCTAAACCTCGAAAGGCTTTGCCGCGGATGAGGGTGACGGTCCCCGTCACCTCAACGTAAGTGCATTGTTCTTCTTCTGATATTCGATTGGACTCCTGTTTGATGGTCGAATGAATTTCACTCGACAGGGTTGCCACC